>NC_142365.1:5065000-5665000 GCF_059441175.1 Urocampus carinirostris
ATAAATGGGTATGGCTATCCTTCAAAGTCTTCGATACTGCCTCCAATCAAACGGAGCCCCCCAAAACAGAACTGATTTTAAACACAAGTCCACAAGCCAGAGTGCCCGAGAAGCATGCGAGCTTCCTGTCTCCACCTATTAAGATTGCATGTGCAACTTTAAAAGTTGAAAGCTCTATATAAAGTATTCCTAAGTCAGCCTCTTCCCATCTCTGTGCAGCAGGCAGGTGCAAAATCCTGAGAGGCTACCTGCTGTTTCAGGCCAATGCTTTGCAGTGACCTGTTGTGCATTTATCACATGCTTGGTTGCTTCTGCCCCAGTTTAAAAGGGACAGAAGACCCTAAGGAACCGTCACTTCAGACTCACAGGTCAGCGCCTCTTTCCTTATATGCAACGTGCGGCCTAGACTGCTGTTCCGATAGATAGATACTTTATTCATCCCCGCAGGGAAATTCACATTTCCAGCAGCATCCCTGCGCTGAAAACAATACAATAATAAAGCAAAAAGAATACAATATACAAATACCCAATGTCCATCCATCCATCCATCGGGGGCCAAATCGTTTCGCAAGCCACTGTAACACTTAAATGAAGCTTTCTTCCTTGCAGGTTTTGACTATCGCGGGACCTTTTAAGAACGCAGCCCTCGAAAAATGAAGGATTACTGTCATCAGTGTTCCCTCTAAGATGCGCGCGAGCGCAATTGCGCACTGCTCGCAAATTCTCAGCGCACGAGAAAAATCGAGCCGGCGCATAAAAATGAGGGCTCAAAATTACTAATTAAGGAGCGACTTAAGTCAAAGTTACACTGCATGAAGGTAAAAATACACGGGTTCCCCTGACGTTGTGTCCTAAATGTGGTATTTTGAAGTCGAGTCGAAGACAACGAAGTTGAGTAAAGTCAGTAGAGTTTGTCGAGAACCGGCTTCTTCGGCTCGGCTCACTAAAAGGAACCGGCTCTTTCGGGTCCCAAACGGCTCTTCGGGTTGTTTTTGCTTCTTTAATCCCAACATGACCAAATATGATGTAAAATTATGCACAAAATGACTTAAAGGAAGAGGGGAATAGACCAAAAAAGAAAAAAAATACCAAAATAAAAAAGTAGTGAAAAGCTGAGAAAAAAAGAAACAAAAGGAAGAGGAAAAAAAGAAGGAAAATTTTAGAAAAAAGCCAGAAAAAAAGAAAAGAAAGAAACTTAGGAAAAAAAGTAAATAGAGAACAAAAAGAAAAAAGGAACAGCTCGTAAAAAATAAACACAATGAGATTTTTTTTAAAGGAATTTAAAAAAAAGTAGAAAAAAACACGGAAAATGAAGAAAAAGTTTGTGTTGCATTCAAATAATTTCCAATTATATCAAGTCAATCTTGTTGCCAACATTGTACTTCCACTCAAAAATTGTATCTTGCAACCGACTAAATAAGCCCCCAAAAATGTTAATATTATGCTACAAAATATATCAGGAAATAAAAAAAAATGGATATCTTGTGAAAGAATTGTAAGAACAATGAAATGAAATGAAATGATCTGCATTTATTTAGCGCTTTTCAAGTCAAGACTTCCCAAAGCGCTTTACAGTGTGCTTCACATTCCCCAATAGCGGCCTTGCAGCCATGTAAGGCGCTAACCTGCTTATTGGGGGTATTAGGGGTTCAGTGTCTTACCCAAGGACACTTCGATCAAGAGATCACAGGAGCCGGGAATCGAACCTGCGATCTCTTGATCCCAAGACGAGCGCGCTACCTCCTGAGCCACTGCTGCCCCCAAACAACGTTTGCAATAGTACATGAGCCAATTCATTCAAAAGAGAAAAATAATTACTCAGCAAAATGTAACTTGATGTCAAGTTTTGGACATGTTTGATAATGACTTAGTTGCCACACTTGGGATTATGGTTGCTCACTGTTGTTTCAAGCGTTGCTCACCGCACCGGGGAAAATTACAGGGAACATTGACTGTCATGCTAGTTTTTCGGTATCAAGGTAAAACCTATTCCTGCAGTTATCCTCCATCTCTCCATCCTATTTTCAAAAGCGCTGTTTTCCTGTTTCGACATCTGCGAGAGCTGAATGACGGATTGCAACGCGTCTCTCTTCTGCGGTCGAACTGATGGAAGCCTCTCGCATCTTCATCTCTGCTTTTTTTTTTTTTGCAGAGTGGCATAATGACCTCCAAGTAGCAGCCCTAATGGAACCATAATGGTCATTTATGCCGGGGGAGGCTCCGAAGGCGCAGCTGCCGAGGGGCAAAACGGGCGAGCGCTGTGCAGTTCCTGGCAGAGTCCCCCCCCCTCCGCTTCTATTTCACGCGAATCGAATTCTTTTGGTGAATGCGTCCTTTTATACGCCCGCTGCGTGAGCGCAATTAACCGAGCATTCAGGCGTGTGTCATGGAAGCTCGTCGACAATGGGAGGATTCTAGAAATGTCACGTGCGGCTTTATGGCTCGTCGTCTTTGTCGTCCGCGGGACAAATGCGCGTTCAATTATCGTCATTATCATTAGCGTCTTATTCATCGGATACGTTTTACAATAGCATTTACGCAATAGACGCGGAAAAGGAGTCCGACAATACGCTTGCGCTGGCGGACGCGTTAATTCAGTGGAACAGTGGAACCTCGGTTTTCGAACGCCTCTCAGTTCGAACAAATCGGAGTCCGACCCAAAAATTTCGAGAAATTCTTGCTTCGCTGTTCGGTCAAAAAATCGGAGTTCGAAGGCCGGTAATGCGTGAGTGCGTACGCTACAAAAAAATGTACAAAAAATACCCATGAAACAATCAATATTGTCAATACAAATAGTATACCCCGCCATTTTTGTAGTTTTCATAAAAAAATGGGTATTTTGTAATTAGCTTACCTAAAATGCCTTGTATTTGGTAGCACTGGTAGTGTTTGACCGGAGTTCTGTCCAAAAATTACAATTCTAAACATTTAAATAAAAAATATATATGAAATGTGAATCCTAACTTAGTCAATGTCAAGAACCGGAACATGATCAGGACCCAAATGCGTGACGTTTCTCACAAAAGCCTTTTATTTTATGGGATATGAGGAAACAGGCACGTTAGGCAGCAGTCTGGTGTAAAATGATAGGACGCCAGAGGCCGATGAGATTGATACCAATTGCCCGAGCAGATATCGGACAGATGGGGTCGATACCGGACAGGACGGGACAGACAGGATGAAATTGAAACAGGATATCGAAATTAAACAGGACAAACTAGACAGGAACAAAAACTGGAGAGAATAATAAACAGTACAAAAATAAACAGGAACAATACCAGACAGGAAATACCAACAGGAAACAGGACAGAGTCAAAACCCACGTCTTGCAGGGCAGAGCTCCGTTGACGGACCGACAACCAAAGAGCGAGAGCACTGAGCTTAAATAGACGGAAAGCCAATCTGTCAATGAGCCGCAGCTGGCGCCACACGGGCGGGGTCAATTGGGCGCCATGGCAACCATGACCGTCAACTCTGTTCAGTTGTAATCATATTAAATCCCCATTTCACAGGATTTAACTACATTTTTCCAATTTTTGCAATAAAAAGCTGAAATAATATATGATAAAATATTGTTGCTCCCGGCCTTACTGTGCGGAGTTTGTATGTTCTCCCCGTGCTTGCGTGGGTTTCCTCCGGGCACTCCGGTTTCCTCCCACGTTCCAAAGACATGCGTTTCAGGTGAATTGGCCAGTCCAAATTGTCCCTAGGTGTGACTGAGCGAGTGAGTTGTCTGTCCCCGTGTGCCCTGCGATTGGCTGGCAACCAGTTCAGGGTGTCCCCTGCCCACTGCCCGATGATTGCTGGGATGGGCTCCAGCACCCCCGCGACCCTACTGAGGATAAGCGGTGCAGCTGATGAGATGAGATATTGTCGAAAACGAAAAAAAATACCGAAAATATTGTAATAAAAAAAAATAAACAGCAAAAAACTGTAAATGCAATGAGTAAATACCTTTTGATAGTTTACTACATTTCTTCTTCATTTTTCTCATTACAGATTGTTTCTCAATAGAGAAGCACTCAAAACCCAAACAAACACAAGGTCATATTTGAAGTTTTTTCTTTATAAATACGGCTCGACTCGGAGTACGGCGAGCCGCACGACACGTTGAGGCATTTGAATCATGTTAATGAGGTTGTTGCATAGGAACGGGAACATACGCTAATGTGAAGTATGCTTTGGGATCTTCTACTTTGTCCATTTGCTGCATCGCACTCCCACACGTTATTAGCGAAAATGTACTGTATGGCCTCACGCTGGAGACTACACAGCTACGTTAAAAGAGCTTTTGTGCTGATGGATGCTGCCATGTGATTATTACATACAAATTACACATTTCTTACAACACCCTATTAAGGTGATATATATATATATCAGTGTTCATTTTACCCGTGAAAAGTGATGGGTCCCACGGGCTCGCATGCTCAAAAATCTATGGGTCCCAACAGAGATCTATGGGTCCCCAAAATTTAATGTTATCGAGGTTGAAATGGTAAATCGGTGACAAATATATAATAACAATCTATATATTCATTCAGTTTTAATCATACAATTATTAATTCATTTTCTGCATCAAATTATTGTTGGTAATATACCGATTAAAGGGATAACCTGTCATGAATTACTAACTCAGATCACCTGGAGCAATCATGTGGCGCCTGGGTAGGCGCCTACTGATTGGCTGGCACTTCTCTCTTAAGCGCGCTGCGTCCAGAGAGCAGTGTCAGAGTGTACATTTTGGTTTCGGTTCGTTTAGCAATTTGCATACTCGGCAGCCAATCAGAAGCTTGCATCAAATAACTTTGTGCTTCCGGACTTTCCCGAGCGTTATAAGGTCGTGCGTTTGCATATCATTTTCCAAAGTAGACACACAGAGAACACAAGAAAAATGGATAAATGGTTAGGAATCAAGCCAAAACCTCAGCCCCAGAATATTCAAAAGAAGCTAACAAAATTGATGTCGCTACAAAACGTAAACGTACATGAAAAGCATCATGGAAAGAAGAGTTCACGTGGCTTGTAGCAGACGACACAATGCAAACATTGCATGAATGAAGATGAGGAAATACAGGTACATACAGATGGCAGATGGAAAACAGTGATGTCATATACATGCAATGAATGTTATAAGTAGATTTATAAGAAACTTAATTTTAAAGTGTTGTTCTTTTATACATTTTGATTACATTGTATGGGGTAGCAGTAGCTCAGGAGGTAGAGCCCTCTTCTTGGGATCAAGGGATCCCAGTTCGAATCCCGGCTCGTCCGTGTTACACGTCAAAGTGTCCTTGGGTAAGACACTGAACCCCTAATACCCCCAATAAGCAGGTTAGCGTCTTACATGGCTGCAAGGCCGCTATTGGGAAATGTGGAGCACATTGTAAAGCGCTTTGGGAAGTCATTGACTTGAAAAGCGCTAGATAAATGCAGATCATTTCAGTTTTTTTGACCAATTTCGTTGTCACAATATGTTAACCCATTTTGTAACAGTGACAATAAAGGTATATTCTATTCTATTCTATTATCAATCCTTTATATTTGCAACAATGGTTTTTTTTTTGCGATGACTCGTCTTATTGTGTTTCAAGTTGTGAAACATGGGGCAGGCAACTTTATGGTTGGGCCGGAAACTTTTCAGAGTTGTCTTTCTCGGTGTCCGGTAACTCTTTGGCATGGGTTTCAGACACTGCTATAACACTTTGACTTTGAACTGTACTTAAAACTGTGTCCTATAAAAAGTGGCCTAAACCCTACCCTATCTGCCAAGATTGCCTCTGCATGAAGCTACAAATGGATTAATTTCACTAGTTCTATTTACCGTATTTTCCGCACTATAGGGCGCACCCCCAAAAATAGTTTTTGGTCCTATATCTTCCATAGATAAGGCGTACCGGATTATAAGGTGCTACAATGGGAACGTCGACAAAACAGTCAGATGATTCAGTCCAACTGATTACCCCCTTAACATTCCCAAAGCTTGCAAAGAAGCGATACGTGTCGTAGACACGTGCGGATGCGGTGTCCGTACGATGTCACTCAAATGCATCGTTTCAAATATCATTCGGAAGGTTAAAGTCTTGGGATTCAAGAAATGCCAAACATTTCTTAGTTTCTATTTTCTTTTTCGCTCGCAACTTTACTGTGCATATGACAATAAACACTTGGAATTGAGTTGAATTCACTCAACTCATCACAGCAACATCAAGATCGTTCTAAAACAAGATACCGGGAAAATATAAAGCCGCATAGCTCACCTAAGTTCTTACGTTCAATAATGATACGCAATCATGGTCTTCTTACAACCGTGAGTGAAGTAAATCCAGACTAATGAAACATGTTTCTTCATGGCGTACTTTAGCAAGCTTGCTAAGCTTGCTACGCCATTGCTAAACTCGGCCAATTGCAGGGTTTGTTTTGGCCATCTAGCCAATCCGAGGCTCCGAATAACTTCAGCCAATAGCGATCGATTCAACGGATGATTGACACATCTTTTTCGGCCAATTGCAGGGTTTGTTTCGGCGCTCTAGCCAATCCGAGGCTCCGAATAACTTCAGCCAATAGCGATCGATTTAACGGATGATTGACACATCTTTTTCGGCCAATTGCTGGGTTTGTTTTGGCGCTCTAGCCAATCCGAGGCTCCGAATAACTTCAGCCAATAGCGATCGATTTAACGGATGATTGACACATCTTTTTCAGCCAATAGCAGGGTTTGTTTCGGCCCTCTAGCCTATCCGAGGCTCCGAGTAACTTTAGCCAATAGTGATCGATTCAAATGATGATTGACACATTGGTTAGCCAATGAAACGCCGGTATATAAATCCCAGCATACATTGCCGACTACTCCACGTTCGGGGGAAAATCGAGTCGGCGGCTGTTGCGTAAGTTGCGAGACCTTGCGATTTAATGTTGAGCCATATATAAGGCGCACTGTATTATAAGGCGCATGGTCAGCTTTTGAAAAAAATAAAGCCTTTTAGGTGCGCCTTATAGTGCGGAAAATACGGTAATCTCTGGGCCATGTGTATGAATAGAAAGGGCCACAGGTACCCAAACCCTGTCCCTATAATTCAAAACCTTCCATTCAAATCCTCGTAAATCAAGCGAAATAACAAGAAAAACAACCCCTACAATTCCACTCGAATGCCTTTAACTAACTCTCAGACACGCAATCAAATTGACTATCGGATCATTTCAAGAGGTGAATCATTTGCGTCAGCGGCGTGTCGTCTTTACTCTCGGCCCGTTTGCGACGCGTTCCAGGTTGTGTTTACTGTCACTTTGCATTTTTTGACCTCCTCTCATGTGTTTCAGTGGACGCCAGATGGAGTTTACCGTGCCGGCCTGCAAATACTCGCTCTGTGATATCTTCCTCAAGTGCGTATTTCATCCCTGATCATTGCTTTGGCGCCTTTCATCTCGACAACAATTGCCTAAACACGTGTTACCGGTGAAAAAGGACCCGTGCGGTTTTCTCGGTGCAAAACCAAAAAAATAATGCTGGAGCTCTGCCCAGAATTTATGCCTCTCGGATCTGGTCTGGCATTTATTTATTGGTTAGAGCACAGTGGTGTACAGTGAAAAAACCAGGATGCTTCCACCAGTTTAGCAATGAAGAAAACGCGTCAATATTTATCCTGGGGGGTTCCAATTTGAAGAAGCAGTCTTATTTTAACATTTAAACAAAAAAAAAAGAAAAAATACCAATTACCCCGTCAAGAGCCGAGCGAGTCCAGAGGACACGGTTTTAATCATACGGCTTTATCAAACTCTTTAAATTGAGTTTAACATGGAGAGGATAATGTATTCTGCCTCCGGGAAGGTGATATCATTTAATTTGCCCCAAACAGTAAACATTTGGAAAAATCAATGCTTGGCTGCATTTATTGAATAAACACAAAGAGTTCCTATGCAATGTGTATCATGGAATAAAGTTGTTTTGTCATATTTTTTCTGAACCAGGTTTTTTGATGAAAAAATCATCAAACTTTGTTTATTTTCACCGAAAGTCTAATTTTAAGTATAAGATTTGTAAACATTTACTATATATTTATTATTTTGACTTTATATAATTTAAATCAAAATAAGAATGTTATTTTTCTCCTTTACACTCATGAGAATAAGTAGCTGGAAAATGAGAAAAAAAAAAAAAAGTTATCATATTGTGAAACTCCCCCCATCTGTTAAAAATAGTTAACATTCTAAGTAATCATTCTAATTTTTAGTAAGGTACCGTATTTTCCGCACTATAAGGCGCACCTAAAAGCCTTTATTTTTTTCAAAAGCTGACCATGCGCCTTATAATACAGTGCGCCTTATTTATGGAACAAAATTAATTCGCAAAGTCTTGCAACTAACTTGCAGCCGCCGACTAGATTTTCCCCCGAACGCCAAGTAGTCCGCGGTGTATGCTGGGATTTATATACCGGCGTTTCATTGGCTAACCAATGTGTCAATCATCATTTGAATGGATCTCTATTGGCTAAAGTTATTCGGAGGTCAAGGGGAGGATCCTTCTTATCATTTACAGGCTGGCATTGGCTTGAACGGCAAAACAAAGCCTGCAATTGGCCGAAAAAGATGAATGCGTATAGCACGTGGCTGACGGCATACAGAAAGCATTTTTTTACTATTTTGTATGTGTAAATATTTTATTCTCCTGGATTTACAACACTCACGGATATAAGAGGACCACGGCTGCACATTATTATGAACACAACGACTTAGGTGAGCTACTCCGGCTATATATATTATCCCTGTATCTTGTTTCAGACTGAACTCGATGTTTATGTGATAAGCGGTGCAGATAATGGATGGAATGGAGTGTCTATTTTTAAATTAAACTCAATTCCAAGTGTTTATTGTCATATATACAGTATAGTTGCGAGCGAAAAAGAAAATAGAAACTAAGGAATGGTTGGCATTTCTTGAATCCCAAGACTTTAACCTTCCGAATGATATTTGAAATGATGCATTTGAGTGACATCGTACGGACACCGCATCCGCACGTGTTCTCGACAGGTATTTGCGTCTTTGCAAGCTTTGGGAATGTTAAGGGGGTAATTAGTTGGACTGAACCATCTGACTGTTTTGTCGACGTTCCCATTGTAGCGCCTTATAATCCGGTGCGTCTTGTGTATGTCAAAAATAGGACCAAAAACTATTTTTTCGATGTGCGCCCTATAGTGCGGAAAATATGGTTATTATTTTCTGACTTAATTTTCTCATAAATTACCCCCCAAAAAAAACATTGAATTTAGCAAAATTAAAAAAAAAAAAATTTAAACCTCAAAAAAAAGTTAAAATATTGTAAAATAAGAAAAAAGGAATAAACAAAAAAACATAAGGGCCAATCTTAAGTTTTTTATATCAGTCAATGAATGTCCCATTTGTCAAACTTTGAATTCTTACTGTATTCTTAAATTATATTTCTTGGTCTGATTTCAAGTACTGTTTTCCTTCTTGTTAGCATTTTTTTTACTTTATTTTTTTATATTAAAATGTTGAAGGTTATTTTCTCAATTCATTTTCTATCAGAGAAAAAAATTAGTTAACAAAATAATTTTTTAATAATTATTATATGTGTTATTATTGGAATGTTTCTAACTAAAATGAAGTGATTGGTGGATTTAGCTCATTTTATTATTCAATTTTACAACAATAATTAAAAAAAATATTTCAGAAAAAGAAAAATAATTTTCAACTATCTATTAAAGGGCCATTTTTTTTTGCAGTTTAAGTTATCATATAGCGTTTTTTGTTCATAAATGCTGCTTTTTATTCATTTTTCAAAATCTCACCTTCCACTTAGAAAGTTTACATATACCCAGTGTCTGAAACACATGACAAAAAATACCGGACACCAGGGCAGACAACTCTGCAAATTGCCTGCCCAGCCATAAAGTTGCCTGCCCCATTTTCCACAACTTGGTATGCAATAAGCGACTAATTACAAAAAAAAACGTTGCAAAGTATTAAGGATTGATTATCAGAATATATAACAGAACAACACTTTAAAATTAAGGTTATTAATGTTGTAGAAAATGAACTTGCATTTGTAGAATAGATTTGCATACATTTAGAAAGAAATGTAGAAAGACTTGCTTACAGTTAGGAGAAATGTTGCTTACATCTCGGGGAGGTCTCGGCGGACGAATTAGTATAAACAATCCTCCTTAAGGGAGGACAACAGATAACGGCAAAGGGAAAGGTGACATAAACTGGCATAAACTTAAAAACACTTCCAAATAAGGATGGAACTCTGGGCATGTACGCCTTCAGGCGTAAAAAGGGACGGGGCCAAACCGGGTACACGTGCTATGTTGAAAACTATAAAGATCCACGCATATCTGTGATACGCTGATTCTCTTGTTGAAATTGTGTATCAATAAAAAGAACGTCATTTTGATTCCAGCATTTCTTTGAACACGTATGAGACGATTCAACAAATTGGTCTTATCTTCATCATTAAAAATCTACTTATAAAATTTATTGCATGTATATGACATCGCTCTTTTCCATCTGTCATCAGTATGTTACTCATCTTCATGCATGCAATGTTTGCATTGCATCGTCTGCTACAAGCCACTAGAACTCCTCTTTCAACGATGCTTTTAAGGTACGTTTACGTTTTGTAGCGTCATCAATTTTGTTAGCTTCTTTTGAATATTCTGGGGCTGAGGTTTTGGCTTGATTCCTAACCACTTCTCTATTTTTCTTGTGTTCTCTGTGCGTCTACTTTGGAAAATGATATGCAAATGCACAAGCTTATAACGCTTGGGAATGAAATGAAATGATCTGCATTTATAGAGCGCTTTTCAAGTCAATGACTTCCCAAAGCGCTTTACAGTGTGCTTCACATTTCCCAATAGGGCCTTGTATTGCAGCCATGTAAGGCGCTAACCTGCTTATTGGGGGTATTAGGTATTAGGGTTCAGTGTCTTACCCGAGGACACTTCGACATGTAACACGGACAAGCCGGGATTCGAACTGGGATCCCTTGATCCCAAGACGAGCGCTCTACCTCCTGAGCTACTGCCGCCCCAAGTCCGGAAGCACAAAGTTATTCAATTCAGACTTCTGATTGGATGCCGAGTATGCAAATTGCCAAACGAACCGAAATTTCCAAACCGAATGAAGATTTCGAACTCGGAATAAAGCAAACGTTTGATTTGAAAACAAATCTTTCATTTTCTTTTTTTGGGGGGATATATTTTCTTGAAAAAGTTGTCGGCCACATTGTACGCCTGACGTCCGGGCAGACGTTATTTCAGACCCTGAAATACCCCCATTTCCTTATCTGTGATAATATTTCATAGCATCATTAAATCGCCCCATCATTGAATGGTGTGCATGTATGTGAACCACTGTTTTCAGATTCTTTTTTACACACAAACAGATTAAAGATCCATTCCAACTGTGGCAATGCCATTTAGAATGTGACCGGCGATCAGTGCAGCTTGCAAAGAAAACACACAAAAATCCCCCCCATACATTGTTGCCGTTAGCTGCAAATCTCGCGCACATCTGCTCCGCGGGTGGTCTCAGCTGGACCTTTCCACGGTACCATTCCCGGATCCATTTGGCGAAGATATTAGAGTTCTGAGCCGCCGTCAGCCGTTTCCCATTCCGGCTTATCAGTGGCAGGATGGCACAGCAAACAAAGTATGTGTAAAGTCCTTAAATAAAGCATGAAATGGAAAGGATGGCTGCGAGGTCTCCCGCCGGGGTCCGTCGCACCTGCTCGCATCCCCCCACCACATCAATCTACCGCCTGGACTCTCATTAAAGCGCCTTTAGTATCTGAGTCAACACTTTGGAAATGCTTTCTTTTGCGTTTCGAAAAAGCACATTTCAGGATGGAATTTGCATACATCTGCTGGAAAATGACAAGCGTGTCCCCTTTTATTGCTATGGTCACGGTAGAGTTTAAGGGCGCCGGCATATATCATGTGGGTATAACCCTGCAGGTGACTGAAGTGCATGTTAACTCATTCAAAACCAGACGTTTATCTCAAATGGCAATATTATAAGGAATACCAAAAATTTTGTAACAACATAGGCATAGAACAGGGGTCAGCAACAGTGTTCCCTCACATTCTCGGCGCACGAGAAAATCTAGCCAGCGCACAAAAATGAGGGCTCAAAATTACTAATTAAGAAGCGAATTAAGTCAAAGGTACAGTGCATGAAGGTCAAAATACACGGGTTTCCCTGACGTTGTGTCCTAAATGCGGTATGTTGAAGTCGAGTCGAAGGAGAACGAAGTTGAGTAAAGTTAGTAGAGTTTACGAGGAACCGGCTTCTTCGGCTCGGCTCACTAAAAGGAACCGGCTCTTCGGGTTGTTTTTGCTTCATTAATCCCAACATGACCAAATATTATGTAAAATTATGCACAAAATGACTTAAAGGAAGAGGGGAATAGAACAAAAAAGAAAAAAAAATACCAAAATGAAAAAGTAGTTAAAAGCTGAGAAAAAAAGAAACAAAAGGAAGAGAAAAAAGAAGGAAAAATTTAGAAAAAAAGCCAGAAAAAAAGAAAATAAAGAAAAAAAAGTAAATAGAGAACAAAAAGAAAAGAGTAACAGCTCGGAAAAAATAAACACAATGAGATTTTTTTTTAAAGGAATTTAAAAAAAAGAAAAAAAACACAGAAAAAAGAAGAAAAAGTTTGTGTCGCATTCAAATAATTTCCAATTATATCAAGTGAATCTTGTTGCCAACATTGTACTTCCACAAAAAATGTAATTAAGTACAGTTCTGTATCGTACAACCGACTAAATAAGCCCCCAAAAATGTTAATATTATGCGACAAAATATATCAGGAAATAAAAATAAATGGATATTTTGTGAAAAAAATGTAAGAACAAACGCCGTTTGCAATCGTACATGAGTCAATTCAATCAAAAGAGAAAAATAATTATGCATTGCCAGAAACTCAGCAAAATGTAACTTGATGTCAAGTTTTGGACATGTTTGATAATGAATTATCTTGCCACACTTGGGATTATGGTTGCTCACTGTTGTTTCAAGCGCTGCTCACCGACTTTGTGTGAACGCTCAGACCCGGGGAAAATTACAGGGAACATTGGTCAGCAACCTTTTCGGTGTGGAGTGCCACTTTCAAATTTCCTTGTAAATCAGTGTGCCACACCAAGATTAATGACTTACACAAACATTTTTTAATATCCAACAGAGCTGTCATTTTACACCAGTCCAAATATACAACATGGATAAACATTTTAATCGTATAACTGACCAATTTATCTCCCACTATTCTTGTTCATCAATCAACTACAAAATGAATGTGAATAACAAGTGGAAAGGCCTGTAGCCATCCATGACTTTTTGCCACAAGAATGAACCAGAATCAACCATTCTTCATTGACAATGAACTAAAATCAAAAAACAAGTGATATGGACAGCTACCATACCATTCATCAATGATATCTTGTTGCAGAAAATATCAAAACTTGAAATAACAGCAGCAAACCAGAAGGCACGCACGCGCACACACGCTTCTTTAAAATATTCGCCATCGGTAAATGGTTTTCTGTTCTTTGCTATGCAGTGAGCAATGTGATAGCTTACTTCAGTGGTGGTGTTTTTAGCAGGGACAAGTCTTCAGAGTCGGTGTTTGTTTGCTGTAACTGGACACTGCGCGTTTTAATGTCTCCGCCATGTCAGACTCATCCTTGAATTCGGGTTCCGTCTCGTAATGACGTTTAACACTTGCTGTGCGAGGTACAGAGCTCTCGAGGCATAATGCACAAAACAGCACGGTCATTTTTTGCGTAAAGCCTCATTCATCTATCCAGGCTGGCTGGAAATAACGAGATGTTTTGAGCCGTAATGATTCGTTGATTTATTGCGCGCGTGTGTTTCGTTGGCTGGGTTAAAACACGGAGCTCTCCTCTGCTAGGCGCCGTGCAAACACACTGACACACAAAGTAGAGGAGGGGCGCTAACATAAAGCCTCTGAATAACACGGTGCATAGCTGAAAATGTCTATATTTCAGGTAAAAATGCGCATTTTAAAAATATAATCATTATTACTTTGCCGTGCGCTTGCGTGGCACTGGTTAACCCCTTGCATGCCACTGCTGGCACGCGTGTCATAGGTTGCCGACCCCTGGCATAGAACATAGCAAAAGCGAGCTTCAACCCTCATCTTTCTTTAGAAAAAATAGAATGTGTCTCCTTATTACAATTGTTCAGAAAACAACAGTTGAACATTGCTTAAGTTCTCGAAAATACTCGTTTCCCCCAAAAAACACTGAGAACAACGGCTTTTCTGAAAGGATGTTTTTCAAGCAGAACTTCAGCTTATATTCCAAGAACACTGCACTTATGCATGAACTTTGCAAAAACCTTTCACCACCCAATGTTTATGGTGACGTGATCACAGGATTTTGGTTACCATGGCGAATGCATTCCTGCCGATCGCCATGAAACCTCATCTTTCTCCGCCCTAACCATGACGGAGGAGTTTTTCAACTTCTTTAAAAAGAAAAAAGCTCTGTTGAAGCGTCTGTCTGTCCTTATCCATATTTTCCCTTTTCTTAACCACACTGCTTTACTACGCCGACTCGAGGGCCGCCGACACACTCTCAATTACAGGATACAGGAAGTAAACTAGGAAGTGGGGACTTACTCGATGTGTGGACAAAGATCTGATAAAAGCCAATCCTGTCTTTTAATGTGGATCTATCATACTGAAATCATTCCCAGAGGCTTGATAGCAACTGATGTAGGAAAGCCTTTATAATATATATTTTTTTCACAGCACAAAAATGAAAACATACTTTCTCGTTTTGGTACGGCACTAAATGAGCTAATGATCATTGGTGCTTGTGCGATTGTATGTGTAAATCAGCCTCAGTTGGAAAGTGCATCAACATTAAAATAAAATGCCGCCTTCGACTCACCAGGGAACTGGTAGCTGTAGCTGGGTGCAAATCCAGTGTATCCACGGCCGTACGTGGCCACAATGTTCGGGTAACCTTTGGAAAGAAGATTGGAGGTGTTTAGCATCAACATACGGAAAATGTGCTGAAGAAATTGTCCTCATACATTGCAAAAGAGAATATGTACCTAATAGGCAGAGAACGTGTTTGTTTTCAGTGAAAGTATATGATTTTAGGATATTATTACCTTATTTCTAGTAACCTATAACCTTATCCTCCTTGTTTTATAACCTTATCTTCTCTGTTCCTTTATCTTCTTGAGTTTTTTACCTCACTGTGAATGTGTGAAACTGGAGTGTCATGCTCAATTTCGTTGTCACAATATGTTAACCCATTTTGTAACAATGACAACAAAGGTATATTCTATTCTATTCTATTCTAAAATAAGGAAAATGTCACTCTGAAAATAAGAGAATTTGTATAGAATGGCAGGTTTCTCGTTTAACACTGCAACAAAACTTACTCCATTTGTAGAATATATTATGTGTTTTTATAAGTCCTTGGTAATTTTGTTCTCTGCTCTATTTTAAGGGTTGACGTTTTCTTATTGTCACAGTTGCCATGGCGCCCAATTGGCCCCGCCCATGTGGCGCCAGCTGCGGCCCGTTAACAGTCACGCTTCCTTTGTCAGCCGGTCAACGAACCTCTGCCCCGCAAGACGTGGGTTTCGACCTGTTTGTATTTCCAGTCCGGTATTGTTCCCGTTTATTTTGTCCCGTTTAATTTCGGTTTCCAGTTTTGTTTCCGTCTATTTTTTGTCCTGTTTATTATTTTCTCCAGTTTCCGTTTACGTCTAGTTTCTCCTGTTTATTTTCAATATCCTGATTCATTATCCATCCTGTCTGTCCTGTCCGGTATCGACCCCATCTGTCCGATTTCAACTCGGGCAATTGGAATCGATCTCGTCGGTCGGTCTGGCTTCCTGTCTGCCTAACGTGCACGACTTCCCATTTCCCGTAAAATAAAACGCTTGTGTGAGAACGTCACGCGTTTGGGTCCTGATCCCGTTCTGCGTCTTGACACTTATCTCATAAGAAATAAACAGAATAAACCATCTAAAAATAAGAGACATTTCACTTTTCGCAATATACTATTTTTCCAAATGTATCTGTTACAAAAATCTGCACCGCTTATCCTCATTAGGGTCACGGGGGTGCTGGAGCCCATCCCAGCCATCTCCGGGCAGTGGGCAGGGGACACCCTCAACTGGTTAACAACCAGTCCCAGGGACACAGGGACAGACAACTTGCTCGCTCATTCACACCTAGGGACAATCTGGGCTAGCCAATTAACCTGACATGCATGTTTTTGGAATGTGGGAGGAAACCGGAATGCCCGGAGAAAACCCACGCAAGCACGGGGAGAACATGCAAACTCCACACAGGAGGTTCGATCTCATGACCTCAGAACTGTGCTGCAAACGCGCTAACCACTGCGCCGCCGAGCTGCCCACTTGACAAAGTCATTCTGCTTATTTTTAATGATATTTTATGAGAGAAACAAGTTAAATGTCGTAAAATAAGAGAAGTAATATAGAGTAATCATATTTCTCTAAATAGGAAATACCGTAAATTCCGGACTATATGCCGCTACTTTTTTCTCCAAACGTTCAACCCTGCGGCTTATTCAGTGATGCGGCCAATTTATGTAATTTTTCTAACAGCCGCCAGCAGCGCTCGAGTACAAAAGGTAAGATTTAGACCGGTGGAATATATGCGCCGAGGAAGACTGCAACTTCTTAGCTTGTGCACAAATTAAATTAGCGTAGACATACCCTCATCATGCAAATTGCAATAAGAAAGGCACATGACGCAGCTTTCAAGCTAAATGCAATCGAGCAGTCCGATAAAGAAGGAAACAGAGGTACTGCACGTAAATTTTACGAGCATGTTCCGAGTAGCGTTTTGCTACCCTTCACAGGCACGGTTTGGGATGAAAGTTATAATATTATTATTAAAGCTTTGAAAACTCTCTCGGTGTACCGTCTTTTATTTGTAAATATGTGTAACCATGTATAATATGTATATGCAACTGTATATTTTTGTAATGTATTTATTTCAGAGACTTATTCTGATATGTTTTCCACGGGCGAATCAAAAAGAAGGGGCGAAAACAACGGGGGCTGACGGGAAGTGGAGTAAAAGTGAGACGTGTTTGTGGACGCAGCGGACAATAGTGGATATATATATTTTCCCACCCTTACCTTTGGAAATATACACTTTTTTCCTTGGATTACTTTCAACGGGCACCCGGAACTCTGCAGGTCTGCATCAAACCTTAAGTACTGGTATCATCTTCCGTTCATTTTGCTGGCTGTGGTTGTTGGACTGTGTACTTTATATTCAGTTACAATCGCGGGACTCAAAGTCGGGTTTGGATTAATTTAGTGATTGTGTTACATGCTTTAATGTGGGCGCATGCGGCTTATATACAGGTGCGGCTTGTGTAAGTACAAAAGCCTCTTAAAATGTGGTGGGTGCGGCTTATAATCAGGTGCGCTCTATCGTCCTGAATTTACGGTAAGTCCTATTTTGGAGGGAAGCGCTTTGACACCCGGAGATTACCAGAAACAATAAATGAGAAAGTATTCTCTTCCCCATCATCCACACAGGGAGATAAAATGTGACCCTCAAAATAGTACAAGATGGTGAAAGACTCTTTTATCAAGCGGACAGCCTAATACATATGCCGTCCCACCCTCATTTACCCTCTTTGAAAAATGGCGAGGTGGGAGTCATTTGCTCACTCTCTTCCGAACCTAATAAAAAGAGCCGACATGTATTCATGGCTCATCATGTTTATGGTCCACTGTCGAACGGGGAACACTCACGGTGGCGGAGAGCCCCGCCCTTAAATCAATGTTCAACTGTCCGTAATTAGATTAGGAACTCATTTTGATCAAGCCTCTCTTGTTGTTTTCCCAACACATCAAGCGGGGAGGGTAATCGGTCAAAGGCGTCGGCAAGGACTGTATTTTCCGGATTATGATGGCATCCCCCCCCCAAAAAAAACCTACCGTAAATTCCGGACTATAAGCCGCTACTTTTTTCCCAAACTTTCAACCCTGCGGCTTATTCAGCGGCCAATTTATGTCATTTTTCTAACGGCCGCCAGCGGCGCTCGAGTACAAAAGGTAAGATTCGGACCGGTGGATTACCTGCATGTGAATTTTACTTTGCGAGCGTGTTGCTAGGTGTTTTTGATTAAGGGAGCGTGGGACGACATCCATATGACAGAATCTCTTTCCCATACTGGGGTAAACGTCTTTGATGACATCGGTAATAAGGAGAAGTACGATATGTTTTTTTAACACAGTCGTTTACTGTGTTGCGAGCGTGTTGCTAGTAGCGTTTTGCTACCTTTCACAGGCACGGTTTGGGATGAAAGTTATAATATTATTATTAAAGCTTTGAAAACTCTCTCGGTGTACCGTCTTTCTTTGTAAATATGTGTAACCATGTATAATATGTATTTGCAACTGTATATTTTTGTAATGTATTTATTTCAGACACTTATTCTGATATGTTTTGGACAGGCGTCTTAAAAAGAAGGGGCGTAACAAACGCGGGCTGACGGGAAGTGGGGACCGGTAAAGGTGAGTGTTTGTGGACACGGCGGACAATAGTGGATACAAATTCTTCCCACCCTTAACTTTGGAAATATACACTTTTTTCGTTGGAATACTTTCAACGGGCACCCGGACTCAGCAGGTCTGCATCAAACATTAAGTACCGGTATAATTTTTCGTTCATTTTGCCGGCTGTGATTTTTGGACTGTGTCGGGTATGGGTCAATTTTGTGTTTGTTTTGCATTTTTGCAATGTGGGCGCATGCGGCTAATATACAGGTGCGCCAGGTGCGGCTTGTGTATGTACGAAATCGGTTGTCCACCCGAAATGCGGTGGGTGCTGCTTATAATCAGGTGCGCTCTATAGTCCGGAATTTACGGTAACTGGTCAGAGAGTTGAACACGCGCCTTATAAGCCGGTGCGCCTTATATGCAGACACAAGTGCGTAATAATGGTGGCAACGGGGATAAAATCGGATAGCAATGGTAAAAGTACTGAATCCTAACCACCAGAAGTCTGGGGCAATCATTACAAAAGTTTACTCCAGCCCCTTTTTATAATCCAAAAACGTGCAATTAGAACCATACACAGGGTAGGTTATCGAGATCATACTCATATTTTATTCCTGCAGTCCAAATGATTAAAATTGGATGATTTAGTAAAATTTTTCACTGCACAACTGCTATTTAAGGTCAACAAGAACATAGTGCCAGAAAACATCCAAAAATTATTCATTCAGAAAGAGGGAAATTATAACTTAAGGGGCTGTCGTGAATTCATAATCCCAAAGGTGAGAACCACCAGGAAAAGTATGTGTGTGTCTGTGTGTGGAGTCCAAATACAGAGATGAAGAAAATGGGGTATGAGTGATACGAGAGATTGGGAATAGTGTGTTTACAACTATGGTTAACTTTGTTGTTATTGTTGTTATTGTTATATCATAACTGTTGTTATTAATATTATTATTAATATTATTACTATTGTTGTTATTATCATTGGTGTATTAAATAGGGAAGATGAAGGGGTAGGGGAAATAAGCATCTGCTTCTTACTACCCCTTTTCGAACAAGTTATGTAACATTATTTTGTTGCTGAGTTATGGTTTTTGTTCTGTTTTTATTTCAATGTTCGAAATAAAGTTTTCATTCATTTATTCATTCACCAGACTGTTAGTGACATGGATGGTTGTCACGAAGGCATTGAATTGGATTCAATGGGAATCAAACCCGGATCACGGCGGGGAGAATGCTGGATCCTATCCAACAGACCATTAAGGATACAGTTGACACATAAAAAGGCTTAATATCTGATCATCATACTTTTTGCAGTTACCGTACCAGATATGTTAAGAGTAAAGAAAACGTTTCAGTTTCTCACAGCTGTCACAATACGAATATGTGCGGCCATGCGTTCATTAATATTTTTCAGGACGACCAAATTACTTCCCACAATGCTGTTCTCCTCATGCACTTCAAAACGGCCGTATTACTTCCCACAATACCGCTCTCGTCATTCAGTTTAGAATCTTGTGCGCTTCGTAAAGACTTTGCGAGTCGGCTCTACCTCGGACAGGTTTGTCAGTACATACTTTCGTAACCAGGCTTGATAATAATATCAACTATTTGGTACCATGACTAAAAATAGAGTGATTATGAGATAAAACCTAAAGCGTTTTATATATGTTGTCTGAATCCATGATCTGGGATTGATTCAGTCTTCAATTTTATGCAAAGGTAGCAATTGTGATCAGTGATACAACAATGTTCTCCCGGTTGGGGTAATCCATCAAAGACGTCAGCGAGTACCTTCGTCCCGTGCTTCTTAGCTCCTTTTATTGAGCAGAAACGTTGAGACATTTTTATAAAAGAGAAGCATAACATTTAGGGCCCTCCGGGGAGCACTGCTCGACGCCCACCAGTGACAGCGTTGATGTACTTTATGTTCTGTGGACTGTGCAGAAGGGTTCTTACACACATGTTGCCGGATTTCTTCGTCGATACTTGAAAAACGGTGTTAGGGTTTTTATGCCAGTGCAGTAAATTTTGCCCGACCATTCATTATCCTCTGCTTATCTGAAGTAGGGTCGCAGGGGCAGGGGCTTCCACAGGGAAGCATATAACTCCCTCTCCACAGCCACTTCATCCGGCTCATCGAACGGGATCCCGCGGCGTTTCCAGGACAGCCTGGAGAAGTTGTCTCTCCAGCGTGTCCTGAGTCGCCCCCAGGGCCTTCAGTCAGATCTAAATACCCAGAAAAACTCTGAAGGGAGGTGTCTAGGTTGCATCCTTATCAGATGCCTGAGCCATCTCAGCTGACTACTCTCAACGTGGAGCTGCTCTACACTGAGTCCCTCCCAGATGATGGAACTTCTCACTTTGCAGCGTTGCATCTCTGCTTTTTGCAGATGATGTGGTGCTGTTGGCTTCCTCAAGCCGTGGTCTTCAGTTCTCACTGGAGTGGTTTGTCCTGGATGAAGATTAGGACCTCCTAGTCCGAAACTATAGTTCTCAGCCGTAAAAGGGCGCCATGCTCTTTCCGGGTTGGGGATGAGATCCTGCCTCAAGTGGAGTGGTTCAAGTATCTCGGGGTTTTGTTTATGAGCGAGGGTATGATAGAACGAGAGATCGACAGACAGGTTGGTGCAGCTTCTGCCGTATTGCAGACCATGCACCGGTCTGTCCTGGTAAAGAAGGAGCAGAGCAAGAAGGCAAAGCTCTGGATTTACCAATCAATCTATGTTCCTACTCTTACTTCTGGTAATGAACTGTGGGTCATGACCAAAAGAACAAGATCTCGGATACAAGTGGCTGACATGAGTTTCCTTCGCTGGGTGGCTGGAATCTCCCTTAATTTTGCTAATTCAATTTATATAATTTTTATATTGGGAAGTGTTGTGGAATGTAGATAATAACTAATGATAAGTATGTAGGCATCTGGTGAAGGTCGTGGGATGACGTTGTTGCAAGAGGCCACAAGCTGACGACCTTCATGAGATATCTTTATTTGAGAACACTATAAAGGCCAATGTTGAACGTCTGGAACTTTGAACGTATCCTGAATGCAATACAGAGTGTTCCCTTTTTGCCATAGCTTCTCTCTGCGTATATTTTGGGGCGACACCCAATGACGGTCTCTCCAAAAGAAGTATAAGTTCTAGTATGATCCTATCATGGTTGTTGTGTGAAAAAGACGTATCATTTTCGGTACCACAGAGCAGTTTAATACCTGACTATACACTGGCTCCATTACAACGTTGTACAACGTGTTACCATGAGTAAAATTGTGATGATGAGATGAAACATAATGCCTTTTCCTTTGTCATCCGCAATTCTAATAGCCGAGTCAGTGGCACTCTCACAACCATGCTGGGCAAATGAGGTAAGAGATATTTGTCAACCGAATAATTATTACTCAATTGTGGTGATAGACTACCTTAAATCTTGCTATCACACGCACCTAAACTCTGATTTTTATTCGGGCGAAAATAAATGTGTGAAGCAGAAAATAAGGAACATTTTTCTTCTTGTGCTTCTCGCTACCAGTCTGCGGCCCGTCAGTTGGCGACCGCTGTCCTATCCCATGAAATTTGCTTATCTTTAGCATCATTTGGATTTTCCTAGTCCCTGAGAGTGGCGAAAAGACAAGCCACATGTTCAAAAGCAGCAGATGTATTGTCAATCTGCTGTCACAACGCCTATTAAAAGCGCAGAAGCCGGAGTTAATTAACTCGACAGGTTCAGGCTAAAGCAGCTGTGGGCAACATATTGAGACAGAAATGCGAGAGAAACGTAAGAGAAGAGCAAAAAAAAAAACACAAAACCATAAGGAGCGTGGGTTGATGAGTAAGTGGGCCAACATGTGAGTCTGTGAGAAATTAAGTAGCATCAATGGTCTTATAAACACACTGTGATTAACCCTCTAATTTTACGAGATAGCTTACACCTGCAATGACACAAAATATCGTAAATTCCGGACTATAGAGCGCACCTGATTATAAGCCGCACCCACCACGGCTGAATTCATTAAAGAGAGCCGGCTCTCAAACGGCTCACTTGCTTTGATGCATTATATTACGAATGATGATGTTGTATAAAGAAGTTAAGAAAAAAGGAAGTATAAAAGGAGAAAATGAAAAAAGACAGGTTTGTGGTGATCCCTTGAATCAGGATATTACCAAAAATAATTGAATGCAGAAAATGAATTCATAATTTGAATAAGAAAATGTATTATTCTACTTAATTCTATTGGGATGTATTTTTTCCTTCTACAGTGAACGTCCAAGCTACCGTATTTTCCGCACTATAAGGCGCACCTAAAAGTCCAAATTTTTTTCAAAAGCTGACCATGCGCCTTATAATACAGTGCGCCTTATTTATGGATCAATATTAAATCGCAAAGTCTTCCAACTAACTTGCAGCCGCCGACTAGATTTTCCCCCGAACGCCAAGTAGTCCGCGGTGTATGCTGGGATTTATTTACCGGCGTTTCATTGGCTAACCAATGTGTCAATCATCAGTTGAATCGATCACTATTGGCTAAAGTTATTCGGAGGTCAAGGGGCAGATCCTTTTTATCATTTACAGGCTGGCATTGGCTGAAGCGGCAAAACAAAGCCTGCAATTGGCCGAAAAAGATGAATGCGTATAGCACGTGGCTGACGGTATACAGAAAGCATTTTTTTACTATTCTGTATTTGTAAATATTTTATTCTCCTGGATTTACTAAACTCACGGATATAAGAGGACCATGGCTGCACATTATTATTGAACACAACGACTTCGGTGAGCTACTCCGGCTATATATTTTCCCTGTATCTTGTTTCAGACTGAACTCGATGTTTCTGTGATAAGCGGTGCAGATAATGGATGGAATGGAGTGTCTATTTTTAAATTAAACTCAATTCCAAGTGTTTATTGTCATATGCACAGTAAAGTTGCGAGCGAAAATAGAAACTAAGGAATGGTTGGCATTTCTTGAATCCCAAGACTTTAACCTTCCGAATGATGGAACGATGCATTTGAGTGACATCGTACGGACACCGCATCCGCACGTGTTCTCGACACGTATTTGCGTCTTTGCAAGCTTTGGGAATGTTAAGGGGGTAATAAGTTGGACTGAACTATCTAACTGTTTTGTCGACGTTCCCATTGTAGCGCCTTATAATCCGGTGCGCCTTATGTATGTCAAATAAAGGACCAAAAACTATTTTTTCGGGGTGTGCCCTATAACCCGGTGCGGCTTAAAGTGCGGAAAATACAGTACTTCATTTTGGATTATTTATTTTTCATAATAAACCTCATTCATATCTCACAACAAAATGTTAATTAACAATATATGTGATATAACCAAACACATGTACAATATAACATGTTAAACTACATAAATAAACACGTTTGCAAAAATAAAATATGGTGAAGATTTTGTATTTTGTAAGGGAAAATACGGGGCAGCACGGCGGCGCAGTGGTTAGCGCTTGTGCGGCACAGTTCATGTCACGGGAACCTGTTGTGGGTTCAAATCCAGCTCCAGACTTCCTGTGCGGAGTTTGTATGTTCTCCCCGTGCTTGCGTGGGTTTCCTCCGGGCACTCCGGTTTCCTCCCACATTCCAAAGACATGCATTTCAGGTGGATTGGCCGGTCCAAATTGTCCCTAGGTGTGAATGAGCGAATGAGTTGTCTGTCCCTGTGTGCCCTGCGATTGGCTGGCAACCAGTTTAGGGTGTCCCCTGCCCACTGCCCGATGACTGGAATGGGCTCCAGCACCCCGCGACCCTACTGAGGATAAGCGGTGTAGCTAATGAGATGAAATGAGGGGAGTCATGCACGTTAGGCAGCCGGTCTGGCGTGGAAAGACAGGAAGCCAGAGATCGACGAGATCGATTCCATTTGCCCGAGTGGATGTCGGACGGATGGGGTCGATACCGAACAGGACGGGACAGACAGGATTGATATCAAAACAGGATATCGAAATTAAACAGGAAAAACTAGACGGGAACGGAACTGGGAACCGAAATTAAACAGGACAACAATAAACAGGAACAATACCGGACAGGAAATACCAACAGGAAACAGGACCAAGTCAAAACCTACGACTTGCGGGGCAGAGGTTCGTTGACGGACTGACCAAGGGTGAGTGAAAGCACTGAGCTCAAACAGAAGTGGGTTTCCTCCGGGCACTCCGGTTTCCTCCCACATTCCTGAATGAGCGAGTGAGTTGTCTGTCCCCTTGTGCCCTGCGTCCCTGCCCACTGCCCGGAGATGGCTGGGATGGGCTCCAGCCCCCCCGCGACCCTAATGAGGATAAGCGGTACGGCTGATGAGATGAGATGAAGGGAAAATATGACATTTTGTAAAGGCATGGAGCAGTGGAGGTTGACAGGTATGGTTTTCGATCAGGGGATGGTGTGATAATAGTCTGTAGTCTGTGATAGTCTGTTGTCTGTCCAGCCATTTTGGACTTTTTGTGATTAAGAGCGTCACAAATTAACACGACTTGACTTGTTCATTTCTTTAAAATGAGACATTTTTGAATCAAAGATATAAAACGACCTTTTCAAACAAACGGGTGAAACGTTCCGATGGTATTTTGTACGTATCTTCTCTCTGCTGGGTGTCGATTCCGCTCTGTATTCATCACAGCCGGTGTCAGAATCAGAAAGGTTGACCTTGGTCATAAATATCTAATCAGTGTTTGCTGTCCATGAAAAAGATCAATTTATTCCTGACCCGACGGGAAAATGTGTCTGCCTGAACCATCTCCACCCCGCTCGCAGCGACACCGGAAAAAAAATAAAAAATAATGCGACTCGATGAGGCGGTCAGGGGAACGTTAACCTGGTGTGGATGAATGCAAGAGAAGAAGAAGAAAGAAAAAAAAAATCTTCATTAGTCTCTGATGAGAAGTCATCACCTGGAAGCCACAGATGGATAGCTTTCACAAAAGCCTTCATTTTTTTGTTTGGGCTGAAAAGAAGCGAGATGTGATACAATGAAAAGCCGTTATGGAACACTATAAATGGGATATGATGTGTTTGATATTGTCCGACAGAAGGAATGCGTGGGCAAATTACGGGCTTGAAGAGAAAAACCTGTCTTTGAGATGTGCCTCGGGTAAACTCGTCGTCCAAATTTACGGAAACCTATGGCTCGCGAACTCTATATGGTTCTTTTCATGAGTACATATAGCTCGGAGATCAAATTTGACCGCAGCATATTTCTGTGTGGTGTTTGAAAGTCAAGGGGCTGATTTTGATACAAAACCTGATGCATTACCTCAAAGTAGGCTTAAACAAATTTGCTCAAAAGAGTGTATTTCTAATCAGATTGTATCCTTTTTCTTTGTTTAAAAATGTTAGTACCGTCCCAGGGGGGAGGGGCAGAGGGAGTTTATTTTTCCTGTTTTTTGGCCACCCCGTTGTGACTTCAATAAAGTACAGCGCAGCGGGGGAAGGGTTTTAGAAAGGGCGCGACCGTCGAGACGAAAGCAACCTTCCGTCGAGACGAAAGCAACCTTCCTCCAGCTGCAGCTGAAAATTCGATAAGTCTTTGCCTGAATTTCCTTCTACGATAAGTCAATATTTTATTAGCTCTTCCACATGTAAATGTTTGCTTTAGACCTGACAAATACCAACATACTAGTGGTTCATTCCAGTATATATAGGTCACTTTTTCAACTACAATCAGGGTGTCACACAAACTTACCCCATTTTCCCTGTCAGTATTTCAACTCTGTCCTGTCAGTCCATTTTTGTCGGCCCGTCTGCGAATCTCTGTTTTTAAACGGCAAGCCCTTTTTCGCCTGTCCCGTTTTTTTTGTTTTCCGCTACAATCTGTTTTGATCTCGACCACGTCTGCTCTCCCGTCCCAAATTGCGACCTGTTTTGATCTCGACCACGTCTGTTCTCCCGTCCCGAATAACGATCCGTTTTTGATCTCGACCACTTCTACTCTCCTCCCATTTCGACTTCTTTCCCATCCCGACCATGTTTTTGCTCTTCTGACCCGGCTACTGACCCGTTTTCCGTTACCATCACTCGCCACGGAAGTCCCACTTCCGCGTTCAGAGCGACCTGCTTCCGGCGTCCAGCAATCCCCGGATCGTGGGCGCAACCCCCTCCCTTTCTTCTAATAAAACTTGTGAGAAACGTTACGCGAGTGGGTCCTGTTTCTGTTCTGGTCTTGACACATACATAGTATTTAGTACTTAATGGTTATTTTATGTTTTTATCTGGGGGAATTTGTAGTTTGTAGGATTTTATCCCCCAAATGTGTTTATTTATGTAGTTTAACATGTTATATTGTACATGTGTTTGGTTATATCATATATATGTTAATTAACATTTTGTTGTGAGATACTGAGTCGACAGGAATGAAGTTTATTATAAAAAAGTAGCTTGGACGTTCACTATAGAAGGAAAAAACACATGCAAATACAAGAATAATAACATTTCCTTATTCAAATTATGAATTCATTTTCTGCATTAAATTATTGTTGGTAATATAATGATTAAAGGGATAACCACAAACCTGTCTTTTTTCATTTTCTCCTTTTATACTTTTTTTTTCTTAACTTCTTTATACAAGATAATAATTCATAATGTAATGCATCAAAACAAGCCGTTTGAGAGCCGAAAAAGCCGCTTCTCTAAAAAGAGACGGACTTCCTTTCACTACACAAACTGCCACATGAAATCCGAGGCGGCAGACGCATGCGCACAGTAGCATCAAACCGCTCGCTTCGTTTGCAACGGAAAAAAACGATGCCGAGATAGAGGCTACCGCGGCGAACTCGTTTGACTTGATTGATTTGCCGTTTCGTCATAGTCGGTGTATACCGGATGGTTGCCATAATTGACAAATTTGCGTTTTTCCGTACAGATTTTCATGTACGTTGTACACGTCTTAAAATGCATAATCAACATACTTTGTATGGCAAAAACGTACAGGTTGATAGGTATGGTTTAGCACAGGGGTGTCAAACTCATTTTAAGTCGGGGGCCACACGATAGAACAAACATTCTGTCGGGGGCCAGACTAGTAGATTAAAGAGAAAGAAAAAGAGCGATAAAGAAATAAGAGAAAGAGGGAGAGAAAAGGAGAGAGGGCGGGACAAAGAAAGAGACAGAGGGAGAGAGCGAGAGAAACAAAAGAGAAGTCGTGAGAGAGGGGGAAAGAAAGGGAGAGGTAGAAAGAAATCCAAAGAGAAATAGAAAGACAGAAGGAGAGAAAAGAGAAAAGAAAGCGCAAAGGGTAGGAAGAGAGAAAGAGAAAAGAGAGAAAAGAGAGAAAAGAAAGCACGAAGGGTAGGAAGAGAGAAAGAGAAAAGAGAGAAAAGGAAAAAAAAGAAGCTAAAAAGACACAAAGAGAGAAAGAGACAAAGAGCAACAAAGGAAGAGAAAAAGACAGACACAAAGAAGGAAAGAGACAGAAACACAGAGTGGGAGAAAAGGGGTGGAAAAGTGAGAGAGAGAGAGAGAGAGAGAGAGAGAGAGAGAGAGAGAGAAAGAGAGAAATAATTACAACTACAGTGTCTTTGTTCGAGGCACATTTCTTTGGCAACATCAAGTTGACATATTTCAACCTGCAGCTTGTTTTTCTCTTGCGCTTCTCTGATTGTCGTCTCGCGGGCCGGATTCAATCCCTTAGCGGACCTGATCTGGCCCGCGGGCCGCCTGTTTGACACCTGTGCTCTACGCCCTGACTTCGGTTTGTTCCTGGTGACCAGAGTCGGGTAGTACCGAAATATATTTTCTGCGTTACATTTACTTGAATACGTTTTGGAACGTTTTGTATTTTTAAATCTAGAGTAAATTTGTGAATAAGAAACTGTACTCTTACTCCGCCACTTTAGTCAAAATTGAAGCAGTTACCGTATTTAACCGCGCTATAAGGCGCACCAAAAAGCCTTTATTTTTTTCAAAAGCTGACCATGCGCCTTATAATACAGTGCGCCTTATATATGGACCAATATTAATTCGCAAAGTCTTGCAACTAACTTGCAGCCGCCAACTAGATTTCCCCCCGAACGCCAAGTAGTCCGCGGTGTATGCTGGGATTTATTTACCGGCGTTTCATTGGCTAACCAATGTGTCAATCATCATTTGAATGGATCACTATTGGCTAAAGTTATTCGGAGGTCAAGGGGAGGATCCTTTTTATCATTTACAGGCTGGCATTGGCTTGAACGGCAAAACAAAGCCTGCAATTGGCCGAAAAAGATGCCGAAAAACGCGTATAGCACGTGGCTGACGGCATACAGAAAGCATTTTTTTACTATTTTGTATTTGTAAATATTTTATTCTCCTGGATTTACTAAACTCACGGATATGAGGACCACGGCTGCACATTATTATGAACACAACAACTTCGGTGAGCTACTCTGGCTATATATAGTATCCCTGTATCTTGTTTCAGACTGAACTCAATGTTTCTGTGATAAGCGGTGCAGATAATGGATGGAACAGAGTGTCTATTTTTAAATTAAACTCAATTCCAAGTGTTTATTGTCATATGCACAGTAAAGTTGCGGGCGAAAATAGAAACTAAGGAATGGTTGGCATTTCTTGAATCCCAAGACTTTAACCTTCCGAATGATGGAACGATGCATTTGAGTGACATCGTACGGACACCGCATCCGCACCTGTTCTCGACACGTATTTGCGTCTTTGCAAGCTTTGGGAATGTTAAGGGGATAAGAAGTTGGACTGACGTATCTGACTGTTTTGTCCACATTCCCATTGTAGCGCCTTATAATCCAGTGCGTCTTATGTATGTCAAAAATAGGACCAAAAACTATTTTTCCGGGGTGCGCCCTATAACCCGGTGCGCCTTATAGTGCGGAAAATACGGTACTCAATAAATCCCCGCCTGTTTGACACCTGTGGTTTAGCGTGTAACAAAACGAGGTCAGAAACATAACCCAAAGAAAACTGCTTCAGTGTTTCTCCGTCCCGAAGTCTTTGCCTACTTTGATTTTCCTTAATAATATGCATGCTAATGTACCTATTTTATGGCTCACCGGCTCTGATTCACTTTCAAATCAATTATCCATCCGGCTCCGCCATATCTCGCTCAGGCTCAAATATCTATTTATTTCAACAAACATACATCAGGCACAACACAATAAAGATAAATGCCTCGATTACAGCCAGTAAACAAAGGAGCCGGGGAAGACTTTAATGAGATCTGGCACAAAAGAAGCTTATACTTTCTTAAATAATGAGCCCAGGGTTTTCTTGATTTTTTTTTTTAAATGCAAATGATATAGAGGGATGCCTCGCCGCCCTTGTTCCAATTTCATTTAGATAAGAGCGTCTCTAAACAAGTCGGCTGTTAATATTCTTACGTGAGCACATCGCCGCCTCGCTGTCTGCTCGGGCTCGGCGGAGGAGGAGAGTGCTCTTCTCCGCGGACACGTTAGCGCCTGACAAGCTTCGGATCGTTCCCAGGGACTTTTGAGCAAGCTCGAAAGAGGAGATGCGAATTTGGAAACAGCTAACTTTGGAAAAAAAAAAAAAAAAGGAACTTCTTATTAACAGTACCGGACTATAGAGCGCACCTGATTATAAGCCGCACCCACCACATTTTAACAGGAAAACCGTTTTTGTACATACACAAGCCGCACCTGTATATAAGCCGCATGCGCCCACGTTTCAAAATGTAACACAAACACAAAATTGACCCAAACCCGACTTCGAGTCCCGCGATTGAAACTGAATGTCCTTCATTAAAGTCCACAGTTCAAAAATAACAGCCGGCAAAATGAATACCGGTACTTAAGGTTTGATGCAGACCTGCAGAGTCCGGGTCCCGGTGAAAGTAATCCAAGGAAAAAAGTGTATATTTCCAAAGGTAAGGGTGGGGAAAATATACCAGATGAACACATTTACTCACGCAACTCCTTTTTCTTTAACCAACTTTTTACCCCCTCTTTTTTCCTTGTCTGTCCCATACCTTTAGCGGTCCCCACTTCAACTCGGCACCCCGTGTTTGTTCCGCCCCTCATTTTTCGTTCACACGTGCAAAACAAAACAAGTGTCTAAAATAAATACAAATAATTACAAAAATATACAGTTGCAAATACATATTATACATGGGTTACACATATTTACAAAGAAAGACGGTACACCGAGAGCGTTTTCAAAGCTTTAATAATAATAATATAGCTTTGACAGGGCAGTTAATGGTAGCAACACTCGAGCGCCGCTAGAAAAATCTATCTATCTATCGATCTATCTATCTATCTATCCATCTATCTATCTAGTAAACTTGCTATCTGTCCGTCTGTCTGTCTATTTATCCAGTAATCAATCAATCAATCTATCCAGTTATCTATCTATCTATCCAGTTATCCATCCATCTATCCAGTTATCCATCCATCTATCCAGTTATCCATCCATCCATCTATCCAGTTATCCATCCATCCATCTATCCAGTTATCCATCCATCCATCCATCTATCCAGTTATCCATCCATCCATCTATCCAGTTATCCATCCATCCATCCATCTATCCAGTTATCCATCCATCCATCTATCCAGTTATCCATCCATCCATCTATCCAGTTATCCATCCATCTATCCAGTTATCCATCCATCTATCTAGTTATCCATCCATCCATCTATCCAGTTATCCATCCATCCATCTATCCAATTATCCATCCATCCATCCATCTATCCAATTATCCATCCATCCATCTATCCAGTTATCCATCCATCTATCCAGTTATCCATCCATCCATCTATCCATCCATCCATCCATCCATCCATCCATCCATCTATCCAGTTATCCATCCATCCAGTTATCCATCCATCCATCCATCCATCTATCCAATTATCCATCCATCCATCTATCCAGTTATCCATCCATCCAGTTATCCATCCAGTTATCCATCCATCCATCCATCCATCCATCCATCCATCCATCCATCCATCCATCTATCCAGTTATCCATCCATCCATCTATCCAGTTATCCATCCATCCATCCATCCATCCATCCATCCATCCATCCATCCATCCATCCATCCAGTAAACTTGCTATGAGCTCGTGCAGTTAAATCCCGAAAACTTTTAGTATTCAGTAGCATTGGAACAGCTGTTAAACCTCCAAACACAATGAACAATTATCTTATTGAGTTTTCTTTCCTCATTCCCCATCAGCTAAAAACGAATCCTCGACGTCTAAAGCAGTCGACGGCACAGCGTGAGTCAATCTATCAAGAACGCCTTCTCGGAATACCTGGTGCAGATAAAAATGCATGAATCTGGCACAGTGTGCACCTGCTGTACGGCGAGGAGCTGCAAAACGAGTCTCATGCAATCAGCGGCATGTTTCTTTTGCTTTTGAATGAAAAATAAATCTTTTATGTGGGGGCAAATCCATTTGGGTGGGTCGCATATACAAATGATATGCATGGCGAGGGCGGAGAGAGAGATGGAGAAACAGAGAGGATGGTGAGGCGGAAGAGTGAAATAGCGTTAAATAAAAAGGGCCAGGGGCATGGGCAGGATGGTAATGATAAGGAGTAGACCAGCAGCTGAGGTCCCTGTAGATGAGATCTCTCCCTGACATGTGTGTCCCCTTCATTACCCATTAAGGGGGGCACAGTGATGAATCCTTAATATGACATTACACCAATTTTCCTCTTCATTTAGCCTGCTAATGTGCTGGTTTGCTCCTATACGGCCGGGGGGGCTGGGGGGGGCTACCAGACTTGACCAGAAATAGACCACGGTGGCCACTGGTGGCACACCTTCAAGCCACCTAATTAGGGCCCGGTGTCCAACTAATGGGCCATTCTTGACAAGCGCTTGCCTCGCTTTTCTTTCCGAGGTATAAAGCTCAGGAATAAAATATTCTTTTTAAAAAAATGGGAAGTAGGAATGCAAAGAATTGTCTGCACAGAAAAAGCTATTTTCATGACCAGGGTTGGGTAGGGTTACTTTAACTGGATTACTTTCAATGACTTTTGGATGACTCCAATACCAAATATGCTAATAAAAGACAAAAGAAACTAAATATGAATAAAATGATGACTCGCAACACGTGGTAAGCTTTCTCTCCTGGCTTTGATCTCCGGCAAAACTAACATAAAATCAGGGTTGGGTAGGGTTACTTTAACTGGATTACTTTCAATGACTTTTGGATGACTCCAATACCAACTAAGCTAATAAAAGACAAAAGAAACTAAATATGAATAAAATGATGGCTCACAACACGTGGTAAGCTTTCTCTCCTGGCTTTGATCTCTTTGATCTCCGGCAAAACTAACATAAAATCAGGGTTGGGTAGGGTTACTTTAACTGGATTACTTTCAATGACTTTTGGATGACTCCAATACCAACTAAGCTAATAAAAGACAAAAGAAACTAAATATGAATAAAATGATGGCTCACAACACGTGGTAAGCTTTCTCTCCTGGCTTTGATCTCTTTGATCTCCGGCAAAACTAACATAAAATCAGGGTTGGGTAGGGTTACTTTAACTGGATTACTTTCAATGACTTTTGGATGACTCCAATACCAACTAAGCTAATAAAAGACAAAAGAAACTAAATATGAATAAAATGATGACTCGCAACACGTGGTAAGCTTTTTCTGCTGGCTTTGATCTCTTTGATCTCCGGCAAAACGAACATAAAATGCGACAGAAACAAAATGAAAAAAAATCCAGCTTGCCAACATCATTTTTGGTGTTCCATGTATTCCGTTACTCCCCAAGCCTGCACAAAATTTAGTAATTTTATACATATTTAGTTTCTTTTGTCTTTTATTAGCATATTTGGTATTGGAGTAATCCAAAAGTCATTGAAAGTAATCAAGTTAAAGTAACCCTACCCAACCCTGTTCATGACATTGATTCTTTCCAGCGATTTTCGAGGATTGCAGTACACAAAGTTTGTACACAGGCCAAATTCAAGGACTTTTAAAGACAATTTTGGATTTTCTCAAGTACCATTTAAAAGAGAAATATGATGTGAATTATGTACTTTGTAGACCCATATTTATATCTGAGAATTACACACCTATATTCTATAGCATATGAATAACCTATATTTTATGTTGACAATATTTGTGTATTATTTGTTATTGCAACATCCATTGCAGCCTGGTCATCCTGGATTACCTCATGTGCGGTCCCTTCTCAAGGTTTCTTCATTTTTCTCATGTTGAGGTTTTTGCGTTTTTCCTTGCCCTCATGTAGGTTTTAGATCAGGGGATGGTGTCATAATAGTCTGTGGTTTGCAATAATCTTTGGTCTGTGCAGCCCTTTGAGACTGTCCCTTCTCAAGGTTTCTTCATTTTCCTCATGTTGAGGTTTTTGCGTTTTTCTTTGCCCTCATGTAGGTTTTAGAACGGGATTGTGTCATAATAGTCTGTGGTTTGCAATAATCTGTGGTCTGTGCAGCCGTTTGAGACTCTTTGTGATTAATGGTGTCGCAAATAAACATGACTTGACATGCGATTTTTAATCTTGTATGTGGATTTATCAAGATTGTCACGGTTGCCATGGTGTCCAATTGGCCCTGCCCGTGTGGCGCCAGCTGCAGCTTGTTGACAGATTTGCTGCCTGTCAGTGTTTAAACTTGGTCCTGTCAGTCCCCTTTTGTCAGTCCATCTGCAAATCTATGCCCTTTTCCGCCTGTCCTGTTTTTTGCTCCTGTTTGTCCCCCGTTTCGATCTGTTTTGATCCAGACCGCGTCTACTCTCCCAGCTCCCTGTCAGTATTTAATCTCTGTCCTGTCAGTCCCCTTTTCTCAGTCCGTCTGCGAATCTATGCCCTTTTCCGCCTGTCCTTTTTTTGCTCCTGTTTGTCCCCCGTTACGATCTGTTTTGATCTAGACCGCGTCTACTGTACTCTCCCAGCTCCCTGTCAGTATTTAATCTCTGTCCTGTCAGTCCCCTTTTCTAGGTCCGTCCGCGAATCTATGCCCTTTTCCGCCTGTCCTGTTTTTTGCTCCTGTTTGTCCCCCGTTATGATCTGTTTTGATCTAGACCACGCCTGCTCTCCCGTCCCGAATTACGACCTGTTTTGATCTCGACCACGTCTGTTCTCCCGTCCCGAATAACGATCCGTTTTTGATCTTGACCACGTCTACCCTCCTTTCCTGGCTTTCGACTTATTTCCACTCTCGACCACATTTTTGTTCTCCTATCCCGGCTACTGACCTGTTTTTTCCGCTCCCGACACCGCCATTGCTCGCCACAGAAGTGTAACTTCCGCGTTCAGAGCGACCTGCTCCCCGCGACCAGCGATCACCAGATCGTGTGTGCGATCCTTTCCCTTCTTCCCAATAAAACTGTTTAGAAACGCTACGCGAGTGGGTCCTGTTTCCGTTCTGGTCATGACAAAGACATGACTTTTAGATCTTTATCAATTTAAGAATATATTTGGGGATCTGAACCATAAGGTGTAAAGATTTTGAGACAAATATCTCCCCATACAGGTGTTAGGTAAAATATGAAGCTTACATTTTCAGTTGCAGGAATTTCTTTCTATTACAAACTACCCCTGGGAAACTTTTTGCATAGCCCATAATAGATGTTCATAATTAATACGTAATACTTGTTCTTATATACATTTCGTAGTTCCTTGTTTAGATGTAGCATGCACCTATCTTCTAGGTTTGGGGGGCAGTGACGCTTCAGAAGGAAATGCAATACAAACTAATGCCAGCAGCCGTTAATCACTAGCGAAGAAACGCAAAGGTAAAGCGATGCACCAAAGAACAGTGCCTCTGACGTTTCTAATCAGACTTGTAGTGAAACATGGCAACAATTTTAAGCCTTTACAAGTGCTTCACCCAAAATTCAAGCACTTTTAATCCTTGAAAGAACAATGTTTAAAAAAAGTGTAACAATAGTAATAAAATAAATAAATAAATAAATGTATCTCTGGGCAGCACTGCGGCGCAGTGGTTAGCGCATGTGCGGCACAGTTCATGTCTTGGGAACCTCCTGCGTGGGTTCAAATCCAGCTCCAGACTTCCTGTGCGGAGTTTGTATGTTCTCCCCGTGCTTGCGTGGGTTTCCTCCGGGCACTCCGGTTTCCTCCCACGTTCCAAAAACACGCATTTCAGGTGAATTGGCCGGTCCAAATTGTCCCTAGGTGTGAATGATCAAGTGAGTTGTCTGTCCCTGTGTGCCCTGCGATTGGCTGGCAACCAGTTCAGGGTCTCCCCTGCCCACTGCCCGATGACTGCTGGGCAGGGCTCCAGCACCCCCGCGACCCTACTGAGGATAAGCGGTGCGGCTAATGAGATGAGATGAGGGGTGTCATGCACGTTAGGCAGCCTTCTGGCGTGGAAAGACCGGAAGCCAGAGATCGACGAGATCGATTCCATTTGCCCGAGTGGACGTCGGACGGATGGGGTCGATACCGGACAGGACGGGACTGACAGGATTGATATCAAAACAGGATATCGAAATTAAACAGGACAAACTAGACGGGAACGGAACTGGGAACCGAAATTAAACAGGACAACAATAAACGGGAACAATACCGGACAGGAAATACCAACAGGAAACAGGACCGAGTCAAAACCCACGACTTGCAGGGCAAAGGTTCGTTGACGGACTGACCAAGGGTGAGTGAAAGCACTGAGCTCAAACAGAAGTGGGTTTCCTCCGGGCACTCCGGTTTCCTCCCACATTCCTGAATGAGCGAGTGAGTTGTCTGTCCCCGTGTGCCCTGCGATTGGCTGGCAACCAGTTCAGGGTGTCCCCTGCCCACTGCCCGATGATTGCTGGGATGGGCTCCAGCACCCCCGCAACCCTACTGAGGAGAAGCGGTGCAGCTAATGAGATGAGAGATGTATCTCTTGGCTTCTAAAAAGTTGTTGAGGTTTATAGGATGTGTTTGTGTTTGACTCACTCAGCATGCCCATCCCGAGCATGAAGGCATCCATGGTGTAGGGCAGACCCCTTGCTCGGCCCCTTGTTCCGGGCGGGAACATCACCTCCTTGGGCTGGGCCTTCTTACATTCTACCTATGTAGACAGACAGAAACAAACACACCCAAACCATTAGACTGTGCAGGAACACAGACAGACAGATCTGACAGGGATGTCGAAGCTCTTTACGCTAGTTTTTTATTTGACTTGCATGGTGTGTTCCTCGGAGCAGGAAGAAAAAAACAGACAGAGACAACCTGAGTCCCTGAAGAGAACTTACAACCGCGCTCTTCTTCTGAAGGTGATCGCTCTGGTGGGCAGGTGATCAATGCTTCGGGGGAAACACCTTCCCCTGGTGTGGCACCTTTCAAATGAGAACAGGCGACGGAACGCTAGGAGGACCGGAGTCCTATTTATCGGGGACGGGGTTCAGTGCTCGGTTGCTCTCCGGGTTTTCGCAATCGACAGTGGTAACTCTTTAGACTAGCACTTCTAAATACGAGAATTTCGGTATTTGAGTTGTATTTGGCCCTGCGACTGGCTGGCAACCAGTTCAGGGTGTCCCCTGCCCACTGCCCGAAGATAGCTGGGATGGGCTCCAGCACCCCCGCGACCCTACTGAGGATAAGCGGTGCAGATAATGGATGGATGGAGTTGCCTCATCTCATTAGCTACACCGCTTATCCTCAGTAGGGTCGCGGGGGTGCTGGAGCCCATCCCAGCAATCATCGGGCAGTGGACAGGGGACACCCTGAACTGGTTGCCAGCCAATCGCAGGGCACACGGGGACAGACAATTCACTCGCTCATTCACACATAGGGACAATTTGGACCGGCCAATTCACCTGAAATGCATGTTTTTGGAATGTGGGAGGAAACCGGAGTGCCCGGAGGAAACCCACGGAAGCACGGGGAGAAAATACAAACTCCGCACAGGAAGTCTGGAGCTGTATTCGAACCCACGCAGGAGGTTCCCAAGACATGAACTGTGCCGCACATATGCTAACCACTGCTCCGCCGTGCTGCCTGGATGGAGTTGTATTTGCTACAAAAATCTTGATGGCTATACGTAGGGAAATTCGGTTCAAGAGCAGTTCCAGAGGGTACCACTAGTGAAGTTTCTGCTTCTATCTTCGGTGTTTTTCGTCCCGTTTGACAACTACACTTTGGATGACTTTCTATCCTATGGTTATGGGTTTTAACGCACAAAAATGGGTTTATTCGTGGAATCAACTCCTTGCCCTGAAGAATTTTAGTGCCGGGGTGATGAGGGGGCCCTATCGTGGATGCAGAGCCGGAGCTAGCTAAGTGGCTAGCGGCGTTATAGGTCTTCGGTACTGTCCGTGATCATGGTAAATGTGAACTCTCTACCAAGTAAGACTGACAAACTGGCTGTGCTGGTGAAAAACATCAAAGCGTACAGGGAGTGCAGTTTGCTGTGTTTTGCAGAAACGTGGCTCACGTCTAGCATCCCGGACGCTAACGTGGAGCTACCCGGCTTCAGCGCTGTTAGGGCAGACAGAGACACAAAAGCCTGCGGGAAGCGGAGAGGATGCGGATTCGCTATCTACGTGAACACGAGGCGGTGTAACCCTGGGCACAAAGATTTCCATCTGCAGCAAGGATGTCGAACATTTGGCCTAGCGTGTGACGTCATCAGCTAAACTACAACACAGCACCCCGAGGCCATCCTGTTAATCTGTTAATAAACGACAAAGGATACTGCTGGAAGTGTGAATTTCCCTACGGGGATGAATAAAGTATCTATCTGTCTATTTAAAACGCTCGTGGCTGCCAACCACTGTTATCAGTTTGTCTAGTTTGGATTTATTTTCATTTTGTTTCTGTCGCATTTTATGTTAGTTTTGCCGGAGATCAAAGAGATCCAAGTCAGGAGAGAAAGCTTACCACGTGTTGTGAGTCATCATTTTATTCATATTTAGTTTATTTTGTCTTTTACTAGCATATTTGGTATTGGAGTAATCCAAAAGTAATTGAAAGTAATCAAGTTAAAGTAACCCTACCCAACCCTGGATTTGGGAGACAGGGAACGGGCTAATAATTTGCCCGTTACATGAGCGATACGAGCGACGAGCGATACTGGAACGAATTCAATTCGTAAGAAGACTTACTCCTGTATTTGCTCGGTTGCCTATTTGGCACGGGCCTGTCTGAATATTTTTTTTTCATCTGCATTCCCGCTTCTGCTTAAACAGGCCTTCCCCGGCCTGTTGCGGTGTCAACCTGGCTGGCTTGGCGAGACAGGCGAGAGCACTCAGGTTGCCTTCACCTCAACTAAGAAAGAGCGTGGCATCCATACAAATAGCCGTCCGGCACTTGACAGGCCGGGGCATTACTATTCGCGTAGAAACTTATTTGCACATGTGCAGTGCAGTCTGTGGCTGAATCCACCAAACCCCCCCATAAAAAAAAAAAAAAAAAAATCAGATTTAACATAGAGAAATAATAACAAAAAAAACACATATTTTAATCTCCTCATAAAAAAGAAGAAGCAAGAATTGTTTATAACTAAGGTGTTTTTATATGATGGTTAATGCAAACATATACATACTTAAATTTACATCTCTGGCTATGAGTAGTAAATTTTTCTTTTTTACTTTTTCTTTTCTTTTTTCTTGTTTTTCTTGTGTTTTTATTCATTTTTCTAGTTTTTCTTTCTTTTTCTTCATCATTTTTTCTTCTTTTTATTTTCTTGTCCTTCACTTAACCTTTTTTTAATCTCTATTTTATATTTAATTTGATTTCTTTTTTTTCTTCCTTTCCTTGTTTTTTTCTTTATTTTCTATTCCCTATTTCCTATTTTTCTTCATTTTTACTTTGGTTTTCTTCCTTTTTTCTTATTTCTTTACAAAAGGATTGGCAGAAAAATGAAAAAGCAGAATGGTGCATTTTGGTATCCCTTGTTTTCGGTCACTTACGTACATTCGACTTACAGTTCTCGGCAGATACGATCATTTTATTTGGGATGTCGTAAAAATATCAGAGTAGAGGACAGTAATGTAGTTCTTCTTTCCTCCGTGAGGCGCTGTGAGAAATCACCCAGCATCCACCTCGAAGAAATCCGGCTTCTACTTCCTGGTTCGTGTGTAATCATAACAACGTGTACTTGTATCGCTAGCGCGCTAAGAACTGTCACATTTTTATTGTTTAATATCTCGTACATCCATTCAATAGGGTTGGTGTAAAGTGTAAATAAGTGGCGAGACGTTTCTTTTGAAACGAAAGTGGAATAAGAAAGCTTGATGCGGTTGAGAACAATGGTCGCAACGCTTTTTTGGGCCACTTATTACCACAGAAGAAGACCTCTTGAAGCGCATCTTCCAAAAGTAAGTTAAACTCAACTTTATTTATGTTTATAGAGCATACTATTTAATGAAATGCTTTTTTTTAGTACAAAACAATACAGGTTACCTATACAACAAGCCTTAAACATACTTAAATAAACCTTAAACATACAAAATATAGCACTGAAGCAACTTACGAACAAATTCAACTTACGAACCATCGTCCGGGCAGCGTCTGTACAGCATAAATAATGATAATTCAAATGCTTATGAGATTTATAATAAAAGTTCAGTAAACATCACTTGCCATTGTTCCATGACGAGTCTTAATCTCTTATCGTGAATGCGGAAACTGGACAGCACGGAAATCTCAATGCATCACTCAGTGTTCTCGTTTGCCCGCGTCCCTGCGTCTTTTCATTCTTTTTGCTGGGGACGCTTAGTCTCAAATCAACGTGCGTCCCCGGGACGCAACCTTTTTGCCACAAAATTGTCATTATGACCCGATTACTTTTTTAACAACACTCCAAACTTTTCGTCAGGCATTTTCGTTTCTGTCTCGCGGTTCGAGTTTTCGTCCGCATGCCGATCTCGGCCAACGAGATCTCGTTATGGAGTGAAAGGAGGTCCGTCTTTTTTTAAAGAACCGGCTTTTTTGGCTCAACTCATTAAAAAGAGCCGGCTCTCAAACGGCTCACTTGCTTTGATGATCGATATTACGAATGATGTTGTATAAAGAAGTTAAGAAAAAAAGGAAGTTTAAAAGGAGAAAATTAAAAAAAAGACAGGTTTGTGGTTATCCCTTTAATCGGTATATTACCAACAATAACTCGATGCAGAAATGAATTAATAATTTGATGATTAAAACTGAATTAATATATAGATTTATACCAAATAAGACCAAATAAGACTGACAAACTGGCTGTGCTGGTGAAAAACATCAAAGCGTACAGGGAGTGCAGTTTGCTGTGTTTTACGGAAACATGGCTCACGTCTAGCATCCCGGACGCTAACGTGGAGCTACCCGGCTTCAGCGCTGTTAGGGCAGACAGAGACACAAAAGCTTGAGGGAAGCGGAGAGGATGCGGATTCGCTATCTACGTGAACACGAGGTGGTGTAACCCTGGGCACAAAGATTTCCATCTGCAGCAAGGACGTCGAACATTTGGCCTAGCGTGTGACGTCATCAGCTAAACTACAACACAGCACCCCGAGGCCATCCTGTTAATCTGTTAATAAACAACAAGGGATACTGCTGGAAGTGTGAATTTCCCTACGGGGATGAATAAACTATCTATCTGTCTATTTAAAACGCTCGTGCCTGCTAACCACTGTTATCAGTTTGTCTAGTTTGGATTTATTTTCATTTTGTTTCTGTCGCATTTTATGTGAGTTTGCCGGAGATCAAAGAGATCAAAGCCAGGAGAGAAAGCTTACCACGTGTTGTGAGTCATAATTTTATTCATATTTAGTTTCTTTTGTCTTTTAAAAGCATATTTGGTATTGGAGTAATCCAAAAGTAATTGAAAGTAATCAAGTTAAAGTAACCCTACCCAACCCTGGATTTGGGAGACAGGGAACGGGCTAATAATTTGCCCGTTACATGAGCGATACGAGCGACGAGCGATACTGGAACGAATTCAATTCGTAAGAAGACTTACTCCTGTATTTGCTCGGTTGCCTATTTGGGACGCAACCTTTTTGCCACAAAATTGTCATTATGACCCGATTACTTTTTTAACAAAGATTTACTGCACTCCAAACTTTTCGTCAGCCATTTTCGTTTTTGTCTTGCGGTTTTCGTCCGCATGCCGATCTCGGGCAACGAGATCTCGTTATGGAGTGAAAGGAGGTCCGTCTTTTTTTAAAGAACCGGCTTTTTTGGCTCAACTCATTAAAAAGAGCTGGCTCTCAAACGGCTCACTTGCTTTGATGATCGATATTACGAATGATGTTGTATAAAGAAGTTAAGAAAAAAAGGAAGTATAAAAGGAGAAAATAAAAATAAAAGACAGGTTTGTGGTTATCCCTTTAATCGGAATATTACCAACAATAATTTGATGCAGAAATGAATTAATAATTTGATGATTAAAACTGAATGAATATATAGATTTATATTATATATTTGTCGCCGATTTACGATTTCAACCTCGATAACACAACATTTTGGGGGACCAATAGATCTCTGTTGGGACCCATAGACACTGCATCACTGCAATTCTTGGACAGCACCCAACCGATGCAGCCAGGTCCCACCCACGCCATAAACCTCACAGTGTTCCCCGGTCGCCCCCACCGGGAATACTCCAGTCGCCCGCTGCCAGAATAGCGGACCGGGGTGTGAGTCACGCCTACGTGCTCTCAGACATTCCTCTTTGATATTCCGAGAGAGGACTCCTTGTCACGGATCTGAAAGCGGCCAGGACGGGTTGCGGTGTCAGCGTGTGGGCGACGGCCGGCTTCAAACAGTCGAGAGTGTGTGAAGGGCAGTGGTGCGCGGCTTTCCGGGGAAAAAAAATCATAATCGTAAGGTGAAAGTCGAGGCGGACTGAACAAATGAAAAGTCGATCGGAAAATAAGAAGTGAGATTTAGATTTGTACCGGCCAAACTTTTGCAACTCGTGGACGGAGGCATGGTTGTTGCACTCGTACAAGAAGAGTCGTTCTCTTCTTGGAGAACAATATTTCCCTTTTTTTATTTTTCATTTTTTTAATTGCTTTTGATCATTTAAAAGAGCGCTCGTCTTGGGATCAAGAGGTCGCGGGTTCGATTCCCGGCTCCTCCGTGTTATATGTCGAAGTGTCCTTGGGCAAGACACTGAATCCCTAATGCCCGCAATAAGCAGGTTGGCGCCTTGCATGGCTGACTCCCTATTGGTGTGTGAGTGTGTAAATGGGTAAGTGTGAAGCACATTGTAAAGCGCTATGGGAGGGCTTTTTTTAAAAATATTTGACATGTGCAAAGGACAGTGGTGGGCAACTACAAGAAGTTGCGGGCTGCAATGGGTTAAAAAATAGGAACAAGGGGCCGATCCTGGACACCTACCCGATTTTTACATTTGTGAATAAATATACGTGCAGACATTTGCATGTTATATTCTTTATATTTGTTTTTAAGTTGATTAGTTTCATCAAATTCAGTTAAATTGATATATGAGGTCCCAGGCAGCACAGCAGCGCAGTGGTTAGCGAGTGTGCGGCACAGTTCTGAGGTCATGGGATCAAACCTCCCAGGGTGGAGTTTGCATGTTCTCCCCGTGCTTGCGTGAGTTTCCTCCAGGCACTCCGGTTTCCTCCCAGATTCCAAAGACATGCGTTTCAGGTTAATTGGCCGGTCCAAATTGTTTCTAGGTGTGATGAGCAAGTGACTTGTCTGGCAACCAGTTCAGGGTGTCCCCTGCCCACTTCCCGAAGATAGCTGGGATGGGCTCCAGCACCCCCGAGACCCTACTGAGGATAAACGGTGCAGATAATGGATGGATGGATATCAGGTCCCTCTGTTTTAAGTACTTGTATTGATATTTAATTTTGTACTGTTACTGTAGTTGTATGTTTTTGGATTTTTGTAGAATTTCTGTATTATTTTTCTAGTGTTACTGCTGTTTTATTTTTAAAGAGTCTGAAGTATTTCTGCATACATGTTTTGTAATATTTTTGTAGTAGTATTTTGTATTATTTTTGTAATGGGAATCGAACCCGGATCGCACCAGTGAGAGAGCTGAAACATAACCACCAATCCACTAGTAGTGTGGCTCATAGAAGAACAAGCATTCGCTTTTATCCCGTCATTACACTATTTTATCTCATAGTGCCACGTTGTATAATGTAGCTCCAGACTTCCTGTGCGGAGTTTGTATGTTCTCACCGTGCTTGCGTGGGTTTCCTCCGGGCACTCCGGTTTCCTCCCACGTTCCAAAAACATGCATTTCAGGTGAATTGGCCGGTCCAAATTGTCCCTAGGTGTGAATGAGCGAATGCGTTGTCTGTCCCTGTGTGCCCTGCGATTGGCTGGCAACCAGTTCAGGGTGTCCCCTGCCCACTGCCCGGAGATGGCTGGGATGGGCTCCAGCCCCCCCGCGACCCTAATGAGGATAAGCGGTACGGCTGATGAGATGAGATGAAATATGGTAGTATTCATATTGTGTCTTATTTACTAAATTCATGCTTTAGCTGTCAAATACTGTGTAGTGGTGTAGTGCACATTTTAAACAGATAGTGTAATATACACATTTCCTCCATTGATCTGATAAAAGTGTAGAATTTTCTTTTTCCCATGTGCAAACAGAATCAAGAAAGCCTCCAGTTTTGACCTTTTCGATGCATCTCATACATATTAACTTTGTATGGAAAACGCTAAGGTGTGGGGGCGAGCTGGACTGGAAATGACTGTCCTTCAGGGACAAGTGTTGTGGGTGTGTCGTTTGTGAGAACGTGCATGCACGCTTGAAATGAAATGATCTGCATTTCGCTTTTCAAGTCAATGACTTCCCAAAGCGCTTTACAATGTGCTCCACATTTCCCAATAGCGGCCTTGCAGCCATGTAAGGCGCTAACCTGCTTATTGGGGGTGTGAGGGGTTCAGTGTCTTACCCAAGGACACTTCGACATGTAACACGGACGAGCCGGGATTCGAACTGGGATCCCTTGATCCCAAGACGAGCGCTCTACCTACTGCCGCCCCAATGAAATGATTTGCATTTATATAGCGCTTTTTCAAGTCAATGACTTCCCAAAGCGCTTTACAATGTGCTCCACATTTCCCAATAGCGGCCTTGAAGCCATGGAGGGCGCTAACCTGCTTATTGGGGGTGTGAGGGGTTCAGTGTCTTACCCAAGGACACTTCGACATGTAACACGGACGAGCCGGGATTCGAACTGGGATCCCTTGATCCCACGACGAGCGCTCTACCCCCTGAGCTACTGCCGCCCCAGTAGCTAGAGCCGACTGACGGTTGAACCGAAAGACTTTGTTCTATCGTATGTGCACACGCGTTTGATTTCACATCGAGTACCGTCAATTGCGGACTATAAGCCGCTACTTTTTCCCCAAACTTTCAACCCTGCGGCTTATTCAGCGATGCGGCCGATTGATGTCATTTTTCTAACGGCCACCAGTGGCGCTAGAGTACAAAAAGTAAGATTTAGACCGGTGGAATATATGCACCGAGGAAGACTGCAACTTCTTAGCTTGTGCACAAATTAAAGTAGCGTAGACATAACCTCATCATGCAAATTGCTAAAAAAAAAAGGCACATGACGCAATTATCAAGCTAAACGCAACCGAGCAGTCCGGTTTAGAAAGAAGCAGAGCTACCGCACGTGAACTTTACTTTGCGAGAGTGTGGCAAGCGTGTTTTTGAATAAGGGGTAAACGTACTGGGGTAAACGTCTTTGATGACATCGGTAATAAGGAGGAGAATGAGGACGGTTTACCGCGATTACTAGAAGTACGATATGTTTTTTTAACACAGTCGTTTACTCTGTTGAGAGCGTGTTGCTAGTAGCGTTTTGCTACCCTTCACGGGCACGGTTTGGGATGAAAGTTATAATATTATTATTGAAACTTTGAAAACTCTCTCGGTGTACCGTCTTTCTTTGTAAATATGTGTAACCATGTATAATATGTATTTGCAACATATGTATTTATTTTAGAAACGTATTCTGATTTGTTTTGTACAGGCAAATGAGAAAGAAGGGGCGGGGCAAACGCGGGCTGACGGGAAGTGGAGTAAAGGTGAGACGTGTTTGCGGACGCGGCCGACAATAGTGGATATATATTTTTCCTACCCTTACCTATGGAAATATACACTTTTTTTCTTGGATTACTTTCAACGGGCACCCAGACTCTGTAGGTGTGCATTCAGTTTTAAGTACCGGTATCATTTTCCGTTCAATTTGCCGGCTATGTTTTTGGACTCTATCGGGTATGGGTTAATTTCGTGTTTGAATTGCGTTTTGCCAATGTGGGCGCATGCGGCTAATATACAGGTGCGGCTTGTGTATGTACACGATCGGATTTCCTCCCGAAATGCGGTGGGTGCGGCTTGTAATCAGGTGCGCTCTATAGTCCGGAATTTACAGTAATCAGGATACAATCGATGGGAAATACGAGGTTAAGAAAATCAATCAAACGGTCCCGAGCAAAGCGATAGTACGCTCATAATGACATAACCTACTTTTCGATGGTTTAACATTTGGAAACAGCAAAAGCGCCTTCAGAGTTTGGAATCTCAAAGGAATCTGCTGTTTGTATAAAACCGGGCGAATAGGAGTCGGTTTTCGAAAGGGCCGCGCGCTCCCCGCGGTGCGTCCGCATCCCGAGATGATAATGTCTCGTCTCATACGCTTTCAAGTCGTGCCGTCCTCAAAACGGCTCGCATCAATGGCGGATCTCGACGCCGTTTGAGTTCTTCTTCAATATCCAAAAGATAGAGACGGGTGGACTTAACGGCCATATCGTTTCCTCTTCGAGTGGAACTTACAGGGCAACATTTTCCGGGCAACCTTATGTGCAGAAGAGAATCGCCCGGATGGAACAGGATACTGATAAATATTCTTTTAAAAATATATATTTTATTGCATTTTAGGAGCTTAAGGAACAGAGCTCTTGTCACATGTTGACTGCACTATGTTTACTGCTTACCTTGCACAACTATTTTTTTGCACTATGATGACTATTTTTTGCACCAAATGCATATGTTGACTATTTTTTTGCACTATGATGACTATTTTTTGCAGCAAATGCAAATGTTGACTGTTTTTTTGCACCAAATGCATATGTTGACTATTTTTTTGCACTATGATGACTATTTTTTGCACCAAATGCATATGTTGACTATTTTTTTGCACTATGATGACTATTTTTTGCAGCAAATGCAAATGTTGACTATTTTTTTGCACTATGATGACTATTTTTTGCAGCAAATGCAAATGTTGACTATTTTTTTGCACTATGATGACTATTTTTTGCAGCAAATGCAAATGTTGACTATTTTTTTGCACTATGATGACTATTTTTTGCAGCAAATGCAAATGTTGACTTTTTTTTTGCACTATGATGACTATTTTTTGCAGCAAATGCAAATGTTGACTGTTTTTTGCACTATGATGACTATTTTTTGCACCAAATGCATGTTAACTATTTTTTTCCACCATGATGACTATTTTTTGCAGCAAATGCATATGTTGACTATTTTTTTGCACTATGATGACTATTTTTTGCAGCAAATGCAAATGTTGACTGTTTTTTTGCACTATGATGACTATTTTTTGCACCAAATGCAGATGTTGACTATTTTTTTGCACTATGATGACTATTTTTTGCAGCAAATGCAAATGTTGACTGTTTTTTTGCACCAAATGCATATGTTGACTATTTTTTTGCACTATGATGACTATTTTTTGCACCAAATGCATATGTTGACTATTTTTTTGCACTATGATGACTATTTTTTGCAGCAAATGCAAATGTTGACTATTTTTTTGCACTATGATGACTATTTTTTGCAGCAAATGCAAATGTTGACTATTTTTTTGCACTATGATGACTATTTTTTGCAGCAAATGCAAATGTTGACTATTTTTTTGCACTATGATGACTATTTTTTGCAGCAAATGCAAATGTTGACTTTTTTTTTGCACTATGATGACTATTTTTTGCAGCAAATGCAAATGTTGACTGTTTTTTGCACTATGATGACTATTTTTTGCACCAAATGCATGTTAACTATTTTTTTCCACCATGATGACTATTTTTTGCAGCAAATGCATATGTTGACTATTTTTTTGCACTATGATGACTATTTTTTGCAGCAAATGCAAATGTTGACTATTTTTTTGCACTATGATGACTATTTTTTGCAGCAAATGCAAATGTTGACTTTTTTTTTGCACTATGATGACTATTTTTTGCAGCAAATGCAAATGTTGACTGTTTTTTGCACTATGATGACTATTTTTTGCACCAAATGCATGTTAACTATTTTTTTCCACCATGATGACTATTTTTTGCAGCAAATGCAAATGTTGACTGTTTTTTTGCACTATGATGACTATTTTTGCACCAAATGTATAATTGCACAAACCCTTACGATACCAAACTGTATTACGATACCAAACTGTATGTAACATCCTACATGCCGACATTTCTTGTGTAAATATTGTGTCAATTATAACTATAACCTTATCCTCCTTGTTTTATAACCTTATCTTCTCTGTTCCTTTATCTTCTTGGCTTTTTTACCTCACTGTGAATGTGTGAAACTGGAGTGTCCTGCCCAATTTCGTTGTCACAATTTGTTAACCCATTTTGTAACAATGACAATAAAGGTATACAGTATTCTATTCTATTCTTTTTTAATGTCGGGTTTCAGACCCAGAAGTATCAAAATCATACAACGAAATAGACAGTGTTTGTACAGCTTTTTCATGAAAAATGTAAGCACTTTTAAGGATTTTTGAAGCCAATTTTCCAATTTCTCCAGTCTTATTAAGAGAAGAAATCCACTATGAATCCTCTATTTTGCAGAACGACAAATATATCTGCAATTTACCCATGCAATTTTAAATGGTAAATGGTCTGCATTTATATAGTGCTTTTCAAGTCAATGATCCGCTTTACAATGTGCTTCACACTTACCCATTCACACACACACTCACACACCAATAGGGTGTCAGTCATGCAAGGCGCCTACCTGCTTATTGGGGGCATTAGGGATTGAGTGTCTTGCCCAAGGACACTTCGACATATAACACGGAGGAGCCGGGAATCGAACCTGCGACCTCTTGATCCCTACCTCCTGAGCTAATGCCGCATTAAATCTTGCATGTGCATTATTAAATCTTGAGTAAATTACAAATACATGTGTGCATCTGTGTAAATATGTTTGAAACCAATCCCTCCCACATAAAAATGTCAGGAACATGTAGCTTACATTTTTCAGTTGCAGGATACAATTTAATTCTAGGAAACACTACAGACGCTCCCCTACTTACCTCACCCCCAAATTTGTATATTACCCTATTTTTATGACAGTGTGTATTTCCGTAGCACTATTTAAATACTCTATATCAACGCGTTATATTGGGTATTTTTGTATTATTTCATTATTTTCTTTTTCAACACAGGGATACTGCTGGAAGTGTGAATTTCCCGAAGGGGATGAATAAAGTATCTATCTATCTATAAATGAATGAATGAAAACTTTATTTCGAACATTAAAATAAAAATAAAAACAGGACAAAAATTATAGGTCAAAAACATAATCCATCCATCCGTCCATCCATCCTTCAGTGGCTCAAGAGGTAGAGCGCTCGTCTTGGGATCAAGAGTCCTCTGTGTTACATGTCGAAGTGTCCTTGGGTAAGACACTGAACCCCTAATGCCCCCAGTAAGCAGGTTGGCGCCTTACATGGCTGCACGGCCGCTATTGGGAAATGTGGAGCACACTGTAAAGCGCTTTGGGAAGTCTTGACTTGAAAAGCGCTATAGAAATGCAGATGATTTTAATTTCATCCATTTATCTATCTCTCCATCCAGTTATCTATCTATCTATCTATCTAGACATCTATCTAGACATCTATCTATATCTATCTAGACATCTCTCTCTCTCTCTCTCTCTCTCTCTCTCTCTCTCTCTCTCTCTCTCTCTCTCTCTCTCTCTCTCTCTCTCTCTCTCTCTCTCCCTTCTCTCTCTCTCTATATATATATATGTGTATCTATCTATCCATCTCTCCATCCAGTTATCTATCTATCCATCCATCTATCCATCTATCTATCCCTCCAGTTATCTATCCCTCCATTAATCTATCTATCTATCTATATCTATCTAGACATCTATGTAGACATCTATCTATCTAGACATCTAACTAGACATCTATCTATCTAGACATCTATCTAGACATCTATCTAGACATCTATCTAGACATCTATCTATATCTATCTAGACATCTATCTATCTATATCTATCTGGACATCTCTCTCTCTCTCTCTCTCTCTCTCTCTCTCTCTCTCTCTCTCTCTATATATATATATATATATATATCTATGTATCTATCTATCCATCTCTCCATCCAGTTATCTATTTATCCATCCATCTATCCATCGATCCATCTATCTATCCCTCCAGTTATCTATCTCTCCATTAATCTATCTATCTATCTCTCCATTAATCTATCTATCTATCTATCTATAAATCTATCTATCTATATCTAGACATCTCTCTCTCTCTCTCTCTCTCTCTCTCTCTCTCTCTCTCTCTCTCTCTCTCTCTCTCTCTCTCTCTCTCTCTCTCCATCCAGTTATCTAACTATCCATCCATATATCCATCTATCTATCCCTCCAGTAATCTATCTCTCTCTCCAGTAATTAATCTATCTATCTATCTATATCTATCTAGACATCTATCTATATCTATCTAGACATCTATCTATATCTGTTTCGACATCTATCAATATCTATATAGACATCTATCTATCTATCTATCTAGACATATCTTTCTCTCTCTCTCTCTTTCTCTTTCTCTCTCTCTCTCTCTCTTTCTCTCTCTCTCTATCTATCTAGATGGCAAGATACAGTGCGTCAAAGGTCCATTGTCTGTTTTGTTGGTAGATATGAAATAAAGCACTCCTTATCGACTTTTCTTAGATACAAGGCCATATTCATAGAACTTAAACAATCGACCGGCGCGCACGAGGGCGCTTTGACCAGCTCGCTCGAGGGTCGTCGGTCTCCGAGTCGACGTTGACCTCGTGCAGCCGGTCGGTGGGCCGCCCGACATGAGCGTGGCCCCCACGACTTGGGTGAATTTCTGTCCTCATCAATGATTCAAGGACCGTCTTAGATAACGCTCACAGGGAGGATGGATGAGCTCTATTTCTGTATAGCACTTCATAAAGATGAAGACAGGAAGCATTTTTTACTCGGCGCGCCGGTGCTTGAAGAGAAGCGAATGGGCCACGGCGCTCTCCTTCGCGTCTCTTTTGCAACCCGGGCGACACCGAAGGGTCTTTGAAAAATGCTCGACACGCTCTCCGCATCCTTTGGCTTTTTGCGCGCATTCCCGCATGTCAGCACTTTGCCCGTGCGAGGGCCGCGCTTATTTCCTGCATACGGGGACATTTATCTGAGGTGTTATCGAGAGGGCCCCTTGAAAAGGTGACAAAAAGCTAAAGGAAAGACTGGAGCCTGCGGGCGCTTTTGCTAACATCTGCCCACCGGCGCTGTCAGACTCATCTTACTGAGAAGTCAGAAAAACACAAGTAAAGATTCAGTATTCAGTATGTGTCATACCCTGTCGACTGCACTACGTTTAATGCTCAAATTGCACAATGTCTGACCATTTCCTGTTTCATGCTGACTATTTTTGCACTATGATGACTTTGCACCAAATGCAATATTGCACAACCGTTACGATACCAACGTTATCACGACAACCCTGTATGTAACATCCCACATGCCGACATTTCTTGTGTAAATACCATGTAAATTATAACTATAGCCTTATCCCCCTTGTCTTATAACATTATCTTCTCTGTTCCTTTATCTTCTTGCTCATACCTCACTATGAATGTGTAAAACTGGAGTGTCATGCCCAATTTCGTTGTCACAATATGTTAGCCCATTTGTAACAATGACAATAAAGGTATATTCTATTCTATTCTATTCTAATTTTCCACGAGTCTGAGCGTTCACACAAAGTCGGTGAGCAACGCTTGAAACAACAGTGAGCAACCATAATCCCAAGTGTGGCAACTAAGTCATGATCAAACATGTCCAAAATTTGACATTTTGCTATGTTTCCGACAATGCAAAATGATTTTTCTCTTTTGAATGAATTCACTCATGTACTATTGCAAACGTCGTTTGTTCTTACAATTCTTTCACAAGATATCCATTTCTTTTTATTTCCTGATCTATTTTGTTGCATAATATTCACATTTTTGGGGGCTTATTGAGTCGGTTGCAAGATACAGAACTGTACTTAGTCAAGTTTTTGAGTGGAAGTACAATGTTGGCGACAAGATTCACTTGATACAATTGGAAATTATTTGAATGCAACTTTTTCTTCTTTTTTCCGTGTTTTTTTTTCAACTTTTTTTTTAAATTCCTTTAAAAAAAGTCTCATTGTGTTGATTTTTTCCGAGCTGTTACTTTTTTCTTTTTGTTCTCTATTAACTATTTTTGCTACGTTTCTTTCTTTTCTGGCTTTTTTCTAAATTTTTCCTTCTTTTTTCTCTTCCTTTTGTTTCGTTTTTTCCCCAGCTTTTCACTCCTTTTTCATTTTGGTATTTCTTTCTTTTTTGTTCTATTCCCCCCTTCTTTTATGTCATTTTGTGCATAGTTTTACATAATATTTGGTCATGTTAGGATTAAAGAAGCAAAAACTCACTGAAAGTTACATTCTGTCATGATTACTGATGCGACTCTGTCCTGTCAGTCCCGTTGTCAGTCCGTCTGCGAGTCTCCGTGTATACAAGGCAAGCCTTTTTCCACCCTGACCCCCTCCTGTCCCGTTTTTTGCTCCCGTTTGTCTCCGGCTACAACCCGTTTTGATCCCGATCACGTCTGCTTTCCCGTCCCGGCTTACGACCCCTTTTTGGCCCCGACTATATTTTCTCTCCCGTTCCGGCTTACGACTGGTTTCCGAACCCGACCACGCTTTGCTCTCCCAGTTCCGGCCACCGACCAGTTTTCCGCCCCTGACACCGCCATCGCTCGCTACGGAAGATCACCTTCCGTTTTCGGATCACAAGCCGAGTACGAGGGCCAACACCGGATCGTAGGCGCACCCCTTCCTCGTTCCTTCAATAAAACTTGTGGTAAACGTCCTGTTTCTGTTCTGGTCCTGACAGTCCTGACCCATGTCCTTGGAAACTGAGATGTCAATTTCAGTAGGCAAAATGGACGCCTTTTTACATGGGCCTAGATTTTGCAATTTATATCTAATATTAATCTAAATCACAGGTGTCAAACAGGCGGGCCGCGGGCCAGATCAGGCCCATCAATGGTTTAAATCCGGCCCGCTAGACAACAGTGAGAGAAGCGCAAGAGGAAAATGAGCTGTCGTTTTAAATATTTCCACTGGATGTCACCCAAGCCAGTTAACACTTGCAAAACAATTGTGGTAGTATTTCTCAATTTCTCTCTGACTCACTTCTTTTTTATTTATTCCTCCCTCTTTTTCTTTCTCCTGTTCACTCTCTCTTTCTCTCTCTTTTTTCTCTTTTCTTTATTTCTCTCTCACTCTTTCTTTTTCTATGTCTTGCTCTCTTTCTATTTTCTTTCTCTAATTTACACTTTAATTCTCTCTCTTTCTATTTTTCTCTTTCTTTCTCACCCTCTTTCCCTTTTTTGACCTCTCTCTCTCTCTCACGCCTCACTTTGTCTCTTTTTCTCCTGCTGACTCTTTTTCTTTCTATCGTTTCACTTCTCTTATTTTTTTATCTTTCTCTTTTTTCACTTTCTTTTTCTTTCTATATTCATTTCCCCGTTCTCCTCCATTCATCTCTATTCTGCTTTCTCTTTTTCTCTCACTGTTACTCTGTCTCCCTTCTTCTCCCTATCTGTTTATCATTCTCTCTTCCCCTCCCTCTCTTTCTCTCTCTTTTTCTCCCTCTCTTTCTCTTAAACTTACTAGTCCGGCCCCCGTGAGATTTTTTTATAGCATTTGTGGCCCCCAGCTAAAACCAGTTTGACACCCCTGATCTAAATGAAGCTTAGATTTCTGAGGGTACATTTAAAATTTTTGAGGCAGTTAAACACAGATAAAGGATACACGGCAACCAATGTTCCCTCTAAGCTGCGCGCTGTGCGCAATCGCGCACTGCCAGCACAAGTAAATCTAGCCAGCGCAGTTTTTCGAGAACCGGCTTCTTCGGCTCGGCTCACTAAAAGGAACCGGCTCTTTCGGGTCCTTAACGGCTCTTCGGGTTGTTTTTGCTTCTTTAATCCCAACATGACCAATTGGCCCCGCCCGTTTGTTGACAGATTGACTCCCTGTCAGTATTTAAACTCTGTCCTGTCAGTCCCCTTTTCTCGGTCCGTCTGTAAATCTCCGTTTTTACACGGCAAGCCCTTTTTCGCCAGTCCTGTGTTTTTTGCCCCTGGTTTTCTCTGTTTGATCTCGACCACATCTGTTCTCCCGTCCCGAATAACGACCCATTTTCTGACATCGACCACGTTTTTGCTCCAGCACCCCGGCTACTGACCCGTTTTTTTCCGTTCCCGACACCGCCATCGCTCGCCACGGAAGTCCCACTTCCGCGTCTGGCCAACCTACCATCGCGACCAGTGTTCCCTCTAAGCTGCGCGCGTGCGCAATTGCGCACTGCTCGCACATTCTCTGCGCACAAGAAAATCTAGCCAGCGCGCAAAAATGTATCTGTGTTTAACTGCCCAAAATTACTAATTAAGAAGCGACTTAAGTCAAAGTTACAGTGCATGAAGGTAAAAATGCTCGGGTTCCCTTGACGTTGTGTCCTAAATGCGGTATTTTGATGTCGAGTCAGAGTAGAACGAAGTTGAGTAAAGTTAGTAGAGTTGGTCGAGAACCGGCTTCTTTGGCTCGGCTCACTAAAAGGAACCGGCTTTTTCGGGTCCTTAAACGGCTCTTCAGGTTGTTTTTGCAAATATTATGTAAAATTATGCACAAAATGACTTAAAAGGAGGGGGGAATAGAACAAAAAAGAAAAAAAATACCAAAATGAAAAAGGAGTGAAAAGCTGTGAAAAAAGAAGGAAAATTTCAGAAAAAAAAGCCAGAAAAAAAAAGAAAAGAAAGGAACAAAGGAAAAAAAAGTAAATAGAGAACAAAAAGAAAAAAGTAACAGGTAGGAAAAAATAAACACAATGAGATTTTTTTAAAGGAATGAAAAAAAAAAGAAAACATTTTAATCCCAACATGACCAAATATTATGTAACATTATGCACAAAATGACTTAAAGGAAGGGGGGAATAGAACAAAAAAAGAAAAAAATACCAAAATGAAAAAGTAGTGAAAAGCTGAGAAAAAAAGAAACAATAGGAAGAGAAAAAAAGAAAGAAAAATTTAGAAAAAAAACTAAAAAATGTAGGAAAAAAGTAAATAGAGAACAAAAAGAAAAAAGTAACAGCTAGGAAAAAAATAAACACAATGAGATTTTTTAAAGGAATTAAAAAAAAAAGAAGAAAAAGTTTGTCTCATCTCATCTCATTAGCCGTACCGCTTATCCTCAGTAGGGTCGCGGGGGGCTGGAGCCCATCCCAGCAATCATCGGGCAGTGGGCAGGGGACACCCTGAACTGGTTGCCAGCCAATCGCAGGGCACACAGGGACAGACAACTCATTCGCTCATTCACACCTAGGGACAATTTGGACCGGCCAATTCGCCTGAAATGCATGTCTTTGGAATGTGGGAGGAAACCGGAGTGCCCGGAGGAAACCCACGCAAGCACGGGGAGAACATACAAACTCCGCACAGAAAGTCTGGAGCTGGATTTGAACCCACGACAGGTTCCCATGACATGAAGTCAATCTTGTTGCCAACATTGTACTTCCACTCAAAAATGTGATTAAATATAGTTGTGAATCGTGTAACTGACTAATAAATAAGCCCTCCAAAAAGTTAGATTCTCAAAGGGTGTCAGAAGCAGAACGGATACAGGACCCAAGCGCGTGACGCTCTCACATGAGCCTTTATTTTACAGGAAATGGGGAGTCATGCATGTTAAGTAGCCAATCCGGCGTGGAAAGACCGGAAGCCAGAGACCGACGAGACCGAAAAAAAAGAAACGAAAGAATTCTAAAAACAAATGACGTTTGTAGGTCGTACAACCTTTGCAATAATACATGAGTCAATTCATTAAAAAAAATTTTTTTTGCATTGCCGGAAACTCAGCAAAATGTAACGTGATGTCAAGTTTTGGACATGTTTGATAATGGATTAGTTGCCACACTTGGGATTATGGTTGCTCACTGTTGTTTCAAGCGTCGCTCACCGACTTTGTGTGAACGCTCAGACCCCTGGAAAATTCCAGAGAACATTGACGGCAACCCCTTTGCTTATTATCTTAGACCAGGGGTGTCAAACTCATTTTAACTCGGGGGCCACACCATAGAACAAAAATTCTCTCGGGGGCCGGACTAGTAGAATAAAGAGAAAGAGAGAAGGGGAGAGGGAAAGAGAGGGGGGAGTGAAGGGGAAAGCAAGAGGGGAGAGTGAGAGAAAGAGAGCGAAAAGCGAGAGAAAGAGAGAGCAAAAGTGAGAGAAAGAGAAAAAAGCAAGAGCAAGAGAGAGAGCGAAACGCAAGAGAGAGCAAAAGTGAGAGAAAGAAAGAAAAAAGCAAGAGCAAGAGAGAGAGCGAAACGCAAGAGAGAGCGAAAGGTGAGAGAGAGCGAAAACTGAAAGATATAAAAAAGCAAAAAGGAGCAAAAAGCGAGGGAGAGAGAGAGAGAAAAGCTAGAGCAAAAGACAGAGAGAAAAGTGATAGTGAAAGAGAGAGAGAAAGGGACTGAAAGCAAGAGAGTGAGAAAGCGAAAAGCAAGCGAGAGAGAGAAAGCGAAAAGCAAGAGAGAAAGAGAGAGCAAAAGTGAGAGAAAGAGAAAAAAGCAAGAGCAAGAGAGAGAGCGAAACGCAAGAGAGAGCAAAAGTGAGAGAAAGAGAGAAAAAAGCAAGAGCAAGAGAGAGAGCGAAACGCAAGAGAGAGCAAAAGTGAGAGAAAGAGAGAAAAAAGCAAGAGCAAGAGAGAGAGCGAAAAGTGAGAGAGAGCGAAAACTGAAAGATATAAAAAAGCAAAAAGGAGCAAAAAGCGAGGGAGAGAGAGAGAGAAAAGCTAGAGCAAAAGACAGAGAGAAAAGTGATAGTGAAAGAGAGAGAGAAAGGGACTGAAAGCAAGAGAGTGGGAAAGCGAAAACCAAGCGAGAGAGAGAAAGCGAAAATCAAGAGAGAAAAAGAGAGCAAAAGTGAGAGAAGGAGAAAAAAGCAAGAGCAAGAGAGAGAGCGAAACGCAAGAGAGAGCAAAAGTGAGAGAAAGAGAGAAAAAAGCAAGAGCAAGAGAGAGAGCGAAACGCAAGAGAGAGCAAAAGTGAGAGAAAGAGAGAAAAAAGCAAGAGCAAGAGAGAGAGCGAAACGCAAGAGAGAGTGAAAAGTGAGAGAGCGCGAATACTGAAAGAGATAAAAAAGCAAAAAGGAGCAAAAAGCGAGGGAGAGAGAGAGAAAAGCTAGAGCAAAAGACAGAGAGAAAAGTGATAGTGAAAGAGAGAGAGAAAGGGACTGAAAGCAAGAGAGTGAGAAAGCGAAAAGCAAGCGAGAGAGAGAAAGCGAAAAGCAAGAGAGAAAGAGAGAGCAAAAGTGAGAGAAAGAGAAAAAAGCAAGAGCAAGAGAGAGCGCGAAATGCAAGAGAGAGCAAAAGTGAGAGAAAGAGAGAAAAAAGCAAGAGCAAGAGAGAGAGAGCGAAACGCAAGAGAGAGCAAAAGTGAGAGAAAGAGAGAAAAAAGCAAGAGCAAGAGAGAGAGTGAAACGCAAGAGATAGCGAAAAGTGAGAGAGAGCGAAAACTGAAAGATATAAAAAAGCAAAAAGGAGCAAAAAGCGAGGGAGAGAGAGAGAAAAGCTAGAGCAAAAGACAGAGAGAAAAGTGATAGTGAAAGAGAGAGAGAAAGGGACTGAAAGCAAGAGAGTGAGAAAGCGAAAAGCAAGCGAGAGAGAGAAAGCGAAAAGCAAGAGAGAAAGAGAGAGCAAAAGTGAGAGAAAGAGAAAAAAGCAAGAGCAAGAGAGAGAGCGAAACGCAAGAGAGAGCAAAAGTGAGAGAAAGAGAGAAAAAAGCAAGAGCAAGAGAGAGAGCGAAACGCAAGAGAGAGCAAAAGTGAGAGAAAGAGAGAAAAAAGCAAGAGCAAGAGAGAGAGCGAAAAGTGAGAGAGAGCGAAAACTGAAAGATATAAAAAAGCAAAAAGGAGCAAAAAGCGAGGGAGAGAGAGAGAGAAAAGCTAGAGCAAAAGACAGAGAGAAAAGTGATAGTGAAAGAGAGAGAGAAAGGGACTGAAAGCAAGAGAGTGGGAAAGCGAAAACCAAGCGAGAGAGAGAAAGCGAAAATCAAGAGAGAAAAAGAGAGCAAAAGTGAGAGAAGGAGAAAAAAGCAAGAGCAAGAGAGAGAGCGAAACGCAAGAGAGAGCAAAAGTGAGAGAAAGAGAGAAAAAAGCAAGAGCAAGAGAGAGAGCGAAACGCAAGAGAGAGCAAAAGTGAGAGAAAGAGAGAAAAAAGCAAGAGCAAGAGAGAGAGCGAAACGCAAGAGAGAGTGAAAAGTGAGAGAGCGCGAATACTGAAAGAGATAAAAAAGCAAAAAGGAGCAAAAAGCGAGGGAGAGAGAGAGAAAAGCTAGAGCAAAAGACAGAGAGAAAAGTGATAGTGAAAGAGAGAGAGAAAGGGACTGAAAGCAAGAGAGTGAGAAAGCGAAAAGCAAGCGAGAGAGAGAAAGCGAAAAGCAAGAGAGAAAGAGAGAGCAAAAGTGAGAGAAAGAGAAAAAAGCAAGAGCAAGAGAGAGCGCGAAATGCAAGAGAGAGCAAAAGTGAGAGAAAGAGAGAAAAAAGCAAGAGCAAGAGAGAGAGAGCGAAACGCAAGAGAGAGCAAAAGTGAGAGAAAGAGAGAAAAAAGCAAGAGCAAGAGAGAGAGTGAAACGCAAGAGATAGCGAAAAGTGAGAGAGAGCGAAAACTGAAAGATATAAAAAAGCAAAAAGGAGCAAAAAGCGAGGGAGAGAGAGAGAAAAGCTAGAGCAAAAGACAGAGAAAAAAGTGATAGTGAAAGAGAGAGAGAAAGGGACTGAAAGCAAGAGAGTGAGAAAGCGAAAAGCAAGCGAGAGAGAGAAAGCGAAAAGCAAGAGAGAAAGAGAGAGCAAAAGTGAGAGAAAGAGAAAAAAGCAAGAGCAAGAGAGAGAGCGAAACGCAAGAGAGAGCAAAAGTGAGAGAAAGAGAGAAAAAAGCAAGAGCAAGAGAGAGAGCGAAACGCAAGAGAGAGCAAAAGTGAGAGAAAGAGAGAAAAAAGCAAGAGCAAGAGAGAGAGCGAAACGCAAGAGAGAGCGAAAACTGAAAGATATAAAAAAGCAAAAAGGAGCAGAGAGAAAAGCTAGAGCAAAAGACAGAGAGAAAAGTGATAGTGAAAGAGAGAGAGAAAGGGACTGAAAGCAAGAGAGTGAGAAAGCGGAAAGCAAGCGAGAGAGAGAGAAAGCAAAAAGCAAGAGAGAAAGAAAGAGAAGCAAGAGAAAGAAAGAGAGAGAAAACCGAGAGAGACAGTGAGAGCGAGGGAGAGAGAGCGAGAGAGAGCAAGAGAGAGAGAGAGAGAGAGAGAGAGAGAGAGAGAGAAAGTACAGCGTTTGTGAGAGGCACCTGGCTTCGGCAACATCAAGTGTACATATTTCAACCTGCAGTTCGTTTTTCTCTTGAGCTTCCCTCAGCGTTTTGCGGGCCAGATTCAATCCCTTACTGGGCCTAATCCCGCCCGCGGGCCGCCTGTTTGACACCCCTGTCTTAGACCACATAAAAAAGACATTTTTCTTTGCCATTTATATTCGAGCCTCGAGTATCGAGTTATAAAAATGTCAACAGTGTGCTCCGACGAAATGTCACCGGATGTGACGGAGAATCTTTCATACGATCATTTCAAAAACATTTTAGATCTAGGCCCGGCACAGAATAGGATGCGGTACTGAAGCGTGCACGTTAGGGTCACGAGTGACCCGGTCTGGTCCCTGGTGAACAAGGTTCTACTACACTGCTCCCGTCTGTCTGACAACCAGTCTGTCAAATTGTGCAAAAGGCCCGGGTGCGGGGGTGTTGTCACGGGGATGGGGGATCTCCGTGAAGAGGTAGAAATTTTCCCTTCGGTACAGTTCATCCAGTACAAAGGGGGTTGGGAACCTATGGCTCGCGGGCTATGTATGGTTCTTTCCATTAGTCGATATGGCTCGGAGATAAAAAATAGGGCGCACTGGGTTATAGGGCGCACCCCCCAAAAAATAGTTTTTGGTCCTATTTTTGACATACATAAGGCGCACCGGATTATAAGGCGCTACAATGGGAACGTCGACAAAACAGTCAGATGGTTCAGTCCAACTGATTACCCCCTTAACATTCCCAAAGCTTGCAAAGAAGCAAATACGTGTCGTAGACACGTGCGGATGCGGTGTCCGTACGATGTCACTCAAATGCTTCGTTTCAAACATCATTCGGAAGGTTAAAGTCTTAGGATTCAAGAAATGCCAACCATTCCTTAGTTTCTATTTTCTTTTTCGCTCGCAAACTGTACTGTGCATATGACAATAAACATTTGGAATTGAGTTCAATTTAAAAAAAGATCTATCACAGAAACATCGAGTTCAGTCTGAAACAAGATACTGGGAAAATATATAGCCGGAGTAGCTCACCGAAGTCGTTGTGTTCAATAATAATGTGCAACCATGGTCCTCTTATATCCGTGAGTGTAGTAAATCCAGGAGAATAAAATATTTACAAATACAGAATAGTAAAACATGCTTTCTCTATGCCGTAGACAACCAACCAAACTTGCTATTCACATTCATCTTTTTCGGCCAATTGCAGGCTTTGTTTTGTCTCTTTAGCCTATGCAAGCCCCTAAATGATAAAAAGGATCCGCCCCCTTTAGCTCCGAATAACTTTAGCCAATAGTGATGGATTCAACTGATGATTGACACATCTTTTTCGGCCAATTGCAGGCTTTGTTTTGCCCCTTTAGCCTATCCGAGCCTGTAAATGATAAAAAGGATCCGCCCCCTTTACCTCTGAATAACTTTAGCCAATAGTGATCGATTCAAATGATGATTGACACATTGGTTAGGAAATGAAACGCCGGTATATAAATCCCAGCATACACCGCGGACGACTTCACCTTCGGGGGAAAATCTAGTCGGCGGCTGTTGCATGGTGGGCGCATGCGGCTTATATACAGGTGCGGCTTGTGTATGTACAAAATCCGTTTTCCTCTTAAAATGTGGCGGGTGCGGCTTATAATCAGGTGCGCTCTATAGTCCGGAATTTACGGTAATTTTATTCATATTTAGTTTCTTTTGTCTTTTATTAGCATATTTGGTATCGGAGTAATCCAAAAGTAAGTAACCCTACCTAACCCTGGTTACAAGACGCGCTCTCGAGTACTCTTGATCAGGGGTGTCAAACTCATTTTAACTCAGGGGCCACACGATGGAACAAACATTCTGTCGGGGGCCGGACTAGTAGATTAAAGAGAAATAAAAAGAGATAAAGAAATAAAAGAAAGAGGGAGGGAAAAGGAGAGAGGGCGAGACAAAGAAAGAAAAAGAGAGAGAGGGAAAGAGCGTGAGAAACAAAAGATAAAAATTTGTAAGAGGGGGGAAAAGAAAGGGAGAGGAAGAAAGAAACCCAAAGAGAAATAGAAAGACAGAAGGAGAGAAAAGAGAAAAGAAAGTGCAAAGGGCATGATGAGAGAAAGAGAAAAGAGAGAAAAGGAACAAAAATAAGTTAGAGAAAAAGAGTTTAAAAGACACAGAGAGAGAAAGAGACAAAGAGCAACAAAGGAAAAGAAAAAGAGAGACAGAGAGAGTGAAAGAGACAGAGTGGGAGAAAAGGGGTGGGAAAGAAAGAGAGAGAGAGAGCGAAATAAATAAAGAAAGAAGAGAAAGAAAGAAGCGAAAGAAAGAAAAGAAAGAAAGAAGAGAAAGAAAAAGGAGAAAGAAAGAAGATAAAGAAAAGAAAAAATAGAAAGAGAAAGAAAGAAGCGAAAGAAGAGAAAGAAAAGAAAAAACAAAGAGAAAGAAAGAAGAGAAAGAAAGAAGAGAGAGAAGAGAAAGAGAGAAAGAAAGAAGAGAAGAGAAAGAAAGAAAGAAAAGAATGAAAGAAGAGAAAGAAAGAAAAGAAAGAAAGAAGAGAAAGAAAGAAGCGAAAGAAGAGAAAGAAAAGAAAAAACAAAGAGAAAGAAAGAAGAGAAAGAAAGAAGAGAAAGAAAAGAAAGAGAGAAAGAAGAGAAAGAAGAGAAAGAGAGAAAGAAAGAAGAGAAATAAAGAGAAAGAAGAGAAAGAAGAGAAAGAAAAGAAGAGAAAGAAAGAAAAGAAAGAAAAGAAAAAAAGAAAGAAAAGAAAGAAGAGAAAGAAAGAAGAGAAAGAAAGAAGAGAAAGGAAGAGAGAGAGAAATAAATACAAGTACAGTGTCTTTGTTCGAGGCACCTGGCTTTGGCAACATCAAGTTGACATATTTCAACCTGCCGCTTGTTTTTCTCTTGCGCTTCTCTGAATGTTGTCTGGATTCAATCCCTTAGCGGGCCTGATCTGGCCCGCGGGCCGCCTGTTTGTCACCTGTGCTCTAGATGAGCGAGCTTCCAGTGTAAATAAAACAAGCGCACCGGGAGCCTTCAAAAGGCGTTAATCCCCGACTCATGAACTCAACCTCTCGGGGATTCTTCACCTCGGTGTGTGTTTTTGGGGTTCCTGGAAGACGGACAGGTTCCAGATTCCCGTCCCTCAACCTGACAGGCACAACTCAGTCACACAATTTCACGCTCTGTGGCCAGAACTTCTCCATCCCTGAAACCTCCCAAAAAACCCCACAAAATGGCTCTCATGCACACACAAACACACCCATGCCACGCTATTAATACTCGGGGGATAAATCAATGAAATATTTATCCCCCCCCCCCGATGGCCAACTGGAATTGAGAAAATAAAGTGGACTTACCATTTTATTATTGATTTCATGGAAATGAATTTCACAGACTTTCTCCACGATGTCTTCGCTGTCGAAAGTTATGAAACCGAAACCTGTGCGGAGGGAAGAAGACGGGAGGGAGAAAAGAAAGGCGGGAAGTTAGTTCTGGAACCCATTTTTCGAAAGAGGTGACGGAACTTATGGAAGATTGGACGTTATTTTCTCGATTTTCGGGGTTAATCAGGTCCACGACCGCCAGGATAGGTCCATTCGTTTAAACCAGGGGTGTCAAACTCATCTTACCTCGGGGGGCCACACGATAAGACAAACATTCTCTCAGGGGCCGAACTAGAAGATTAGAGAGAAAGAGAAAAGGGAAAGCGAGAGAGGGAGAGAGAGAGAGAGAATGAGGGCAGAGCGAGAGAGAAACAAGGGAAAGCGAGAGAGGGAGCAAAAAGCAAAAGACAGAGAGAGAGAGAGAGCAGGAGAGATAGAGCAGGAGAAAGAGAGAAAAAAGAGAGCAAGAGAGAAAGCAAAAATCAAGAGAGAGAGAGAGAGAGAGAGCAAAAAGCCAGAGCGAGAGAGAGAATGCGAAAAGCAAGCGGGGGAGAGAGAGAGAAAGCGAAAAGCAAGCGAGAGAGAGAGAGAGCGAGAGAGAAAGCAAGAGAGAGAGAGAGAGAGAATGAGGGAAGGGCAGGGCGAGAGAGAAACAGGGGAAAGCGAGAGAGGGAGCAAAAAGCAAAAGACAGAGAGAGAGCAGGAGAAAGAGAGAAAAAACAGAGCAAAAGAGAAAGCAAAAATCAAGAGAGAGAGAGAGAGAGCAAAAAGCCAGAGCGAGAGAGAATGCGAAAAGCAAGCGAGAGAGGGAGAGAGAAAGAAAGTGAAAAGTGAGAGAGGGAGAGAAAGCAAAAAGCGAGAGAGAGAGGAAAAGTGAAAAGCAAGCAAGCGAGAGAGAGAGAGCGAAAGCTTAAAGCGAGAGAGAGAGAGAAAGCAAGAGAGAGAGAGAGAGAATGAAGGAAGGGCAGAGCGAGAGAGAAACAGGGGAAAGCGAGAGAGGGAGCAAAAAGCAAAAGACACAGAAAGAGCAGGAGAAAGAGAGAAAAAAGAGAGCAAAAGAGAAAGCAAAAATCAAGAGAGAGAGAGAGAGAGAGAGCAAAAAGCCAGAGCGAGAGAGAGAATGCGAAAAGCAAGCGGGGGAGAGAGAGAGAAAGCGAAAAGCAAGCGAGAGAGGGAGAGAGAAAGAAAGTGAAAAGTGAGAGAGGGAGAGAAAGCAAAAAGCAAGAGAGAGAGGGAAAGCGAAAAGCAAGCAAGCAGGGAGAGAGAGAGAGAAAGCGTAAAGCAAAAGACAGAGAGAGAGCAGGAGAAAGAGAGAAAAAAGAGAGCAAGAGAGAAAGCAAAAATCAAGAGAGAGAGAGAGAGAGAGCAAAAAGCCAGAGCGAGAGAGAGAATGCGAAAAGCAAGCGGGGGAGAGAGAGAGAAAGCGAAAAGCAAGCAAGCGAGAGAGAGAGAGAGAGTGAAAGCGTAAAGTGAGAGAGAGAGAGAGAGAAAGTAAGAGAGAGAGGGAGAGAGAGAGAATGAGGGAAGGGCAGAGGGAGAGAGAAACAGGGGAAAGCGAGAGAGAGAGAGCAGGAGAAAGAGAGAAAAAAGAGAGCAAGAGAGAAAGTAAAAATCAAGAGAGAGAGAGAGAGAGAGCAAAAAGCCAGAGCGAGAGAGAGAATGCGAAAAGCAACCGGGGGAGAGAGAGAGAGAAAGCGAAAAGCAAGCGAGAGAGGGAGAGAGAAAGAAAGTGAAAAGTGAGAGAGGGAGAGAAAGCAAAAAGCAAGATAGAGAGTGAAAGCGAAAAGCAAGCAAGCGGGGAGAGAGAGAGAGAAAGCGTAAAGCAAAACACAGAGAGAGAGCAGAAGAAAGAGAGAAAAAAGAGAGCAAGAGAGAAAGCAAAAATCAAGAGAGAGAGAGAGAGAGAGAGAGCAAAAAGCCAGAGCGAGAGAGAGAATGCGAAAAGCAAGCGGGGGAGAGAGAGAGAAAGCGAAAAGCAAGCGAGAGAGGGAGAGAGAAAGAAAGTGAAAAGTGAGAGAGGGAGAGAAAGCAAAAAGCGAGAGAGAGAGGAAAAGCGAAAAGCAAGCAAGCGAGAGAGAGAGAGCGAAAGCGTAAAGCGAGAGAGAGAGAGCGAGAGAGAAAGCAAGCGGGGGAGAGAGAGAGAGAAAGCAAAAAGCAAGCGAGAGAGAGAGAGTGAAAGCGTAAAGTGAGAGAGAGAGAGAGAAAGTAAGAGAGAGAGGGAGAGAGAGAGAATGAGGGCAGGGCAGAGCAAGAGAGAAACAGGGGAAAGCGAGAGAGGGAGCAAAAAGCAAAAGACAGAGAGAGAGAGGAGGAGAAAGAGAAAAAAGAGAGCAAGAGAGAAAGCAAAAATCAAGAGAGGGAGAGAGAGAGAGTAAAAAGCCAGAGCGAGAGAGAGAATGCGAAAAGCAAGCGGGGGAGAGAGAGAGAAAGCGAAAAGCAAGCGAGAGAGGGAGAGAGAAAGAAAGTGAAAAGTGAGAGAGGGAGAGAAAGCAAAAAGCGAGAGAGAGAGGAAAAGCGAAAAGCAAGCAAGCGAGAGAGAGAGAGCGAAAGCGTAAAGCGAGAGAGAGAGAGCGAGAGAGAAAGCAAGAGAGAGAGAGAGAGAATGAGGGAAGGGCAGAGCAAGAGAGAAACAGGGGAAAGCGAGAGAGGGAGCAAAAAGCAAAAGACAGAGAGGAAGAGAGAAAAAAGAGAGCAAGAGAGAAAGCAAAAATCAAGAGAGAGAGAGAGAGCAAAAAGCCAGAGCGAGAGAGAGAATGCGAAAAGCAAGCGGGGGAGAGAGAGAGAGAAAGCGAAAAGCAAGCGAGAGAGGGAGAGAGAAAGAAAGTGAAAAGTGAGAGAGGGAGAGAAAGCAAAAAGCAAGAGAGAGAGGGAAAGCGAAAAGCAAGCAAGCGGGGGAGAGAGGGAGAGAAAGCGTAAAGCAAAAGACAGAGAGAGAGCAGGAGAAAGAGAGAAAAAAAGAGAGCAAGAGAGAAAGCAAAAATCAAGAGAGAGAGAGAGAGAGAGAGAGAGAGAGAGAGAGAAAGTAAGAGAGAGAGGGAGAGAGAGAGAATGAGGGAAGGGCAGAGCGAGAAAGAAACAGGGGAAAGCGAGAGAGTGAAAGCGTAAAGCAAAAGACAGAGAGAGAGCAGGAGAAAGAGTAAAAAAGAGAGCAAGAGAGAAAGCAAAAATCAAGAGAGAGAGAGAGAGAGCAAAAAGCCAGAGCAAGAGAGAGAATGCGAAAAGCAAGCGGGGGAGAGAGAGAGAAAGCAAAAAGCAAGTGAGAGAGGGAGAGAAAGAAAGTGAAAAGTGAGAGAGGGAGAGAAAGCAAAAAGCGAGAGAGAGAGGGAAAGCGAAAAGCAAGCAAGCGAGAGAGAGAGAGCGAAAGCGTAAAGCGAGAGAGAGAGAGAGAGAAAGAGAGAGAGAGAGAAAGCAAGAGAGAGAGAGAAAGGGAGAGAGAAAAAGAAAAATACAACTTCGGCTTTGGCCACATCAAGTGGACATATTTCAACCTGCAGCTTGTTTTTCTCTTGTGCTTCCCTCACCCTTGGCTCGCCGGCTGGATTCGAACCCTTAACGGGCCTGATCCGGCCAGCGGGCCGCCTGTTTGTCACCCCTGGTTTAAACAGTCCTCAATCACAAAGAGTCTCAAAGGGTGTCAGAACCAGGACAGATACAGGACCCAATCGCGTGACGTTCTCACACGAGCCTTTATTTTCCGGGAAATGGGGAGTCATGCACGTTAAATATCCGGTCCGGCGTGGAAAGTCAGGAAGCCAGAGACCGACGAAACCGATCCAATTGCCCGAGATGATATCGGACAGATGGGGTCGATACCGGACAGGAAGTGACAGACAGGATAGATAACGGATCAGGATATCGAAAATTAACAGGAGAAACTAGATGGGGAAAAAAAACTGGGGGAAAAAAAACTGGAGAAAATAATAAACAGGACAAAAACAGACGGAAACTAAACTGGAACCCGAAATTAAACAGGACAACAATAAACGGGAACAATACCGGACTGGAGATATCACAGGAAAACAGGACCAAGTCAGAACCCACGTCTTCTGGGGCAGAAGTTCGTTTGACGGGCTGACCCCGAAGCAGGAGAACGCTGAGCTTTATATAAACAGAAAGTCAATCTCTCAACGAGCCGCAGCTGGCACCACACGGGCGGGGCCAATTGGGCATCGTGGCAACCGTGACACACATGGGCGGGGCCAATTGGGCGCCATGGCAACCATGACAAAGGGATTCACAAACCACCATTACAACATCCCCTGATCCGAAACCGACATAAGTACAAGAACAAAAAAACTCATGTGGAAATCTGTACACTAGTTATTTACATCTTAAACTTCCCACCCCAAAATTGAGACGTTGATTACTGCGCACGTGTAGTTTCCCACATTTTTTTTTTTCATACTCCAAAGCACTCTGGGACTTGTAGTACCAAGACCAACAATAAACACACTTGCTAAAAAAAAAATCCCAATTGTATCAGTCGATACCTCATTTCATTTTCTGCCCCAACTGAAAATGCCACAGTTGTATCCATCCATATGTAGTGTAAGTCTATGCCTCTATACCTTGTAAACACACTGGATGCAACACTGGAGCACGGTTTTGAAGTGTGTGAGATGAGCAGGCTGCTTTGTTCACTTAGGTGACTTATATGAATTGAATATTAATTTTTTTCATCTAAAAATATAAAGAAGTGGTAAAACATTTTACTCATTCAAAATAAAACCATGTTCATCGAAATAATGAGCAAAAATACATGAACTATCATATGCACCTTGCATTTTTCAATACTCGTAGGTTAAAAAAAAAATGAAAATAATTGTTTTACCAAACATGATTGTCATGATTATCCGCCATTTTGCTGCTACAGACCCCCAAACCTTATGCTTGAGTGCTCCAGAAATCCGATACGGCTGGGAAAGTAAATGAGTAGTAAAATGGGGCTGATGTTTGCATTCGTCTTTGTGCTTTTCAGCATTCGTTTTCTGTTGCAATATTCAATAAAGTCACATCCGTCACAGTTGCCATGGCGCTCAATTGGCCCGCCCATGTGGCGCCAGCTGCGGCTCGTTGACAGATTGGCTTTCCCTCTATTTAAGGTCAGTGTTCTCACTCTCCGTTTGTCAGTCCGTCAACGAACCTCTGACGTGGGTTCTGACTTAATCCTGTTGCCTGTTGGTATTTCCTGTCCGGTATTGTTCCCGATTATTTAGTCCTGTTTAATATCGGTTTCCAGTATTGTTCCCGTCTATTTTTGTCCTGTTTATTATTCTCTCCAGTTTCCGTTCCTGTCTAGTTAGTCCTGTTTAATTTCGATATCCTGTTTCTATATCCATGCTGTCTGTCCTGTCCTGTCCGGTATCGACCCCATCCGTCCGATATCTGCTCAGGTAATTGGTGTCGATCTCATTGGTCTCTGGCTTCCTGTCTTTCCACGCCAGACCGCTGCCTAACGTGCATGACTCCACATTTCCCGTAAAATAAAAGCTCGTGGGAGAACGTCACGCATTTGGGTCCTGATCCAGTTCTGGTTCATGACAACATCTAGCAGTCAACTAATACACACTGTCTCTTTAAATGCTAAAACAATGTCTATTTCCGTAATGACTTCACTTATGATTGCTCACAAAATGCGTGGATTCAGGTTATCGGGTTTGTCACTCGTCCTATAAGATTCAATCGAATTGCTCCAATCAGCGTTTGGAAAGCAGAAGGAAGTTCTCTGATTGGTTGGTGTGTTTGTGTGTAAAGGCGTAAAGAGATGACCAAATATTTACCTGTGGGACCTACTCAGAGAAAGTAATCTGTGATGCACAGAGGACACGAAAGATGATCCACAAAATGATTTTATCAAATCTCCTAGGTTACAAATCCCACCCTAAAGGATGAGGGAATCAAAGAGCATAATTGGCTGATAGTGACAATAATGTAAGCAGTGCATAACAGTAAAAAAAAACAAAAAAACATATGCGATCTCCTTTGCTGGTGTCCTCTTAAAAACAGATTGTGTATATTGTATGTTATTGCAACATCTGTTGCAGCCTGGTCATCCTGGAAGGAGGATTACCTCATGTGCGGTCCCTTCTCAAGGTTTCTTCTAAAGGATTTTATACATTCAACTCCAAAGGATTTAATACGATTGACTACAAGTTACATGTATTCAGTTTAATGCGATAAAGATATTTACTGACTATGCTTTAGTTCAATGTACAATAAAAGGTCAGGGCAGGCTGTGTGAAATGATGTTTTGTCTCGGACACTTCTGATAACAAGACGCCTGGGTGTGCTGACACAGGACGACCAGTGATTGTTGGGCACAAAACAACTGCCTTGGCACGCCCATGGGAGCAGCCGAACGCCCTCATGTGGGGAGAAGTTAACCAATAAGAGAAAGCTAAAGTTAGCTGCAGATGACACACAGCCAATAGGGGAATAGCAGGATGTTTTTGCTTACTTGAAATGTATAAATGATCCAGGGCAACACGCATGGGGGCCGTCTCCTGTTTACACTTAGATCTGCTGTTAGGAATAATAAAAATCCGCCCCCCGTGGTCCTTCCTGGTCATTTCTCTCTCAAAAAAACGAGTGCGCATAATTGTCGGATGAATGTAGGTCGTCAGATAACTAATTCGAACAATTTGGTAAACGGTACATTTTGATAGTTAAATCCCAACACTTCATTTTCCTCATGTTGAGATTTTTGGGTTTTTCCCTGCCCTCATGTAGGTTTAAGATCAGGGAATGGTGTCATAATAGTCTGTGGTTTGCAATAGTCTGGTCTGTGTAGCATTTTGAGACTCCTTGTGATTAAGGGCGTCACAAATAAACATGACTTGACTTGACTCATGCTGAGGTTTTGAGTTTTCCCTTGCCCTCAGGTCGGTTTTAGATCAGGGGATGGCGTCATAATAGTCTGTGGTTTGCAATAGTCTGGTCTGTGTAGCCCTTTGAGACTGTGTGATTAAGGGTGTCACAAATAAACATGACTTGACTCATGCTGAGGTTTTGAGTTTTCCCTTGCCCTCAGGTCGGTTTTAGAACAGGGGATGGCGTCATAATAGTCTGCGGTTTGCAATAGTCTGGTCTGTGTAGCCCTTTGAGACTCTTTGTGATTAAGGGCCTCACAAATAAACATGACTTGACTCATGCTGAGGTTTTGAGTTTTCCCTTGCCCTCAGGTCGGTTTTAGATCAGGGGTTGGTGTCATAATAGTCTGTGGTTTGAAATGGTCTGGTCTGTGTAGCCCATTGAGACTCTTTGCGATTAAGGGCGTCACAAATAAACACGACTTGACTCAACTTACTGTATTTTCTTTCGGGTACTGCAAAATTTTCAAATTGTGGAGAAGCACAGCTTTCATTTTCAAAGGATCGCGAGTGAAGACGAACACGAGAGCAACCCGACGCCCTCCTTTGTGTTTTAACGGCTCTTCCACAAAGCGATCCGGTTCCTTTGCAGCGGGGGTTGATGTCGGATGACTTTTGCAAAGGAGGAAAACGCGGCACAAAAGGCAAACGCTAAGCGAATAACGCGGCCAGAGCCAGTGAAAGGGAGATGAGTTTCCTTTTCAAAAAAAGGCCAGACGATGAAATCAAACCAACTCTGCAGGAGATATCACCGCAAACACGCCGGCGCAAGAGCCGGCCATCTCCATGGGAAGCGCCATCAAATTATTGCTATGGGAAGTGGAATGGGGGTGACAGGGGGGGGGGGGGGGGGGGGGGCAAATATACTGAGTGTGAAAATGAACCAACACCGGGTTTCATAATATTCGTCCTCTAAGACATCGGGGTGAACTCTGTTCATTTTGAGTGCAGGAAATCAACTCATTGTTGTGGAAAATAGACTTGCATTTGTAGAATAGAGTTGCATACATTTAGAAATGTAGACTTGCTTACAGTAGTGAGGGAATGTTGACATAATTTCGAGAAGGTCCTTGGCAAGACAGTTGAGTTTCCCTAAAAGGGCATGAGACCTGCAAGGTCCCTCTGTGCAAGGTCCCTCTGAGCAAACTGAGGTGAACAACATGTCCTAATAAGGGTACGACAACATCTTCCTTGTTGAGACGTCAGATCTCCGCCGCCTCTTGGGTTGTACTCAAATTGAAGCTATAAAAGCATTGTTATGTCTGGAGTTCTCTGAGTTCTTTGGGATGACGAAATAAAGAGCTCCCCCTCATGGCAAGCCTCTGTGTACTTGATTAAATCACGTAAGAAGACTTAAAAGATATCGAACCTGCATAAGAGGTAAATATTTTTGCAGTCTTGTTTAACTTACGTTTCATTACAAAAGACATGCTTTAATTTGTAATAACAAATCATTTCTCCTCCTTCCGAGTCCTCACAAATAAAATATGAAATTTTCTGTTTGTTTCTGTACCGGTCCTGCAAATCAAGTACCGTAAATTCCGGACTATAAGCCGCTACTTTTTTCCCAAACGTTCAACCCTGCGGCTTATTCAGTGATGCGGCCAATTTATGTCATTTTTCTAACGGCGGCCAGCGGCGCTCGAGTACAAAAGGTAAGATTTAGACCGGTGGAATATATGCGCCGAGGAAGACTGCAACTTCTTGGCTTGTGCATAAATTAAATTAGCCTAAACATACCCTCATCATGCAAAATGCAAAAAGAAAGGCACATGACGCAGCTTTCAAGCTAAAAGCAATCGAGCAGTCCGATAAAGAAGGAGCGAGCGTGTTGCCAGCGTGTTTTGGAATAAGGGAGCGTGGGACGACGTCTATATGACGAAGTTTTTTTACGACACTGAGGAAGACGACTTAGACGGCTTCAGTTCTAAGGAGGAAGATGAGGACGGTTTACCGTGATTTTTACAAGTACGGTATATTTTTTTAACAGACCCGTTTACTGTGTTGCGAGCGTGTTGCGAGCGTGTTGCTACCTGTCACAGTGGGATGAAAGTTATTATTATTAAAAATTTTAAAACTCTCTCGGTGTACCGTCTTTCTTTGTAAATATGTGTAACCATGTGTAATATGTATTTGCAACTGTATATTTTTGTAATGTCTTTATTTCAGACACTTATTCTGATATGTTACCAAAGGGCGAACAAAAAAGAAGGGGCGAAAAAAACGCGGGCTGACGGAAGTGGGGACCGGTAAAAGTGAGTGTTTGTGGACGCGGCAGACAATAGTGGATATATATTCTTCCCACCCTTACCTTTGGAAATATACACTTTTTTCCTTGGATTACTTTCAACTGGACCCGGACTCTGCAGGTCTGCATCAAACCTTAAGTACCGGTATCATTTCCCGTTCATTTTGCCGGCTGTGATTTTTGGACTGTGTACTTTTATGAAGGACATTCAGTTTCAATCGCGGGACTTAAGTCGGGCTTCGGTTAATTGTGTGTTTGTGTTACATTTTTTTAATGTGGGCGCATGCGGCTTATATACAGGTGCGGCTTGTGTAAGTACAAAATCGGTTTCCCTCTTAAAATGTGGTGGGTGCGGCTTATAATCAGGTGCGCTCTTGTTAAAGTCAATCATTATTAAGACTATTTCGTGGCCATATTTACCCAAATAAAATACAAATATATAGTTAAAATCTAATCATACCCAAGAGCAGATTTCACTCATGTCCTCCATGTGATGTTGGTACAAGGGAAAGAGACCCCGCCCACAACGTGGGCGTCATTTATTATTCTTCAGGGAGAAACAGCAGACATGAGCATTTCACAATAAAAGAATATAAGATTGATAACTGTACAAGAGATGCAATTAGACTGATTATTGAAACGTTACTTCATGTGTGTGTGTATGAGAAACATTGTTTTTATATTTAGTAATATAAAAACAAGCTAATTACCTTGAGACAGAAATTCAAGAGATTTACATTGAAAACCTGACAGCTCTATAGTCCGGAATTTACAGTAACTTGGTCGGACTTGGGCTATTTAAGGCCCGATCTTACCACTATTACCTATCCACAAACCACAATGACAATTTTTTCTTTTTTTAACAAGTCTTATACTCATTTCGCCTCCCAGCTCATCCTTCTCCCCCATGGCGATAAACAAAAACTCAAAAGCTACTTTCCATCAAAACGGCTTTGCGGAAAGGATTGTGAAGCGGACGTGCGAGCTGATTAAACGCGCACAACATTTAATCTAATGAGATCTTAAGAGACCCGACGTCCTTTTCCATCGGGGCACCTGTGCACCGGGCTGCAGCGGTGAAATCGGCATTAAAATGAGGGGGGGGACGCTGATGACGGGAGGCAAGAAACAGGAGGAAAATTCTTCCCCCCACCCGCCCCGCCCTTCACTCCAGCTCGCCGAGCACTTTTGACAACCAACAAATCAACCGCCATGAGTAATTTGTCACAGAGGGCTGCCGGAGGAGGGAAGTGTCGGAGATGGGGTAGGGGGGGGCATTTGAGGGCAACGTGGAAAAGAAAAAAAAGGTGGGGACGAAAGGAGGAGAGGATGGAGCGAGCTGGAAAAAGTGACAAGCTGGGGGAAGTGAGCGGGGGGGTTAGCGAGGTTAGCGTAGCCGCCCCCTGTCGCACTCCTTCTTGGGCAGCTCCTACATCAACTGACAGGACATTTTCTTCTGCAGTATTATATCCATTCCGGTCAGGCCCGGGCCACGTCAACACAGATTCTACCAGCCGGGTCCTAGAAGAACATTGCGATTGAAGGATTTTATAACTTTGATTGAAAACAAGTTACCGTATTTTCCGCACCTAAAAGCCTTTATTTTTTTCAAAAGCTGATTATGCGCCTTATAATACAGTGCGCCTTATATATGGATCAATATTAAGTCTTGCAACTAAGGCGCTTCATTTCCTAACCAATGTGTCAATCATCATTTGAATCAGTCACTATTGGCTAAAGTTATTCAGAGGTAAAGGGGGCGGATCCTTTTTCTCATTTACAGGCTCGCATAGGCTAAAAGGGGCGAAACAAAGCCTGCAATTGGCCGAAAAAGATGACTGTGAATCACACGTTGGGTTGCACTACGGCATAGAGAAAACATGTTTTACTATTCTGTATTTGTAAATATTTTACTCTCCTGGATTTACTACACTCACGGTTGTAAGAAGACCATGGTTACGTATCATTATTGAACGTGATGGCTGCAAGAGAACTTAGGTGAGCTATGCGGCTTTATATTTTCCCGGTATCTTGTTTTAGAACGATCTTGATGTTTCTGTGATGCGTCTATTTTTAAACTAAATTCAATTCAAAGTCTTTATTGTCATATGCACAGTAAAGAACCCCGTTTCCCTGCACAATAAAATTCTTACTTTGCTGTCCACACAGTTGCCAGCAAAAAATAAAATGGAAACTAAGAAATGTTTGTTTGGTGACATCGTACGGACACTGTTTCCGTACGTGTCTGAGACAGGTATTTGCTTCTTTGCAAGCTTTCGGACTGTTAAGGGGGTAATAAGTTTGACTGAACTATCTGACTGTTTTGTCGATGTTCCCATTGTAGTGCCTTATAATCCGGTGCGCCTTATGTATGGAAAATATCGGACAGAAGACTATTTTTTGGGGGTGCGCCCTATAACCCGGTGCGCCTTATAGTGCGGAAAATACGGTACATTTATTGAGTGCAATGAAAATCTTCACCGAGTAGGCTTAAGTTCAGTGAGCAGTGAAAGTTCAGGGCACCCTGGCCTGGTAGGAAATGTTTAGAGGAGTGGCGGGAGCTGACGTGGGTCTGAGAAGATAATCAGCGCATGCAGACGCGAAGGGGCCCTAATGACAGCAGGCATTGTTTTGATAAACACTCTCCATTGTGTTGAGGAACCACAGACATCGGGAGGCTCGTCTCTGAGGTGCCGGAGCCCACGTGGGGCTTCATTGGCACGCCCATGGGAGGAGCCGGCACACTATCTTGCGGAAAGGCGTGGGCCGAGACTGAAAGACTGAAAGACTTCAAAAAGGGCTTCCCAGAGATGCCGACGACACTAATTCGGCTATTTTCGATGGAGTACACTGAGTTAAATTAATAATGAAATTAAATCTGCCCCCGTGTGAAAATGTCAGCAATTCTTGTCCATCTTTTCCATCAAGAAACGAATAAAAAGTAATCCAATTAAAGGAACCCTACCCAACCCATGTTCATTATTATTTAAAAAAAAGTAGAATCATGTTTAATGCCGCCTTCGAGCCGGGCTGTAAAAATATCGTCATACAACAAACCCTTCCGTTGCACAGAGAAGGTTGCGGACCACTGATGTAAACTCCAGCAAAAATAAGCTACTCGTCTTTTTAACGGCTCCCTTAAGCATTCATTTAACTGGAAAAGCTGAAATCTCTCCCACTGCACGGACAGTAAGAGCCGGCAATTTCCTTCCCGTGTTATGACATGGGAACGACCTCCACAAGACTATTAAAGAGTGTCAGCCATGACAGACACGAGGCGAGAGGTGTCGTCGCCACCTACAGCTAAAACAGTCGCCTTGGAATGGAAAGGCACGCTTGCATGATAAGGTGGCTAATAACAAAAAAAGGGGCGGGGGACGCTAACCCTAACTCACACTTATAAATTGGAACCGGCTTGGGTGGGATTGGCGAGGGGATTGAGAATACTTTTACCGACCTATAACAGGGGGATGATTCATTTTGTGTGATTTGAATCTGGAATTCTTACACTAATACCGTAAATTCCGGACTATAGACCGCACCTGATTATAAGCCGCACCCACCACATTTTAAGAATGACAGATTAATTTAGGATATTAATCTCTGGCTGATATGAGAGTCAAGGAAGATGCAGGTTTGATATCAACAGGAGGCCCCCAGTTACCGCGGGGAGAAAAATGGACCCACTCCTCTGAATGACTCCTTTTCCTCACCGTGGCCCAGTGACGCGATTGTTTTTATTTCGAAGAAGTCAAGCAGTTGTAAAAACATACCATGATGAGTTTCCTGTACCTTTCAAAATAAAGACTGAAAGTATGTGTGTTTTTAAACAGAATCATAAAAAAAGAGTAGAAAAATAGAGAACAAGTAATAAAAAAACAGTATGAAAGCAAGTATATTCCATCAGAGCCATTTGTAACATGAGTAATTGAGAAAATGACAAATAATATACCTTACAAGAGAAAAAAACGATTTTGTACATACACAAGCCGCACCTGTATATAAGCCGCAGGCGCCCACATTTAAACATGTAACACAAACACAAAATTAACCCAGACCCGAATTTAAGTCCCGCAATTGTAACTGAATTTCCTTCATTTAAGTAGACAGTCCAAAAATCGAATCCAGCAAAATAAACGGAAAATGATACCGGTACTTAAGGTTTAATGCAGACCTGCAGAGTCCGGTTCTCGTTGAAAGTAATCCAAGGAAAAAAGTGTATATTTCCAAAGGTAAGGGTGGGAAAAACATATATCCACTATTGTCCGCCGTGACAACAGGTCTCACTCACCTTTACCCCACTTCCCGCCAGCCCGCGTTTGCTCTGCCCCTCTTTTTTAATTCGCAAAATATATCAGAATATGTATATTTAAAAACATGTAACACAAACACAAAATTAACCCAAACCCGACTTCAAGTCCCGCGATTGAAACTAAATGTCCTTCATTCAAGTCCACAGTTCAAAAATCACAGCCGGCAAAATGAACGGAAAATAATACAGGTACTTAAGGTTTGATGCAGACCTGCAGAGTCCGGGTCGCGTTGAAAGTAATCCAAGGAAAAAAGTGTATAATTCCAAAGGTAAGGGTGGGAAAAATATATATCCACTATTGTCCGCCGTGACAACAGGTCTCACTCACCTTTACCCCACTTCCCGTCAGCCCGCGTTTGCTCCGCCCCTCTTTTTTAATTCGCAAAATATATCAGAATATGTATATTTATAAACATGTAACACAAACACAATATTAACCCAACAACTCGTTTGCCGACAGATCTCCCATCTAAGCTACAGCTACCTCCAGCGGTGATTTATCACACACTCTTTTACAACCATGACTATTTGGTGAAAATGTGACCTCATCTTCATCTGGCTGAGGTGTCGAGAGTCCGATAGGTGTGTGCTTGGGTTGCATTTCTCCTGCTGAGGAAACGAGTTCGTCTGCGCCCGTTAAGTAGGTCAGCGTTTCCGAGTCGGCCATCAATTTTGACTGTCCTACTTTAAAAGGTGCCCCGCCTGGATAGAGACCAGTGTTCCCTCTAAGCTGCAATTGCGTACTGCTTGCCCATTCTCAGCGCACAAGAAAATCTAGCCAGTGCACAAAAATGAGGGTTCCCCTGACGTTGTGTCCTAAATGTGGTATATCGAAGTCGAGTCGAAGTAGAACGAAGTTGAGTAGTTAGTAGAGTTTGTCGAGAACCGGCTTCTTCGGCTCGGTTCACTAAAAGGAACCGGCTCTTTCGGGTCCTAAACGGCTCTTCAGGTTTTTTTTGCTTCTTTAATCCCAACATGACCAAATATTATGTAAAATAATGCACAAAATGACTTAAAGGAAGGGGGGAATAGAACAAAAATGAGGGCTCAAAATTACTCATTAAGAAGCGACTTAAGTCAAAGTTACAGTGCATGAAGGTCAAAATACACGGGTTCCCCTGACGTTGTGTCCTAAATGCGGTATATCGAAGTCGAGTCGAAGTAGAACGAAGTTGAGGAAAGTTAGTAGAGTTTGTCGAGAACCGGCTTCTTCAGCTCGGCTCACTAAAAGGAACCGGCTCTTTCGGGTCCTAAACGGCTCTTCAGGTTGTTTTTGCTTCTTTGGTGGCTTGACTTTGCGATTGCATGTCTTCTTCCCTTGTGACTAACGGCTGCTGCCAAACAAATAAACATGACTTGACTTGACTTCATGTTATTAAAATGCTGTTATTAGGCTTTTACCAGGTTCATTATTGGAAGTACGGTTAAATAGACTCAAACAACTAAAAAAAAGATTTTTATTAGACAATGACCCAGCACTGGTGATTTTTTGAACAGGTCTCTTAGCACCTCAGCTGTCTTCAGGGGCCACAAGTCGGGTTCCTACTTGGCAGAGATTATTTTAACGGTGGAAATTGAAAAATACTGTTTTCTATTTCAAAACAAAAATAACATGACATTAATTACTAACCAAATAACATAAATTTATAATTGGCAGTACTTGAGGGCAGTGTTCCCTCTAAGTTGCGTGCGTGCGCAATTGCACACTGCTCGCACATTCTCAGCACACAAGAAAATCAAGCCAGCGCACAAAAATGAGGGCTCAAAATTACTAATTAAGAAGCGACTTAGGTCAAAGTTACAGTGCATAAAGGTAAAAATACACAGGGTCCTAAATGCGGTATTTTGAAGTCGAGTCGAAGTAGAACGAAGTTGAGTAAAGTTAGTAGAGTTTGTCGAGAACCGGCTTCTTCGGCTCGGCTCACTAAAAGGAACTGGCTCTTTCGGGTCCTAAACGGCTCTTCGGGTTGTTTTTGCTTCTTTAATCCCAACATGACCAAAAATGATGTAACATTATGCACAAAATGACTTAAAAGAAAGGGGGGATAGAACAAAAAAGAAAAAAATACCATAATGACAAAGTAGTGAAGAGCTGAGAAAAAAGAAACAAAAGGAAGAGAAAAAAAGGAGAAATTTAGAAAAAAAAACTAAAAAAAAGAAAAGAAAGAAATGTAGGAAAAAAGTAAATAGAGAACAAAAAGAAAAAAGATAAATGAACACAATGCGATTTTTTTTTAAAGGAATTTATAAAAAAAGTAGAAAAAAACACGGAAAAAAGAAGAAAAAGTTTGTGTTGCATTAAATTAATTTCCAATTATATCAAGTGAATCGGGCAGCACGGCGGCGCAGTGGTTAGCGCAGTTCATGTCATGGGAACCTCCTGCGTGGGTTCAAATCCAGCTCCAGACTTCCTGTGCGGAGTTTGTATGTTCTCCCCGTGCTTGCGTGGGTTTCCTCCGGGCACTCCGGTTTCCTCCCACATTCCAAAAACATGCATTTCAGGTGAATTGGCCGGTCTGAATTGTCCCTAGGTGTGAATGAGCGGGCGAGTGAGTTGTCTGTCCCGTGTGCCCTGCGATTGGCTGGCAACCAGTTCAGGGTGTCCCCTGCCCACTGCCCGATGATTGCTGGGATGGGCTCCAGCACCCCCGCGAACCTACTGAGGATAAGCGGTGTAGCTAATGAGATGAGATCAAGTGAATCTTGTTGCCAACATTGTACTTCCACTCAAAAATTGTATCTTGCAACCGACTCAATAAGCCCCCAAAAATTGTAATATTATGCGACAAAATATATCAGGAAATAAAAAGAAATGGATATCTTGTGAAAGAATTGTAAGAACAAACGACGTTTGCAATAGTACATGAGTTGATTCATTCAAAAGAGAAAAATCATTTTGCATTGCCGGAAACTCAGCAAAATGTCAAATTTTGGACATGTTTGATAATGAATTATCTTGCCACACTTGGGATTACGGTTGCCCACTGTTATTTCAAGCGTAGCTCACCGACTTTGTGTGAACGCTCAGACCCGTAAGGAAAATGACAGGGAACATTGACAGAGACACACAAGCATTTGTATTACAGTTGCCCTGACTCACAGCGTTATTGCTATCGTTATTACAGGTATTTACACGAGTGTCGGGTTTCGCCTAATCGCTCGTCGGACGGCAGTACCTATCATCCGACCGGCTAATGCATTTCTTGCTGCAGCGGTCAGCATTAATGTGCATCTAAATGGCATCTGGGAAATGAGTGCCTCTCCACTGACCTCCATATCCTCTTAAAACATCTCCCTACCTAAGAAGGAGCCTCATTAGTGCCAAACAATATAAGAATTTCTTACTCTATGATCAGAGGAGCGCGGGCACCAATTGAATGCAAGCAATTACCCGTGGGGAAGGTGAGCATGTACCCCCATCGCTCCCTGGCAAGCAGACAGCAGACTAAAAGCGAGCGGGCTTTAAGGGCCAAGGGCCAACTCACTTTTAATAAACAAGAACATTAGAAGCAGCGCTATTGAGTCGCAGGGAAGGAAAGTAGATGAAGCTTTGCAGAAGTTCCACAGGAAGATAGGGCGCTGAGATGAAGGAAATGAGAAAAATAGGGGATTTTTTTTATTCAGGAAAAAGAGGAGATGGTGTCACAGTACCAAAAAGGACCAGATGATGATTTCTTGGGGGCTTTAAACGTGTACACTAGCGATGAAAAGTTTGGGTTCGTTTAAAAATGTTCATAAATAAAACTGGAAGAAAACACCCAATGTAAATATCTTTTGCCTCTACATGCCCACACTTTCTTCTGTAAATATTGTGTAAATTATCTTTTTTTTTTTTTTTTTAACCTTACAGTTAAATGTGAAACTGGAGTGCCACGTCCAATTTCGTTGTCACAATATGTTCAACCCATTTTGTAACAATGATAAAGCACGGCGGTGCAGTGGTTAGCGCATGTGCAGCACAGTTCATGTCTTGGGAACCTGCTGCGTGGGTTCAAATCCAGCTACCGGACTTCCTGTGCGGAGTTTGTATGTTCTCCCTGTGCTTGCGTGGGTTTCCTCCCATATTCCTCCCATATTCCAAAAACGTGCATTTCAGGTGAATTGGCCGGTCCAAATTGTCCCTAAGGGGTGAATGAGCGAGTGAGTTGTCTGTCCCCGTGTGCCCTGCGATTGGCTGGCAACCAGTTCAGGGTGTCCCCTGCCCACTGCCCGATGATTGCTGGGATGGTCTCCAGCACCCCCGCGACCCTACTGAGGATAAGCGGTGTAGCTAATGAGATGAGATGAGATGAGATAATAAAGGTATATTCTATTCCAGGGGTGTCAAACTCATTTGAACTTGGGGGCCACACAATAGAACAAACATTCTCTCGGGGGCCAGACAAGTAGACTGAGGAGCAAGAAAAACAGAGAGAAAGAAATAAGAGAGAGAGCAAGCTAGAGAGAGAGAACGTGAGAAAAAAAAGAGAAATAGAAACAGAGAAAAGAGGAGAGAAAGAGAGAAGGAGAAAGCAAGAGAGAAAGAGACAAAGAGGAACAAAGAAAGAAAAAGGGAGAAAGAGAGAGAGAGATGCAAATTGAGAAAAGGGGAGAGAGAGAGAGAGAGATAAAGAGATACAAATGGAGAAAGAAAGAGAGAGAGAGATACAAATTGAGAAAAAGAGAGAGAGAGAAGAGAGATACAAATTGAGAAAGAGAGAGAGAGAGAGAGATACAAATGGAGAAAGAGAAAGAGAGAGAAAAAGAGAAAGAGAGCGAGAGCGAGCGAGAGAGAAATACAAGAGAGATAAAAAGTCGTAAGAGAGTGGGGGAAATAAAGGGAGAGGAAAAAAGAAATCCAAAGAGAAATAGAAAGACAGAAGGAGAGAAAAGAGAAAAGAAAGCTCGAAGGGTATGAAGAGAGAAAGAGAAAAGAGAGAAAAGGAAAAAAGGAAGTTAGAGCAAAAGAGGTTAAAAGACACAGAGAGAGAAAGAGAGACACAGAGAGTGAAAGAGACAGAGAAAGAGTGGGAGAAAAGGGGTGGAAAAGAAAGAGAGAGAGAGAGAGAGAGAGAGAGAGAGAGAGAGAGAAATAAATACAAGTACAGCGTCTTTGCGAGAGGCACCTGGCTTGGCAAAATCAAGTGGACATATTTCAACCTGCAGCTCGTTTTTCTCTTGTGCATCCCTCGCGGGCCGGGTTTCAATCCCTTAGCGGGCCTGTTTTGGCCCGTGGGCCGCCTGTTTTACACCCCTGTTCTATTCTATTCTATTCTAGATTTGAAGGAAGATCACTGATTTTGTCAGGACCAGAACGGAAACAGGACCCAATTGCGTTACGTTTCTCACAAGTTTTATTGAAGGAAAGAGGAAGGGCTGCCCCCATGATCCAGCTCTCGTACTCGGATTGTGATCCGAAGTGGATCTTCCATAGCGAGCGATGGTGGAGTCAGTGACGAAATAACTGGTCGGTAGCCGGGACAGGAGAGCAAAAACGTGGTCGGGGTCAGAAACGGGTCAAAAGTCGGGACGAGAGAGCAGACGTGGTCGAGATCAAAAACCTGGTCTTAAGTCGGGACGGGAGACAGACGTGGTCGGGATCAAAACAGGTATCAGAGGGAGACAAACAGGAGCAAAAAACGGGACAGGCATGAGTAAGGGTCGAAAAAGGCTTGCCTAGTATACACTGAGGTTCGCAGATGGACTGACCAAAGGGGACTGACAGGACTGGGTTCAAATAGTGACAGGGAGCTAATCAGATCCCGCAGAGGTTGGGGCCAAAAGAGGTGATTCCCATCAGTAATCATGACACAAGCACTGTACCTTGAATTTTTTTTTTTTAATGAAAAAAAAAGTACCGTATTTTCCGCACTATAAGGCGCACCTAAAAGTCTTATTTTTTTTCTAAAGCTGACCATGCGCCTTATAACACAGTGCGCCTTATATATGGCTCAATATTAAATTCGCAAGGTCTCGCAACTTACTTAACAGCCGCCGACTCAATTTCACCCCGAACGTGGAGTAGTCCGCAGTGTATGCTGGGATTTATATACCGGCGTTTCATTGGCTAACCAATGTGTCAATCATCATTTGAATCGATCACTATTGGCTGAAGTTATCCGGAGCCTCGGATTGGCTAGATGGCCAAAACAAACCCTGCAATCGGCCGAGTTTAGCAATGGCGTAGCAAGTCCGCGGTGTATGCTGGGATTTATATACCGGCGTTTCATTGGCTAACCAATGTGTCAATCATCATTTGAATCGATCACTATTGGCTGAAGTTATTCGGAGCCTCGGATTGGCTAGATGGCCAAAACAAACCCTGCAATTGGCCGAAAAAGATGTGTCAATCATCCGTTAAATCGATCGCTATTGGCTGAAGTTATTCAGAGCCTCCAATAGGCTAGATGGCCAAAACAAACCCTGCAATTGGCCGAGTTTAGCAATGGCGTAGCAAGCTTAGCAAGCTTGCTAAAGTACACCATAAAGAAACATGTTTTATTAGTCTGTATTTGCAAATAATTTACTCTCCTGGATTTACTTCACTAATGGTTGTAAGAAGACCATGATTGCGTATCATTATTGAACGTGAGAACTTAGGTGAGTTATGCGGCTTTATATTTTCCCGGTATCTTGTTTTAGAACGATCTTGATGTTGCTGTGATGAGTTGAGTCAATTCCAAGTGTTTATTGTCATATGCAGAGTAAAGTTGCAAGCGAAAAAGAAAATAGAAACTAAGGAATGGTTGGCATTTCTTGAATTCCAAGACTTTAACCTTCCGAATGATATTTGAAATGACGCATTTAAGTGAATTTGTACGGACACCGCATCCGCACGTGTCTACGACACGTATTTGCTTCTTTGCAAGCTTTGGGAATGTTAAGGGGGTAATTAGTTGGACTGAACCATCTGACTGTTTTGTCCACGTTCCCATTGTAGCGCCTTATAACGCAATGCGCCTTATCTATGGAAGATATAGGACCAAAAACTATTTTTTGGGGGTGCGCCCTATAACCCGGTGCGCCCTATAGTGCGGAAAATACGGTACCTTAACTTAAACAAGATTAAAAAACACTCTTATCAATATTATATTAGACAAAATGAATCAATTCAAATATAAATTCAGATAAATGTGACTATTCCAGATTGGTGTCTCTACCCTTTTCGTGACTGTAGTACAAAGACGATCACAACACGATATTCGAAGGTTTAGACTCCGAAGGGACGCATCATTTCAAATCGGCAGTGTCCTTTGTGTCGCGCAATAATCCGGCCCGGATAGATGTCTCCATTTTTTATCGCAAGCAATAACAACCAATGGAGAGGAAGAGTGCCGGCATTAGGTCAGGGCAATCGAGTTTTTAGCACCATTATCCCTCCAAAAAGCCTTAGAAAATCTCTGATGAATTTCTATTGAGGGCCTCGGATGAAATGAAACACATATGCACCTTTTGTGTTTCTTGGCCATTTGATATACAGTAGATACTCGATCTGTTTCATTTAGCATCATTAGCATTTCCCGCTCTGCATGAAGGTGGGAAATCGAACCTAGGGGGGATAATAGCGGGTGATGGAAGTACACCTTTTACATGGCTAAACGCACTTTTAAAGACACTGTCACAATTTTCTCCAATTCCCGGCATCATGGTTCTCTTGGGCGATGACGCTTAACGTGACAACATCATACAAAGTCATGCCAGCAGCCGTTAGTCACAAGGGAAGAAGACATGCAATCGCAAAGTGAAGCCACCAAAGAAGCAAAAACAACCTGAAGAGCCGTTTAGGACCCAGAAGAGCCGGTTCCTTTTAGTGAGCCGAGCCGAAGAAGCCGGTTCTCGACAAAATCTACTAACTTTCCTCAACTTCGTTCCACTTCGACTCGACTTCGATATACCGCATTAAGGACACAACGTCAGGGGAACTCGTGTATTTTTACCTTCATGCACTGTAACTTTGACTTAAGTCGCTTCTTAATTCGTGCCGGCATCTTAAGCAGACTTGATTTATTTTCTTTATTTCATCCGTGGTCTGTCGAGTCAGACTGCCAGGAAACATGGCAACAATTTCAAGCATTTACGAGCACTTAACGTAAAATTCAAGCCCTTGAAAATACAACATGAAAATGGAGCATTTTCAATGTGCGGTCCCTTCTCAAGGTTTCTTCATTTTCCTCATGTTGAGGTTTTTGAGTTTTTCCTTGCCTTCATGTAGGTTTTAGATCAGGGCCTGGTGTAATAATAGTCTGTGGTTTGCAATAATCTGTGATCTGTGCAGCCCTTTGAGACTCTTTGTGATTAAGGGCCAAACAAATATACAAATAAACATGACTTGACTCAATGATTTCAAGCACCCATACAAACCATGGGCATGGGTTGCCAACCTTTTTCATGTTGAGAGCTGCTTTTTACAAATTCGAGGGAAGGCAGCCAGATATGTCTGATATACATTTCTAAAATACTAACATATGTTATTACGATGTTGTTACTATGTTATTACCAGGTTAATTATTGGAAGCAAAGTCAAATAGGCAATTGCACGAAGAAAACCCACTAGAAAATCACAATAACCCAGCAATTGAGAGCTATTTATAGAACAGGTCCAAGTACACCTCAGCTGTCCTTAGGGGGCACCCTGGTGCTCGCAGGCACCACGTTGGAGACCCCTGCTGTCGGGTTTTCAGCTATGGTTTTAAACTTGGGTTTCGCCCATTAAGGTTTTGAAGTGTTCCTTGGGTTAGGGTTTTAAAGCTTTTCTATGGTTTCCAACTCAGGATTGGAACTAGGCTTCAAGCCCGAAACTAGGGTTTTAATGTCTCTCTCTGGTTTCAAACTTAGGTACCCATAATAGGGTTTTAAAGCGCAACTTTGGTTTTCAACGGGGCTTTAAAGGGTTTTAGAGCCTTTCGCGGGTTTTGGCTTCAAACTAGGGTTCTAAAGTATTCCAAGGGATCGGAACTAGGATGACTCCACCATCGCCCGCTAGGGAGGATCCACTTCCCTGTAGGGATCGCAGTCCGAGTGCGAGAGCGACTTGCCTCCCATGTCCAGCGAGCATTGGATTGCGGGCGCTCCCAATTGTGAGAAAACGTTACGCGATTGGGTTTATCCTGTGTGCTGGTCGTGACATCCTGATATGTAAAATACATATAAATTACATTTTTTAATCACTAGAATGCATTAAAATATACACACCCTTTTAAAAGTTATGATAAGTGATGCCGTCATCCCACAAAGTACTGTCACGGTTGCCATGGCGCCCAATTGGCCCCCGCCAGCTCCTGTCACGGTTGCCACGGCGCCCAATTGGCCCCGCCCTCGGACACCAGCTGAAACTCATTGACAGATTGCTCCCTGTCACTACTTAAACGCTGTCCTGTGAGTCGTTTTTTGTCGGAGCATCTGCGAAACTCCGTTTTGACATGTCAAGCCCTGAGAATCTCCGTTTTTCCTATGTTTTCACTCTTGTTTTGCCAAGCCCTGTGAATCTCCGTTTTTTTTCCTGTGTTTTTGCTCCTGTTTTGCTTTCACTTTCTGTCTGAATTTGACCACTTCCGCGTTCCGAGCAATCTACTACTGCGACCAACGATCTCCGGATCGAGTGTGCGCTCCTTCTCCCCAATAATCTGTGAGTAACGTTACGCGAGTGGGTTCTGCTTCCTGTTTTCTGTGCTGGTACCTGACAAGTACGCATTTATCAGTTGAACCAACAAAACTGAAAAAAATATGTGATGCATTTAAAGTAATACTGCATATCAGGATAATGTTGCTGGGAAAATAAGCTCATGTTCTTAAAAGAATGATGACATAAACAACCCTATAATAAGGTTAACTAAAATCAGACTACCTCACTATTCTGTTTTATGATGATGTCACTCTGACACCATTGATTCTCCTAATCAACGGCTTCTTACTCTATTTTGTTGATCCAAAACACAAACGCTGGTCAGAACCGTCAATGAGAGCTATCATTTAAGTCGCTATATCGAATTAGCATCTAAAAAATAACACCTTTTCATCAGTGCCTAAGTACAGTAATTAAAGAAGATGGAAAAGCTTTATGGCCGACTATTATCGTCTTGAAGTACATCCCCCATGAACATATTTCTCCATTTAATTTACACCTTCAAAACGATAAAGGAAGATCATAATCTTAACATGCTTATACAAAGATCTTAAATTCCTGATTAAATAACAGCATGAAACCACAAGGCGCTGATGTCTAACGATTATTGTAAATCACGTGAAATGGGACGTTGCAAACGCGGATTCAATTATTTATAACATAGAATATGCATAATGGCTATCTCACACTCGTAGAAGTTATTTTGATATTAATGAACTCACCGTGCATAAAAACAATGTTCACAAGTCTTGGTGGTTACTGTATGATGCAAAAACAATTTGGGTGTTCAAAAATGGAGATCAATCTGAAAATAGAAAGAAAAGCTAGAAAATAAGTGACGTAAAATGAGTAAAAGGAAAGTCATAGCTGAAGGTGGGAGGTTGGACATTTGTGAGCCTAAACAAGGAAGTGTACCCTGGACTGTCATGATTATTACAGATTCACTAGTGGCCTCTGGCTCAGACTCTGATTGGCTCTCTGTCCCGATTTAAACCTAGTCCTATCTGTCCCCATTTGTCAGTCCGTCTGCGAACCTCAGTTAACACTAGGCAAGCCTTGTTTGACCCTGACTCCCACCTGGTTTTTGCTCCTGTCCGTTCCCCGGCTCCGATCCGTTTTTGATCCTGCCCACGTCTACTCTCCCGTCCTGGCTTTCGACCTCTTTTTGTCCCCGACCACGTTTTTGCTCTCCTGTTCCGGCTACTGACCCGTTTTTTCGCGTTCAGCAATCACCATATCGTGGGCGCAACCCTTTATTTTTCTTCTAATAAAACTTGTGAGAATAGCAACGCAAGTGGGTCCTGTCTCCGTTCCGGTCCTGACAGAAATAAAGCGCTAACTATAGAACAAATAACTGTTTCGGTTCTCATCGATCTTGCGCACGTTGAGTTGATCGAAAAGCCGCCAGTATGCCATTCTTGTCTGTTATACAAAAGGGGCCGACCGTTGTCTGTCTTGCGTTCTGATTAGCTGAAAATAAATGCTCTTGGAACTATTAATTATTATAGGTTTCTATCCCCCGCCATGCAATTTCACTTTACGATCCCCACCGCAGAACAGATTAATGACATATCCTGGGGATGTACAGTGCTTTCCATTTAGCACATACTTTGTTTTTGTTTGTTTGTTTGTTTTTAGGGGGTCTCTCAGGAACTGTCCTCTTATGGTTCAGATCCTACATCTCAGATAGGACGCACTGTATTAAATATGGCGAAATGATATCCGAGCCCTTTAGTGTGACCTATGGTGTTCCTCAGGGTTCAGTACTTAGCCCCCTACTTTTCAGCGTTTACATGCTCCATTAGGTGATATTATTCGCAAGTATTTCAGTTTCCATTGCTACGTAGATGACATTCAACTATATCTTCCGATGGAGGAATCTGCCACACTAAACCTTGGAATGAATAACCTATATTTTATGTTAACAATATCTGTGTATTATTTGTTATTGCAACATCCATTGCAGCCTTGTCATCCTGGAAGGGGGATGACCTCATGTGCGGTGCCTTCTCAAGGTTTCTTCATTTTCCTCATGTTGAGGTTTTTGAGTTTTTCCTTGCCCTCATGTAGGTTTTAGATCAGGGGATGGTGTACTAATAGTCTGTGGTTTGCAATAATATGTGGTCTGTGCAGCCCTTTGAGACTCTTTGTGATTAAGGGATATACAAATAAACATGACTTGAGGTTTTTGAGTTTTTCCTTGCCCTCATGTAGGTTTTAGATCAGGAGATGGTGACATAATAGTCTGTGGTTTGCAATAATCTGTGGTCTGTGCAGCCCTTTTAGACTCTTTGTGATTAAGGGTGTTACAAATAAACATGATTTGACTTGAGGTTTTTGAGTTTTTCCTTGCCCTCATGTATGTTTTAGATCAGGGTTTGCTGTCATAATAGTCTGTGGTTTGCAATAATCTGTGGTCTGTGCAGCCCTTTGAGACTCTTTGTGATTAAGGGATATAGAAATAAAAATGACTTGACTTGAGGTTTTTGAGTTTTTCCTTGCCCTCATGTAGGTTTTAGATCAGGGTATGGTGTAAAAATAGTCTGTGGTTTGCAATCATCTGTAGTCTGTGCAGCTCTTTGAGACTCTTTGTGATTAAGGGCGTCACAAATAAATGACTTGACTTGACAAATTAAAATAAAACAAAATTCCCCAGCCTTAACTAGCAAGTCAGTTAGCAAATCAAACTCCTAACAACCGAAAACATGCACACTCCAACAGAAGCGTCGTGCCACTCTGGCTCTCCTCAGAAAACTGAAAAAAGGCCTTTGCATCTCTGTTTAATTTCTTTCAGAAGTTCCCTTTTTCACGCCAGCTCCTCTGCAGACGGGAAGCTCATTTCAATCTCAAAGCTGACATCTGTGGAAGCAAAGCAAGCTCTAAACGAGTAGATTTTAATCCCCAAGCAAAGGAAAATCTGGAGCAAGAGGTGTGAAAACAAATGGAAAACCAAGGAGGGCTAACGCTAGCTTGTCCGCAGGGGTGACTGGGTGGTCTCTGGCTGAACTTCCTGCATTTGGCCTTTGATGAAAGGGGGCGGATCAATCCCCCTGGCGAGCCGCCAACCTTTGGACCCCTCGGGGACCCCCCCAGTCAGGCTATATACAGTAACCAATGCTTTTTGAACCACCCGGCCACGGTCATTTATCAACTTAAAGGTCAGGCAACACAAACAGCTCTTGATACGGACCATCATAAGCATTGTGCTTTCTATTTTTGCCACCAGGTGGCGCTATTATAAAATAATCAGCATTTGTTTTGAATCACAAATGTCAAGTCATGTTTATTTGCAAAGCCCTCAATCATAATAAGACTCAATGGGCTGTAGAGACCACCAGGACATCATCCCTTGATCTGAAACCTACATGAGGGCAAGGAAAAACTCAAAAACCTCAGGATGAGAAAAAGGAAAAAAAAACTAAAAGTGAGTGTTTTCTGAGGCATAGGGGTTGTATTCAGGGTTGAGTAGGGTTACTTTAACTTGATTACTTTCAATTACCGTAAATTCCGGACTATAGAGCGCACCTGATTATAAGCCGCACCCACCGCATTTCGGGGGGAAAACCGATTTTGTACATACACAAGTCGCACCTGTATATTAGCCGCATGCGCCCACATTGCAAAAATGCAAAACAAGCACAAAATTGACCCATTCCCGACACAGTTCAAAAATCACAGCTGGCAAAATGAACGGAAAATGATACCGGTACTTAATGTTTGCTGCAGACCTGCAGAGTCCGGGTGCCCGTTTGAAAGTAATCCAAGGAAAAAAGTGTATATTTCCAAAGGTAAGGGTGGGAAAAATAAATATCCACTATTGTTGGCCGCGTCCACAAACACGTCTCACCTTTACTCCACTTCCCGTCAGCCCGCGTTTGCCCCGCCCCTTCTTTCTCATTTGCTCGTGCAAACATATCAGAATAAGTTTCTAAAATAAATATATTATAAAAATATACAGTTGCAAATACATATTATACATGGTTACACATATTTACAAAGAAAGACGGTACACCGAGAGAGTTTTCAAAGCTTTAATAATAATATTATAACTTTCATCCCAAACCGTGCCTGTGAAGGGTAGCAAAACGCTACTAGCAACACGCTCGCAACACAGTAAGCGGCTGTGTTAAAAAAACATATCGTACTTCTAGTAATCACTGTACACAGTCCTCGTTCTCCTCCTTATTACCGATGTCATCAAAGACGTCTGCACCGGTATGGGAAAGAGACTATGTCATATAGACGTCGTCCCACGCTCCCTCAATCAAAAACACCTAGCAACACGCTCGCAAAGTAAAATGTACATGCATGTAATCCACCGGTCTGAAATCTTACCTTTTGTACTCGAGCGCCGCTGGCGGCCGTTAGAAAAATTATATCAATTGGCCGCATCACTGAATAAGCCGCAGGGTTGAAAGTTTGGGAAAAAAGTAGCGGCTTATAGTCCACAATTTACGGTACTTTTGGATTACTCCAATACCAAACATGCTAATAAAAGACAAAATAAACTAAATATGAATAAAATGACTACATTTTGTGCAGGCTTGGGGAGTAACGGAATACATGAAACGGCAAAAATGATGTCGGCAAGCTGTTTGGATTTATTTTCATTTGGTTTCTGTCGCATTTTATGTTCGTTTTGCCGGAGATCAAAGAGATCAAAGCCAGGAGAGAAAGCTTACCACATGTTGTGAGTCATCATTTTATTCATATTTAGTTTCTTTTGTCTTTTATTAGCATATTTGATATTGGAATAATCCAAAAGTAATTGAAAGTAATCAAGTTAAAGTAACCCTACCCAACCCTGGTTGTATTCCACCGGGCCCATATTATGGAGAACCTGCAGATTTCTTCTTGGTTCTTGGTAGCACTAGTAGACCATCATTTTCCGAGCAGGAACATAGGGGACAATTGTATCAGAAATATATGAGGGGGCAAGTCTATGCCAAAATTTTGCATGTTATTGACATAACCTTAAAATCACATCTTACACTGACAGGGAGCAAGTGCAGGTAAGCTTAAATCAGGGTCATGTGATCAAATTTTCTTTTCGTAGTTAAAAGCCTCGCCTCAGCATTTTGTACCAGCTACAAACTTTAGATGCTAGACATCGGGGGACCTGAGAGTAGTACATTACAGTAATCGAGACTGGAGGTAAAAAACGCAGGCATTTTAAGACTGTAACTGGAAAAGCATATGGAAAACCTAATGTCACGGTTGCCATGGCGCCCAATTGGCCCCGCCCCTGTGGCACCAGCTGCAGCTTGTTGACAGATTGGCTCCCTGTCAGTATTTAAACTTTGCAAACCTCAGTGTATACTAGGCAAGCCTTTTTCGACGCTGACTCCCACCTGTCCCATTTTTGCACCCGTCTGTCTCCGGCTACGACCTGTTTTGCTCCTGACCACGTCTGTTCTCCCGTCCCAGCTTACGACCTCTTTTGGTCCCCGACTACGTCTGCTCTCCCGTTCTGGCTTACGACTCATTTACGACTACGTCCCGGTAACCGACCATTTTTCCGTCCCTGACACGCCATCGCTCGCTACGGAAGATCCACTTCAGTGTTCGGATCACAATCAGAGTACGAGAGCGACTTGCTCCCCGCGTCCGTCTGCAAATCTCTGTTTTTACACGGCAAGCCCTCTTTCGCCTGTCCCGTTTTTTGCTCCTGTTTGTCTCCCGCTACGACCTGTTTTGATCAGTTTGAGCAGTTTTATTTTGGCGGGATTCAGGACCACCGGCCGGCCATAAATTTGAAACTATTTGCAGTGTCGCCCGTGTGGAAAGGATGTGGAGATGCAATTCTTTAGTCTTTCAAGAGAATGTGTAACGTCACGATGTTTTAACACCTTTCTGTCATGATTACTGATCTGACTCAGTCCTGTCTGCCCCCTGTTGTCAGTCTGTCTGCGAACCTCAGTGTATACTAGGCAAGCCTTTTTCGACCCACACTCCCACCTGTCCCGTTTTTGCTCTTTTTGTCCCCGACCACGTCTGTTCTCCCGTTCCGAATAACAATCCGTTTTTAATCTCGACCGCGTCCACTCTCCTCTCCTGGCTTTCGAGTTGTTTCCGATCCCGACCAGGTTTTTGCTCTTGTATGCCGGCTACTGACCCGTTTTTTCCCGTTCCCGACACCGCCATCGCTCGCCACGGAAGTCCCACTTCCGCGTTCAGAGCGACCTGCTTCCCGCGTCCGGCAATCCCCGGATCGTGGGCGCAACACCCTCCCTTTCTTCTAATAAAACGTTACGTGAGTGGGTCCTGTTTCCGTTCTGGTCCTCACAGCGAAGATGGAAACAAAAGCTATGGGAGAATGCTTAACAAGGTGGTTATTGCGAATTACGTGACGGTAGGAATCTCAAAAATGTAATAACTGTGCATTGTTTTTCACGCGTATCGGAATCGTGCCACTTGAGAGGATAAAAATGGGAATCGTGTCACTTGAAGCATGAAGTATAATTTTAAGCGGAATTGAGAAATCAAACGTTTAAGTAATTAGAAAAAAAAATCAGGAATAGGCATGATATTGGAATTGGGGCCCTTGGACCCTCACCTGGAAAAGCAACGCATTTGTTAAACTTCACTAATTCCAATTTCTAAAAACTGTTCTTGTTTTGCTAGTAAGTGGGTTTTTTTATACAAAATTATACTATTTTTTGGAGACTTGTTTCTAAAATTGTTAAAAGTGGTCGGCGGCGCCTGCGGCTGCATCGGCTCGCTACAACGGGTCAGGTGCAATCGACATTTCGTTCTGTGTACATTGTTACACAGAATGACAATACAAGGAAATTATTATTATTATTATTATTATTATAAACTCTATGTTGGCAGAATTACTTAAATAAAAACAAGCATTAAGGTAAATACATTTCCCAATTTCTCTCTCACTGTCCCGTGGCCCATCCCGGCCACAACCTCGGCAGCACTGGCCCCTCCCGTGTGTATAGTTAACTTTATTCACACAGGAAACAGAAAATTACACCGGAAATGCGACTTCAAAATAAAAGAGTACAAGACTGATAAACGTACAAGAGATGCAATTAGACTGATTATTGAAATGTTACTTCATGTGTGTGTGTATGTGAGAACGATTGTTTTTATATTTAGGAATATAAAAAAAAAGTTATATTCACACAGTGAATTCTGAGAATTGTTACAACCAAATCGACCAATCTATCAAAAATGACCTGACTTTTTGGTTGTTTTTATTATTTTTTGTTACGATCATTCATTTACAATGTGTGAAACTGGAGTGTCATGCCCAATTTCGTTCTCACAATATGTTAACCCATTTTGTAACAATGACAATAAAGTTCTATTCTATTCTATTATATTCTACATGTTTTTTATTCTTTAAAGCAGTGGTCAGCAACCACCGGGTTTCGGCTTAGTATGGGTCCATATTTCTTTTGGTACCAGGTCGCACAGAAAGAAAACAATAAGCCCTATTTAGAATAGAATAGAATAGAATATAGAATAGAATATACCGTTATTGTCATTGTTACAAAATGGGTTGAACATACTGTGAAAACGAAATTGGACGTGGCACTCCAGTTTCACATTAACAATGAGGATAAAAGAAAACAAAGAAGATAAGGTAAATTTACACAATATTTACACAAGAAATGTGGGCATGTAGGATGTTACATACAGTTTTGGGATTGTATTAGTGCAATATGCAAAAATACTACTACTACTGTATTTATTTGTGTATACACACATTTTCTTTAAACCCCCAAAAAACTGCATTGATTAATCAGTTGAAAAATCTGGCCTAATTGAAACCGGATCACGGTGAGGAGAGCGTTGAGTCTTAATCACTAGGCCCCTAGGATTGTAGATGACAAAGGAAAAGGTATTCGAAAAAACGGCATTGATTAATCAGTTGACAAATCTCGCCTATCTCATTTCCTCAACAGTAGATGCAACGAGAATTGAAACCAGATCACGGTGAGGAAAGCGTTGAGTCTTAATCACTAGGCCCCTAGGATTGTAGATGACAAAGGAAAAGGTATTTGACAAAACTGCATTGATTAATCAATTGAAAAATCTCGCCTATCTCATTTCCTCAACAGTAGATGCAACGAGAATCGAAACCGGATCACGGTGAGGAGAGCGGTGAGTCTTAATCACTAGGCCCCTAGGATTGTAGATGACAAAGAAAAAGGTATTCGACAAAACTGCATTGATTAATCAATTGAAAAATCTTGCCTATCTCATTTCCTCAACAGTAGATGCAACGAGAATTGAAACCGGATCACGGTAAGGAGAGCGTTGAGTCTTAATCACTAGGCCCCTAGGATTGTAGATGACAAAGGAAAAGGTATTCGACAAAACTGCATTGATTAATCAATTGAAAAATCTCGCCTATCTCATTTCCTCAACAGTAGATGCAACGAGAATTGAAACCGGATCACGGTAAGGAGAGCGTTGAGTCTTAATCACTAGGCCCCTAGGATTGTAGATGACAAAGGAAAAGGTATTTGACAAAACTGCATTGATTATCAATTGAAAAATCTCGCCTATCTCATTTCCTCAACAGTAGATGCAACGAGAATCCAAACCGGATCACGGTGAGGAGAGCGTTGAGTCTTAATCACTAGGCCCCTAGGATTGTAGATGACAAAGAAAAAGGTATTCGACAAAACTGCATTGATTAATCAATTGAAAAATCTCGCCTATCTCATTTCCTCAACAGTAGATGCAACGAGAATTGAAACCGGATCACGGTAAGGAGAGCGTTGAGTCTTAATCACTAGGCCCCTAGGATTGTAGATGACAAAGGAAAAGGTATTTGACAAAACTGCATTGATTATCAATTGAAAAATCTCGCCTATCTCATTTCCTCAACAGTAGATGCAACGAGAATCCAAACCGGATCACGGTGAGGAGAGCGTTGAGTCTTAATCACTAGGCCCCTAGGATTGTAGATGACAAAGAAAAAGGTATTCGACAAAACTGCATTGATTAATCAATTGAAAAATCTCGCCTATCTCATTTCCTTAACAGTAGATGCAACGAGAATTGAAACCGGATCACGGTAAGGAGAGCGTTGAGTCTTAATCACTAGGCCCCTAGGATTGTAGATGACAAAGGAAAAGGTATTCGACAAAACTGCATTGATTAATCAATTGAAAAATCTCGCCTATCTCATTTCCTTAACAGTAGATGCAACGAGAATTGAAACCGGATCACGGTGTGGAGGGCTGTGAGTCTTAATCACTAGGCCCCTAGGATTGTAGATGACAAAGAAAAAGGTATTCGACAAAACTGCATTGATTAATCAATTGAAAAATCTCGCCTATCTCATTTCCTCAACAGTAGATGCAACGAGAATTGAAACCGGATCACGGTGTGGAGGGCTGTGAGTCTTAATCACTAGGCCCCTAGGATTGTAGATGACAATGGAAAAGGTATTTGACAAAACTGCATTGATTATCAATTGAAAAATCTCGCCTATCTCATTTCCTCAACAGTAGATGCAACGAGAATCCAAACCGGATCACGGTGAGGAGAGCGTTGAGTCTTAATCACTAGGCCCCTAGGATTGTAGATGACAAAGGAAAAGGTATTCGAAAAAACGGCATTGATTAATCAATTGAAAAATCTTGCCTATCTCATTTCCTCAACAGTAGATGCAACGAGAATTGAAACCGGATCACGGTAAGGAGAGCGTTGAGTCTTAATCACTAGGCCCCTAGGATTGTAGATGACAAAGGAAAAGGTATTCGACAAAACTGCATTGATTAATCAATTGAAAAATCTCGCCTATCTCATTTCCTCAACAGTAGATGCAACGAGAATTGAAACCGGATCACGGTAAGGAGAGCGTTGAGTCTTAATCACTAGGCCCCTAGGATTGTAGATGACAAAGGAAAAGGTATTTGACAAAACTGCATTGATTATCAATTGAAAAATCTCGCCTATCTCATTTCCTCAACAGTAGATGCAACGAGAATCCAAACCGGATCACGGTGAGGAGAGCGTTGAGTCTTAATCACTAGGCCCCTAGGATTGTAGATGACAAAGAAAAAGGTATTCGACAAAACTGCATTGATTAATCAATTGAAAAATCTCGCCTATCTCATTTCCTCAACAGTAGATGCAACGAGAATTGAAACCGGATCACGGTAAGGAGAGCGTTGAGTCTTAATCACTAGGCCCCTAGGATTGTAGATGACAAAGGAAAAGGTATTCGACAAAACTGCATTGATTAATCAATTGAAAAATCTCGCCTATCTCATTTCCTTAACAGTAGATGCAACGAGAATTGAAACCGGATCACGGTAAGGAGAGCGTTGAGTCTTAATCACTAGGCCCCTAGGATTGTAGATGACAAAGGAAAAGGTATTCGACAAAACTGCATTGATTAATCAATTGAAAAATCTCGCCTATCTCATTTCCTTAACAGTAGATGCAACGAGAATTGAAACCGGATCACGGTGTGGAGGGCTGTGAGTCTTAATCACTAGGCCCCTAGGATTGTAGATGACAAAGAAAAAGGTATTCGACAAAACTGCATTGATTAATCAATTGAAAAATCTCGTCTATCTCATTTCCTCAACAGTAGATGCAACGAGAATTGAAACCGGATCACGGTGTGGAGGGCTGTGAGTCTTAATCACTAGGCCCCTAGGATTGTAGATGACAATGGAAAAGGTATTTGACAAAACTGCATTGATTATCAATTGAAAAATCTCGCCTATCTCATTTCCTCAACAGTAGATGCAACGAGAATCCAAACCGGATCACGGTGAGGAGAGCGTTGAGTCTTAATCACTAGGCCCCTAGGATTGTAGATGACAAAGAAAAAGGTATTCGACAAAACTGCATTGATTAATCAATTGAAAAATCTCGCCTATCTCATTTCCTCAACAGTAGATGCAACGAGAATTGAAACCGGATCACGGTGAGGAGAGCGTTGAGTCTTAATCACTAGGCCCCTAGGATTGTAGATGACAAAGGAAAAGGTATTCGACAAAACTGCATTGATTAATCAATTGAAAAATCTCGCCTATCTCATTTCCTTAACAGTAGATGCAACGAGAATTGAAACCGGATCACGGTGTGGAGGGCTGTGAGTCTTAATCACTAGGCCCCTAGGATTGTAGATGACAATGGAAAAGGTATTTGACAAAACTGCATTGATTATCAATTGAAAAATCTCGCCTATCTCATTTCCTCAACAGTAGATGCAACGAGAATCCAAACCGGATCACGGTGAGGAGAGCGTTGAGTCTTAATCACTAGGCCCCTAGGATTGTAGATGACAAAGAAAAAGGTATTCGACAAAACTGCATTGATTAATCAATTGAAAAATCTCGCCTATCTCATTTCCTCAACAGTAGATGCAACGAGAATTGAAACCGGATCACGGTAAGGAGAGCGTTGAGTCTTAATCACTAGGCCCCTAGGATTGTAGATGACAAAGGAAAAGGTATTTGACAAAACTGCATTGATTATCAATTGAAAAATCTCGCCTATCTCATTTCCTCAACAGTAGATGCAACGAGAATCCAAACCGGATCACGGTGAGGAGAGCGTTGAGTCTTAATCACTAGGCCCCTAGGATTGTAGATGACAAAGGAAAAGGTATTCGACAAAACTGCATTGATTAATCAATTGAAAAATCTCGCCTATCTCATTTCCTTAACAGTAGATGCAACGAGAATTGAAACCGGATCACGGTGTGGAGGGCTGTGAGTCTTAATCACTAGGCCCCTAGGATTGTAGATGACAAAGAAAAAGGTATTCGACAAAACTGCATTGATTAATCAATTGAAAAATCTCGCCTATCTCATTTCCTCAACAGTAGATGCAACGAGAATTGAAACCGGATCACGGTGTGGAGGGCTGTGAGTCTTAATCACTAGGCCCCTAGGATTGTAGATGACAATGGAAAAGGTATTTGACAAAACTGCATTGATTATCAATTGAAAAATCTCGCCTATCTCATTTCCTCAACAGTAGATGCAACGAGAATCCAAACCGGATCACGGTGAGGAGAGCGTTGAGTCTTAATTACTAGGCCCCTAGGATTGTAGATGACAAAGGAAAAGGTATTCGAAAAAACGGCATTGATTAATCAATTGAAAAATCTTGCCTATCTCATTTCCTCAACAGTAGATGCAACGAGAATTGAAACCGGATCACGGTAAGGAGAGCGTTGAGTCTTAATCACTAGGCCCCTAGGATTGTAGATGACAAAGGAAAAGGTATTCGACAAAACTGCATTGATTAATCAATTGAAAAATCTCGCCTATCTCATTTCCTCAACAGTAGATGCAACGAGAATTGAAACCGGATCACGGTAAGGAGAGCGTTGAGTCTTAATCACTAGGCCCCTAGGATTGTAGATGACAAAGGAAAAGGTATTTGACAAAACTGCATTGATTATCAATTGAAAAATCTCGCCTATCTCATTTCCTCAACAGTAGATGCAACGAGAATCCAAACCGGATCACGGTGAGGAGAGCGTTGAGTCTTAATCACTAGGCCCCTAGGATTGTAGATGACAAAGGAAAAGGTATTCGACAAAACTGCATTGATTAATCAATTGAAAAATCTTGCCTATCTCATTTCCTTAACAGTAGATGCAACGAGAATTGAAACCGGATCACGGTAAGGAGAGCGTTGAGTCTTAATCACTAGGCCCCTAGGATTGTAGATGACAAAGGAAAAGGTATTCGACAAAACTGCATTGATTAATCAATTGAAAAATCTCGCCTATCTCATTTCCTTAACAGTAGATGCAACGAGAATTGAAACCGGATCACGGTGTGGAGGGCTGTGAGTCTTAATCACTAGGCCCCTAGGATTGTAGATGACAAAGAAAAAGGTATTCGACAAAACTGCATTGATTAATCAATTGAAAAATCTCGTCTATCTCATTTCCTCAACAGTAGATGCAACGAGAATTGAAACCGGATCACGGTGTGGAGGGCTGTGAGTCTTAATCACTAGGCCCCTAGGATTGTAGATGACAATGGAAAAGGTATTTGACAAAACTGCATTGATTATCAATTGAAAAATCTCGCCTATCTCATTTCCTCAACAGTAGATGCAACGAGAATCGAAACCAGACCACGGTGAGGAAAGCGTTGAGTCTTAATCACTAGGCCCCTAGGATTGTAGATGACAAAGGAAAAGGTATTCGACAAAACTGCATTGATTAATCAGTTGAAAAATCTCGCCTATCTCATTTCCTCAACAGTAGATGCAACGAGAATTGAAACAGGATCACGGTGAGGAGAGCGTTGAGTCTTATTCACTAGGCCCCTAGGATTGTAGATGACAAAGGAAAAGGTATTCGACAAAACTGCATTGATTAATCAGTTGAAAAATCTCGCCTATCTCATTTCTTCAACCGTAGATGCAACAAGAATTGAAACCGGATCACGGTGAGGAGAGGAGTGAGTCTTAATAACTACCCCTAGGATTGTAGATGACAAAGGAAAAGGTATTCGACTTTAGCTCAACATCACACTATTTTTAGTGAGCCACGTTTTACAATGTTGTAAACGAGAATTATGGGAAAGAGTTCAACCAAAACAACGATAATGTAGTTAAGACAGTTAACCGGTTTGTGGTACAGAAGAGATTGCCGGCTACTGCTTTGAATGACCCCATTTTGGGCTATGAAACAATATTGGGTTAATTCTATTGAAATGAACCAGTACAGCTCATACACAGCCAATCAATCTTCTTATAATAAATTAACACTTTTTTAAAGTTTTTTTTTATTTTTAAAAATCTTTTTTATGTAATAATTAAAAACCAATTTATTATTTTCCTTTTTTTTTTGATTGGAGTATTTGATCAAGATGTCCCAATTTAATAAATTCAATCTTTTCTCATTTCTTTGAAAACAACCTTGATTTTTGTGATCATTCAATCCAAAAATAACACCGAAATTACCGTATTGTCTAGTATATAAGGCACACTTAATTGTAAGGTTTTGAATTTTTTAAACTGCTACTCCAATTTTTTTAAAGTTTTTTTTCCCTGCTCTGTAACGAATACCTGGTTATAAGGTGTACCTTTAAATTTCTGGCATCTTTTTTTTGTCCTTGTTTTTGGGTGCACCTTTTAGTCCAGACAGTACGGCAATTCATAAATGGATAGCATATTTCATTGTAATTCTGCTTTTTCAATTTTATTTAGCATATTTTCCAGTTTATCAGGTGGCATATTTGAAAGGCGCCTTATAGTCCAGAAAATAAGGAGCATGAATACTGAGGAAAATAAAAAACAAAAGACATAAAACAACCCCTAAATTACCAGAAAATATAATTGCATCAAAACTGTGACTTTTTTGTGACTGTGCCTTTGCGAGCAACCTCAAAGTCCCCGTCCTTGAAATATCGTTCGTTTTACTTGCGGATGTTCTGGCCACCGCGGCGACAGTTTTATTTTGGCGGGATTCAGGACCACCGGCCGGCCATAAATTTGAAACTATTTGCAATGTCGCCCGTTTGGAAAGGATGTGGTGATGCAATTCTTTAGTCTTTCAAGAGAATGTGTAACGTCACGATGTTTTAACACCTTTCTGTCATGATTACTGATGTGACTCAGTCCTGTCTGCCCCCTGTTGTCAGTCCGTCTGCAAATCTCCGTGTATACTAGGCCAGCCTTTTTCAACCCTGACTCCCACGTGTCCCGTTTTTGCTCCCGTCTGTCCCCCGGCTTCGACTCGTTTTTTATCCTGACCACGTCTACTCTTCCGTCCCGGCTTTCGACCTCCTTAGTCCCCGACTTCTATTCTGGCTTACGACTCGCTTACGACCCCGACCACGTTTTTGCTCTGCTGTCCCGGCTACTGACCTGTTTTTCCGTCCCTGACACCATCATCGCTCGCCACGGAAGATCCACTTCCGCGTCCGGAGCACAATCTCGCGTCCAGCCACCACCAGACCGTGGGCGCAACCTTTTCTCCTTCTTCCAATAAAACTTGTGAGAAACGCAACGCAAGTGGGTCCTGTCTCTGTTCTGGTCTTGGCATGTGCTTGAATACATTGGCAGCTTTTTAGCTGCCCCTCCAAGCAGAGATCCGTTTACACCATTGGTGTCAAGCAGGCGGCCCGTGGGCCGGTTCAGGCCCGCTAAGGGATTGTATCCGGCCCGCGAGACAACGCTGAGGGAAGCGCAAGAGAAAAACGAGCTGCAGGTTGAAATATGGCAACTTGATGTTGCCAAAGCCAGGTGCCTTTTACAAATGCTCTAATTGTATTGCTTTTCTCTCTCTCTCTCTCTCTCTCTCTTTCTCGCTCTCTCTCTCTTTCTCTCTCTCTCTCTCTGTCTCTCTCTCTCTCTCTTCCTCTCCTTTTCTTTCACTCTCACTCTGTGTCTCTTTTTCTGTTTCTTTGTTCCTCCTTGTCTCTTTTACTCAGTCTTTTTACCTTCGTTTCCCATCTTCCTTTTTTCCTTTCTCTGTCTTTTCTCTCTTTCTCTCGTTCTCTCTCTCTCTCTACTTTCCCATTCTTCCTTTCTCCCCTTGCTCTTTCTCTCCTTCTCTCTTTCTATCTCACTTGAGATTTTTTTTTCTTTCTCTTTCTTTCCCTCTCTCTTACTATTTATCTCTTGTCTCTTTTGTTTCTCACATTCTCTCTCTCTCTCTCTCTCTCTCTCTCTCTCTTTCCCTCTTTCTCCCTTTTTCTCTCACTCTCACTTTCACTCTGTCTCTTTATCTCTTTCTTTGTTCCTCTTCGTCTCTTTTACTCTGTCTTTTTACCTTCGTTTCCTCTCTTCCTTTTTTCCTTTCTCTGTCTTTTCTCTCTTTATCTGTCTCTCTCTCTTGCTTTCCCATTCTTCCTTTCTCCCTTTGCTCATTCTCTCCTTCTCACTTTCTATCTCTGGATTTTTTTTCTTTCTCTTTCTTTCCCCCTCTCTCACTATTTGTCTTTTATCTCTTTTGTTTTTCACACCCTCTCTCTCTCTCTCTCTCTCCCTCTCTTGCTTTCCCATTCTTCCTTTCTCCCCTTGCTCTTTCTCTCCTTTGTTTTTCTTTCCTTCTCTTTCTATCTCTCTTTGGATTATTTTTCCTTTCTTTCCCCCTCTCTCACTATTTATCTTTTATCTCTTTTGTTTTTCACACACACACACTCTCTCTCTCCCTTTCTTTGTCCCACCCCCTCTATTTCTCTTATTTCTCTCTCTTTTTCTTTCTCTCCAATCTACAAGTCCGGCCCCGGAGAGAATATTTCTTCACAATGAGATTGACACCCCCGGTTTACATACTTAAAGCGACACGATCGCTCAAAAAAAAAGCAGAAAATAGAAAAATCCGTACGCCAAACTGAATTTCTTTCAATCACCTTCAAACGAAAAACAAAAAACAAAAACAAATGCGGCCCGCCGTCGAAAATGCGAGTTATTACCTTTAATTTAGCCATTCAGCCACAAATGTTTACTGAGCAAACGCACCCACGGGGAGATATTTAGATTTGATGAGCACTTTCTATCAAGAGTCTGATTTATTATGGAGCAAAAAACAACAAAAAGGCCAAGAAATCATCATTTTTTCCCCCCTTCGGGCAGACAGTTTGCCGGGTCAATAGAATAAAGACATTTTAAGCGAGAAACATTTATTTGGGTGTAGCGCCTGCGGTGGCCTCAAGGATATTCCGCAAGAGCTGCATACAAAGATGGCGGAGAGGAAACCATCAGAAAGTACATTACTGATAAACATATTGCCTCTCTCTCTCTTTCTCTCTTCCTCCCTTATTCTCTCACTCTCACTCTGTCTCTTTTTCTCTTTCTTTGTTCCTCTTTGACTCTGTGTCTTTTTACTTTCGTTTCCCATCTTCTTTTTTCTTTTATCTGTCTTTTCTCTCTTTCTCTCTCTCTCTCTCTCTCTTTCTCTCTCTCTCTCACTTTCCCATTCTTCCTTTCTCCCCTTTGCTTTTTTCGCCTTCTCTTGCTATCTCTCTTTGGAGTTTTTTCTTTCTTTCCCCCTCTCTCACTATTTATCTTTTATCTCTTTTGTTTCTCACATTCTGTCTCTCTCTTTCTCTCTCTCCCACTTTCACTCTTCCTCCCTTTTTCTCACTCTCACTTTCACTCTATCCGTCTCTTTTTCTCTTTCTTTGTTCCTCTTTGTCTCTTTTACTCTGTGTCTTTTGACTTTCGTTTCCCATCTTTCTTTTTCCTTTCTCTGTCTTTTCTCTTTCTCTCTCTCTCTCTTGCATTCCCATTCTTCCTTTCTCCCCTTGCTCTTTCTCTCCTTTGTTTTTCTCTCCTTCTCTCTTTCTATCTCTCTTTGGAGTTTTTTTATTTCTCTTTCTTTCACCCTCTCTCACTATTTATCTTTTAGCTCTTTTGTTTCTCACATTCTCTCTCTCTCTCTCTCTCTCTTCTTCCCTTCTCCTCTCACTCTCACTTTCACTCTATCAGTCTCTTTTTCTCTTTCTTTGTTCTTCTTTGTCTCTTTTACTCTGTGTCTTTTTACCTTCATTTCCCATCTTCCCTTTTTCCTTTATCTGTCTTTTCTCTCTCTCTTGCGTTCCCATTCTTCCTTTCTCCCCTTGCTCTTTCTCTCCTTTGCTTTTCTCACTTTCTCTCTTTCTATCTTTCGTTGGAGTTTTTTTCTTTCTCTTTCTTTCCCCCTCTCTCACTATTTATCTTTTATCTATTTTGTTTCTTACATTCATTCTTTCCCTCTCTTTCTCCCTTTTTCTCTCACTCTCACTTTCACTCTATCTGTCTCTTTTTCTCTTTCTTTGTTCCTCTTTGTCTCTTTTACTCTGTCTTTTTACCTTCGTTTCCCATCTTCCTTTTTTCCATTCTCTGTCTTCTCTCTTTCTCTGTCTCTCTCTCTTGCTTTCTCATTCTTCCTTTCTCCCCTTGCTCTTTCTCTCCCTCTCTCTTTGGATTTTTTTCTTCCTTTTTATTTCCCCCTCTCTCACTATTTATCTTTTATCTCTTTTGTTTCTCACATTCTCTCTCTCTCTCTCTCTCTCTCCATCCATTTTTCTCTCACTCTCACTTTATCCATCTCTTTTTCTCCTTCTTTGTTCCTCTTTGTCTCTTTTACTCTGTCTTTTTACCTTTGTTTCCCATCTTCCTTTTTTCCATTATCTGTCTTTTCTCTCTTTCTCTGTCTCTCTCTCTTGCTTTCCCATTCTTCCTTTCTCCCCTTGCTCTTTCTCTCCTTCTCTCTTTCTATCTCTCTTTGGATTTTTTTCTTCCTCTTTATTTCCCCCTCTCTCACTATTTATCTTTTATCTCTTTTGTTACTCACATTCTTTCTCTCTCTCTCACTCTCTCTCTCTCTTTCTCTCTTCCTCCATTTTTCTCTCACTCTCACTTTCATTCTATCCGTCTCTTTTTCTCTTTCTTTGTTCCTCTTTGTCTCTTTTACTCTGTGTCTTTTTACCTTCGTTTCCTCTCTTCCTTTTTTCCTTTCTCTGTCTTTTCTCTGTTTCTCTCTCTCTCTTGCTTTCCCATTCTTCCTTTTTCCCCTTGCTTTTTCTCTTCTTTGTTTTTCTCTCCTCTCTTTTTATCTCTCTTTAGATTTTTTTTCCTTCTCATTCTTTCCCCCTCTCTCACTATTTATCTTTTATCTCTTTTGTTTCTCACATTCTGTCTCTCCGCCACTTCATCAAAGCACTAGAAAACAGAGCACTTTGGGTGATAGAACGTCTCATTTTGTCTGCTGCCAAGGGTGAATGTGCATTGGCAGAAGGTCTTGATGAGCTTTGACAAGTCGAGCCATCTCAAATTGATTATTTGGATGGGGGTTCTTTCTCTCTCTGCCCGGTTTCTCCGACCATGCCAAAATGCTCTCTTCCTGTCTCGACATGCGGGCCACGGGAGCAATGTTCCCTGTAATTTTCCTTACGGGTCTGAGCGTTCACACAAAGTCGGTGAGCAACCCTTGAAACAACAGCGAGCAACAGCAATCCCAAGTGTGGCAACGAAGTCATTATCAAACATGTCCAAGTCAGAACAAAGTTGAGTAAAATCGGTAGAGTTTTTCGAGAACAGGCTTCTTCGACTCGGCTCACTAAAACGGCTCTTTCGGGTCCTAAACGGCTCTTCGGGTTGTTTTTGCTTCTTTAATCCCAACATGACCAAATATGATGTAAAATTGTGCAAAAAAAAGACTTAAAGGAAGGGGGGGAAACAGAACAAAAAAGAAAAAAAATACCAAAATGAAAAAGTAGTAAAAAGCTGAGAAAAAAAAGAAACAAAAGGAAGAGAAAAAAGAAGGAAAAATTCAGAAAAAAGCCTGAAAAAAAGAAAAGAAAGAAAGAAAGAAAAAAATTAAATAGAGAACAAAAAAAAAAGTAACAGCTAGGAAAAAATAAACACAATGAGATTTTTTTAAAGGAATTTACAAAAAAGTAGAAAAAAAACACGTAAAAAAGAAGAAAAAGTTTGTGTTGCATTCAGTGTTGTCTCGAAGGCCAGATTCAATCCCTTAGCGGGCCTGATCCGGCCCGCGGGCTGCCTGTTTGACACCCCTGATGTAAAGTGTAAACAAGACACGAGCCGTTTCTTTTGAAATGAAAGTGGAATAAGAAAGCTTGATGCGGTTGAGAAAACGGTCGGATCGCATTTTTCCGGGCCACTTTCTACCACGAAGGAGGAATTCGCCTAACTCTTGAAGCCCATCTTCCAAAAGTAAGTTGAACTTGACTTTCTTTATCTCTATAGAGGAAATTATTTTATGAAATGGTTATTTTTTTGTAAACATATGACACGATAGTCTGGAGCAGGGGAGTCAAACTCATTTGAACTCGGGGGCCACACGATAGAACAAACATTCCGTCGGGGGCGGGACTAGTAGATTAAAGAGAAAGAAAAAGAGAGATAAAGAAATAAGAGAAAGTGGGAGGGAAAAGGAGAGAGGGCGGGACAAAGAAAGAAAGAGAGAGAGTGGGAGAGCGTGAGAAACAAAGGAGGTCAAAAGTCGTGAGAGAGGGGGAAACAAAAGGGAGATGAAGGAAGAAATCCAAAGAGAAATAGAAAGACAGAAGGAGAGAAAAGAGAAAAGAAAGCTCGAAGGGTAAGAAGTGAGAAAGAGAAAAGAGAGAAAGAGAAAAGAGAGAAAAGGAAAAAAGGAAGTTAGAGCAAAAGAAGTTAAAAGGACACAGAGAGAGAAGGAGACAAAGAGCAACAAAGGAAGAGAAAAAGAGAGACACAGAGAGTGAAAGAGACAGAGACTGGGTGGGAGAAAAGGGGCGGAAAAGAAAGAGAGAGAGAGAGAGAGAGAAACAAAGGAGGTCAAAATTTGTGAGAGAGGGGGAAACGAAAGGGAGAGGAAAGAGGAAATCCAAAGAGAAATAGAAAGACAGAAGGAGAGAAAAGAGAAAAGAAAGCTCGAAGGGTAAGAAGTGAGAAAGAGAAAAGAGAGAAAGAGAAAAGAGAGAAAAGGAAAAAAGGAAGTTAGAGCAAAAGAAGTTAAAAGGACACATAGAGAGAAAGAGACAAAGAGCAACAAAGGAAGAGAAAAAGAGAGACACAGAGAGTGAAAGAGACAGAGACTGGGTGGGAGAAAAGGGGCGGAAAAGGAAGAGAGAGAGAGAGAGAGAGAGAGAGAGATAGAGAGAGTGAGAGAAACAAAGGAGGTAAAAAGTTGTGAAAGAGGGGGAAACGAATGGGAGAGGAAGGAAGAAATCCAAAGAGAAATAGAAAGACAGAAGGGGAGAAAAGAAAAAAGAAAGCACGAAGGGGAAGAAAAGAGAAAGTGAAAAGAGAGAAAGAGAAAAGAGAGAAAAAGAAAAAAGGAAGTTAGAGCAAAAGAAGTTAAAAGGACACATAGAGAGAAAGAGACAAAGAGCAACAAAGAAAGAGAAAAAGAGAGACAGAGAGCGGCAGAAAAAGGGGTGGAAAAGAGAGAGAGACAAAGAGAAAGAAATACAAGTCCAGTGTCTTTGTTCGAGGCACCTGGCTCTGGCAACATCAAGTTGACATATTTCAACCTGCAGCTCGTTTTTCTCTTGCGCTTCTCTGAGTGTCGTCTCGCGGGCCGAATTCAACCCCTCAGCGAGCTTGATCCGGCCCGCGGGCCGCCTGCTTGACACCTGTGCTCTGGAACGACTATAACTTTCCCCCTCTGACTTTGTGAACCATTCCTGTTTGTGTCATCTCCCTTTTTTGTTGTTTATTTATTTTTCATGAGGGGAGGGGGCGGGGTTTTCTTTCATTTGCCTCGCAGCTGTTTCAGCTTTTTTGCTTTTAAAGCCATTTTTGTTAAAAACATGGCTCTGAGTTGGCTTTATTATCAATTCCGAGTGGCATTTGGCTTTTTTTTTTCTTTTTTATTCGAATAAATTGAGCAACCCCTGACTGTTGTTTTGTTGATTGCCTCGAGGACTGACAGCGACTCTTTTGTTTTTTTTTCCTTTTCGGCGATGCACTTTCCCCTTTGGACGAGTTCCCGAGCAGTCATTTATCTGAAGTATATAATAAGGATATTTTGCGCAAATATGCCAGTGACCGGCATTTTAATGAGTATTCTGATGGGAAAGGTGCAGTTGTCAGAGACCAGGACCAGTGTTCCCACTAAAATCAAGAAAATCTAGCCAGCGCACAAAAATCAGGGCTCAAAATGACGAATCAAGAAGCGACTCAAGTCAAAGTTACAGTGCATGAAGGTCAAAATACACGAGTTCCCCTGACGTTGTGATCTAAATGCAATATTTTGAAGTCGAGTCGAAGTAGAGCGAAGTTGAGTAAAGTTAGTGGAATTTGTCGAGAACCGGCTTCTTCGGCTCGGCTCACTAAAAGGAATCGACTCTTTCGGGTCCTAAACGGCTCTTCGGGTTGTTTTTGCTTCTTTATTTCCAACATGACCAAATATGATGTAAAATTATGCACAAAATGACTTAAAAGAAGGGGGGAACAGAACAAAAACGAGGGCTCAAAATTACTAATTAAGAAGAGGGAGGGAAAAGGAGAGACAAAGAAAGAAAAAGAGAGAGGGATAGAGCGTGAGAAACAAAAGATAAAAAGTCGTGAGAGAGGGGGAAAAGAAAGGGAGAGGAAAAAAGAAAGTGAAATAGAAAGACAGAAGGAGAGAAAAGAGAAAGAAAGCACGAAGGGTAGGAAGAGAGAAAGAGAAAAGAGAGAAAAGGAAAAAAGGAAGTTAGAGAAAAAGAGATTAAAAGACACAGAGAGAGAACGAGACAAAGAGCAACAAAGGAAGAGAAAAAGAGAGACACAGAGGGTGAAAGAGACAGAGTGGGAGAAAAGGGGTGGAAAACAAAGAGAGAGAGAGAGAGAGAGAGAGAGAGAGAGAGAGAGAGAGAGAGAGAGAGAGAGAGAGAGAGAGAGAGAGAGAGAGAAAAGTAAAGTGTCTTTGTGAGAGGCACCTGGCTTTGGACATATTTCAACCTGCAGCTTGTGTTTCCCTTGCGCTTCTCTGATTTTTTTCTGGTGTCACCTTTCAAGATGCCAAAAGAAACTCAGTCCATGTCTATATAGATGACCAGATTTCAGTGAATGCTCAAATGTGATTGGCCAAGCGCCATTTTTTCCAACCATTTCGACGAGACGCTGTCCTCAAGAGTAAAGTTGGTCCGCATAGTAAAAACAACCTCCGTGATGTGTTTGACCTCGAAGAATTCAAAGTAACTCATTCCCGGATAACAACTTTTCGATACATTGATATTTCTTTGGCAAAGTTGCCTTTGAATGTTTTTTTTTCCCTGCTCGTGTGTGATCTGGAATGAGGAAGTTTTCTTCAATCAACCCAATTAAGATTTCACTTGCTAAATGCACTTTTCATGCACATGAAAGAAAGGAAAGTAGAAGGGACTGGTGTAGAGTCGGAGGTGATTTTGTTGGCGTCATTTTCACGATTTAAACATTTTATCGCACCTTAGAAAAAAAAAACATTCTGGTGTCTATGACAGATTATGTTTTTAGAATAGAATCGAATAGAATATACCTTTATTGTCATTGTTACAAAATGGGTTAACATATTGTGACAACGAAATTGGGCATGGCACTCCAGTTTCACACATTCACTGTGAGGTAAAAAAGCCAAGAAGATAAAGGAACAGAGAAGATAAGGTATAATTTAATTTAAATTTTCATTTTATAATTGTATTTAACATCATACTCTTTAATTACATTTGAGCTTTTATTTTAAGGACAAAAATGAAAATGATTTTTTTCTCTTTTCTCTCTCTCCTTCTCTTTTTTCCCCTTCATTCTTTCTCTCTTTCTTTGCCCCGCTCTCACTATTTTTATTTTTATCTCTTTTGTTTATCATGATCTCTCTCTCTCTCTCTCTCTCTCTCTCTCTCTCTCTCTCTCTCTCTCTCTCTCTCTCTCACTCTCTCTCTCTCTCTCTCTCTCTCTCTCTCTCTCTCTCTCTCTCTCTTCTCTCTCTCTCTCTCTCTCTCTCTCTCTCTCTCTCTCTCCTCTCTCTCTCTCTCTCTCTCTCTCTCTCTCTCTCTCTCTCTCTCTCTCTCTCTCTCTCTCTAACCCCTTTTACTTTTCTCTCCCTTGCTTTCTCTTATTTCTTCGTTTCTCTTTTTATGTGTCTGTTTCCTCCTCTCTTTCAATCTTTTGTTCCCCCTTCTGTCTATATCTCTCTTTCCCTTTTTATCCCTCTTGCTTCTTTCTTTCTTTCTTTCTTACTTTCTTTCTTTCTTTCCTTCTTTCCTACTTTCTGTTTTCTTCTATTCATTTATTTGTCATTTTCTATTTTTATATTGTAGGACATCTTTTGGGGTAAAATATCAACCAATACAGTGTCAAAGTTAAAAGAAATAGGACAAATATTATTTTGCTCAACTTATATATTTTTATTTTATTTTATTAGGTCAATTTTATGAAATATTTTGCGCAAAATATGACGATAAATAATTTGTTGAATGAATAAGTGTGAGGGTTGCCATGGCGCCCAATTGGCCCCGCCCGTGTGGCACCCGCTTCAGCTCGTTGACCGATTGGCTTCCCTTCTATTTAAGCTCAGTGCTTTCACTCACCCATGGTCAGTCCGTCAACGGACCTCTGCCCCGCAAGCCGTGGGTTTTGACTAGGTCCTGTTTCCTGTTGGTATTTACTGTCTGGTATTGTTCCCGTCTATTTTGTCCTGTATAATATCGGTTCCCAGTTCCGTTCCCATCTAGTTTGTCCTGTTTAATTTCGATATCCTGTTTTGATATCAATCCTCTCTGTCCCGTCCTGTCCGGTATCGACCCCATCTGTCCGACATCAACTCGGGCAGTTGGAATCGATCTCGTCGGTTCCTGGCTTCCTGTCTTTCCACGCCAGACTGGCTGCCTAACGTGCATGACTCCCCTCATCCCATCTCATCTCATTAGCCACACTGCTTATCCTCAGTAGGGTCGCGGGGGTGCTGGAGCCCATCCCAGCAATCATCGGGCAGTGGGCAGGGGACACCCTCAACTGCTTGCCAGCCAATCGCAGGGCACACAGGGACAGACAACTCACTCGCTCATCCACACCTAGGGACAATTTGGACCGGCCAATCCACCTGAAATGCATGTCTTTGGAATGTGGGAGGAAACCGGAGTGCCCGGAGGAAACCCACGCAAGCACGGGGAGAACATACAAACTCCGTACAGTAAGTCCGGTAGCTGGATTTGAACCCACACAGGAGGTTCCCAAGACCTTAGAACTGTGCCGCACACACGCTAACCACTGCGCCGCCGTGCTGCCCTGCATGACTCCCCATTTCACGCAAAATAAAAGGCTTGTGTGAGAACGTCACGCGATTGGGTCCTGATCCTGTTTTGGTTCCTGACATTACCTTACTCATATTCTTTATTTTTAGAAATTTTGAAGCAAAATCCTCCATGAAACGAGCACAACTTACATTTTAATACATATTTTCTTGCCGTTTTAGAAAACAATCCATAAAAAGAGGGAATGATCTACCTTCCTCAATTGTAGTCAATAATATTTAGCATGGGTCTAATTTTTCTTACTTTGCCGGACAAATCATGTCGTGAAACTACAATTACTGATAAATATATGTACCGTATTTTCCGCACTATAGGGCGCACCGGCTTATAGGACGCACCCCCAAAAAATAGTTTTTGGTCCTATATCTTCCATAGATAAGGAGCACCGGATTATAAGGCGCTACAATGGGAACGTGGACAAAACAGTCAGATGGTTCAGTCCAACTGATTACCCCCTTAACATTCCCAAAGCTTGCAAAGAAGCAAAGACGGGTCGAGAACACGCGCGGATGCGGTGTCCGTACGATGTCACTCAAATGCATCGTTCCATCATTCGGAAGGTTAAAGTCTTGGGATTCAAGAAATGCCAACCATTCCTTAGTTTCTATTTTCTTTTTCGCTCGCAACTTTACTGTGCATATGACAATAAACACTTGGAATTGAGTTGAATTCACTCAACTCATCACAGCAACATCAAGATCGTTCTAAAACAAGATACCGGGAAAATATAAAGCCGCATAGCTCACCTAAGTTCTTCTTACAACCGTGAGTGAAGTAAATCCAGGAGAGTAAATTATTTGCAAATACAGACTAATAAAACATGTTTCTTTATGGCGTACTTTAGCAAGCTTGCTACGCCATTGCTAAACTCGGCCAATTGCAGGGTTTGTTTCGGCCATCTAGCCAATCCGAGGCTCTGAATAACTTCAGCCAATAGCGATCGATTCAACGGATGATTGATACATCTTTTTCGGCCAATTGCAGGGTTTGTTTTGGCGCTCTAGCCAATCCGAGGCTCTGAATAACTTCAGCCAATAGCGATCGATTTAACGGATGATTGATACATCTTTTTCGGCCAATTGCAGGGTTTGTTTTGGCGCTCTAGCCTATCCGAGGCTCCAAATAACTTTAGCCAATAGCGATCGATTCGAATGATGACTGACACATTGGTTAGCCAATGAAACGCCGGTATATAAATCCCAGCATACACCGCGGACTACTTCGCCTTTGGGGGAAAATCTAGTCGGCGGCTGCAAGTTAGTTGGAAGACTTTGCGACTTAATATTGATCCATATATAAGGCGCACTGTATTATAAGGCGCATGGTCAGCTTTTGAAAAAAATTAAGACTTTTAGGTGCGCCTTATAGCGCGGAAAATACGGTATATATTCTGCGGCGAACATTTCACGAAAGCTTTTTGTAGCTGTCACGCTACCAACGAGCGAGTAATGAATGGCTTTTGTGGATTTGAAATATCGCGAGGCGATTTTAAACAGCCATCAGGAATCCTCATTCGCGGCCACCATCGAAAAAAAACCCACAAATAAATAACAACACCTCTTGTCATCATCCATCATAATCCAGCCTGCTGTCAGAACTGTTCTCCGCAATTCACATCGGCGGCATCATCCAAACTCTTCATCGCGTCTAACCGGGCGTCGAAATATTCCATTAAACTAGAGTTTCTCAAACGGTGGGTGCGGACCCAAACGCAGGTCACAGGGATCCGCCTTGATAAAATGATGAAGGCTCATTTAAAACTCCCCGAGAGTAGATGGCAATTATTTCCTGCAAATGGGAACTCATCTCATCTCATCTCATCAGCTACACCGCTTATCCTCAGTAGGGTCGCGGGGGTGCCGGAGCCCATCCCAGCAATCATCGGGCAGTGGGCAGGGGACACCCTGAACTGGTTGCCAGCCAATCGCAGGGCACACGGGGACAGACAACTCACTCGCTCACTCACACCTAGGGACAATTTGGACCGGCCAATTCACCTGAAATGCATGTTTTTTGGAACGTGGGAGGAAACCGGAGTGCCCGGAGGAAACCCACGTAAGCACGGGGAGAACATACAAACTCCGCACAGGAAGTCTGGAGCTGGATTTGAACCCACGCAGGAGGTTCCCATGACATGAACTGTGCCGCACATGCGCTAACCACTACGCCGCCGTGCTGCCCAAATGGGAACTGACTCCTGTTATTTCCCAACACAGAAAATTATTATTAAAATTTGTTGAAAATTGCCAAATTTGGATACCGGAGAATATATATACGGTAAACCCTGGTTCGCTACTTCCCAACTTTGAATTGAATTGAAAATCAACATGTCCTTTATTGTGTTCTGCAGCAGACAGCACACAGCAAATGCTATCAAGGGGGAAGGTTGTATGTGTGTGTTGGGCAGGGTTGGGTAGGGTTACTTTAACTGGATTACTTTCAATGACTTTTGGATTACTCCAATACCAAATATGCTAATAAAAGACAAAAGAAACGAAATATGAATCAAATTATGTCCAGGGTTGGGTAGGGTTACTTTAACTTGATTACTTTCAATTACTTTTGGATTACTCCAATACCAAATATGCAAATAAAAGACAAAAGAAACTAAATATGAATAAAATTACTGAATTGTGTGCAGGCTTGGGGAGTAACGGAATACATGAAACGGCAAAAATAATGTTGGCAAGCTGTTTGTATTTTTTTTTATTTTGTTTCTGTCGCATTTTATGTTAGTTTTGCCGGAGATCAAAGAGATCAAAGCCAGGAGAGAAAGCTTACCACGTGTTGTGAGTCATCATTTTATTCATATTTAGTTTCTTTTGTCTTTTATTAGCATATTTGCTATTGGAGTAATCCAAAAGTCATTGAAAAGTAATCCAGTTAAAGTAACCCTACCCAACCCTGGTGTTGGGTGGGCGTGACGGCTTGTGTGCGCGACTGTGATTGGCTAGTGTGTGCGGGGCAGGTACAGAAGTAAATATGACCACCAAAACAACTTGTGTAGCATGGCGACAGCTAGCTTTTAGCGGCTCGTTACATTGAAAAGAAATTCATCAATTAAAGAGTGCAAAGAAATGTTGATCACCTGCGGGTGCTCTGTGGATTATTAATGTGTTTGGTAAGCAACTGAGGCGGCGTTTTGAAAGAAGGCGTTTTTGGAGCTGCAGGTCCAGCCTACTGCGGCTAGGCTACATAACAACACTCACAGTTCCAGTTTTGTTTCTGTTTTCTGTTTTTGTCCTGTTTGTTAGTTTCTCCAGTTTTTGTTCCCGTCTAGTTTCTCCTGTTTATTTTTGTTATCCTGATTCGTTAATGATCTCGTCGGTCTTGGTCTTTCCACGCCAGACTGGCTGCCTAACGTCAGACCAGTTGCTCACCAATGCATTAAACCACCCCAGTGGTGCAGCACCAAAACTGGTTCCTAAATCCATTCAAACTTCATTTATTGCATGGGTGTCAAATTCATTTTAACTCGGGCCCACACGATAGAACCAACATTCTGTCGGGGGCCGGACTAGTAGATTAAAGAGAAAGAAAGAGAGATAAAGAAATAGGAGACAGAGGGAGGGAAAAGAAAAGAGAGCGGGACAAAGAAAGAAAAAGAGAGAGAGGGAGAGAGCGTGAGAAACAAAAGATAAAAAGTGGTGAGAGAGGGGGAAAAGAAAGGGAGAGGAAGAAAGATATCCAAAGAGAAATAGAAAGACAGAAGGAGAGAAAAGAGAAGAGAAAGCGCGAAGGGTAGGAAGAGAGAAAGGGAAAAAAGGAAGTTAGAGCAAAAGAAGTTAAAGAGACACAGAGAGAGAAAGAGACAAAGAGGAACAAAGGAAGATAAAAAGAGAGAGACAGAGAGTGAAAGAGACAGAGAGTGGGAGAAAAGGGGTGGAAAAGAGAGAGAGAGAGAGAGAGAAACAAAGTAGGTAAAAAGTTGTGAGAGAGGGGGAAACGAAAGGGAGAGGAAGAAAGAAATCAAAAGAGAAATAGAAAGACAGAAGGAGAGAAAAGAGAAAAGAAAGCACAAAGGTTAAGAAGAGAGAAAGAGAAAAGAGAGAAAGAGAAAAGAGAGAAAAAGAAAAAAGGAAGCTAGAGCAAAAGAAGTTAAAAGGACACAGAGAGAGAAAGGGACAAAGAGCAATGAAGAAAGAGAAAAAGAGAGACACGGAGGGTGAAAGAGACAGAGACAGAGTGTGGGAAAAATGGGTGGACAAGAGAGAGAGAGAGAGAGAGAGAGAGAGAGAGAGAGAAAGAGAGAGAGAGAGAGAGAGAGAGAGAGAGAGAGAAACAAAGGAGGTAAAAAGTCGTGGGAGAGGGGGAAACGAAAGGGAGAGGAAGGAAGAAATCCAAAGAGAAATAGAAAGCCAGAAGGAGAGAAAAGAGAAAAGAAATCACGAAGCTTAAGAAGAGAGAAAGAGAAAAGAGAGAAAAAGAAAAAAGGAAACTAGAGCAAAAAAAGTTAAAAGGACACAGAGAGAGAAAGAGACAAAGAGCAACGAAGAAAGAGAAAAAGAGAGACACAGAGGGTGAAAGAGAGAGAGAGAGAGAGAGAGAAATAAATAAATACAAGTCCAGTGTCTTTGTTCGAGGCACCTGGCTTTGGCAACATCAAGTGGACATAGTTCAACCTTCAGCTTGTTTTTCTCTTGCGCTTCTCTGAGTGTTGTCTCACGGTTTAACACCAGTGATTCGGTGTATGCGTTTGTTTGTTCCAAGCCACACTAAATGCCACATGATCAGCATTAACTTGGAGGACAAAGCAGGATCAACAAACACACCGTCGAGGTGCAACACACACTATTTGAATCATCCTCTTGTTTAACCTCCAATTACAAATAAGAATGTCTAATAATCCTTTCATTGATGCATGAAAGTCAGGACAATAACAGAAGTGCTTCCCTTTCCCCAATAAAGAGAAAACTCCGAGTGAGGGCTCAACTGAGCTGATGAGGATAAACGGTTATCTGGAATCGCCACTAAACTAATCTTCTCATGGTGTGTTTAGGTTGATCACGCCGCATATTTGTATGAAGAGTGAGAGACTGGAGAGGCTTTATCACCACCAGAGACTTGAAGACAGAAGCCGTGATTATGTTTATGATAGCGCAGTTAAACGCTAAAGAGACTGCAGAGGATGGCTTAATGAATATGCGCCCGCGTAATTTACGATGGCTAATTTGGAGCGTCTTTTCTGGACGATTAAAAAAAAACAAAAAAAAACGGCCTGCGATTGGCTGGCAACCAGTTCAGGGTGTCCCCTGCCCACTGCCCGATGATTGCTGGGATGGGCTCCAGCCCCCCCGCGACCCTACTGAGGATAAGCGGTACGGCTAATGAGATGAGATGAGAAAAAAAACGGCTTTGCGTGGAAGGAACAGAAGTGGCTTTTTCACGGTGCTATGTCAGGACCGGAACAGAGACAGGACCAGAAAATCTAGCCAGCGCACAAAAATCAGGGCTCAAAATTGCTAATTAAGAAGCGACTCAAGTCAAGGTTACAGTGCATGAAGGTAAAATTTCACAGGTTCCCCTGATGTTGTTTCCTAAATGCGGTATTTTGAAGTCGAGTCGAAGGAGAACGAAGTTGAGTAAATTTAGTAGAGTTTGCCGAGAACCGGCTTCTTCGGCTCGGCTCACTAAAAGGAACCGGCTCTTTCAGGTCCTAAACGTCTCTTCGGGTTGTTTTTGCTTCTTTCATCCCAACATGACCAAATATGATGTAAAATTATGCACAAAATGACTTAAAGGAAGGGGGGAATAGAACAAAAAAGAAAAAAATACCAAAATGAAAAAGGAGTGAAAAGCTGAGAAAAAAAGAAACAAAAGGAAGAAAAAAAAGTGTCATAGTCGCCATGGCGACCGGTCTGCCCCGCCCCCTGGGCACCAGCTGAAGCAGTTCAACTAATTGCGTGTCTGCTATTTAAGGCTGGATTGTGGGTTTTGCGGGTGCTGGCTCATTACACATTGTCCGTTCTGTTATGTCTTGTCCTGTTTAGTTGAGGTGGAAGAAATAATAATAATAATAATAATAATTTCCTTTGTATTGTCATTCTTTGTAACAATGTACACAGAACGAAATGTCGATACACCTGACCCGTTGTAGCGAGCCGATGCAGCCGCAGCCAACAGAGGGCGCCGCCATTTTACCAATTAGGTATGACTCGGCCGAGGCGCGAACCAGCGACCTCCCAGTCTCAAAGCGGGCACACTACCATCTAGGCTACTAAGAAACCTGAGTTTGCACGTTTTTGAGAAAGCCTGTTTGTCCTGTCTTGTCCCTGAGTTTCGGACAACTTTTATTTTGGTAAATAAAAGTTTTTGATCGTCACGCAATCGAGTTCTCCCTTCCTGCCTCCTGCCTCCGTTCTGGTCCGGTCACCTCTTCCACCTCGTGACAAAAAGAAGGAAAAATTTAGAAAAAAAAAACAGAAAAAAGGAAAAGAAAGAAACGTAGGAAAAAAGTAAATAGAGAACAAACACAAAAAAGTAACAGCTCGGAAAAAATAAACACAATGAGACTTTTTTTTAGAGGAATTTAAAAAAAAAGTGGAAAAAAAAAACACGGAAAAAAGAAGAAAAATTTTGTGCTGCATTCAAATAATTTCCAATGATATCAAGTGAATCTTGTTGCCAACATTGTACTTCCACTAAAAAATGTGACTAAGTACAGTTCTGTATCTTACAACCGACTAAATAAACCCCCCAAAATGTTAATATTATGCGACAAAATATATCAGGAAAAAAAAGAAATGGACATCTTGTGAAAGAATTGTAAGAACAAATGACGTTTGCAATAGTACATGAGTCATTTCATGCAAAAGACAAAAATAATTTTGCATTGCAGTTTTGGACATGTTCGATAATGACTCAGTTGCCACACTTGGGATTACTGTTGCTCACTGTTGTTTCGAGCGCTGCTCACCGACTTTGTGTGAACGCTCAGACCCGGGGAAAATGACAGGAAACATTGATCGGGTGGGCTCTTCTATAGTGCGGATTTTACAGTAAAATGCTTTCATCTCAGGTACAGCAACCGACTGTATGGCCTTTTCAGGGAGCGATAGTATTTGTAGAGCGCGTGTTAGCAAGCAGGTCCTTGTTCCCCTTCGGACGGAGCTGAAGGACTCGATTTGTCCCGGGTGCCTCCGGAGCTTATCAGGCCATTGGACAGGACACGGCGCTCGCTCTCCATCACTGGATGCCTTTGCGCCGCACGCTAGCATTTTGTAAGCTCTTGTCACGGCTGGGGGGCTCCAATGGAAGGGGGAATAGGATTGGCACAGACGAGCATCATGACATACGAGGGGAGACTCAATTCAGACATCTCGACACTTACCAGAAATACAAAAAAAATAAGAAAAAGGAGTTTAATGCTGCTAGCCAATCGTCTTTGCATTTTTACTGTCTTTTCTGCACGATAAGGCACACCCAGGGTTGGGTAGGGTTACTTTGACTGGAAACTAAATATGAATAAAATGATGACTCACAACACGTGGTAAGCTTTCTCTCCTGGCTTTGATCTCTTTTATCTCCGGCAAAACGAACAGAAAATACAGGGTTGGGTAGGGTTACTTTAACTGGATTACTTTCAATGACTTTTGGATGACTTCAATACCAAATATGCTAATAAAAAACAAAAGAAACTAAATATGAATAAAAGGATGACTCACAACACGTGGTAAGCTTTCTCTCCTGGCTTTGATCTCTTTGATCTCCGGCAAAACTAACATAAAATCAGGGTTGTGTAGGGTTACTTTGACTGGATTACTTTCAATGACTTTTGGATTACTCCAATACCAAATAGGCTAATAAAAGACAAAATAAACTAAATATGAATAAAATGATGACTCACAACACGTGGTAAGCTTTCTCTCCTGGCTTTGATCTCTTTGATCTCCGACAAAACTAACATAAAATCAGGGTTGTGTAGGGTTACTTTGACTGGATTACTTTCAATGACTTTTGGATGACTCCAATACCAAATAGGCTAATAAAAGACAAAAGAAACTAAATAGGAATAAAATGATGACTCACAACACGTGGTAAGCTTTCTCTCCTGGCTTTGATCTCTTTGATCTCCGGCAAAACTAACATAAAATCAGGGTTGTGTAGGGTTACTTTGACTGGATTACTTTCAATGACTTTTGGATGACTCCAATACCAAATAGGCTAATAAAAGACAAAATAAACTAAATATGAATAAAATGATGACTCACAACACGTGGTAAGCTTTCTCTCCTGGCTTTGATCTCTTTGATCTCCGACAAAACTAACATAAAATCAGGGTTGTGTAGGGTTACTTTGACTGGATTACTTTCAATGACTTTTGGATGACTCCAATAGCAAATATGCAAATAAAAGACCAAAGAAACTAAATATGAATAAAATGATGACTCACAACACGTGCTAAGCTTTCTCTCCTGGCTTTGATCTCTTTGATCTCCGGCAAAACGAACATCAAATGTGACAGAAACAAAATGAAAATAAATCCAAACAGCTTGACAACATCATTTTTGCCGTTCCATGTGTTCCGTTACTCCCAAGCCTGCACAAAATGTAGTCATTTTATTCATATTCAATTTCTTTTGTCTTTTATTGGCATATTTGGTATTGGAGTCATCCAAAAGTAATTGAAAGTAATCGAGTTACCTACCCAACCCTTGGCACACCCCATAATAATAGTCTATTTCATATACAGACGATCCTCTACTTACGACCATTCGAGTTACGAAAAACGGTAGATACGAACATTTTTATTCAGGATGGTGAAAAATATCCGGACATTGTTAGATTTTGTATTGTGTGCACCTTTTTCCAAATAGAGGACAGAACTGTAGTGCTTCTTTCCACCTCTACCGGTGTGTGGCGCTGTGGTCAGCCAGCATCCACCCCAAAGAAGAAATCGGGCTTTCTAGTTCATTTGTAAAATTATTGTTTAATATCTCGTGCATTCATTCGAAATGGTTAGTGAGAAGTGTAAAGAAGAGGCGAGGCGTTTCTTTTGAAACGTAAGTGTAATAAGAAAGCTCGATGCGGTTGAGAAAATGGTTAGATCGCTTTTTGTCAGCCACTTTTTACAGACGAAGACCTCTTGAAGCTCATCTCCCAAAAGTAAGTTAAACTTAACTTTATTTATCTTTATAGAGCATATTATTTTATGAAATGTTATTTTTTTGTACAAAACAATACAGGTTACTTATATAAACCATAAACGAACTTATATAAACTGAGTCTATTTAACCCCTATTTATAATAATTAACCTGGTATTAACATAGTTAAAAAAAAGGAAAAGTTGTTGTTTTTAAGAAAAACAAATGTAATAAATTCCAGTTGAGAGTCTTCATGGACCCCAAAACATATTTAAGTCATGCAGAAGTCAAACATTCGCACTATATTTGCGCGAGATCGCCATAACTGAAACAGCAGCACGTGGTAACCGCCATGTTTTCCGCTTCATAATCTTGGCCCCGATCTGAGTGAGGAGGCTAAGTTTGGGGCAAAAGAAGTCAGAGGAGGACTTAGCAGCCCCTCTCCATCCCTGCTGTCTGGAATGACGACTTAATAAGATGGAGCAGTCCCCGGAGGCAACAGCCGGCGAGAATGATCACTTTGAAGGCAGCCAGAAAAACCCAAAAGAACCCAAAGAGGACCTATTAATTATGCCGTCTCTTCGCGGAGGAGGAGAAAAAAAGTTAATTTGACAATTTGGATGAATGTGGAGGAATAGCACATTTCTCCATTGACGTTTTTTGCACTCGTGCTGCTCCATACACATGTGCCATGATGAGATCATCTCGAGTGGACGGCCGATACGAGTGGCGGCTTCTTCTTCTCCTCCACAGACGTGTGGCGCGATGAATAAATCATTTTGAATGGGAAGTCCGGATCTTTATTAGGGGATCGTCTCTTTCGGTTCGGCTCGTTGAAAAGAGTCGGCTCTTTAAGCGTCCAAACAATTCTTCCGATTTTGTTATGGTTTTGTTTTTAAGGATGCATTATCAACATGAATGAAATATTATGCGCCAAATGAATTAAACTATGCTATAATATTATAATATAATTAATGGTTTAAATATGCAGTGAACTTTTACCTAATTTACACATTTAAATTGATAATACCGAGCAAACAATACAGATATGACACCATGGGAGATAGATAGATAGATAGGTAGATATAGATTGATAGAGAAATGTACATAAATAGAAAGAGAGGGTAAGAGAGAGAGAGAGAGTAAGAGAAAGGGTAAGAGAGATATATAGTTAGATAGATAAATGGATGGATGGATGAATTGAGAGAAAGAGACAGAGAGATAGAGAGAGAGAGAGAGAGAGAAACATATATATTTAGAGAGAAAGATATAGAGATACATAGAGAGAGAAAGACAGAACAATAGGGAGAAGAGAAAAAGAGAAAGAGAGGAAGAAAAAGCTAGATAAAAGATAGATAGAGAGATGTACATAAATAGAAAGATAGAGATGGATAGAGACAGAGACAGAGACACATAGAAAGAGAGAGCGAGAGAAACATACATATTTAGAGATAATGATATAGGGATACTGCGACTGGCTGGCAACCAGTTCAGGGTGTCCCCTGCCCAATGCCCGATGATTGCTGGGACGGGCTCCAGCACCCCCGCGACCCTACTGAGGATAAGCGGTGCAGCTGATGAGATGAGATGAGATATAGGGATACATCGAGAAAGACAAAAAGATAGTGGGAAGAGACAAAGAGAAAGAGAGGAAGAAAAAACAAGATAAAAGATAGATAGAGAGATGTACATAAATAGAAAGAGAGAGAGAGATAGAGACAGAGACACATAGAAAGAGAGAGAGAGAAACATACATATTTAGAGAGAATGATATAGGATACATCGAGAAAGACAAAAAGATAGAGAGAAGAGACAAAGAGAAAGAGATGAACAAAAAGCAAGAGAAAAGAGAGAGAGAGAGAGAGAGAGAGATGTGCATAAATAGAAAGAGAGATAGATTGATATATGGATGGATAGATAGATAGATAGATAGAGACAGAGAGAGAAAGAGAGAGAGAGAGAGAGAGAGAAACATATATATTCAGAGAGAAAGATATCGAGATACATAGAGAGAGAAAGACAGAAAGATAGGGAGAAGAGACAAAGAGAAAGAAAGGAAGAAAATGCAAGAGAAAAGAGAGATGTGCATAAATAGAAATAGATAGATAGATAGATAAATAGATGGATAGAGATAGAGAGAGAGAGCGACAGACAGAGACAGAGGGAGAGAGAGAGAGAGAGAGAGACATATATTTAGAGAGAAAGATATGGAGATACATCGAGAGACAAAGACAGAAAGATAGGGAGAAGAGACAAAGAGAAAGAGAGGAAGAAAAAGCAAGAGAAAAGAGAGATAGAGAGATGTGCAGAAATAGATATATAGATAGATAGATAGATAGATAGATAGATAGATGGATGGATAGAGATAGAGAGAGAGAGCGACAGATAGAGACAGAGGGAGAGAGAGAGAGAGAGACATATTTAGAGAGAAAGATATGGATATACATCGAGAAAAAAAGACAGAAAGATAGAGAGATGAGACAAAGAGAGAAAGGAAGAAAAAGCAAGAGAAAAGAGAGATAGAGAGATGTGCATAAATAGATAGATAGATAGATAGATAGATGGATGGATAGAGATAGAGAGAGAGAGCGACAGACAGAGACAGAGGGAGAGAGAGAGAGACATATTTAGAGAGAAAGATATGGATATACATCGAGAAAAAAAGACAGAAAGATAGAGAAGAGACAAAGAGAGAAGGGAAGAAAAAGCAATCGAAAAGAGATAGAGAGATGCACATACATTGAAAGATAGTAAGAGAAAGAGAGAGAGGGAGACAGAGAGAGAGAGAAAAAAGGGACTGAGAAAGAGTGAGAGAGAGAAAGAAAGAGTACAGGGAGAGAGAAAGACAGAGAAAAATATACATACAGAGTGAGAGAGGAAAAGACAAAGAAAGAGAGACGCTTCGAGAGAAAGAGAATGGAAGGATATAGAGAGATGACGATAAAGAAAGAGACAATGAGTAAGGAGGTAGTAGAAAAGATAGAGAGCAGGAGTAAAAGAGAGGGGGAGAGAGAAAGAGTGAATGCAAAAGGGAAATATATATAGTAGGAGTAAGTTAAAGAGAAAAAAAAAGGGAAATGAAAAGAGAGGTTGAGAGAGAGAGAGAGAGAGAGAGAATTATGGAGAAAGAGAGTGTCTCGAAGGGAGCCGGCCTTTAACGATAGGCAACCGGCTCTCTCCATTCACCCCAAAGAGCCGTCTCACAGATACATTTCGTCCACGAACGACCCGTCTCTATAAATCATGCTGCATGAGCTAGCGAGGGTGCAAAAGTACGAGAGAGAGAGGTTGAAAAATGAAGAGCGAGAACTCCCTTCCTTCCTGCATGTTGGCTTGGCATTCGTCAGTTAAAGCAAATAACAGCGCGAGTGTCGACCCGATCGGCAACTGTTACGCGGTTACACAATTTGTCCCGTTTTATTACGGCAATTGCAATTAAAGCTAATTGAGGAGCGGGTGGGCAGGTGCGCCAAGGAACTCCATTTTGCAGCCATTAGCGCTAGCATAATATTGAACAACGCCATATTTGCATTTTGATAGAACACAAGCGCCTGGGCGCATAAGATGGAGACATTTTTCCCCTGGGCTTGGTGAAAGAAAGCTAGCAACAGCTTGTCGGGACCAGAACGGAGACAGGACCCACTCGCGTAACGTTTCTCACAGTTTTATTGGGAAGAAGGGAAAGGTCACGATCGATGTTCCCTGTAATTTTCCAGGGGTCTGAGCGTTCACACAAAGTCGATGAGCAACGCTTGAAACAACAGTGAGCAACCATAATCCCAAGTGTGGCAACTAAGTCATTATCAAACATGTCCAAAACTTGACATCACGTTACATTTGCTGAGTGTCCGGCAATGCAAGATTATTTTTCTCTTTTGAATGAATTGACTCATGTACTATTGCAAACGTCGATATCCATTTATTTTTATTTCCTGATATATTTTGTAGCATAATATTAACATTTTTGGGGGCTTATTGAGTCGGTTGCAAGATACAGAACTGTACTTAATCACATTATTATATTTTTAGTGGAAGTACAATGTTGGCAACAAGATTCACTTGATATAATTGGAAATTATTTGAATGCAGCACAACCTTTTTTTTAAAATTCCTTTAAAAAAATCCCATTGTGTTTATTTTTTTCCGAGCTGTTACTTTTTTCTTTTTGTTCTCTGTTTACTTTTTTCCAACATTTCTTTCTTTTCTTTTGTTCTGGCTTTTTTCTCTAATTTTTCCTTCTTTTTTTCTCTTCCTTTTGTCTCTTTTTTTCTCAGGTTTTCACTTCTTTTTCATTTTGGTATTTTTTTCTTTTTTGGTCTATTCCCCCCTTCTTTTAAGTCATTTTGTGCATAATTTTACATAATATTTGGTCATGTTGGGATAAAAGAATCAAAAACAACCTGAAGAGCCGTTTAGGACCCGAAAAAGCCGGTTCCTTTTAGTGAGCCGAGCCGAAGAAGCCGGTTTTCGACGAACTCTACTAACTATCCTCAACTTCGTTCTTCTTCGACTCGACTTCAAAATACCGCATTTAGGACACAACGTCAGGGGAACCTGTGAATGTTTACCTTCATGCACTGTAACTTTGACTTAAGTCGCTTCTTGATTAGTAATTTTGAGCCCTATTTTTTGTGTGCTGGCTAGATTTTCTTGTGCGCTGAGAATGTGCGAGCAGTGCGCAATTGCGCACGCGCACAGCTTAGAGGGAACACTGGTCGCGATGGTAGGTTGCTCAGACGCGGAAGTGGGACTTCCGTGGCGAGCGATGGCGGTGTCGGGAACGGAAAAAACGTGTCAGTAGCCGGGGTGCAAGAGCAAAAACGTGGTCAATGTCAGAAAATGGGTCTTTAATCGGGACAGGAGAACAGATGTGATCGAGATCAAAACAGGTCGTAATTCGGGACGGGAGAGCAGATGTGGTCGAGATCAAACAGAAAAACGGGGGCAAAAAACACATGACTGGCGAAAAAAGGCTTGCCGTGTAAAAACGGAGATTCACAGACGGACCGACAAAAGGGGACTGACAGGACCGAGTTTAAATACTGACAGGGAGTCGATCTGTCAACAAACAGGCGGGGCCAATTGGGCGCCATGGCAACCGTGACAGAAACTGGTGCCACAAAATAAAAATGAAAAGGAATAGATGAAATATAATATCAAATAAAGCAAAACAAAAACGAAAACAAGGGAGAAAATATGTAAAATGAAAAAATAAGAAAGACAACAAAGGAAAAGGAAAAAAGATATTCAGCTCCCTCAAGATGAGCACCATGTAATTAAAATAAATACAGATTTCACTCCCTAATAGTATTTACATCATATTCTATGTACTTTGGTTGATTTTTTTTAGATCAATATTGTATTTTTCATGAATTTATCATTTCTATCTCAGAAAGTGCTAAATAACACACTGTTCCCCTTAACTTTCAAACCATCATTCTGCGGGCCGCAATCGACCCCTAGGCCAAGGGTTTTGAGACCCCTAATTTAAGTTGAAAGTCCTAAGAGCCATTTTTCTTTTTTTTTTTTTTTTTTTTTTTTAATTTTCTTAAAATAAGCATCTAAATCCAGTTTGTTTAACAGCGAGCGCTTGGCCAAAGAAAATCCAGTAAAGTCAACATGGTGATTTCCGGGCGCGCTTTGGGAAACGAAACTGACAGCTCGAAAAGAATCATTTAACACGTTGCGACGGCGGCTCCAAGTCAGCCAAATTTACACAATCGCTCGAAACAAAAATAGACGGAGTAACAAAAGATTTGAATATATCTTTTGTGCCGCCATGAGAACGCTAAAATCCACGCTACGCGGTGGCATTTCCGAAATATCCCCCTCCCCTTCAAAATGACAGGCGAGAAGGCAGGCCGATGGGAACAGACGGGAACGCGCGAGAAAATAGAAAAGAGAAACGGAACGGTCCAGCGTCGGGGACAAAGACGGAGCGAGGAGACGGGGGAGGGAGAGATCAGAAGGCCGGGGACAAGGGGGGGGGGGACGGCGGACGCTGAAGCCGTTCCCAGGTGGGAAGGAGGGACGGGGAGAAATTACAGAACAAAAAGAGAAGACAGGAGTGACATTTCTTAAGGGACCGCTGTGTAGGAAGAAAAATGAAATGCGAGGGCCGGAGAGAGATGGAAAGGCGGAGGGTGGAATGAGTCAGAGAGCGGGAACAAAAGAAGAAAGTGTGTGAAAGGTACTCGGTGTGAAATAGACGTAAGGTCGGGCTTAGAAAATTCAGCCCGACTCGACCTGAGTCGCTGGTCTATAAGCCCGAACCCGCTAAAACCCGGCGGATTCACTTGATTTTATAAACGAGCCTGAAAGAAACCCGAAGCTTTGATTTAAACACCAGCTTGGTGGCCTTGGGGGGTAGGGCGCCCGCCCGGGACTGGGAGGTTGCTGGTTCAAGTCTCGGGTCATACCTAAGACTTACAACATTGGTACTCATTGCCTCCCTGCTTGGCGCTCGGCATTGTGGGTTGGAATTGGGGGGTTTGGTCACCTAATGACTCCCAACACATCAGTTGGGTTGAGCGAGGGGGCTGGGGATCCCCTCCTCTGCATCAATCTCCCAGAAATAGTCAGAAAAGACTAGCCACCTCCCACTAAGGGGATATGGCTCCGGTATATATATATGTATATATATATATATATATATATATATATATATATATATATATATATATATATAGGTAAATACGCTTTACTCTAGCCGTGCGTACTTCAGCGAACTGTTACGGCTGAACGACCTAGCTTGGGGTATACTTGGGGTCCCTCAAATCAAGTGTGCACTGCAAGTGCAGCGCCAAAATGAGCAAAATGGCACCTAAAAGAAAATTAAATTCTGCAGAGTAGTGAAAAATTTAACCAAAACATAGAAAGAAAGCTTGTAGACTATTCGTGAGAAGCAGGAACGACATCTGACATGAGGGAGGTGGAGGGAGGAAGCCACGCGTCTTTTACCCCAAAACTGAGGAGGAACATTTCTTATACAATAGTAAACCCTTTTCATCACCAAATTCAAGCACTTGAAGGACTTGTAAAGCCAATTTTTGATTTTCTCCAGGACCATCAAAGAAAAAATGTGCGACGAATCATCTATTTCGCAGATCCACAAACATATCTGCGATATACATATGTTACTTTTGCCTGCATTCATCAAGTTAATGATGTCAATGATTTTTAAATCTTGACTAAATCGCAAATATATTTGTTTTTGAGACAAATCCTGAGCCAAATACAGTAGGGGTTGGGTAAAAAGGACAGCAAAATGTAGCTTACAGATTCTAATAATATATGTCCATACAGACGCTCCCCTACCAACGACCATTCGACTTACGTAAAACGGTAGATACGGACATTTTTTTCTGGGATTTTGAAAAATATCCGCTGTAAGTTGGATTCTGTATTGTGTGCGCCTTTTTCCGAGTACAGGACAGTACTGCAGTGCTTCTTTCCGCCACTAGCGTGTGGTGGGGCTGTGAGAGGTCACCCAGCATCCACCCGGAAGAAAAAAAATCTGTTTCCTCTTCCTAGTACATGTGTAAACATATTATACTGTATCTCCAGTGCGCTAAGAGCTTTGACATTTTTATCATTTAATATCTCGTGCATCCATTGGATATGGTTGGTGTAAAGTGTAAAGAAAAGGCGAGCCGTTTCCTTTGAAATTAAAGTGGAAAAAGAAAGCTTGATGCGGTTGAGAAAATGGTTGGATCACTTTTTTTTCGGCCAATTTCTACCACAGAGCAGGAAGTCGCCTAACTCTTGAAGCCCATCTTCCAAAAGTAAGTCAAACTCAACTTTATTTATCTTTATAGAGCTTATCATTTTATGAAATGTTTGTTTTTCAGTAGAACACAATACAGGTTACTTATACAAGCCTTAAACATACTTCTATAAACCTTAAACATAAAAAAAATATAGCACTGAAGCAACTTACGAACGATCGTCCGGAACCGTTCTTGTTCGTAAGTAGGGCATAGTGTCTGTAATAGATACGTAGTCCTTGCACCAATACACATTTCATAGTATCCTGTTAAGGTGTTTCATGTACCTTTCCTCTTAGACGGGAATTGATGACGCTTCATAGAACAAAACCATCCAAACTAATGCAAGCTGCCGTTAATCAGGGAAATGAAATGATCTGCATTTATATAGCGCTTTTCAAGTCAATGACTTCCCATAGCGCTTTACAATGTGCTCCACTTTTCCCAGTAGCGCCCTTGCAGCCATGTAAGGCGCTAACCTGCTTATTGGGGGTGTTAGGGGTTCAGTGTCTTACCCAAGGACACTTCGACATGTAACACGGACGAGCCGGGATTCGAACTGGGATCCCTTGATCCCAAGACCAGCGCTCTACCTCCTGAGCTACTTCCGCAAAAGAATAAATGCAAAGCTAAGCAAAGCCACCAGAGAGCAGTGTCAGCCTCAGATTTGTTGAATGCATGGCAACAATTTCAAGCATTTACAAGCACTTCACCCGAAATTCAAGCACGTTTCAATCCTTGAAGACAAAACGTTAAAACTGGAGCATTTTCAAGGATTTCAAGCACCCGCACAAACCCTATTGCCAAACAGAAGGCAATTCGATCTATTTTAAATACCTTTGAAGGGGTTTTCCTAGTGTAAGGAATTGGAATGGCGAAAAAAAGACCAGCGAGGCTCACGAGGGAATAAGTAAAAGTGTGAAGAAGAAGGAAACGTGTGAAGTGACAGAGGCGAGGATGAGATGAGAGACGGCGATAAAGTGTCTTTGATGCCGGCGCTCTTCACCTGTGGCGCTATGGAAGAAGCTCGGCTTTGGCGCACGTATGCGGAAAGCGTGCTCTCCGCGTCGCCGTCAGCACGAAGCTCACGTGAGACGGCGACGATAAGGCACCGAGTCGGGAAAGTCCAACACAGACAGCTAGCATAAAACCGACTCGGGCTAACAGCAGCTAACCCTTGGTGCCTTGGTGCACATCCAAAGAGGTGTACTGCAAAAGCTCCATTTAGATAAATAGTTTGTAGGAATTGTCAGAATAATAAATACAGTAATCCCTCGGTTATCGCTGTTAATGGGGACCAACACCACCCGCAAAAAGTGAAAATCTGCGAAGTAAAAATGCTTAAAAAAAACGTATACAGTTATACAGTATACCCCCCCTGTATACAGTACACCATATAAAATACGGGTAGAGAGAGAGAGAGAGAAATTCATGTTATAACAAAAAAAAAAATATATGTTGTATGTACACGGAATAGGACTGCGGCAAAACCACTACGAACCATTCAGTATGATTGTATTAACCGCTCAACCACATGCCGCCATCGCAGCTTATTTCGCTTGTTAACACTACCGGTTACATATTGATTATAAAAACAGTGAAAATGTGATATTTGATGAGTGTTTGTGAAGCGTTTTGGGAAACACCAGTTAAAAAAATGGTCCGTGTTCATTTTAATGAAAGTGGAATGGGCTACCTTCTGACAATAACAACATACTTTAGCGAGCGGCATCGAAAGGCTTTTACAACAAATACACGAAACCGCACGCAATTAGCCGTGTTTAGGTAGTACAAACAACCGCTCGCTTTTGGTATAATAAAGTCAAACTTGAGATGAAATGTGACAGAAGAGAATATACTCACGTCGCGTCGCCGAATTCCCTCTATGATAAACTGAGCGCCACATAAGAAGGGGGTGAAGTGGGAGGAGTTGAAGGAGGGGGGTGAGCGAAGCAGCAATGACTAAGCATTGTGTCAGGGCCTCCCCCTCCCCTTCACAATAAGAGTGTCCACACCGTGTCCTCAGTTGACATAAGCTCGCGCTCAATGGTGTCCAGTCAATAAATGCTTTTATTGAGAAGGTAAGGTATATTTTTTAGACCCGCGAAGCTCTGAACCCGCAAAAGTGGAACCGCCAACTAGCGAGGTTCCACTGTATTTTCCTATCCTTATCTCAATCCATTGCTGCTAAATGTTATTGTACATTTTATTACACAATTGCTATGAAGCAGGATTATTTTTCATTCACAAACATTGTTATTATGACTTAGGCAAGTCTCTAAGCACTACATTGTAAGTAATATATTTTCTGCACTATAATGCGCACCGGGTTAAAAGGCGCACCCCACAAAAATAGTTTATTGTCCTATATTTTCCATACATAAGGCACACCGGACTATAAGGCACTACAGTGGGAACGTCCACAAAACAGTCAGGTAGTTCGGTCAAACTTATTAACCCCTTAACATTCTGACGGCTCGCAAAGAAGTAAATACGTGTCTCGGACACGTACGGACAAGTTAAACTCTTAAGATTCTAGAAATGCCAACAATTTCTTAGTTTCTATTTTATTTTTCACTGGCAACTGTCTGGACAGTAGAGTAAGAATTTCGTTGTGCAAGGAAACGGGGTTCATTACTGTGCATATGACAATAAACACTTTGAATTGAATTGAATTTAAAAATAGACTCACAGAAACATCAAGACCAGTCTGAAACAAGATATTGGGAACATATAAAGCTGGGGTAGCTGACCAAAGTCGTCTTGCAGCCATCACATTCAATAATAATACGCAACCATGGTCCTCTATACTGCATCTGCAGCGCATTTTTATTGTTTAATATCTCATTCGATATGGTTGGTGTAAAGTGTAAAGAAGAGGCGAGCCGTTTCTTTTGAAATGAAAGTGAAATAAGAAAGATTGATGCGGTGGAGAAAAAGGTTGGATCGCTTTTTTTGGTCCACTCTCTACCACAGAGGAGGACCTCTTGAAGCCCATCTTCCAAAAGTAAGTCAAGCCTCACTTTATTTATCGTTATAGAGGCTATTATTTTATGATTTTTTTTCATTCTTAGTACAAAACAATACAGATTACTTATACAAGCCTTTAACATACTTATCGAAACCTTAAACATATACTCCATACAATATATAGCATTGAAGCAACTTACGAAAAAATTCAACTTACGAACGATCGTCCGGAACTCGTTTGTAAATAAAATATATGACTATATATGTATATTGAGTATTTTCCTGACTATAAATTGCAGTCAAAAATGCACGATTAACCAAAAACAGCGCATTTCAAGTCATTGAAGACCCGTCAAAGCTCTTTACAATGTCAGGAGCAGAGACAGACGGGAGCAAGGCTCGACGAAAACTAATTAGACTAATTCGACAATAATTCGGCAAAATTCGATGGAATTCACTTAAAAAATAATTTAAGAAAATAAATCTGCCCCCAGCACGGCGGCGCAGTGGTTAGCGCATGTGCGGCACAGTTCTAAGGTTTTGGGAACCTCCTGTGTGGGTTCAAATCCAGCTACCGGACTTCCTGTGCGGAGTTTGTATCTTCTCCCCGTGCATGTGTGGGTTTCCTCCGGGCACTCCGGTTTCCTCCCACATTCCAAAGACATGCATTTCAGGTGGATTGGCCGGTCCAAATTGTCCCTAGGTGTGAATGAGCGAGCGGGTTGTCTGTCCCTGTGTGCCCTGCGATTGGCTGGCAACCAGTTCAGGGTGTCCCCTGCCCACTGCCCGATGATTGCTGGGATGAGCTCCAGCACCCCGCGACCCTACTGAGGATAAGCGGTGTAGCTAATGAGATGAGATGAAATCTGCCCCCAGCACGGCGGCGCATTGGTTAGCGTGTGTGCGGCACAGTTCTAAGGTCTTGGGAACCTCCTGCGTGGGTTCAAATCCAGCTACCGGCTCTACTGTGCGGAGTTTGTATGTTCTCCCTGTGCTTGCGTGGGTTTCCTCCAGGCACTCTGGTTTCTTCCCACATTCCAAAGACATGCATTTCAGGTGGATTGGCCGGTCAAAATTGTCCCTAGGTGTGAATGAGCGAGCGGGTTGTCTGTCCCTGTGTGCCCTGCGATTGGATGAGAAATCTGCCCCCCTGTCTTTTCTCAATATGTTCCCTAAATTAAGAAAACGAGCATGCATTTGTTAGGAGAATAAAGTTAGTGTTTGGTTAATGGACTCAGATAACTAATCCGAACAATTTGGTAAACGCTAAATTTATAATAGTTTTTTTCCCTAACGACAGTCAGTGTCTTAAAGACAGACCCCGAGACTTCCATAAAAACAAAAACAAGCCTCCATTTCCCAGCACACCTCCACAGAGGCGAACGTTTGGAACACACAAAGCCCGACTAGGATTCTGTCAAGTGCGAACAAACTGATGACAAGACGGCGACAGATGGAGTCGCTGAGGAGAGACGGGGGCCACGCATTCAACTCAATTAGCAGCGTGCTTCTGCGTGACGCTGACGGGACGCGGGATTCGCACCGTGACTAGCAACCTGTCAATCCGCCGGCAGAGCCGCTCGACAAGCGCCACGCAGGATGCAATCAATTAAATCTAATAAACCGATAAATACCTTCGCTTATGAATTAATGGCATGAACCCAATGAGCTCTGCATGACAAAACAGGGCATAATTCCATCTGGGATCCCACCCCTTAGAAAAATATGGAGTTTATCTACAGTGGTACCGCTTTTTACAAGAACAGAATTTTGATACATGAGCTTTCCAGTGGCAGTTTGTAAGAATCTGGTGAAATCCATGGCCAGAAGGCTTAAACTGGTTCTGCAAAATAATGGAGGCTGCACATAATAGTGAACTTCAAGAACTTGTACTTAAGGGTGTACTCACTTTTGTGACCAGGGGTGTATCTACTAATGGCTATATTTTGAGTTATTTTACAAGCTTTACACAGACTACCTTTCATTGTGTCAAAGCAATGTTTCTTCAGTGTTGTTAAAAATATTATGATGAAGTCCCTGCAGAAATGAGAGGGGAGTACCGTATTTTCCACACTATAAGGCGCACCGGATTATAAGGCGCACCCCCAAAAAATAGTTTTTGGTCCTATATTTTCCATGCATAAGGCGCACCGGATTATAAGGCGCACCCCCAAAAAATAGTTTTTGGTCCTATATTTTCCATACATAAGGCGCACCGGATTATAAGGCGCTGCAATTGGAACATCGACAAAACAGTCAGATAGTTCAGTCAAACTTATTACCCCCTTAACATTCCCAAAGCTTGCAAAGAAGCAAATACGTGTCGTAGACACGTGCAGATGCGGTGTCCGTACGATGTCACCAAACAAACATTTCTTAGTTTCTATTTTATTTTTTGCTGGCAACTGTGTGGACAGCAAAGTAAGAATTTTATTGTGCAGGGAAACGGGGTTCTTTACTGTGCATATGACAATAAACACTTTGAATTGAATTGAGTTTAAAAATAGACTCATCACAGAAACATCAAGATCGTTCTAAAACAAGATACCGGGAAAATATAAAGCCGCATAGCTCACCTAAGTTCTCTTGCAGCCATCACGTTCAATAATGATACATAACCATGGTCTTCTTACAACCGCGAGTGTAGTAAATCCAGGAGAGTAAAATATTTACAAATACAGAATAGTAAAAAATGTTTTCTCTATGACGTAGTGCAACCCAACCTGTGATTCACATTCATCTTTTTCGCCCAATTGCAGGCTTTGTTTTGCCCCTTCAGCCTATGCGAGCCTGTAAATGATAAAAAGGATCCGCCCCCTTTACTTTCGAATAACTTTAGCCAATAGTGACCGATTCAAATGATGATTGACACATTGGTTCGGAAATGAAGCCGGTATATAAATCCCAGCATACCTGACTGCCCATTTTGCACATCTGGTTAGCTACTCTTCTTGCACTATCGGCACTATGGTAAAATACTATACGTAGCCAAAATACAATACAACATTATTTATATCTGTACATTCAAGGAAACTGTGGGGGTCAGATGCATCGACATTTCGTTCTGTATACACGTGTACAAGAATGACAATAAAGTGAATCCGAATCTGAATCTGAATCTGAATATCTAGTCGGCGGCTGCTTGCCTTAGTTGCAATACTTTGCGACTTAATATTGATCCATATATAAGGCGCACTGTATTATAAGGCGCATGGTCAGCTTTTGAAAAAAATAAAGGCTTTTAGGCGCGCCTTATAGTGCGGAAAATACGGTACTCACTTTTGTGACTGTATAAGTTGATAAGCATGCGGTCACGTCACTCTTCCACAGGGTTGGGTAGGGTTACTTTAACTGGATTACTTTCAGTTACTTTTGGATTACTCCAATACCAAATATGCTAATAAAAGACAAAAGAAACTCAATATGAATCAAATGATGACTCACAACACGTGGTAAGCTTTCTTTCCTGGCTTTGATCTCTTTGATCTCCGGCAAAACGAACATAAAATACGACAGAAACAAAATGAAAATAAATCCAAACAGCTTGCCGACATCATTTTTGCCGTTCCATGTATTCCGTTACTCCCCAAGCCTGCACAAAATTGAGTCATTTTTTTTGATTTTCTTGGAAAAAAAATAACACAAAACAACTAAAATAAGCAAAACTATCCTTCGTCCAACTATTTTTATTTTTTGTTAATCGAACATTTTTTTTATATTGACTTGCCCAAAAAAAACCTCTCAAATAGTAGAATAATAAAATCTAAAAACATAAAAATAACCCCCCCCAAATAAAATATATTTTTGGGGTTTTACCACTACTAATAAACTGAATTGTAAAAAAAATTAAATAAGTCATATTTTCTATTTCATAGTATCTAATCCATCGAAACGACTTTATAAATCCCCATTTGAGTGTGTGAGTGTGTTTTTATGTGACAAATAGAAGTTTGACATTTTTACTGTTTGATATCTCGTGCATCCATTCAATATGAATGGTGTCAAGTGTAAAGAAGAGTCGAACTGTTTATTTTGAAATAAAGGTGGAATAAGGAAGCCTGATGCGGTTGAGAAAATGGTTAGATCACTTTTTATCTGCCACTTTTTACCATGGGGGAGGAATGGTCAATCAAGACCTCCAAAAGCGCTTTACAATGTGCTTCACACTTACCCATTCACACGAAGTCGCATAACTCTTAAGTAAGTCAAACTTCAATTTTTTCATCTTTATAGATTTTAAGAAATGTTTATTTTTAGTGCAAAACAGCAGAACCCATTTTTGTATTCCATTACTCCCCAAGCCTACACAAAATTGAGTAATTTCATTCATATTTAGTTTCTTTCTGTCTTTTATTAGCATATTTGGTATTGGAGTCATCCAAAAGTCTCATCTCATTAGCCGTACCGCTTATCCTCATTAGGGTCGCGGGGGGGGGGCTGGAGCCCATCCCAGCCATCTTCGGGCAGTGGGCAGGGGACACCCTGAACTGGTTGCCAGCCAATCGCAGGGCACACGGGGACAGACAACTCATTCGCTCATTCACACCTAGGGACAATCTGGACCGGCCAATTCACCTGAAATGCATGTTTTTGGAATGTGGGAGGAAACCGGAGTGCCCGGAGGAAACCCACGCAAGCACGGGGAGAACATACAAACTCCGCACAGAAAGTCTGGAGCTGGATTTGAACCCACGACAGGTTCCCATGACATGAACTGTGCCGCACAAGCGCTAACCACTGTGCCGCCGTGCTGCCCTCATCCAAAAGTAACTGAAAGTAATCAAGTTAACGTAACCCTACCCAACCCTGCTCTTCCATAAGCAAAACCTACACGTTTTCCGCCATCTTCAAGTTCTTCGCTTCCGTAAAAAGCACAAAAATCAAGTACACCTTTTGTCGCAACATGCCGGGATGCGTCCCGCAGTGTGATGATTGTTTGGTTAAAACGAAAAAAGGAAAAATACTTCAACCCTAAAAAAGCTTCCACCGAGTGCTTAAGTGGTAAAGCAGCATGGCTGTGGGATGCCAATCAGCTGCAGGCTGGAGCAACAATGGCAAAGTTGGCCCAATAAGCACCCAGTGACTTGACAGTGTGCAGGTGGGCCCGGGAGCCGCTTTTGAACGAGGCGGGCGCTTGATTAAATTGCGTGCCGCGTCCTACCGGCGCCCGGTTTGAAGCTCGACGCAGGGGGTAAAAAGAAAAGCAAGGGGAAAAAAAAGCTATAAGGAAAGCAAAGATGGCTGTCGCTCACCCAGTTAAGCTAAGATGAGACGCTCGGACTGGCGGTGATGTAATCTCTCGTTGGGAGGTGATTGCTGTTGCTCGGTTGCTGATTGGGATTTTCAGACCACCGCCGTCACTGTTTCGCGTGGAAACGAGCGATAATTCACCGCTCTGGTTTTTTTATCTTAACGGCACTCAAAAACAGTTAAAAACTGGCTTATTTTTTGGGGGGTATTAGGGGTTCAGTGTCTTGCCCAAGGAAACTTCGACATGTAACACGCACGAGCCGGGATATTTTTTTAGGTTTTTGCTGTATTTTTATTGGACTATATCGCGCACCTGGGCAGCACGGCGGAGCAGTGGGTAGAGTGTGTGCGGCACAGTTCTGAGGTCATGAGATCAAACTTTCATGTTTGGAGTTTGCATGTTCTCCCCGTGCTTGCGTGGGTTTCCTCCGGGCACTCCGGTTTCCTCCCACATTCCCAAAAACATGCATTTCAGGTAAAATTGGCCGGTTCCTAGGTGTGAATGAGCTGTCCCTGTGTGCCCTGCGACTGGCTGGCAACCAGTTCAGGGTGTCCCCCGCCCACTGCCCGAAGATAGTTGGGATGGGCTCCAGCACCCCTGCGACCCTACTGAGGATAAGCGGTGCAGATAATGGATGGATGGATGGCGCACCTAAAATATTTGGCCAGAAATTTAAAAGCATGCCTTATAGCTTGGACCACTTATTTGAAAAAACAAAAACAAAACAACACTATATGCAATAGGGATCGAACCAGAGAAGTGGTGGTGAAGTGCCCACACTACTAGACCACCAATGGTACAAATACCATACGACAAGGCAATGGTTTCAAAGCTTTTATGAGACGAGGCACACTTATTTTCAATAAAAAAGCTCAAAACTTATTTGAAGATGTTTCAGAATGATTTACTGGCAGTTTAATGTGTTCTGTTTTTTTAGCTTAAATAATCATGTTGCATAGATGCAAGATGGCGGCTGCGCATGGATACATGCTTGCGGCTAGCTCTCCAGCTAATCTTCTATTTATTGCCGTTCTCTTGTCTTTTTTGCTTTCACTTTTGGACACATGTGTGGCCAAAAACACTTACAGTAGGGACGAACTTATTCGGTTGGGTGGGCGTCTAAATTTCGATTTTTCGGGCACTTTTTATATTGCCCATGATATACCGAGCGAACTTCAAAGAGACCCGGCATCCTTGTGGACAGCTATTCCTCTTAATAAACGTCGCCGACGGCGCCGTAAAGAAAGGACACAGAAGCGTGGTTGCCGTGCAGGTAGATGTGTGAAGCGTGTGAAGTCCAAGCAGCAAGATGGACGCGAGGATGGACGCGAGGATGTAACTAATTCCACCATTCATTCCTCGCCGGACAACCGACGCTTTAAACTCAGCGCTCACAAGCGGCCACAACGCCGGGAGCTTTTGAAGATCTCGACAAAGACTACAAAGACTTCAGCTAAGTCAAATGATTCAGCAAAGCTGAAATTTGGTCTGTTAAATATTAGATCGCTTGCTCCAAAAGCTTTACTTGTTGATAACATTATTCGTGATTATAAACTTAACTGTATGGGTCTTTGTGAAACGTGGTTACGCCCGGATGAGCACTTAGCGCTAAATTATGCCTCTCCCCCAGACTACGAGAGTAGTCATATAGCACGCACGCTGAAAAGAGGAGAGGAAGAGAGGAAGTGGAGCAGATGGTGGGCTGGTGCAAGGACAACAGCCTGGTCCTGAATGTTGAATGTTGACAAGACTAAAGAGATCATTGTCGACTTTAGGAAAAACCAGCCCAACCATGCCCCACTTTGCATCAACAACAAGGCTGTGGAGGTTGTCAGCAGTATCAAGTTCCTAGGGGTGCACATCACAAACAAACTCACCTGGTCCGTGAACACTGCATCTCTGGTTAAGAGGGCACAGCAGCGCCTGTACTTCCTGCGGAGGATGAGGAGAGCCCACCTGCCCCCACCATCCCTCATCACATTCTACAGGGGCACCATAGAGAGTATCCTGACCAGCTGTATCTCTGTGTGGTGTGGAGGCTGCAGCGCTACCGACTGGGGTAGTGTGAGGAGGGTAACGAGGACAGCGGAGAAAATAATCGGGACTACACTTCCCTCCATTCAGGACATTGGCCAGAAGCGCTGCTTATCCCATGCTAAGAACATTACCGGGGACCCCTCTCACCCCCATCATGGACTATTCACTCTGCTAGCCTCTGGGAAGAGGTACTGCAGTGTGCGGTGCAGGACCACCAGGCTCCGCCATAGTCTAGTCCCCCTGGCCATTAGACTGTTAAATGGTCAATCTAACATATAGTTAACTTAAATCTAAACGGCTGCTAATTTGACTTTTGCACTAGTGGCAGTTTTTTTTTATAGCTTGCCACTCCTTGCACATTTGATCTCTGCACTATTGTTACTTACAGTGTTATTACTTACAGTGTTATTGTTTACAAAATAATGGTACTGTGTACCTGACTTGTTAACCTGACTGCCCATCTTGCACATCTGGTTAGCGTCTCTTCTTGCACTATCGGCACTATGGTAAATAACACAATACAGCTTTATTTATATCTGTACACTGAAGGACACTGAGGGAAACTGTGGGAGTCAGATCCATCGACATTTCGTTCTGTATACACGTGTACTAGAATGACAATAAAGTAGATCTGAATCTGAATCTGAATCTGAATCTGGTGTTGCGCTAATCTCTGAAAAATCGCTCAAATTTAATACACGTACCTCTAATAATTACAAAACGTTTGAGGCTCTTGTGATGCGGTCCCCTCAATTGTCAATTGATGTAATAACTATCTATCGTGCACCTGGGCCATACACAACTTTCTTAGACGAATTTGCTGAACTTTTGTCTGAACTAGTAACCTATGCAGACAAAATTATAATTATGGGAGACTTTAACATTCATATGAACTCCCCACACAGTTCACTTACTATTGCGTTTAGTTCTCTAATTGATGCATTTGGTTTTACTCAACTGGTTGACTTGCCAACCCATAAAAATGGGAACACGCTAGACTTGATTCTGACTCGAGGAGTTTTAACCTCAAACATTATGGTTCTACCGTGTACTACTGTTATCTCTGATCATTATCTAGTGACATTTGAGGTGCTAACTAAATGTAGACTTAATAAAGCTGAGGGATTTAGCGGACGCAATATAAGCACTGGCACAGTTTCTGAGCTCTTTGAACTCCTTCCTGGAGCAGTTGCGTCCTTTCCTAAATACAATGGCTCGATTGACTCACTCATGAATGAGTTCAATACCACCCTGACTAGTGTGCTGGATTCAATAGCGCCCATAAAACTAAAATCACGTCCTAAAAGACGCACACCTTGGTTTACTGATGAAACTAGAGCCCTTAAAAAAGAATGCAGGAAATGGGAGAGAAAATGGCGCGCTACCAAGCTTGAGGTTTTCCATCAAACCTGGTGTGACAGCTTGTTAAAGTATAAAGCGGCCCTTGCCTCTGCAAAATCGGCCTACCTTTCGAAGGTGATTGCGTCTCAAAAGAACAACCCCAAAGCCCTTTTTGACACTGTAGCATCGCTTACAAGGCAACAGGCTATCGCAGACAGTTCGACACACTCTGCTCAGGACTTAATGGTCTTCTTCACTAAGAAGATTCAATGCATACAGGAAGACATTGCAAAAGATATTGTTAGTACCACACGTATTAAAGGACTGAAATTTGCAGATGCACGACAGGGTGGCTGCCCTGGGAAAATGGCCGGTTTTAGTGAACTGTCACTTGATGATCTCAAACAAGTGGTGAATGCGGCCAAACCGACAACTTGCCAGTTCGACCCTCTCCCAGGTTCACTTATTAAAAGTCTTTTTAGCGTCCTTGGGCCTTCAGTTCTAAATATTATAAATACATCACTCTCCTCAGGTGTAGTTCCAGCAGCTTTTAAGTCCGCCGTTATTAAACCCACACTGAAACGACCCAACCTTGATCCAGAAATATTAAGTAATTACAGACCTGTGTCAAACCTACCTTTCCTCTCTAAAGTACTCGAAAGAGTAGTGGCACAGCAGCTGAATGCTTTCATATCGGAGAATAACCTTTTTGAATCCATGCAATCTGGATTCAGGGCTAACCACTCTACTGAGACAGCTCTGATCAAGGTAACAAATGATCTCCTAATGTCAATGGATTCTGGCGCTTCATCACTTTTGCTGCTACTGGATCTTAGTGCTGCTTTTGACACAGTGCGCCACAATATCCTACTAGAACGGTTGGAAAAATGGATTGGTCTCTCAGGAGCCGTCCTCTCGTGGTTCAAATCTTACCTCTCAGATAGGACGCACTGTGTTAAATATGGTGAAACGACATCTGAGCCCTTTAATGTTACCTGCGGTGTTCCGCAGGGTTCAGTGCTCGGCCCCCTACTTTTCAACATTTACATGCTTCCATTAGGTGATATTATTCGCAAGTACAATATCAGCTTCCACTGCTACGCAGACGACACTCAACTATATCTTCCGTTGGAGGAATCTTCCACACTAAACTGTGGAAATTTGGAGGCCTGTCTCACTGAGATAAAAGAGTGGATGTCACTCAATTTCTTGCGTCTTAACTCTGAAAAGACCGAAATGTTAGTCATTGGTCCTTCTAAATGCCGGGACTTATTCGCAAAAACTGCTGTGAACATTGACAAATGTCACATCACACAGAGTGACTCAGTAAAAAATTTAGGTGTCATATTTGACCCTGATCTATCCTTTGAGATGCATGTAAAGCAAATTACTAGAACTGCCTTCTTCCATCTTCGCAACATTGCTAAAATCCGTTCAATACTGTCTCAGTCTGATGCGGAAACAATAATTCATGCATTTGTTACCTCCCGTCTCGATTACTGCAATGCACTACTCTCCGGTCTCCCGACGTCCAGAATCAAGTCTCTTCAGCTAGTACAAAATGCCGCAGCGAGGCTTTTAACTAGGACAAAAAAGTACGATCACATAACACCGATTATGGCTAACCTGCATTGGCTCCCAGTTAGCCAAAGATGTGACTTCAAAGTTCTCTTAGTATTGTACAAAATCATACATGGACTTGCTCCCTCTTATCTTTCAGATCTGATCTGCCACTATGTCCCGGTCCGAAGCCTACGATCTGAGAGTGCTGGTCTTCTGATGATCCCGAGAGCAAAGAAGTCTTCTGCTGGTTCGAGAGCGTTCTCCATCCGGGCACCGGTGCTGTGGAATGCTCTTCCCCCTGAGATTCGATCTGCAACCTCAGTGGAAATGTTTAAATCTAAACTTAAAACTCACTTCTACTCCATTGCATACGAATAACCTACTCCTCTTGTCGGTTGAAAATAGTTTGTGTAATATAGTGTAACAATCTGTGAAGCCCTTTGAGACTCTTCGTGATTTAGGGCTATACAAATAAAAATGACTTGACTTGACTTGACATAAATTGACAGTGTACATTTTTTCTAGAAAACTAACCAAACATAATACTTAAAACAAGCAAAAACTGTCTGCCAGTGGAACATCTTTTTAAACTAAGTTTTAACTTTTTCCAAATTTTGTTATCCTGTAAAATAGGATTATATGGAAAATTAGAAAAATTATGTTAAAAGTTTATTCATTTTTGTTTTGCAGTGCAATCCTAAACATCCTCTTGAAACAAAACAAGTAAATCAATATATATTCCTAAAAAACATTTTATAAAATAATATGTTCTATAAAGATAAATTAAGTTGAGTTTAACTTAATTTTGGAAGATCGAGTTAGGCAGTCAGTGATAGAGAGTGGCAGAAAAAAAAACCATTTTCTCAACCGCATCAAGCTTTCTTAGTCCACTTTAACTTTCATAGTACGTTTACACACGAACTAGGTAGTAGAAGCCAGATTTCTTCTTCGGGGTGGCTGCTGGTTGAGCTCTCACAGCGCCACACGCCGGTAGCGGTGGAAAGAAGCACTACAGTAATGTCCTGTACTCGGAAAAAAGCTGCACAATACAAAATCAGAATCAAGAATGTTTGTATTTACCGTTTTTTGTATCTTGAAAGTTCATAAGTAGGGGAGCGTCTGTATAATAGTGTCAGTGATACAATAGAGTAGTTTTTGTATTGTATTCATTCGATTTGAGTCCCAAAGGTTGGAGTGATGCTAAAGGGAGAAGCAAAAACATAATAACCATGTAATGAGGAAGAAATATGACAAAGGAAATATGATAAAGAAGGTAAAATAGTGTGTTTTGTATGTCTTCTTAATGCTTTTTCTTATCTTATACAACTTTGATAAGAAAGTTATCTAAGTTGAAAAACATGCTGATCACGCCGACAAAGCCACTCCATTAAAGTTAGAGTGGAATAAGAAAGCTTGATGCGGTTGAGAAAATAGCTTTTTTTCTGCCACTTTCTACCACTGACTGCCTAACTCTTGAAGCGCATCTTCCGAAATTAAGTTAAACTCAACTTAATTTATCTTTATAAAATACAACACACTATCATTCAACACAAAAACGTTTACGGCAAAACGACCGCAAAATACGAAAACGAAGGGACAGATGTTTTCCTTTCATTTCGATTATTAGATTGCGCGTGAGCATTTTACACCGTGACTGATGGTGAAATGTGTTGCCTGTTCGCCAAGAAAATAGATCTCAGCCTAGCGTGGAATGTTGACATGATTGCTTAGCGGCCTTAAAAAACAAACCCTCCATTTTCCTATTTCACCTGCATGACAAATCAGTGACGCATCCGCGTCGTTATTTCGACCCAAAAGCAGAAAATGAAACCGGGGGGGCGTTGCCGTTCCCCATTCTAGACGCGAGGTTGTAAATGTATAATCATTCTGGGAGAAGGACTTCCCCGAGGAGGACTCGGAGGAGCGTTGTGTAATAATGGAGTGGCTTTGTCGGCGTGATCAGCATGTTTTTCAAAACGTACAAAGGAAACATATTTCGAGAAGTCGGCGTGGAAGACATTTAGCCGATTCCCTCATGTGCTGCACTCAGCTGGAAGACGCTTGGCTAAGCACCAATCAGGCTGTAAATACCGACGATGCCAGGAAAGGATCACACTCGAATGTAGAATGCACGATGATTTCGACCGGTCGGTCGATTATTTTTTTAATGATCGATGGATCGGATTGGGGATCCGCCGATATGGGTTCCTCTGGGGGCGGCAGTAGCTCAGGAGGTAGAGCGCTCGTCTTGGGATCAAGGGATCCCAGTTCGAATCCCGGCTTGTCCGTGTTACATGTCGAAGTGTCCTTGGGTAAGACACTGAACCCCCAATACCCCCAATAAGCAGGTTAGCTCCTTACATGGCTGCAAGGCCGCTATTGGGAAATGTGGAGCACATTGTAAAGCGCTTTGAGAAGTCAGTGACTTGAAAAGCGCTATATAAATGACGATCATTTCACTTTTTGGGGCGGCAGTAGCTCAGGAGGTAGAGCGCTCGTCTTGGGATCAAGGGATCCCAGTTCGAATCCCGGCTCGTCCGTGTTACATGTCGAAGTGTCCTTGGGTAAGACACTGAACCCCTAATACCCCCAATAAGCAGGTTAGCGCCTTACATGGCTGCAAGGCCGCTATTGGGAAATGTGGAGCACATTGTAAAGCGCTTTGGGAAGTCAGTGACTTGAAAAGCAGGGGACTGTATGAGAGTGTGATTATGCCGACTGTTTTGTATGGTGCAGAAACTTGGAGCCTGGATGTAGATTTGAGAAGGAAATTAAATGTTTTTGGGATGAGGAGTATGTTTGGAGTGACAAGATTGGATAGATTGAGAAATGAAACTGTGAGAGACAGAACTGGAGTAGAAGTGGAACTGAGCAAGCGCGTGGCTAAGAGAGTACTCGGTTGTTTTGGACACATGGAGAGGATGGATGAGGAGCGAATGTTGAAGAGGATCTACAGAGCAGAAGTCAATGGAAGGAGATCAAGAGGAAGGCCGCCATTGACGTGGATGGATGGTGTTATGAGTGTACTGCAGGAAAGAGGTCTAAATATAGGGGAAGCTAGAGCTCTTGTTGGTGATAGGAATGAGTGGAGAGCTGTTGTGAAAGGATAGTGGGATGTTTGAACACGTTCTAAGGGATGGGCAGGGCCCCCGTATGATGCGGCAGGGGTAAACCAGTGAAAGCTGTCGGGCCCTGCTGTGGAACAGAAGAGTGTGTTGTATCACCCTGACCCGAGTGTGTCCCGTTTCATCTGGAGGGACGAAAGCATGACCGACTTGGGTGCAGAGGTGCTTAACTTGTTTGGGTGTTCAGGCATTTGGGTTGGCCATGGTCCACAAAATTTTGAGTGTGTTTTTTTGCTAGTTTTCCCCTTTTTTATTTTCTTTTTTATATGTGTTTGTCTTGCTGTCTGTCCCCCCTCTCGAGGGATATGAACAGGGTAGATAGATGGATTGACTTGCCTATAAAAAGGTGCTACTGTACAGTATATTTTTGCTCAGCGTGACGGGTCTCTTAGGTTTGAGCATATTTTGGGGGCAGTCGGTGTAAAATGGTGCATTCGGGGTCAATCTCGCAGGAGGTTTAACCTTGGTAAATCCACTATTAGGTGTTGTGAGAATGATGATGCGAGCAGTAGATCCTCCCCGATGGCTTAGCGTTTTAAGAGCATCCGGCAGGTCACAAATAGAGAAGCGGTGGGGGTGTTCCAAGGTGAAAAGGCCGGCTGACTTTTGCTACGATGACAATTTCAAGACGCCGTTATCATTTCCTAGGGAAATCGAGTCGGGCTCGGCAGCTCAGGTCGAAAAAATGTTTACCGTATTTTCCGCACTATCAGGTGCACCTGGTTATAGGGCGCACCCCCCAAAAATAGTCTTTTGTCCGATATTTTCCATACATAAGGCGCACCGGATTATAAGGTGCTACAATGGGAACGTCGACAAAACAGTCAGATAGTTCAGTCAAACTTATTAGCCCCTTAATATTCCGAAAGCTTGCAAAGAAGCAAATACTTGTCGTAGACACGTGCGGATGCGGTGTCCGTATGATGTCACTAAACAAACATTTCTTAGTTTCCATTTAATTTTTTGCTGGCAACTGTGTGGACAGCAAAGTAAGAATTTTATTGTGCAGGGAAACGGGGTTCTTTACTGTGCATATGACAATAAACACTTTGATTTGAATTTAGTTTAAAAATAGATTCATCACAGAAACATCAAGATCGTTCTAAAACAAGATACCGGGAAAATATAAAGCCGCATAGCTCACCTAAGTTCTCCTGCAGCCATCACGTTCAATAATGATACGCAACCATGGTCTTCTTAAAACCGTGAGTGTAGTAAATCCAGGAGAGTAAAATATTTACAAATACAGAATAGTAAAAATGTTTTTTTCTAAGCCGTAGTGCAACCCAACGTGTGATTCACATTCATCTTTTTCGGGCCAATTGCAGGTTTTGTTTCACCCCTTTAGCTTATGCGAGCCTGTAAATGATAAAAAGGATCCGCCCCCTTTACCTCCGAATAACTTTAGCCAATGTGTGACTGATTCAAATTGACACATTGGTTGGGAAATGAAACGCCGGAATATAAATCCCAGCATGCACCGCGGACGACTTCGCCTTCGGGGGAAAATCTAGTCAGCGGCTGCTTGCTTTAGACTTTGCGACTTAATATTGAACCATATATAAGGCGCACTGTATTATAAGGCCCACGGTCAGCTTTTGAAAAAAATAAAGGCTTTTAGGTGCGCCTTATAGTGCGGAAAATACGGTACTTTTGATCATGCAAATATGAGGAAATTCCAATCACTATGGCTTTCCTCCACACGCATAACATCAATACCCAAATGCGCCTTTCCCCAGTTCTATTCTTGGGTCCCTTTTCATTTTGTCCTTCAAACGTCTTCCGGGGTGCAGCTGCGTGGCCGAGCAGTGGGAGCAGCTGATGTTTTTAATGGCACACGGTTTGTCTCCTGCTGGTGAGATAAACATGGGGAAGAGATTAAAACCCCAGGCTTTCTTGCACAATCTCCTGCTTCTATCCTCCTTCCCTGGGCAGTGGTCATAGACAAATCTCATTCCGGACCGGACCATGAGGCCCAGCAGACACGCATGTACATGGATACAGCTTGACGACTACCAATTTAGAGTTAATGCTAACAATTCAACTCAATTTTATTTTTTGGGGGGGGTCTTAAAGGAAATATTTCCTTGGGTTGAGTTGTTTTCAATAAAGCAAAAATGCAATACGCAGTATTGGGACTAACAAAAGAACACGTTCCTGAGGTCATGAGATCGAACCTCCCGTGTGGAGTTTGCATGTTCTCCCCGTGCTTGCGTGGGTTTCCTCCGGGCACTCCGGTTTCCTCCCACATTCCAAAGACATGCATTTCAGGTGGATTGGCCGGTCCAAATTGTCCCTAGGTGTGAATGAGCGAGTGAGTTGTCTGTCCCAGTGTGCCCTGCGATTGGCTGGCAACCAGTTCAGGGTGTCCCTTGCCCACTGCCCGATGATTGCTGGGATGGGCTCCAGCACCCTCGCGACCCTATTGAGGATAAGCGGTGCAGCTGATGAGATGAGATGAGATGAGTTGTTTTCAAGAAAGCAAATATGCAATACGCAGTAGAGCACAGGTGTCAAACGCGAGACAACACTCAGAGAAGCGCAAGAGAAAAACAAGCTGGAGGCTGAAATATGTCAACTTGTGTTAAAGTTTAACATTATATAAACTCTTTTGTGGCAGTATTACCCAAGTAAAAACAGATATTAAGTTTTAAAATCTCCCTCGAGGATGAGCCAGCCCTTGTCGGGATGGCATGTTGCCAAAAACGTGTCTCCGACAGAACTGGGGACTTCCGGTGAGGTGTGGTTTTATTGACACAAACAGGAAAAGGAACACACAAAAGCGAAACTTCAAAATAAAAGAATATAAGATTGGCGGCAGTAGCTCGCAAGGTAGAGCGCTCGTTTTGGGATCAGGAGATCGCAGTTCGAATCCCGGCTCCTCCGTGTTACATGTCGAAGTGTCCTTGGGTAAGACACTGAACCCCTAATACCCCCAATAAGCAGGTTAGCGCCTTACATGGCTGCAAGGCCGCTATTGGGAAATGTGGAGCACATTGTAAAGCGCTTTGGGAAGTCATTGACTTGAAAAGCGCTATGTAAATGCAGTTCATTTCATTTCATTTCATTTCATAAACGTATAAAAGATGTAATTAGACTGATGTTTGAAACGTGACTTTATGTGTGTGTGCGTGTGAGAAAGATTGTTATTATATTTAGGAATATAAAAACAAGTTCTTTTCATTGCATTGAATTCTGAGAAATGCACATATCCAAAACGGCCAACTTAACAACTTGATGTTTCCAAAGCCAGGTGCCTTGAACAAAGTCACTGTACCTGTATTTATTTTACTGTTTCTCTCACTGTCTCTCTCCCTGTGCTTGCGTGGGTTTCTTCCGGGCAATCCGGTTTCCTCCCACATTCCAATAACATGCATGTCAGGTTAATTGCCCAATCCAAATTGTCCCTAGGTGTGAATGAGCGAACTTTCCCTGTGTGCCCTGCGATTGGCTGGCAACCAGTTCAAGGTGTCCCCTGCCCACTGCCCGAAGACAGCTGGGATGGGCTCCAGCACTCCCGTGACCCTACTGAGGATAAACGGTGCAGATAATGGATGGATGGACGTAGATAACCACCGTAAGTGGCAAGAGTCATTTCGGCCCAAGAGTTATTAAAGCATGACAAGTCGAACTGTCCAGAACGTGGACACGAAACGAGGTCGAGGGCCGGAAGCCGCGCATCTCCAGCAGATATTAAAGAGTGGCTGAACACATCATTTCACGTGTTGCCGTGATCTAACCGTGACGGCGGCTCCCACCAGGTCGAAGTAAATCTTATAACGTGACATTCACACTCCATGCTAATGTTGGGTGTGAAGGTGAGTAATTTGCGCATTGACCGAGTGAGCTGGTGAGGGACGGTGCAGCGATCACGGTTTCGCCTTGATATGAAAGCTGCGTCAATCATTTAAGGCCCGCGGCGAACCCAGCCAAGAATTTAACACGAAAAACAAATACTGTACATTTCAATGTGATCATATTGCCCTACAATATAATTTTATAAATGGAATAAAAGGAGGACATTTAAAACGCAAGATTCTAAATGGATGAAGCAAATTTTCAGATTTTGAATCTTGTTTGAAGCTGTAATAAAATTGTTGCCATGTTTCTTCACAACTCTGCTTAAAAATGACACTGGCAATGCTGTCTGGTGGCTTGAATTTGCCATTGCATCTCTTCTTCCCCTGTAATTAACGGTAGCCGGCATTAGTTTGTACGACATTGTCCTTTTAATCGTCATTTCCCACTCTCTTCTTCCCCTCATCTCATTAGCTGCATCGCTTATCCTCAGTAGGGTCGCGGGGGTGCTGGAGCACATCCCAGCAACCATTGGGCAGTGGGCAGGGGACAACCTGAACTGGTTGCCAGCCAATCGCAGGGCACACAGGGACAGACAACTCGCTCGCTCACTCACACCTAGGGACAATTTGGACCGGCCAATCCACCTGAAATGGGGGGGGGGCAGAGTTAAAAATAAAATGTGTATTCTGTAATGTGCTATAAAGTCCAGAAAATTCATAGTATTTGGTAGCACTGAAAGCGCTATCTCCAACTCTAAAAACTAGGCACAGAATTCTACACAGTCCACGACGATTGTGCTAATCCCTTTGCTGAGTGTTCCCACTAAATCAGTGGATTTGTTCAGTATTCGGGGCAAAGAGCAGCGCCGATCTACAAACACGACAAGGCCGGTGGAGCCAACAGGGACCGGGTTTGTTTAGAAAAGGATATCCAGGGAATGATGTTCACAATCAGAGTGGACCTTGTGGACGTGCTTGCGAGAAGATCGTGTCGCTCGAATGAAAACCGGTTAACTTTTTTAAGTCGCGACACCCTCGAAACTGGAAAGAGTCGTCCCTGTCTCCTGCCTGAACAAAAAGCTGACATTATCAAACCTCTTCTGAGCATGGTATGATCCATTTGGTAAACAGCCCGTGTCCTGCAGCAGTAATCAGGGGGTATTTTTCGAAGGATTCGCAGACCGACCAGGAGGCATCCGCCGGAGTGATCTCTAATTGCAAGAAGCGGCGAGCGAGGTCGCCCGGCGCTCTTTTGAAGCCAATGGCGGCCGGAGGAGTTAGCGGGGGGAGGCTCCCCATCGAGGCACTTGCCTTTTTCTTGACTCTCCTCCTCTTCCCCTCACCATGACATCATTATACTTCTCCTTGTTCTCACTCTCCCTCCATTCCATTTTCTTCTCCCCGCTTCCCGTTTCTTTCGAAACAGCACGTGTTCCCCCGTCCCCGCTCCGCTCCTACGCAGTCAATGAGCCAGCAATCACTTTGCAGCCAGACATCCTCTGCTCAGTCGGCCGTGTTCAATCCCTAACACCGGTGGCTGATGAGGCATTGTGGTGACGTCAAACGCTGAGGATTTTCGGAGAAAACGCCGCTGACCTGTGAAGGCGCAGCCCCATTCCTGGGTTGCTGGACTCAAACTGCGAAGGCTATTGTGTAATCAGAGTAGGATGCGAAAGAGATGAGAGATAATGAAGTAGCGGTGGGCAATATGATGATACAAGATAATAAAGGTCTCTGGGCTGATTGCAATCCTAAAACAAATAGTGTTACATCATCTTAGCTACCGTATTTTCCGCACTATAAGGCGAACCTAAAAGCCTTTTTTCTTTTTAAAAAAGCTGACCATGCGCCTTATAATACAGTACGCCTTATATATGGATCAATATTAAGTCACAAAGTCTTACAACTAAGGCAAGCAGCCGCCGACTCGATTTTCCCCCAAAGGTGAAGTAGTCCTTGGTGTATGCTGGGATTTATATACCGGCGTTTCATTTCCTAACCAATGTGTCAATCATCATTTGAATCAGTCACTATTAGCTAAAGTTATTCGGAGGTTAAGGGGACGGATCATTTTTATCGTTTACAGGCTCGCATAGGCTAAAGGGGCGAAGCAAAGCCTGCAATTGGCCGAAAAAGATGAATGTGAATCACACGTTGGGTTGCACTACGGCATAGAGAAAACATTTTTTTACTATTCTGTATTTGTAAATATTTTACTGGATTTACTACACTCACGGTTGTAAGATGACCATGGTTACGTATCATTATTGAACGTGATGGCTGCAAGAAAACTTAGGTTAACTTTATATTTTCCCGGTATCTTGTTTTAGAACGATCTTGATGTTTCTGTGATGAGTCTATTTTTAAACTCAATTCAATTCAAAGTGTTTATTGTCATATGCACAGTAAAGAACCCCGTTTCCCTGCACAATAAAATTCTTACTTTGCTGTCCACACAGTTGCCAGCAAAAAATAAAATGGAAACTAAGGAATGTTTGTTTGGTGACATCGTACGGACACCGCATCCGCACGTGTCTACGACTGAATTAATATGTAGATTTATATTATATATTTGTCGCCGATTTAGAATTTTCACCTCGATAACAATACATTTTGGGGACCCGTAGATCTCTGTTGGGACCAATGTTCCCTGTAATTTTCCTTACGGGTCTGAGCGTTCACACAAAGTCGGTGAGCAACACTTGAAACAACAGTGAGCAACAGCAATCCCGAGTGTGGCAAGATAATTCATTATCAAACATGTCCAAAACTTGACATCAAGTTACATTTTGCTGAGTTTCCGGCAATGCAAAATTATTTTTGTCTTTTGAATGAATTGACTCATTTACTATTGCAAACGTCGTTTGTTCTTACAATTCTTTCACAAGATATCCATTTCTTTTTATTTCCTGATATATTTTGTCGCATAATATTAACATTTTGGGGGGCTTATATAGTCGGTTGAGAGATACAGTACTGTACTTAATCACATTTTTTAGTGGAAGTACAATGTTGGCAACAAGATTCACTTGATATCATTGGAAATTATTTGAATGCTACACAAACTTTTTCTTCTTTTTTCTGTGTTTTTTTCTCCTTTTTTAAGAATTCCTTAAAAAAAATCTCATTGTGTTTATTTTTTCTGAGCTGTTACTTTTTTCTTTTTGTTCTCTATTTACTTTTTTCCTACATTTCTTTCTTTTCTTTTTTTCTGGCTTTTTTTCTAAATTTTTCCTTCTTTTTTTCTCTTCCTTTTGTTTCTTTTTTTCTCAGCTTTTCACTACTTTTTCATTTTGGTATTTTTTTCTTTTGTGTTCTATTCCCCCATTCCTGTCACGGTCGCCATGGCAACCAGTCTGCCGCGCCCCCGAACTCAAGCTGAAGCAGATCAGCTGATTGCTGGTCTGCTACTTAAGGCTGGGTTGTGGGTTTGGCGGGCGCTGTCTCATTATATACACATTCCCCGGTCTGCTATGCCTTGTCCTGTTTTAGTTTTTTAAAACATTTTCCGTCTGTTATGCCCTGTCCTGTTGAGTTCGTGCCGGAGGAACTCTGTACCGTTCTGTTCTGATTGTAAGAATGTTTTTGTTTGTCTTGTCCCTGACTTTTGGACAACTTTTATTTTGTTATATAAAACTTATGGATCGTCACGCAATTGAGTTCTCCCTTCCTGCCTCCTGCCTCCGTTCTGGTCCGATCACTCCTTCCACTCCACTCCGCCTCGTGACAATTCCTTTAAGTCATTTTTTGCATATTTTTACATAATAATTGGTCATGTTGGGATTAAAGAAGCAAAAACAACCTGAAGAGTCGTTTAGGACCCGAAAGAGCCGGTTCCTTTTAGTGAGCCGAGCCGAAGAAGCCGGTTCTCGACAAACTCTACTGACTTTACTTTTCAACTTCGTTCGACATTGACTTCAAAATACCGCATTTAGGACACAACGTCAGGGGAACCCGTGTATTTTTTCTTTCATGCACTGTAACTTTGACTTAAGTCGCTTCTTAAATAGTAATTTTGAGCCCTGATTTTTATGCGCTGGCTAGATTTTCTTGTGCGCCGAGCATGTGCGAGCAGTGCGCAATTGCACACGCGCGCAGCTTAGAGGGAACACTGGTTGGGACCCATAGATTTTTGAGCATGCGAGTCCCTGGGACCCATCACTTTTCACAGGTAAAATAAACACTGTATTTGTGCATAACAAGCCAAAGGACAATTGCATTCGTAGTCTGAAAAGAAACGATAAAACCAAAAACCTAACAAGCAGGCTGAAAGTTTATCAGTCACCATAACATGTAGCATCCCGAGCATTAAATCCGCACCATCAAACAGTTCTGGACTGTTTGAAAAGCAACTGGCGCGGTGTGACATTGACTTCTCCCTGCCAACTTCACACCGCGAGCTTCACTTGCAAGCTTTTCTGCCAATTCAGGTAAAGAGATTACACACACGCACCATGCGCTCTTCTGTTCCTCTGCCAGGTGGAAAAACACCACGTTCGACCAGCGGGAGGGAAAAAGAGGCAACGCGAAAATTAAGGTACCGTATTTTCCGCACTATAAGGCGCACCTAAAAGCCTTTATTTTTTTCAAAAGCTGACCTTGCGCCTTATAATACAGTGCGCCTTATATATGGATCAATATTAAGTCGCAAAGTCTTGCAACTAAGGCAAGCAGCCGCCGACTAGATTTTCCCCCGTGTATGCTGGGATTTATATACCGGCGTTTCATTTCCCAACCAATGTGTCAATCATCATCTGAATCAGTCAATATTGGCTAAAGTTATTCGGAGGTAAAGGGGGCGGATCCTTTTGATCATTTACAGGCTCGCATAGGCTAAAAGGGGCGAAACAAAGCCTGCAATTGACCGAAAAAGATGAACGTGAATCACACGTTGGGTTGCACTACGGCATAGGGAAAACATTTTTTACTATTCTGTATTTGTAAATATTTTACTCTCCTGGATTTACTACACTCGCGGTTGTAAGAAGACCATGGTTACGTATCATTATTGAACGTGATGGCTGCAAGAAAACTTAGGTGAGCTATGCGGCTTTATATTTTCCCAGTATCTTGTTTTAGAACGATCTTGATGTTTCTGTGTTGAGTCTATTTTTAAACTAAATTCAATTCAAAGTGTTTTTGTCATATGCACAGTAAAGAACCCCGTTTCCCTGCACAATAAAATCCTTACTTTGCTGGCCACACAGTTGCCAGCAAAAAATAAAATGGAAACTAAGAAATGGTTGGCATTTCTTGAATCCCAAGACTTTAACCTTCCGAATGATATTTGGAACGATGCATTTGAGTGATTAGTGACATCGTACAGACTCTGTTTCCGTACACGTCTGAGACACGTATGTGTTTCTTTGCAAGCTTTGGGAATGTTAAGGGGGTAATAAGTTTGACTCAACTATTTGACTGTTTTGTCCACGTTCCTATTGTAGCGCCTTATAATCCGGTGCGCCTTATGTAGGGAAAATATAGGACTAAAAACTATTTTTTGGGGGTTGCCCTATAACCCGGTGCGCCTTATAGTGCGGAAAATACGGTAGTCATCACACAATACCGTGCATCTTTATTTCCTCCAGGAATATTTCTGCAAAACACCGATACAAATATGTATCCTGGTCCCGGAATCAGTCTCACGTTACTGGCACTTGCATCATTCACAGCAAGAAAGGAATTCGGCTTACAATCAGTCACAAAATTAAAGCTATGCTAATGGGTGCTAACTTATGCTGAGCAATACTTAACAGACTTACACATGGGTTTCATCATTCCTGTAATTAAATAAAAAAAGAGGGAGAATGTATGAAAATAAACAGAGGCAACATATTTATGATATGAGCTTGCACCTTTGAAGTAAGCGCATCAAGTTGGAAAAGTTTGGGATGCATTTTGTATTTTTGGTAGATTTAATAATCTTGCCTGATAATCTGATGAGTATATAGTTTAGTAAACCCTCAAAACAAGGAGAGAATACATCAATTATTTACTTAACATACAAAGAGTTTTGTACAAAAAAAAACGGGAAATGACAAATTCTAAATCTGTTCTAAAGGACCTCCTACTACTCTCCAGTCTCCCAAAGTCCAAAATCAAGAGCCTGCAGCTGGTACTAAATGCTGCAGTGAGGTTTTTAACTAAGACATGAAAGTTTGATCACATGACCCCGATTTTAGCTAACCTGCATTTGCCTCCTGTTAGCTTAAGATGTGATTTTGATATATTACACAAAAGCAGGCATGTACTTGCTCCCTCATATCTTGCAGGTTGAACTTCCCCCTATGTTCCGGTCCGGAGCCTTCGCTCTGAAAATGCTGTTCTACTAGTGATCCCAAGAGCCAAGAAGAAATCCGCAGGTTCGAGAGCGTTCTCTATTCGGGCTCTGTTGTTGTGGAATGCTCTGCCCCCTGAGATTTAATCTGCAACCCCTGTGGAACTGTTTAAGTATAGGCTTAAAACACACTTCTATTATAAAGCTTATGAATGACCTATATTTCATATTTACAATATCTGTAATATTTGTTATTGCAACAGTAATTGCAGCCTGGTTATCCTGGAAGGGGGTGACCTCATGTGCGGTCACTCTCAAGGTTTCTGAATTTTCCTCATGTTGAGGTTTGTGAGTTTTTCCTTGCCCTCATGTAGGTTTTAGATCAGGGGATGGTGTCATAATGGATTTTGGTTTGCAATTATCTGTGGTCTGTGCAGCCCTTTGAGACTTTCCCTTCTCAAGGTTTCTGCATTTTCCTTATATTGAGGTTTTTTGAGTTTATAATAGTCTGTGGTTTGCAATAATCTGTGGTCTGTGCAGCCCTTCGAGACTCCTTGTGATAAAGGGCTATACAAATAAACATGGCTGATTTGACTTGAGGTTTTTGAGTTTTTCCTTGCCCTCATGTTGGTTTAAGATCAGGGGATGGTGTCATAATAGTCTGTGGTTTGCAATAACTTGTGGTCTGTGAAGCCCTTCGAGACTCCTTGTTATTAAGGGCTATACAAATAAACATGGCTGATTTGACTTGAGGTTTTTGAGTTTTTCTTTGCCCTCATGTAGGTTTTAGATCAGGGGATGGTGTCATACTAGTCTGCAATTTGCAGTAATCTGTGGTCTGTGCAGCCCTTTGAGACTCCTTGTGATTAACGGCGTCACAAATAAACTTAACTTGACTTGACCTTGTGAGCCTTCTATTGTTATGAAATCTCCTAGATTAAAAAAGGAACACCACCATCATTTGCCAATCCTTATAATGATGTAAACCAGGGGTCTCCAACCTCTCTCAAGCTGGGAGTTACTTCTTATTACGAAACAGCGCAAAGGGCATCCAGTTTGATCCCCATTTTGAAAATAACAACCTATCATGTTATAGCTATATTGTTACTATGCTATTACCAGGTTAATTATTGAAAGTAGGGTTAAAAAGACTCAAACCAAAAATAAATATTTTACAAGAAAATCACATTGACCCAGCACTGGTGAGTTTATTAAAGAAATAGGGCACTACAGATGTCCTAAGGCACAGGTGTCAAAGAGGCGGCCCGCGGGCCGGATTAGGCCCGCTAAGGGATTGGATCCGGCCCGCGAGACAACACTCAGAGAAGCGCAAGAGAAAAACAAGCTGCAGGTTGAAATATGTCAACTTGATGTTGCCAAAGCCAGGTGCCTCGAACAAAGACACTGTACTTGAATTTATTCTCTCTCTCTCTCTCTCTCTCTCTCTCTCTCTCTCTCTCTCTCTCTCTCTCTCTCATCTTTCTCTCTCTCTCTCTCTCATCTTCGTCTCTCTCTCTCTCTCATCTTTGTCTCTCTCATCTTTGTCTCTCTCTCATCTTTGTCTCTCTCTCTCACTCTCATCTTTGTCTCTCTCCCTCCCTTTCTCATCTTTGTCTCTCTCATCTTTGTCCCTTTGTCTCTCATCTTTGTCCCTTTGTCTCTCTCTCTCTCTCCCTTTTTTCCTTTTGTCTCTTTTCTCTTTCTCTCCTCATACCCTTTGCGCTTTTTCTCTTTTCTCTCCTTCTGTCTCTCTATTTCTCTTTGGATTTCCTTCTTCCTCTCCCTTTCTTTCCCCCTCTCTCACGACTTCTCTTTTTATCTCTTATGTTTCTCACACTCTCTCCCTCTCTCTCTTTGTCCCGCCCTCTCTCCTTTTCCCTCCCTCTTTCTTTATTTCTTTACCTCTCTTTTTCTTTCTCTTTAATCTTCAAGTCCGGCCCCCGACAGAATGTTTGTTCTATCGTGTGGCCCCCGAGTTCAAATGAGTTTGACACCCCTGTCCTAAGGGGACACCCTGGTGCGTTCGAGAGCCATGATAGTAAAAAGTACAAAAGACAGTTAGGAATAATAATCCAAATAACAAATGAACTGGCATGCTAAACAATCCACGTTCCAAATATTGAAAACAGAAAGAAGCAGAGTAGACTTATCAGCATTTGTGATAACAATACTGTTTTTGTTTCTAATGTATTTATTGACAATGGGTCCCAGGGCTTTCAGTGATGTTACTCTTCGCCTCTTTTTTGGGATTTACTGCTGATGTCATTGCAATATTTTTTATTGAACTATTGTTCCGACGCACTTTGAGTGAAAGACAGGTTTTTAAGCTAGCAAATGGTTTGGGAGCAATGTTCCCTCTAAGCTGCGCGCGTGTGCAATCGCGCACTGCCCGCACATTCTCAGCGCACAAGAAAATCTAGCCAGCTCACAAAAATCAGGGCTCGAAATTGCTAATTAAGAAGCGAATTAAGTCAAAGTAACACTGCATGAAGGTAAAAATACACGGGTTCCCCTGAAGCTGCGTTCTAAATGCGATATTTTGAAATCAAGGTCGAAGTACAACGAAGTTGAGTAAAGTCGGTAGAGTTTTCCGAGAACCGGCTTCTTCGGCTCGGCTCACTAAAGAGAACCGGCTCTTTCGGTTCCCAAACGGCTCTTCGGGTTGTTTTGCTTCTTTAATCTCATCTCATCTCATCTCATTAGCCGTACCGCTTATCCTTGTTAGGGTCGCGGGGGGGCTGGAGCCCATCCCAGCCATCTCCGGGCAGTGGGCAGGGGACACCCTGAACTGGTTGCCAGCCAATCGCAGGGCACACAGGGACAGACAACTCATTCGCTCATTCACACCTAGGGACAATTTAGACCGGCCAATTCACCTGAAATGCATGTTTTTGGAATGTGGGAGGAAACCGGAGTGCCCGGAGGAAACCCACGCAAGCACGGGGAGAACATACAAACTCCGCACAGGAAGTCTGGAGCTGGATTTGAACCCACGACAGGTTCCCATGACATGAACTGTGCCGCACAAGCGCTAACCACTGCGCCGCCGTGCTGCCCATTCTTTAATCCCAACATGACCAAATATGATGTAAAATTATGCACAAAATGACTTAAAGGACGGGCAGCACGGCGGCGCAGTGGTTAGCGCATGTGTGGCACAGTTCATGTCATGGGAACCTCCTGCGTGGGTTCAAATCCAGCTCCAGACTTCCTGTGCGGAGTTTGTATGTTCTCCCCGTGCTTGCGTGGGTTTCCTCCGGGCACTCCGGTTTCCTCCCACATTTCAAAAACATGCATTTCAGGTGAATTGGCCGGTCCAAATTGTCCCTAGGTGTGAATGAGCGAGTGAGTTGTCTGTCCCTGTGTGCCCTGTGATTGTGAAAGAATTGTTGTAAAAACAAATGATGTGTTTAGGCCATACAACCTTTGCAATAATACATGAGTCAATTCATTCAAAAGTTAAAAATAATTTTGCATTGCCGGAAACTCAAGTTTTGGACATGTTTGATAATGACTTAGTTGCCACACTTGGGATTGCTGTTGCTCACTGTTGCTTCAAGCGTTGCTCACCGGTAGAATATTAGAGGGAACATTGCTCTTCGCCTCGTTTTTGGGGAATTGCTGCTGATGTCATAGCAATGTTTTTTATTGAACTTTTGTTCCGACGCTCTTAGTTTGAGTGAAAGCCAGATTTTTAAGCTAGCAAATGGTTTGGGAGTGATAGTTTTATGTGTGTCAAGAGCTGAAATAACAATGGTTGATTGGCACGTATACTCTGAATCAGCTATTTAGAAAAAAAAGCACACAAAAATAAGCTAAAACATCCTGGAAAGAATGTGTGAATGTAGTCTCTTGACTTTGTCTGGCCACAAAATGAGTTTCAGGAGAAGAAAGAAGGCGGAATAGAGGAGGAGCAATGAGGCTACTGCGGTAAAATAGGCAACAATGGCTGCCCTCTGGCATCAACCCCTGGATGGTCACTGAAGGCATTGAAGTCTTCCACAATGAACGGCTGCTGAGGCAAGAGCGGCTTTGCGGAGTTCAATTTCCAACACAATCGGAGGTATTCTGCTCCTCTAAATGCTGAGGAGATGGTGTTCTACACGCGCCTTTGTCGGGGGCTTTGCCTATGGCCGATTGTCCTCTAAGCAGGAGACGGGTGGGAGAAAAGACGAGCGGTGGCGAGGAGCGAGGGAAAAGACGGCGGGAGATAGCGCGAAAGAAAATGGAAAATGCGGAGAAGGTTCGTTTGCTCGGCCTGGCTGAAGGACGAGGCTGCCGATGTTGAACTGTGACGTTTGCTGTATATCCAGATCAGCCCGAATGGGGCTTTCTGTCATGAACCGGAACAGGATCAGGACCCAAACACGTAACGTTCTCACACAAGCCTTTTGGTTTACGGGAAATGGGGAGTCATGCACATTAGGCAGCGGTCTGGCATGGAAAAACAGGAAGCCAGAAACCAACGAGATCGATTCCAATTGCCCGGGCAGACATCAGACAGATGGGGTCGAAACCGGACAGACTGGCATGATAATAAAACTGAATATCGAAATTGAACAGGACAAACTAGATGTGAGAATAATAAACAGGACAAAAATAGACGGGAACGAAACAGGAAACCGATATTTAACAGGGAACAATACCGGACAGGAAATACCAACAGGAAAACAGGACCGAGGCAGAACCCACGTCTTGCGGGGCAGAGGTTCGTTGACGGACTGACATAGGAAAACTGAGAGCACTGAGCTTAAAAAGACGGAAAGCCAATCTGTCAATGAGCAACATCTGGCGCCACACGGGCGGGGCCAATAGGGCGCTATGGCAACCGTGACACTTCCAGGTGTCAATCTTCTGCCCACTTAAACTAACTCACATCAAAATCAACCTATTTATGATTATGATTTATGATTGATATTATTATGTATACTCTTTGCAACACCAAAGGTCTACAACTAGTGCTGGCGGGCACCAGGTAGAACCCTGAGAAACCTAGTCTGCAGATGGGTTCCGGGACAATCATAAGCACGGAATTTCTGGAAAAGGTATGCTGAATTCTGGCCTTCTTATTTGTAAAATAAGTTTTGCAATATACCGCGACTGGAGAACAAATAAAACGTCTTGGACAGGACCTAGACATGGAGAAGGAAATCTTAAAGTGGTTTGAAGATGACATTGTCTCAGCTAAGTGTTCGTTTGCAAGCTTTCTTCACTGTATCCTATACAATTGTTGCTGTAATTGTCTCGCTAATTTAAAACGGATTGAGAATAAATACAAAATAAAAGTTTTATCAGTGCGTTGGGCAATGGAATTAGACTACATGAGATCAAACTACTAAACTGGGCGGCAGTAGCTCAGGAGGTAGAGCGCTCGTCTTGGGATCAAGGGATCCCAGTTCGAATCTCGGCACGTCCGTGTTACATGTCAATCAGATTCAGATTCAGATCTACTTTATTGTCATTCTAGTACACGTGTATACAGAACGAAATGTCGATGCATCTGACCCCCACAGTTTCCTTGAATGTACAGATATAAATAAAGTTGTATTGTATTTTGGCTACGTATAGTATTTTACCATAGTGCCGATAGTGCAAGAAGAGTAGCTAACCAGATGTGCAAAATGGGCAGTCAGGTTAACAAGTCAGGTACACAGTAACATTAACACTGTAACAATAACGCTGTAATTACAATAGTGCAGAGAGCAATGTGCAATGAGTGGCAAGCTATAAAAAACTGCCAGTAGTGCAAAAAGTCAGATTAGCAGCCGTTTAGATTTAAGTTAACTATATGTTAGATTGACCATTTAACAGTCTAATGGCCAGGGGGACTAGACTATTGCGGAGCCTGGTGGTCCTGCACCGCACACTGCAGAACCTCTTCCCAGAGGCTAGCAGAGTGAACAGTCCATGATGGGGGTGAGAGGGGTCCCCGGTAATGTTCTTAGCATGGGATAGGCAGCGCTTCTGGCCAATGTCCTTGGGTAAGACACTGAACCCCTAATACCCCCAATAAGCAGGTTAGCGCCTTACATGGCTGCAAGGCCGCTATTGGGAAATGTGGAGCAGATTGTAAAGCGCTTTGGGGAGTCATTGACTTGAAAAGCGCTATATGAAGGCCTCTACACTTCCATAGGTTGGTGTAGATGTTTTCTTCTGTTTCTTTTATTATGTGGCTAGTTTAAGCAATTTTAGAGCGTCAATGAAATGATATATGTTAATTGTAACTGTCAGGTGTCAAGGGGTTCGTACACTATTTTCATGGCCACATTAAAGCACTTATAAAGACTTTAAAGGCCAAATTTGCAATTTTTCCAGTACCATTAAAGGAAAAAATCTGGCACTGATCAAAAGAACAGGTTTTTACTTTATTTTAACATAAAGTCGCTATCTTGTTGCTAGAACATTCAAGGTGTTTATTTGTGATGTTCCTATCTATGCTCTACGATCTTTTGTATAAATGAGCTGCTATAAAATGAGATGAATTCTGCCATTCTGCCTCAACAATGCGCATGCAGCTTCAATACGTCGCCCTTTTTTACAGACACGGTAAGGATTCTATTGGTGTTGGGTAATATCGGAGTTCAATACGGAGAACAAAAACAGGAAGAATGTGCTGTGTGTATAAAAAAGCAGGACAATGAGTCAAATGTGGACTCATTGAAAGCAGAGTACATTCAATCTTCCAATCTTAAAGACTGCTGATCTTTTATTTATTGTTTTATATATTATACTTCATAGGCAGCACGGCAGTGCAGTGGTTAGCGCGTGTGCGGCACAGTTCTGAGGTCGTGGGAACCTCGTGCGTGGGTTCAAATCCAGCTCCCGGCCTTATTGTGCGGAGTTTGTATGTTCTCCCCGTGCTTGCATGGGTTTCCTCCGGGCACTCCGGTTTCCTCCCTCATTCCAAAGACATGCATTTCAGGTGAATTGGCCGGTCCAAATTGTCCCTAGGTGTGACTGAGCGAGTGAGTTGTCTGTCCCCGTGTGCCCTGCGATTGGCTGGCAACCAGTTCAGGGTGTCCCCTTCCCACTGCCCGATGATTGCTGGGATGGGCTCCAGCACCCCCGCGACCCTACTGAGGATAAGCGGTGCAGCAGATGAGATGAGATGAGATATTATACTTCAAATTTATATGTGATTTTTAGAGGATCTATGTCTAAATTGGTTAAAAAAGAATTGTTCACAATTAATTTTTGGTACCTTATCAATCGTTTATAGCACTGGTGGCCGAATACGTTTCAATTTATATTTTATTGATTGCATATTCGGGGGTTTTGTGTAGTCGTTCGACTTTAAATCAGTTCAGCGTGTAAAAAGCTAAATGACTTTTGCTGAATCAACAATTTTTTTTATCAACAAGTATTAAATCATGTAAAATGAGAAATATGATAGGTAAGATGAGCGTATACCTTCATAGATTTTTTTTCACTAAGGGAGTATGGATTTGTTTTTGGTAGGGTATTTAAAAAATGCGTACCAAAAGTACTAACAATGGTAATATAGATAATAATACTTGGTAATATACAAGTCTTTAGTTTTGCCTCCATTTACAACGTCATCATGTTGAACACCACTCTGAAAAGAATTGTTGGCCTGAATATTATATTGTGGATTTAAGGTTCTGTTGGTATTACACAAAATCATGCATGGACTTGCTCCCTCATACCTTTCAGATTTAATTTCCCGCTATGTTCCCGTCCGGAGCCTTCGCTCTGAAAACGCTGGTCTACTAGTGATCCCAAGAGCCAAGAAGACATCCGCAGGTTCCAGAGCGTTCTACATTCGGGCCCTGGTACTGTGGAATGCTTTGAAAAGATTTGTAACCTCAGTGGAACTGTTTAAATCTATTAATACACACTTCTATTCTATAATCTATGAATGACCTATATCTCACATTGACAATATCTGGGTATTATTTGTTATTGGTCATCCTGGAAGGGGGATTACCTCATGAGGGGTCCCTTCTCAAGATTTCCCTATTTTCCTCGTAAAATCGTAAATTAACATTATGATATCTGATTTTGCTACCAAAATTAATGAATTATTAATAGATGGTTACTTCTGCTGTCCTCACCCTGAAGTACCCCCTTCTTCACCAGCTAGCGAGTAATGTCCCGAATAACCAGATTTCATTAAGTGCAGTTTATTTGGACAATTGCCTTAACCATTACCCTTATTAGATTGCCTCATTTGATGTCTCTTCTCAAGGTTTCTTCATTTTCCTCATGTTGAGGTTTTTGAGTTTTTCCTTGCCCTCATGTCGGTTTTAGATCAGGGGATAGTGTCATAATAGTCTGTGGTTTGCAATTGTATGTGGTCTGTGCAGCCCTTTGATACTCTTTGTGATTAAGGGATATACAAATAAACATGACTTGACTTGAGGTTTTTGAGTTTTTCCTTGCCCTCATGTCGGTTTTAGATCAGGGGATGATGTCATAATAGTCTGTGGTTTGCAATAGTCTGTGGTCTGTGCAGCTTTTTGAGACTGTCCATTCTCAAGGTGTCTTCATTTTTCTAATATTGAGGTTTTTGAGTTTTTCCTTGCCCTCATGTAGGTTTTAGATCAGGGGATGGTGTCATAATAGTCTGTGGTTTGCAATAGTCTGTGGTCTGTGCAGCCTTTTGAGACCGTCCCTTCTCAAGGTTTCTTCATTTTTCTAATATTGAGGTTTTTGAGTTTTTCCTAGCCCTCATGTAGGTTTTAGATCAGGGGATGGTGTCATAATAGTCTGTGGTTTGCAATCATCTGTGGTCTGTGCAGCCTTTTGAGACTGTCCCTTCTCAAGGTTTCTTCATTTTTCTAATATTGAGGTTTTTGAGTTTTTCCTAGCCCTCATGTCGGTTTTAGATCAGGGGATGATGTCATAATAGTCTGTGGTTTGCAATAGTCTGTGGTCTGTGCAGCTTTTTGAGACTGTCCATTCTCAAGGTGTCTTCATTTTTCTAATATTGAGGTTTTTGAGTTTTTCCTTGCCCTCATGTAGGTTTTAGATCAGGGGATGGTGTCATAATAGTCTGTGGTTTGCAATAGTCTGTGGTCTGTGCAGCCTTTTGAGACCGTCCCTTCTCAAGGTTTCTTCATTTTTCTAATATTGAGGTTTTTGAGTTTTTCCTAGCCCTCATGTAGGTTTTAGATCAGGGGATGGTGTCATAATAGTCTGTGGTTTGCAATCATCTGTGGTCTGTGCAGCCTTTTGAGACTGTCCCTTCTCAAGGTTTCTTCATTTTTCTAATATTGAGGTTTTTGAGTTTTTCCTAGCCCTCGCGTTGGTTTTAGATCAGGGGATGGTGTCATAATAGTCTGTGGTTTGCAATAATCTGTGGTCTGTGCAGCCTTTTGAGACCGTCCCTTCTCAAGGTTTCTTCATTTTTCTAATATTGAGGTTTTTGAGTTTTCCCTTGCCCTCATGTCGGTTTTAGATCAGGGGATAGTGTCATAATAGTCTGGGGTTTGCAATAGTCTGTGGTCTGTGCAGCCCTTTGATACTCATTGTGATTAAGGGCGTCACAAATGAACATGACTCGACTTAATCGACCATTTATCGGCCCTTTTTTGTATCAATAACTCCTGACGATTTTGTCATCACATGTTCGATTATTATGGGTCATATATCGTTACAAAGTATGCAAATTAGTTCACATTTTTTTGCTCTTATAGTTTTAAAGTAGTGCTATAGTTGCAGTTGAGCTTGTATAATGAATTTAGAAGGACATACACTAGCTATCTCTGATCTCATTTCGAACATAGTACAACGGGAGATACAATGACTATTTCATGAGTCAATCTGTAAGCACGAAAAGGCGGGAATTGATTTGGACGGCAGGCAGTCATTGGACCAAGGAACTGGTTTCACTTATAATATATTTAACGCCCTTTCCTTTGTGGTCACGGAGCAGTTGAGTCATTAATATTACACAACCACACCAGTAGCTCTAATGAATTATTAAGTTTTTCTTATGGCTCTGTAATATTCAATGCGTTTCATCTTTGGGGCCTGTTGTCTCCGGATACAAGAGGTAAATGTGGTCTACTCCAAATTCCCAGCGGACTTGAATATCAAAATGTGATTAAGAAAACCACAGAGTGTAGGAACTATCTGCACAGAGTTGAAATAGGGCTGTTGTCATCGGACCTAAAAATATCTATCCATCTATCTATAGCTACGGTATCTATCCATCTATCTATCTATAGCTACGGTATCTATCTATCTATCTATCTATAGCTACGGTATCTATCTATCTATCCATCTATCTATAGCTACGGTATCTATCTATCTATCTATCTATCCATCTATCTATAGCTACGGTATCTATCTATCTATCCATATATCTATAGCTACGGTATCTATCTATCTATCCATATATCTATAGCTACGGTATCTATCTATCTATCTATCTATCTATAGCTACGGTATCTATCTATCTATCCATCTATCTATAGCTACGGTATCTATCTATCTATCCATCTATCTATAGCTACGGTATCTATCTATCTATCCATCTATCTATAGCTACGGTATCTATCTATCTATCCATCTATCTATAGCTACGGTATCTATCTATCCATCTATCTATAGCTACGTTATCTATCTATCCATCTATCTATAGCTACGGTATCTATCTATAGCTACGGTATCTATCCATCTATCTATAGCTACGGTATCCATCCATCTATCTATAGCTACGGTATCCATCCATCTATCTATAGCTTCGGTATCCATCCATCTATCTATAGCTACGGTATCTATCCATCTATCTATAGCTACAATATCCATCCATCCATCCATCCATCTATCCATCTACCTTGGTCATATCCCTCAAGAGGGGTGACCGACAGCATGACACACACATACAATAACAAAGAAAATAAAAGGGAAATAAATAGCATAAAAAAAACCCGCACAAAAATATTTGGACCATGGCCAACCCAATTGCCCAAACACCAAAACAAGTTAGGCACCTCGGCACCCAAGTTGGTCATGCTTTCGTCCCTCCAGATGAAATGGGACACCAGAAAGCGGCCATGTCACTTGGGTCAGGGTGACACAACACACTCTTTTGTTCAACAGCAGTGCCCGACAGCTTTTACTGGTTTACCCCTGCCGCATCATACAAGGTACCCTGCCCATCCCACTATCCTTTCACTTCACCTCTCCACTCCTTTCTATCACCAACAAGAGCTCTAGCTTCCACTAGATTAAGACCTCTTTCCTGCAGTGCACTCATAACACCATCCATCCACGTCAATCACAGCCTTCCTCTTGGTCTCCTTCCATTGACTTCTGCTCTGTAGATCTTCAACATTCGCTCCTCATCCATCCTCTCCATGTGTCCAAACCCACCGAGTACTTTCTTATCAACACGCTTGCTCAGTTCCACTACTACTCCAGTTCTGTCTCTCACAATTTCATTTCTCAACCTTGTCAATCCAAACATAGTCCTCAAACACTCTCAAAAACATTCAACTTCCTTCTTAAATCTGCGTTCAGGCTCCAAGTCTCTGCACCATACAACACAGTCGGCACAATCACACTCTCATACGGTCCCCTCTTCACATCCATACTCATGTTGAAAAATATAAGATGAGTAAAAAAAAAAAATCACAGCGCAGGGTTTTTCCTTTGTCATTGTTCTCATGCGAAGGGCATTTTGCTGCCCACGGGCAAACGTCTAACAAAGTCCCGGAGCTGCATTGCTCGTTCCTCCCTCGAGTAGAGCGGCAGACTGTAAAAACACAAAAAAAAAACAACAAAGAGACGAGGGGAGAAAACGCCTTGGTCTCAAAGACCTCACACGGGCTCCTGTCATAACACATCACAATCCCCTCAAAGCCGTAGATCACTTCCACTATAGTTCAAATATTCAGCGCTCGGAAAGCTGTTTATGGGGCTCAAAGTGTTTGCACTGTAAAACAAGGACTGCGCTGCACGCTGCAGCCTGGGTTTTCATGCTGCGAGGAGCACTCCAATGACTCCGTCGGTCCTGTTTTAATTGCAGTTTCAATTTTTTGGAATCAAGTCAAGTTGATTCGTACAGCCCTTAATCGCAAGGTGTCTCAAAGAGCTGCAGGATTGAAAGAAGAAAGAGGGAACAATAACAAGAGAGAACTAAAGAAAGACAGGACTAAAGGAAGAGAGAAAGAAAGACAGGATGAAAGGAAGAGAGAAAGAAATAAGGAAGGAAGGAAAAGAGAAGGAAGACAGGAAGCGAGAAAGATCAAGGGAAGGGATGAATACAGAAAGAAGAAAGGGGGAAAAGAGCAGGGAAGAGATAGGACAAAAGGAAGAAAGAAAGAAAGAAAGGAAGGATTAAAGGAACAGAGAAAGAAAGAAAGAAGGAAGGAAAAGAGAAGGAAGAAAGGAAGTGAGAAAGATCAAGGGAAGTTATAAATACAGAAAGAAGGAAGATAATAAGAAAAAAAGAAGGAATGAAGAGAAGAAAAGCAGAGGAAAAAAGAAACAAAAAGAACAAGAAAGTACCAAAGGAAAAATGGAAGAGAGAAAAAAGACAGGACGAAAAGAAGAGAGAAAGAGATAAGGAAGGAAGAAAAAGAGAAAGAAGACAGGAAACAAGAAAGATCAGGGGAAGGGATGAATACAGAAAGAAGAAAGGGGGAAAAGAGCAAGAGAGAACCAAAGAAAGACAGGACTGAAGGAAGAGAGAAAGAAAGACAGGACAAAAGGAAGAGAGAAAGAAAGAAGGAAGGATTAAAGGAACAGAGAAAGAAAGAAAGAAGGAAGGAAAAGAGAAGGAAGAAAGGAAGTGAGAAAGATCAAGGGAAGTTATAGATACAGAAAGAAGGAAGATAATAAGAAAAAAAGAAGGAATGAAGAGAAGAAAAGCAGAGGAAAAAAGAAACAAAAAGAACAAGAACCAAAGAAAAAAAGGAAGAGAGAAAAAAGACAGGACAAAAAGAAGAGAGAAAGAAATAAGGAAGGAAGAAAAAGAGAAAGAAGACAGGAAACAAGAAAGATCAGGGGAAGGGATGATTACAGAAAGAAAAAAGGGGGAAAGGAGCAAGAGATAACTAAAGAAAGACAGGACTGAAGGAAGAGAGAAAAAAAGACAGGACAAAAGGTAGAGAGAAAGAAAGACAGGACGAAAGGAAGAGAGAAAGAATGAAGGAAGGAACGAAGGAAAGAGAAGGAAGGCAGGAAGCGAGAAAGACCGAGGGAAGGGATGAATACAGAAAGAAGAAAGGGGGAAAAGAGCGAGAGAGAACTAAAGAAAGACGGGATTGAAGGAAGAGAGAGAAAAGACAGGACAAAAGAAAGAAAGAAAGAAAGAAAGGAAGGATTAAAGGAACAGAGAAAGAAAGAGAGAAGTAAGGAAAAGAGAAGGAAGAAAGGAAGTGAGAAAGATCAAGAGAAGTTATAAATACAGAAAGAAGGAAAAGAAAAAGAAAAAAAAGAGGGAATGAAGAGGAAAAAAAAGCAGAGGAAAAAAGAAACAAAAAGAACAAGAAAGAACCAGAGAAAAAAAGGAAGAGGGAAAAAAGACAGGACGAAAAGAAGAGAGAATGAAATAAGGAAGGAAGAAAAAGAGAAAGAAGACAGGAAACAAGAAAGATCAGGGGAAGGGATGAATACAGAAAGAAGAAAGGGGGAAAAGAGCAAGAGAGAACTAAAGAAAGACAGCACTGAAGGAAGAGAGAGAAACGACAGGACAAAAGGAAGAGAGAAAGAAAGACAGGACAAAAGGAAGAGAGAAAGAAAGAAAGGAAGGATTAAAGGAACAGAGAAAGAAAGAAAGAAAGAAGGAAGGAAAAGAGAAGGAAGAAAGGAAGTGAGAAAGATCAAGGGAAGTTATAAATACAGAAAGAAGAAAGAGAAAAAGAAAAAAAGAAGGAATGAAGAGGAAAAAAAGCAGATGAAAAAAGAAACAAAAAGAACAAGAAAGAACCAAAGAAACAAAGGAAGAAAGGAAATAAGGATGAAATAGAGAAGGAAGGAAGCAAAAGAAGGATGAAGTAAGAAAGGAATGAGAAAACTGTTAGGTCTATAGCCTTACACCTCTGAATAAAACACACAGAGAGACAAATAACATTAATATTTAATCATGAAGAGATATTTCACAGTTAACGCCTGGTTTACTTCTCAACAGAACTGCAACAGCTTCCTTATTTTACTACAAACAATTGACTTACAGGGTAAAACATAAGAAATTAAATAGACCGGGTAAAAATAAACACGACAACGCAGCAGCTTCTCTACTCAGGCGAATGGTTGAGTGGTTCACAAGGTGTTAAAACTCTTTGAAGCAGGGAAAACCATTAACACAGATGTAGAACCCTACATAATTAAGACAATTCTAATTCCAATTCTAACATTGTAGTAAATTAATCATTCATGTGGTAACAATTATGCAATTAGTTAAGATATACTTTGTACTGAAATCTGCACAAAATGTATAATACTGTGTTCAGTAGTGGGAAAAAAAAGTTGTTTTGTTAACTCCGAAGTACACTCAACAAACTAAAATTTGTACACAATTATTTCGAATAGGAGGATGATAGAAATATTGCACATTTTTCATATTGTCGTTATCATTAAATATTGTCTTCTTGGTTTCTCATTTTTCTGATTTTACAAGGGAAATAAGTTAAAAACAATCAGCCGATGATAATTTCTTACATAAATCCGCAAAATAATTCATTGTATTCCTATTTTATTACAGAAATAAGTAAAAAAAAAAAGTATAATTACCGTATTAAAGATCAAATTATGAATCCTTAGCTAAATAGACTAAAATTATCTATTGCACCCTCGTCATCCTGGAAGGGGGATTACCACTTGTGAGACCCTTCTCAAGGTTTCTTTTTTCCTCACGCTAAAGTTTTTAGTTTTCTTTGCCCTCATGTTGATTTAAGATCAGGGGATGGTGTCATAATAGTCTGTGGTTTGCAATAATTTGTGGTCTGTGAAGCCCTTCGAGACTCCTTGTGATTAAGGGCGTCACAAATAAACATGGCTGATTTGACTTGAGGTTTTTGAGTTTTTCCTTGCTCTCATGTTGGTTTGAGATCAGGGGATGGTGTAATAATAGTCTGTGGTTTGCAATAATTTGTGGTCTGTGAAGCCCTTCGAGACGCCTTGTGATTAAGGGCTATACAAATAAACATGGCTAATTTGACTTGAGGTTTTTGAGTTTTTCCTTGCCCTCGTGTAGGTTTAAGATCAGGGGATGGTGTAATGATAGTCTGCGGTTTGCAATAATTTGTGGTCTGTGCAGCCCCTCGAGACTCTTTGTGATTAAGAGCATCACAAATAAACATGGCTGATTTGACTTGAGGTTTTTGAGTTTTTCCTTGCCCTCGTGTAGGTTTAAGATCAGGGGATGGTGTAATGATAGTCTGCGGTTTGCAATAATTTGTGGTCTGTGCAGCCCCTCGAGACTCTTTGTGATTAAGAGCATCACAAATAAACATGGCTGATTTGACTTGAGGTTTTTGAGTTTTTCCTTGCCCTCGTGTAGGTTTAAGATCAGGGGATGGTGTAATGATAGTCTGTGGTTTGCAATAATTTGTGGTCTGTGAAGCCCTTTAAGACTCCTTGTTATTAAGGGCTATACAAATAAACATGGCTGATTTGACTTGAAGTTTTTGAGTTTTTCCTTGCCCTCATTTAGGTTTTAGATCAGGGGATGGTGTCATAATAGTCTGTGGTTTGCAATAATCTGTGGTCTGTGAAGCCCTTCGAGACTCCTTGTGATCAAGGGCTATACAAATAAACATGGCTAATTTGACTTGAGGTTTTTGAGCTTTCCCTTGCCCTCATGTTGGTTTTAGATCAGGGGATTGTGTCATTTTAACCTATGTAGTCCTTTGAGACATCTTGTGACTTGAAAAATGATCATGTTACTAGAATTTCCTATCGCCTCATACTAAATTTACTATCATCCTGAATGCATTACAAATCACACACCATAAAATCTCCAGTCCTGGAACGACAACAAGCGCTTGCACCATTGATCAATTTGACAAGTATTTGGCTAGCTAGCATGTCGCGGAGGGCAACCTACCGGGCTCTTCTACCTGGCCCGGTTGGGCGGGATAAAGTGACGAGCAAACGAGGAACCGGAGTGATGTGACAGAAAAGCTTGCATCCTTCTCCTGTGGAAATATCTGTCAGCCCGTCAACTTCTCAAAGACACAAGGATGGCGAAGAGGACAGAACGGGGCAGAAACACACACACACCGAGCCAACTGCCGCCGCTTTCAAGTTCCTCTCACAGCCGATAGAAGCAGCCCAGATAAACGCCGGCCCCTATGTGTGCTAACCGGTGGTTAAAGCCCGCCTTTGAGTGCGCCATTTGGCTTAAACACACGGCTAGCTGGCGGCACCGAGGAGGAAACCTGTCTTTGGAAAGTCCTCTCCTTGAGAGAGAAACGTTCCCTCATCTGAAGATAAGGCCGCGATAAAGTCGGCGCTTCTCCCGGCCGTTATCTGACACTGTTATCGGAGTGCACGGCGTTGCACAATCTCACACCCTTTAAGCGCACGCACGGCATTACACGCACGTGCAAACTTCCCCCACGCCGTGTGCCGACTTATTGATCGCTCGGACACGCTCTCATTGTCCAACAGATGAGACACCTCATACCACGTGTTCCGCGTTATCACAAGGAGAGGACAGCAAATGCCTTGTTTTTGTTTATCCCACCACAAACACTTGACGATAGACTCACCTCTATGTCTGTTCGTAGTCTTATCGAACATAAGCATGGCGTCGTCCACCTGCAAGAGAAAGGAGAAAAGGTTGCGTTTAGTGTTCTGTGAGCTGTAACGAATATTCTTGTTTCATTGGAAGACCAGGCTGGGTTCAAAATATCGGTATGTACAGTACAGTTCACTTGGAAATGTCATTATTTTAGAAGGAAATTATTTGGTCTCTTAGACTTCTGAATTGTCAAGAACCAGAAGAGGATCAGGACCCACTCGTGAAACGTTTCTCACAAGTTTTATTAGGAGAAAGGGAGGGGGTGTCAGGAACGGAGAAAACGGGATAGAAGATCAAAAACATGGTCATGATCGGAGACAAGTCGAAAGCCAGGAGAGGAGAGTAGACGTGGTCGAGATCAAAAACGGATCGTTATTCGTGAGGGGAGAACGGATGTGGTCGAGATCAAAACAGGTCGTAATTCGGGACGGGAGAACAGACGTGGTCGAGATCAAAACAGGAGCAAAAAAACGGGACAGGCGGAAAAGGGCTTGAGATTCGCAGACAGACTGACAAAAGGGGACTGACAGGACAGAGTTTAAATACTGATAGGGAGCAAATCCGTCAACAAGCTGCAGCTGGCGCCACAGTCGAAGCCTGATTCACATCTCACGATTTAAACATTTAAAAGAATTTGAATGAAAATACAAATAATACTAAAAAAACTAAAACTAAAATATAAACATGACAATAGACAATTTCTGTATGTTATATTCATTTTACGACAACAAATGTTACTATAAGGAAATAAAAAGAAGAAATCATTTGAAAACGAGTAAGTATATAATTATAATGTTTCCAATGGGTTAATGATAGGTCTCTTACCATACACCTCTGAATAAAACAAACAAATAGAGTCAAGTGACATTGATATTTTATCATGAGGAGATGTTTCACAGCCAAAGCCTGATTGACGTCTCACCAGAACCGCAACAGCTCCCCTATCTTATTACAAACAATTGAGTCACGGGGTCAACGGAGGAATATAGTTTAACATAGCGAGAGGACTCCATCGTAAAAAAAGAAACATCAAAAAGACCAGAGAAAAATGAACATGACAATGCAGCAGCTTCTCTTCTCAGGCGAATGGTTGAGTGGTTCACAAGGTGATAAAACGCTTTGAAGCAAGGAAAACATTTTACTCAACTATAGGAGCCCAATATAATTAAGACAATTCGAAATTGAATAATAAATGTATAAACAGCTATCCCATTAGAAGAACACTATTTCTTTCAAGGATAAATACCCCACAGGCATTATGAACGTGGTAAACTGCCTGTTTTAGCTGCAAATGTCCAGTTCTTAATACAATACCTACATATGTTTATAGGGGCCCAATTCCAGCAAGAAGCACTCCAGTGTTTTAATAGTAGATTGTGTTTGCTAATTGCGTTACAATTTCAAATTTATCGCCCTTATAGTATTTAAAAAAAAAAAACATTAGTATGATAGTCCAGGTATATTTGCAAATGTCTTTAATAAATATTTTTTATGAATCAAGATTATTTACCACTAGAAGGCGCTAAATAAAACACACTCTCTCAAAATCAAGGATTTTAACATGACTTTAACATTCAATATGGTAATTTCTGACATACCTCCATGTTTTGTATATCACTTTGAACGTAATCAGGTGATGAAAATGAATATGTGAAAAATCACATTTTTTTCTGTACATGAGAAAAAAAAATAAGAGCGATAAAGATAAAGATAATAAAGTGATGAAGATGACTTTGTAAAACATACATTTTTCTGTGCACAAGTAAATGAGAACAATAAGATTTATCTATCTATCTATCTACCCTGGTCAGATCCCTCGAGAGAGGTGACAGACAGCAAAGACAAAGAAAAGAAAAAAAAGTAAAAAAGTAGCAAAAAAAAATAATCAAAGAGATCAAAAACAGATTGTTATTCGGGACGGGAGAACAGACATGGTCGAGATCAAAACAGGTCGTGATTCGGGACGGGAGAACAGACGTGGTCGAGATCAAAACAGGAGCAAAAAACCAGACAGGCGGAAAAGGGCTTGCCATGTAAAAACAGAGATTCACAGACGGACCGACAAAAGGGGACTGACAGGACAGAGTTTAAATACCGACAGGCAGCCAATCTGTCAACAAGCTGCAGCTGGCGCCACACGGGCAAGGCCAGATGGAAACCGACAGCAAGACAAATACATACAAAGACAAAGAAAAGACAAAAAGGAAAAAGTAGCAAAAAAAAAAAAAAACACACACAACATTTTTTGGACCATTGCCAACACAAATGCCCCAACACCCAAACAGGTTAAGCACCTTAGCACCCAAGTTGATCATGCTTTCTTCCCTCCAGATGAAACGGGACACAAGAAAGCGGCCATGACACATTACACACTTCTGTTCAACAGCAGGGCCCAACAGTTTTTACTGGTTTACCCCTGCCGCATCATACAGGTGCCCTGCCCATCCCTTAGAACGCGTCCAAACATCCCACAATCCTTTCACAACACCTCTCCACTCCTTATCACCAACAATAGCTCTAGCTTCCACTATATTTAGACTTTTTTCCTGCAGTGCACTCATAACACCATCCATCCACGTCAATGGCGGCCTTCTTCTCGGTCTCCTTCCATTGACTTCTGCTCTGTAGATCCTCTTCAACATCCGCTCCTCATCCATCCTCTCCATGTGTCCAAACCAACCAAGTACTCTCTTATCCAGACACTTGCTCAGTTCCGCTACTACTCCAGTTCTGTCTCTCACAATTTCATTTCTCAATCCATACAACAAGATTTAAAATGATAAAAACTTGGTGTAGGATGCTTATTTTTTGTTTCGTTTTTGCCGGCTAGCGTCATTAATTGCAGAATAAATAAACAAGCACGGCGTCATTGCCATCCAGCCGGCGTTTCGCTTCCCCGATCCCGCAGCACAGATACGCGAGTGAAGAGTGGCAGAAAATGACGATAATGACAAGCACTGAGGAAAATGGAGAACTGTTTGGACAATTTGTTTGATGAACACCGTTGTCCATTCTTGGGGAAGGAGACGGATAAATGCGTTACGCTAAGCGAAAGTGAGACAAATTGCCGTCCGTCCTCATCTGGCGGGCGCGCCGGCAGGAGCATCCACCATAATATCATCCCTCATCATGTCCAATAAAGCCACACACAGATAGTCAGCCTGCATTTTTCCTTCCGCAGACAACCTGTGATTTTTATATCTTTGAAGAACTGCTTGGAAAACAGAGTGAGGCGTGCTCATTCGCTCCGTAATTTCGTCTTCGGGGGAGGGATATAAAAAGGACGGCGGGGACGGAGGCCGACGCTCGCCGTCCTGGTTATGGTTTCTAGGTAAGTGTTACCGTGTACCTCCGAGCAATGTTCCCTGGAATTTTCCTTACAGGTCTGAGCGTTCACACAAAGTGGGTGAGCAACACATGAAACAACAGTGAGCAACGGCAATCCCAAGTGTGGCAACTACCGTATTTTCCGCACTATAGGGCGCACCGGGTTATAGGGCGCACCCCCAAAAAATAGTTTTTGGTCCTATATCTTCCATATATAAGGCGCACCGGATTATAAGGCGCTACAATGGGAACGTCGACAAAACAGTCAGATGGTTCAGTCCAACTGATTACCCCCTTAACATTCCCAAAGCTTGCAAAGAAGCAAATACGTGTCGTAGACACTTGCGGATGCGGTGTCCGTGCAATGTCAATCAAATGCATCATTTCAAATATCATTCGGAAGGTTAAAGTCTTGGGATTCAAGATATGCCAACCATTCCTTAGTTTCTATTTTCTTTTTCGCTCGCAACTTTACTGTGCATATGACAATAAACACTTGGAATTGAGTTTAATTCACTCAACTCGTCACAGCAACATCAAGATCGTTCTAAAACAAGATAACGGGAAAATATAAAGCCGCATAGCTCACCTAAGTTCTGACGTTCAATAATGATACGCAATCATGGTCTTCTTACAACCGTGAGTGTAGTAAATCCAGGTGAGTAAAATGTTTACAAATACAGACTAATGAAACATGTTTCCTAATGGCATAGCTTGCTATTCAGTCATCTTTTTCGGCCAATTGCAGGGTTTGTTTCGGCCCTCTAGCCAATCCGAGGCTCCGAATAACTTCAGCCAATAGCGATCGATTCAAATGATGATTGACACATAGGTTAGCCAATGAAACGCCGGTATATAAATCCCATCATACACCGCGGACTACTCCACGTTCGGGGGAAAATCGAGTCGGCGGCTGTTGCGTAAGTTGCGAGACCTTGCGATTTAATATTGAGCCATATATAAGGCGCACTGTATTATAAGGCGCATGGTCAGCTTTTGAAAAAAATTAATACTTTTAGGTGCGCCTTATAGTGCGGAAAATACGGTAAGTCATTATCCTACATGTCCAAAACTTGACATCACGTTACATTTTGCTGAGTTTCCGGCAATGCAAAATGATTTTTCTCTTTTGAATGAATTGACTTATGTACTATTGCAAAGGTTGTACGGCCTATAAACGTCGTTTGTTCTTACAATTCTTTCACAAGATGTCCAGTTCTTTTTATTCCTGGTATCTTTTGTCGCACAAACAAACATTTTGGGGGGCTTATTGAGTCGGTTGCACGATACAGAAATGTATTTAATCACATTATTTAGTGGAAGTAAAATGTTGGCAACAAGATTCACTTGATAGAATTGGAAATTATTTGAATGCAACACAAACCTTTTCTTCTTTTTCCCTGTTTTTTTTCTGTTTTTTTAAATTCCTTTAAAAAAATCTCATTGTGTTTATTTTTTCCGAGCTGTTACTTTTTCCTTTTTGTTCTCTATTTACTTTTTTCCTACATTTCTTTCTTTTCAGACTTTTTTTTCTAAATTTTTCCTTCTTTTTTCTCTTCCTTTTGTTTCTTTTTTTCCTCAGCTTTTTACTACTTTTTCATTTTGGTATTTTTTTTCTTTTTTGTTCTATTTTCCCCCCTTTCTTTAAGTCATTTTGTGCACAATTTTACATATTATTTGGTCGTGTAGGGATTAAAGAAGCGAAAACAACCTGAAGAGCCGTTGGGGACCCGAAAGAGCCGGTTTTTATTAGTGAGCCAAGCCGAAGGAGCCGGTTCTCGAAAAACTCTACCGACTTTAATCAATTTCGTTCTACGTTCAACGTAAGGGGAACCCGTGTATTTTTACCTTCATGCACAGTAACTTTGACTTAATTCGCTTCTTAATTAGCAATTTCGAGCCCTGATTTTTGTGAGCTGGCTAGATTTTCTTGTGCGCGGAAAAGTTCTGGGTAGTAGCAATTGCGCACACACGCAGCTTAGAGGGAACTTTGCCTCCGAGGCTTTTATGCGTCCGTGCTTTTCTTGGGAGGCTGCAAAAAGCACTGAGAGTAAGGGCCTCAGTCGAGCATAACAGTCGGTATATAAATCCATAAAAAATAGTGCCTGGCGGTTGGGCAGAGTTTTTGTGGCACACCGGGTTTGTCACCATGCTGTCGGGCCATGCTGGTTTTCTGTATCGATCAACTGCACAAGCAGCTTTAAGGGAGTCGGTGTAACAACTCTTTTGGGGAAGGGAACACATCACACTTCCCTTGTCAGCCCGTCAACAAACCTCTGCCCCGCAAGCCGTGGGTTCTGTGACTTGGTCCTGTTTTCCTGTTGGATTTTCCGGTCTAGTGTTGTTCCCGTTTATTTTGTCCTGTTTAATTTTGGTCTCCAGTATTGTTTCTGTTTAGTTTTGTCATGTTTATTTTTTTCTCCCGTTTTCGTTCCCTTTTAGTTTCGCTTGTTAATTTTCGTTTTCCTGACTCGTTATCTATCCTGTCTGTCTCTTCATGTCCGGTATCCAACCCATCTGTCTGATATCAACTGGGGCAGTTGGAATCGGTCTCTGGTTTCCTGTCCTTCCACGCCAGACCGGCTGCCTAACGTTCATGACACCCCATTTCCAGTGAAATTAAGGCTTGTGTAAGAACGTCACGCGATTGGGTCCTGTATATGTTCTGGTTCTGACAAAAATATGCATGTCCGGTTAATTGGCCGCTCCAAATTGTCCCTGGGTGTGAATGAGCGAGTGACTTGTCCGTCTCTATGTGACTGGCCAGTTCAGGGTGTCCCCTGCCCACTGCCCGGAGACACCTGGGATGGGCTCCAGCACCCCCGTGACCCTACTGAGGATAAGCGCTGCGGATAATGGATGGATGGTTTTAATAAACCTGTATAAATGCATGCCAGAGAAAATAATCCACTCAACAGACATAAAATTCCAAAGAAAATGCCTGATTAACTCACAACAAAAGCAGAAAGCCAAAGCAACCTTTTTTTGGACTTTAGCCACCGGTGAGAAATATGCTACCGGGTTATTACACGATTCGGCAATATAAAATGTTGGGAGGAAGCAATAACAGCGGCAGCAACAGCTTTATCAAGAGACATTTATAATATCATCCGTCCTAACTTGTGTCTGGTGTTTTTCTTCCCCAGAAATCACATTAGAGTGAGAGAAAGTGTGATAAGTGCAGTGTGGAGCTCGGAAGATAGTGACTTCATTGCCTGTGCATAAAACAGCAATAAAGAAAATAAAGGAAAACATTTTGTACATAGCGCCGCACTCTGAACTCCAGTCGATAAACTAAATGTAAGGAGATCTGTGGTGTGTTTTTATCAGCTCAGAGTCAATTTCATGTCTGACATTAGATTGGAGTTGGACAATGATAATAGTAATAATAAAATAATCACCCGAATAATCCATCCATCCATTATCTGGGGCGGCAGTAGCTCAGGAGGTAGAGCGATCGTCTTGGGATCAAGGGATCCCAGTTCGAATCCCGGCTCGTCCGTGTTACATGTCAAAGTGTCCTTGGGTAAGACACTGAACCCCTAATACCCCCAATAAGCAGGTTAGCGCCTTACATGGCTGCAAGGCCGCTATTAAGAAATGTAAATAAATGATTTTATACAAGTTACATTTATTGAGTTTAATGCAAGATATTGACCGACTGTTTTTCTTCAAGGTACATTAGAAGGTTAGGCTGAGTGGAATGCATCAGACGTATTTCTGATATCAGAATTCCTGTGAGTGCTGACGGAGAAGGCCAGACGCAGAAGGACAGACATCGTGACGCCCTTCGGCAAGGAGGTGGTGGAGCCTGGGGGGGCTTCCCTGGCACGCCCATGGGAGGAGCCGGCGGGCCATTGTGCGGGGAGAAGATGGCCAATAAGACAAAAGCTAGAGGACTTCAGAGAAGGCTACACAGAGACTCGAGCGACACTGGTCCGGCCATAGTCGATGGAGTTCACTTAGTTCAATTGTTTATGAAATTAAATCTGCCCCCGTGTGAAAATGTCGGCTATTTTTGTTCATCTTTTCCACCAAGAAACGAGCATGCATCGTCAAGTCAAGTCAAATGTATTTATATAGCCCTTAATCACAAAAATGTCTCAAAGGACTGCACAGGATTACAATGACACAATTACCTGATCTTAAACCAACATGCGGGCAAGGAACAACTCAAAACCTCATCGTGAGGAAAAAGAGAAACTTTGAGAAGGGACCTCACAAGTGCTATCCCCCTCCAGCCCCCCCGCGACCCTAATAAGGATAAGCGGTACAGCTAATGAGATGAGATGAGATGAGATGTTGCTCACGCGTTACAAATTTTCTATTCGGGCCCATTCTTGGTGCATCCCTGCCATTAAACATTCCTATTACTGTATTTTCCGCACTATAAGGCGCACCTAAAAGCCTTTATTTTTTTCAAAAGCTGACCATGCGCCTTATAATACAGTGCGCCTTATATATGGATCAATATTAAGTCACAAAGTCTTGCAACTAAGGCAAGCAGCCGCCGACTCGATTTTCCCCCGAAGGCGAAGTCGTCCGCGGTGTATGCTGGGATTTATATACCAGAGTTTCATTTCCTCACCAATGTGTCAATCATCATTTGAATCTAACACTATTGGCTAAAGTTATCCAGAGGTAAAGGGGGCGGATCCTTTTTCTCATTTACAGGCTCGCATAGGCTAAAGGGGCGAAACAAAGCCTGCAATTGGCCGAAAAAGATGAATGCGAATCACACGTTGGGTTGCACTACGGCATAGAGAAAACATTTTTGACTATTCTGTATTTGTAAATATTTTACTCTCCTGGATTTACTACACTCACCGTTGTAAGAAGACCATGGTTACGTATCATTATTGAACGTGATGGCTGCAAGAGAACTTAGGTGAGCTATGCGGCTTTATATTTTCCCGGTATCTTGTTTTAGAACCATCTTGATGTTTCTGTGATGAATCTATTTTTAAACTAAATTCAATTCAAAGTGTATATTGTCATACGCACAGTAAAGAACCCCGTTTCCCTGCACAGTAAAATTCTTACTTTGCTGTCCACACAGTTGCCAGCAAAAAATAAAATGGAAACTAAGGAATGGTTGGCATTTCTTGAATCCCATGACTTTAACCTTCCGAATGATATTTGGAACGATGCATTTGAGTGATTGGTGACATCGTACAGACACTGTTTCCGTACATGTCTGAGACACGTATTTGCAAGCTTTGGGAATGTTTAGGGGGGTAATAAGTTTGACTGAACTATCTGACTGTTTTGTCCACGTTCCCATTGTAGCGCCTTATAATCCGGTGCGCCTTATGTATGGAAAATATAGGACCAAAAACTATTTTTTGGGGGTGCACCCTATAACCCGGTGCGCCTTATAGTGCGGAAAATACGGTATTTCCAAAAAGCAACACTTTTCCAAACCCTGCTTGGACTTCATCTGCTCCGAGTGGCACTGAATTATGGGAAAGCGAAAGCGCGGAGTGCCCGAGGCGGAAAGCGGCCGCGCGATCCCGTCAAGGAAGTGCCTTTTATCAATAGACGAAGCGCCGACATTATTAGAAGAGAACCGAGCCGTCGTACGAGGAGCGGCGATTCATGGTGAAGAACTGATGAGGGTCAGACTCGGCCGGGTGGTCTTTCCCGTCCCGGAGCACCGGCAGACGAGATAGAAGCGTCTCCTGCGCCTGAGGGCTTTTCAATGTACTTATTCAAGCAGAACACAACTGTGTGCCTCCATCTGATAGAAGGTTAAGGACCTCTTCGCCGAGCACAAAAAAGCTCGGCGCGTAAAGGTGAGGCCGGGCTCACCTCAGGGAAGAAATCTTTCTCTATCCTCTTCTCGCCTGCCTACCGCTCTTACCTTTTCTCCCGACTTGGTGAGAAAAGGTTCAAAGGATAATGGCTGTCTTATCACTATGTAAAAAGGGGAAAGGGAACTCCGGCGAAGAGCCTGGCCTTTTGTGACAATGAAGAAAAGAGCAGAAGTCTATTTGGCGGCGGTGGATGCACTGGAAGCGGCCGTGACCGCTTAAAAAATTGCAGGGTGCTACCGTGCGAGGGAAGGGGGCGCAAGAGGCCAGCCGGCTCTTTAACTAAACCTGGAGCAAATACAGTGGGACATGTGCGACACAGTTCTAAGGTCTTGGGAACCTCCTGTGTGGGTTCAAATCCAGCTCCAGACTTCCTGTGCGGAGTTTGTATGTTCTCCCCGTGCTTGCGTGGGTTTCCTCCGGGCACTCCGGTTTCCTCCGGGCACTCCGGTTTCCTCCCACATTCCAAAAACAAGCCGGGATTCGAACTGGGATCCCTTGATCCCAAGACTTTACAATGTGCTCTACATTTCTTAATAGCGGCCTTGCAGCCATGTAAGGCGCTAACCTGCTTATTGGGGGTATTAGGGGTTCAGTGTCTTACCCAAGGACACTTTGACATGTAACACGGACGAGCCGGGATTCGAACTGGGATCCCTTGATCAAAAGACGAGCGGTGGATGCACTGGAAGCGGTGGATGCACTGGAAGCGGCCGTGACCGCTTAAAAAATTGCAGAGTGCTACCGTGCGAGGGAAGGGGGCGCAAGAGGCCAGCCGGGTCTTTAACTAAACCTGGAGCAAATACAGTGGGACCTCGCTATTTGGAAGATTCGGAGCTTCGCGGGCCTAAAAAAAAATAATAATAAAATAAAATATTTTTTTCTTTTTTTTTTAAGCATTTTTGAAGGGGCCAGACTTGGGATTGTGGTTGCTCACTGTCGTATCAAGCGTCACTACTTTGTGGTTCCATGTTCACGGGTTCAGAGCTTCGCAGGTCTAAAAAATAATAATAAGAGAATAAAATAATTTAAAAAAATAAATAAAGAAAAAATCTTATGTACTATCCTTACCCTTCTTCCCAATAAAACGAAGAGAAATGCACGCAAGTGGGTCCTGTCTCCGTTCTGGTCCTGACAGTCTAAGATCATTCAGATTACTCTTAATTTGTATTTTTATTTTTTTTTTAAGCATTTTTGAACGGGCGTCGCTATTTCGCAGATTTTCACTTTTCGCGGGTGGTTTTGGTCCCCATGAAATGGGTCTAAAAAAAAAATAATAAGAATAAAAAAATAAAATAAAATAAAAAATATGTTTTACCCTTCTTCCCAATAAAACTAAGAGAAACGCACGCAAGTGGGTCCTGTTTCCGTTCTGGTCCTGACAGTCTAGGATCGTCCAGATTACTCTTAAATTTGTATTTTTATTTTTTTTTTAAGCATTTTTGAACGGGCGTCACTATTTCGCAGATTTTCACTTTTCGCGGGTGGTTTTGGTCCCCATTAACTGGGTCTAAAAAATAATAACAATTTAAAAAACAAAACAAATAATATTTTTTTACCCTTCTTCGCAATAAAACTAAGTGAAACGCACGCAAGTGGGTCCTGTCTCCTTTCTGGTCCTGACAGTCTAAGATCGTCCAGATTACTCTTAATTATTATTATTTATTTATTTTAAGCATTTTTGAAGGTGCGCCGCTACTTCGCAGATTTTCACTTGTTCTAAGTACATTTTTTCTTATTGTGCCAAAAAAGGCTGCACAGCAGGCTAAATTACGGAAAATGATACCGGTACTTAACCGCGATAACCGAGGTCCCACTATAACACATCCCAACAAGGCCGAGCGGTCAAGGGGAGTTCATGAGATGGCTATTGAATTGTCAAAGCTTAACCTGGGGTTTGTACGTCTTTTTCATGGTTAAATTCAAGCACTTTTGAAGGACTTTCCAAGCCAATTTTCCAATCTCTCCAGAAGCATGGTGTGGACCTTGCAGAGCCACAAATACCGTAAATTCCAGACTATAAGCCGCTACTTTTGTCCCAAACCTTCAACCCTGCGGCTTATTCAGTGATGCGGCCAATTTATGTAATTTTTCTAACTGCCGCCGACGGCGCTCGAGTACAAAAGGTAAGATTTAGACCGGTGTAATATATGCGCCGAGGAAGACTGCAACTTCTTAGCTTGTGCACAAATTAAATTAGCGTAGACATATCCTCATCATGCAAATTGCAAAAAGAAAGGCACATGACGCAGCTTTCAAGCTAAAAGCAATCAAGCAGTCCGATAAAGAAGGAAACAGCTACTGCACGTAAACTTTATTTTGCGAGCGTGTTGCTGAATAAGGGAGCGTGGGAGGACATCAATATGATAAAGTCTCTTTCCCATACCGGGGAAAACGACTTTGATGACGTCAGTTATAAGGAGGAAGGTGAGGACGGTTTACCGTGGTTTTTACAAGAACGGTGTGGTTTTTTTTTAACAGAACCGTTTGCTTTTGTTGCGAGCGTGTTGTTAGTAGCGTTTTGCTACCCTTCACAGGCATGGTTTGGGATGAAAGTTTTATTATTATAATCAAAGCTTTGAAAACTCTCTCGGTGTACCGTCTTTCTTTGTAAATATGTGTAATTGTTATGTGCACCTGTATATTTTGTAATGTATTTATTTGAGACACTCATTCTGATATGTTTTGTGAATTAAAAAAGAGGGGCGGAGCAAACACGGGCTGACGGGAAGTGGGGTAAAGGTGAGTGAGACCTGTTGTCGCGGCGGACAATAGTGGATATATATTTTTCCCACCCTTACCTTTGGAAAAATTGACTTTTTTTCCTTGGATTAGTTTCAACGGGTACCGGACTCTGCAGGTCTGCATCAAATTTTAAGTACCGGTATCTTTCTGTTCATTTTGCCGGCTGTGTTTTTTGGACTGTGTACTTTACATTCAGTTACAATCACTGTCTTTTTTACCATTTTCTTTTCTTTTTTATTTTTTTTCTACTTTCCCCCTTTCAGCCTTTCCTTCTTTCCACTACTTTTTACTTTTTGTGGGATTCGAACCCACAATAAAAAAAGCAGATGTATTTGTGAGATACTTCCAGACATTATAAAAAAAAGAAAAAAAGAAATGTTCATAGAATTAATAAAATCGATTTCGAATCATTTTGATCATTTTAAGTATTGGTCTTATAATATAATACAATGTGCAAACAAGGTCCACCACAAATGGGACTTGAGCCCACTATCTCTGGCTTAAGATGCCAGTGCCTTATCCATTAGGCCACCGAGGCTGTGTTTGGGAACTCTGAATCATGGGAGATGTAGTCACACCATCCAGATGCTAACACCAGCAATTTGACCTACTACAGACTAAGCACATAGGGGCATATCATTGCTGGTATTCTATAAAGACATGTGTCCTTTTTAAAATTTAAATTCATTTATTCTTCTTTTTTTGTGCATGAATGAAATATTTAAAATCAAAAAGAGTACATGCAAAAAAGGCCCCACAATTGAAATAAGAGTGACACTATTTAGCTTCAAATTGTAGCCAATACCATACAAAACAAGATGAGTCCACAGACTACATTCTAACAATAAAGTCAAACTGTGAATCAAATTCTCCGTATTTACTGTCACTGATTCATCATTATTGTTCACTTGAGAAACTCGCCGGTAGGGTTACGGTGGTTCTCGACCCCGTCTACCACGTAACTCCAAAAAATGAAACTACGACGAAAACATTACATTTGGAGAAAAGGTGGGGAAAAAAATGAAAGTTCTGTGAGTGATGAATTATGTATCAAAGGACAAAGGCATCAATACGGGCTAATGTGCTATGTTTGGATTGGAAAACAGCAGAGCTGCCAGGTGACAGGGGGAGATTTAAGAGCTCTGGAAATAAACGATGACAGCGATTCTGATAGGTGTCAACCGCGCATTTACATTCGGATCGTGGCAGGGAAGCCGGCGGAGGGGCTTTGTGTGCAATTTGGGGTAATATGTGATACCGAGTGAAGTCAGGTCATCACCGCGGATCGTACTCAAAGTAACCAAGTCAAACAATGTTTGATTTTAATAAAAACAAGACAGTAGAATCCCAGGTTACTATGTGATAAGATATTTTGGGGCCTCTTGTTACAGTACTCTTACAATTATTTTTACCCAGTGGTGAGGGGCCCTCTCCCCCTGAGAGGTGAGTCGATTCTCCCACTGTGGTGCGCTGCGTGTCCTAAGTGGCAACTAAAGTGGAGGGAGCGAGGGGACTGGGGTTTGCTCTCCTCTCCATCTCTACTTCCTAAGAGACAGCAAGGCAAAGGAAGGGGGACGGGAGACCGAAAGGTCCCGCAAACCCTAGTGATAGGGTCACTAAATGTGAGAGGATGTGGAAGTAAAGCGACTGAGTGGAAGTAAAGCGACTGAGTGGAAAAAAGAGGAGATCGGAAGGATGATGACTAAAAGGAAGGTTGATGTGTTAGCCTTGAGTGAAACAAAGATGAAAGGAAAGGGTGAACTACAGCTTGGAAGTATGTATGGTAGAAAGTCTGGAGTTACGGGTGGACATACTAGAGAAGGAGTGGTTGTGCTTGTGAGTGAGAAAGCAAAGGAAAAACTGGTGGAGGAAAGACAATTATAGGACATCAACAGCAAAACTATGTGGTGTTGGTGCGCATCAATGTGGAGTTACTCATTTTTCACTAAATTGCCTGTCTGCTATTGGTCAAACACATGTCAGAAGCCAGTCTGCTATTGGCTTTCATTACAGGTTCATGAAGATGCCGATAAGGCTAATGGACGAACCCCCTCCCATGATGTCCTATTTCTACATCTTTGATCAGTTCAGAATCTCACGTAACAAAGTTTCATTTGTTAAGTTTTCGTTTCAAGACTTTTAGTGATGCTAGATAAAAAAGAAAACCATTAAAACAATGGAAACAAATTATGAGATAATAAATAAATATAAAGAAGTCCAATAGGAACATTATTAGGAAAAAGGAAGTGATTAAACCAACCGTCTCCGAAGGGCATTAAAATGCTCTCATGTAAAAGTTTTAAAATCAATTTCCATTTGAATCTGAGATCTCCCCTTTGCATCCACCTATGAACTCAACTGTACCAGCTCAGGTTCTGTCACTCTGTATCGTTCCAATTTTAGTATGTGCGAAGCCGAAGCGGTCGGGGGCCTATGGCTCGCGAGCCATATATGGCTCTTTCTATGAGTACCTGTGGCTCAGAGACAAATTTGATTACATGCAAATACATTTTCTCCATCTTGTTCAAAACTTGAGCCATTAATCCTGTTCAGATACACGCAAAGCCAAACCAAAGCTGAAATACGATGCAGTACTTCGCAGAATATACAGTATAGGGCACGTTTTTCACTACAATTTACAGTCAAGGTGTCACACCAAAAAAGAAACTCGTTTTGGCTGTACAACGCTAAAGAGTCCTTTATATAAAATCTCACTATATAATCTGTGTTCAGTGTTCAGAAATCCACAGAACAAACTGTAAATACGCCAGAACACCAGAAGAGAACTTAAAGTTGTTTGATTGGGTGAGTGGGAGGGATGGGTGGAGCTATGCAAAAAGTGCAAGCACTCCCTCCCATCTCTCGCCCTACTCCGTCTGCGCCAAAGGTAAGCACATCAGGCTCCCTGTTTGCAAAATGTTGTGACGTTTTTTACAAAATAACTGCTTGCATCTGGTTTTGAAAACAATATATATGAAAAAAAAGGGTCAAAATGAGTTTAACCGATCTTCAGTAATTGCAAGAAAGAGATAACTTTAACTTTGTTGATTTTGGGACATCTGGCATTATTCTCTTTTCATAATTTTTATCAGATCATCAAAAATAAATGTGTTGAAGACTAAGCTTTTGTCTGGGGCGCGGGTTTAGCAATTTAGTACATTTGTCTCATAATATAGGGTGTGGCTCTTTCCCAAAATAAAATGAATATATTTTGCTTTTATGGCTCTTTGAGTCAAAAAGGTTCCCGACCCGTGCTCCAAGGTAAACATATATTGTGTTTTTCTTTACATGTACTTTCATTTATACTCTTATTTAATCATATACAGCTCGAGAGCCACAAGCTATAAAAGAAAAACATTCTCATAAGTGCCAGACGAGTAAATTAATGGCATAAATAGTGTGCCTTGGCTAGATTTCATTTTGGAGGCTCACAATTAAATAATGATGCAGACATGTAAGATTTGATCATACAATTATGTATTTTTCCCCTCAATATTTTTTTCCTTCACTAACATTTTTTCTCTCGCAGTTTTATCAACTATGCATTTGTGAAAACAAAAAACAACAACAACAATTGATTACATTTCCACTACAGTTTATTTTAACTTGGGGGAAGTGTTTTGGCAACATCCAGTGAACATGTTTAAAACTGCAAGTAAATGTATGAATTTTTCTCTAGCGCTACCTTTAGCATTATCTCGCGGGCCTTGAGTTTGACAGCTGTAAAGTACAGTAATTCTTCATTTTTCACATGGGATGCGTTCCAAAAAAGACTCGCGATAGGAAGAATAATCAAAGTAAAATCTTTTATTTATATACAATTATTGTAGGGCCTTATGGGTGTTGACTCGATGTTTATGTGATTTCTGCCCGGCGCCCTGAATGTGAAAGCGAAGAAATTCACGGGTAAATGGCGGGAGTAACTGACTCTTTGCCAATCAAAAAGCAGAAGACAATGCATGATGCAAAACCGCTAAGTCGTGAAAATGCAAAAAGTAAACAGCAATATAGCAAGGGATTACTCTACGATATATTTTGCTACTATTTTTAATAGTTATATATAACTGTATTCATTATATCCCGAGTACAGAGTGTTTAACAACGGATAAGCTACTTACATTAGGTTTTTACCCGCTGCCATTAGACAATTTCACCTAGTGATTCTCACCTAAGAACAGATTAATCTCAATGGTCTACTTTACAGCGCACTCGGCTTGGGACCGAGAGGTTACAGGTTCAATTCTCGGCTCCTCCGAGTTAAATATAGAAGTGTTTTTGGGCAAGATACTGAACCCCTCAGGCCCCTGATAGGCAGGTAGGTGCTTTGCATGGCTGCCTTTGGCTATTGGTGTGTGAGTGTGTGTGTGAATGGGTATGAAGCACATTGTAAAGCGCTATGGGAGGCTGTTGAGGGAGTTGAACGCTACATTTACCACACCTAAACCTCCCATCAACAAAATCTATCACGATTAGGACGATGACCATCACGACAAATAAGGATGCCGGTCAAGGAGAAATCTCAGCTGGCCCCAACATCGCAGTCGATCCATCCCAAAATCTATTTCGGTCGTGACAAGGAGAGAAATGACAGCAGCTCAGTGACAATGGACACATTTGTTGCAAGCCTTTCAATTGTTCTTTTGTGGAGGGGAGTCGGTGTCATTGTCAGAGGATGTTGAATTGCTGGCAGAGCCGCATTCACACTCCGCCGCTTTTACAAGGGCTTCTTTAACAAAGAGCAAAATTTGGGCTTCCTTTCAGCACTTGTAATTACACGTTTCTTGAGGCGGCGGGGTTTATTGTTAGCCCATGGGTGGCTAAGAGAGAACCCAGGCTTTGGGGAATTGTAGTGGATACAAGTTAAAGAGAAAAAGTCCGAGTGGATCGGTATCTAAGTGGAGATGAGCTATCCCCCTTCTCTAAATCCCAATGGCGTTTAACTAGAGGGCGATCAGAGTATTGCGACTGACTCGTCCCACCCCTCCAGTTCTTTATTGAATTATTCCGTCCAGGTGAACCTCTTGGCATTAGCTACTTATTTGCTGTTTTTTTTTGTGTTATTGTTTTCTCATCTCATCTCATGCCACTCATTTTTGGTAGTAGTTATCTTATTTTACAATCATAATCCCAAACAGAAGAAGACGAAGGGACAATTTAAACTCAACTTTAAATGAAAAAAAAAATCAAACCTGCCAGCTGAATGAAATAGTTTTTTTTTCCCTGCAATGTTGTTGGTTCGAGATAAACAAAATCAAATCACCTAATAGGATTTTAATTAGAAATGTCCAATATCTGATAAGAACCACTCGACGCCTGAGTTGCATCAATACTAATTGAAGCCAAGAGTAAGATCTAATATCTTGGTAACCACAACAAGAGACAGAAAAAGCTCAAAAGGTAGTATTTCTATAAAACCGCATAACATTCGGCAGAAACCTGTCATGGTCGCCATGGCGACCGGTCTGCCCCGCCCCCCTGGGCACCAGCTGAAGCAGATGAGCTAATTGCGTGGGTGCTACTTAAGGTTGGGTTGTGGGTATTGCGGGTGCTGGCTCATTACACATTTTCCGTTCTGTCATGCCCTGTCCTGTTTAGTTTGAGTCGGAGGAAACCTGTACCTGCCCATTCTGAGTGTAAGAATGTTTTTGTTCTGTTTTGTCCCGGAGTTTTGGACGACTTTTATTTTGGTCAATAAAAGTTTTGATCGTCAACGCAATTGAGTTCTCCCTTCCTGCCTCCTGCCTCCGTTCTGGTCCGGTCTCCCCCCGTGACAAAACCTTGAATTGATACTCATTCATCCCGAGCTCAATTATTGAATCCACACTGACATTCATCACGAGATCAGTAAAACATGTTTTCCAGCAGTCCTCCGTCCACGACATTATTAATTGCGCACAGCGCCGTCTGAACCTCCACACTTATTCAAACACGTTTCCTTCATGTTGACATTAACAAAACGGCGAGAGAGCCACACTTGAGGAGCACAATTTCTCAAATGTGTCACCGTTACATATTTATGAGCTTCCCTGCTCTGCATCCGAGGAGGTCGCTATGGCGACGCAAAGCTTCTGCACATCCGACAGCAGAGCCGACAATTAAAACGAGAGAGAAACTCTTAGGAAGGGGAGATGCCTTTAAAATGGCGCTTATGGAAACAAGAAGTTCTGGAAAAGAATATATATGAAAGAAAACCATCTTAACCTTATCGGCACTTTCACCCTCAAGCAATGGTCCCTGTAATTTTCCACGGGTCTGAGCGTTCACACAAAGTCGGTGAGCAACGCTTGAAACAACAGTGAGCAACCATAATCCCTAGTGTGGCAACTAAGTCATTATCAAACATGTCCAAAACTTGACATCGAGATACATTTTGCTGAGTTTCCGGCAATGCAAAATTATTTTTCTCTTTTGAATGAATAGACTCATGTACTATTGCAAAGTTCGTTTGTTCTTACAATTCTTTCACAAGATATCCATTTCTTTTTTTTTCCTGATATATTTTGTCGCATAAAATTAACATTTTTGGGGGCTTATTGAGTCGGTTGCAAGATACAGAACTGTACTTAATTACATTTTTTAGTGGAAGTTGATATCATTGGAAATTATTTGAATGCAACACAAACGTTTTCTTCTTTTTTCCGTGTTTTTTTCTACTTTTTTTTTAAATTCCTTTAAAAAGAAGTCGCATTGTGTTCATTTTTTCCGAGCTGTTCCTTTTTTTTTTTTTGTTCTCTATTTACTTTTTTCCTTGGATTACTTTCAACGGGACCCGGACTCTGAAGGTCTTCATCAAACCTTAAGTACCGGTATCATTTTCCGTCCATTTTGCCGGCTGTGATTTTTGGTCTGTGTACTTTAATGAAGGACATTTAGTTTCAATCGCGGGACTTTGGGTTCACATGCGGCTTATATACAGGTGCGGCTGGTGTACGTACAAAATCGGTTTTCCTCTTAAAATGTGGTGGGTGCGGCTTATAATCAGGTGCGCTCTATAGCCCGGAATTTACGGTAAATACTGTGTGTGCAATCCTAGCCACCGTACTTTGGGATCTATACAAGGCAAAGCGGGTTATAAGGCGCACTTTCAAATTTCTCGCATTTTTGGGGTTTTGCAGGTGCACCTCATCCTCCGTAAAATCCGGCACATATTTTTCCACGAAATTGGAACCTTGTAAAAGCGAGGGAATACTGTAGTGTGACCCGTCATATCCGCCTCATACTTGATGGTTCCAAGGATCTTGGCCGAAACCTCGTCCATCAATCTCCTCCTATATCTCTACCCATTAAAGAGGCCTTTTATTAATAGAGCCCATTTTTTTTCACTCTCACAGTCACGCAGAAGCCCTTTTTGTCAAAAAAGAGTATGCCTGCAAGCCAAACTCCATGAAACCCCAGCGCCCGGGCTTTCCCCCCGTTCTCCCGTGTGAAAGCTCAGCCAGGGAAATATTTTGCTTTCAAGCTGAAATAGTGTTTGGAGAGGTGAGCTATCCTTAAGCCCCGGAGCAAACAATTTAACACAGAGGACCTATTTAAAATGATTTTCTTTTTCCCTGCAAAGGCGATCTGATTTATATTCTTGCACACATGCCTTCGTGAGCGCACACACCCAGATTTTGCAATATGATGCATTTTTCCCCCCATTGTATTTGTTAACGTTAAAATAATGAAAAAAAATAAAGCAGAAATAACAGTGTTAATAGAATACGCCTTTTTAATGGCCAAGTACTTTTTAAGGACTTTAAAAGCCATTTTAATTTCTCCAGTTGTCAAGTCATGCACCGTAGATTCCGGACTATAGAGCGCACTTGATTATAAGCCGCACCCACCACATTTTGAGAGGAAAACCGATTTTGTACATAGACAAGCCGCACCTGTATATAAGCCGCGTGCGCCCACATTTAAACATGTAACACAAACACCAAATTAACCCAAACCCGACTTCAAGTCCCGCGATTGAAACTAAATGTCTTTCATCAAAGTCCACAGTCCAAAAATCACAGCCGGCAAAATGAACGAAAAATGATACCGGTACTTAAGGTTTGATGCAGACCTGCAGAGTCCGGGTCCCGTTGAAAGTAATCCAAGGAAAAAAGTGTATATTTCCAAAGTTAAGTTTGGGAAAAATATATCAGATGAACACATTTATTCACGCAGGGGAGCCAATCATACAACAAGCAGCAGCTAGCGCCAAATGGGCGGGGGCAAGCAAGGGCAAAGGGCAATCGTGACACTGGGCAACGCTACGTTATTTTTTGCAACAATTTCAAGAATGTTTAAGCAGTTCAACCACAATTCAAGCACTTTTCAATCAAAGACAATGTTGACAGTAGCTCAGGAGGTAGAGCGCTCGTCTTGGGATCAAGGGACCCCAGTTCGAATCCCGGCTCGTCCGTGTTACATGTCAAAGTGTCCTTGGGTAAGACACTGAACCCCTAATACCTCCAATAAGCAGGTTAGCGCCTTACATGGCTGCACGGCCGCTATTGGGAAATGTGGAGCACATTGTAAAGCGCTTTGGGAAGTCATTGACTTGAAAAGCGCTATAGAAATTCAAGTAATTTCAAGTTTTCAAGCACCCAAACAAGCCCAAACTGCAGTTTTGCCCTTTTTTTATGACAAAATAAATGGTCAGTCCAAAAAAACTATACTTTTTCATTGATAGTGACAGCAAGGATAAACAAATGAGCAGTTACTGTTTTCTTTTTGTGTTTTATTGTACGTCTGAGTTATTCTTCAGAAAAGAACAGCCGAGCGCCTTCATTTTTTTTCCCGACAGCCGCGAATGAAAACGTGGCCTCGCTCAGTCGCCGAGAGCGCTCGAGTACAGGAACGCACTCGCCTTGTGCCTTTTCAAGCGTCGTCAAGAGGCGAAAGTTATTTATCGCCGACGAATACAACGTCGGTGGAGGTTCACGCGATGCCGTTAACGTCTGAACACCCCCAAAAACATAAAAAACGGCTTCTCTTTTTCCACTCCACGCGCTGGGCTCGGATTAGACCCGGGCTCAAAGGACATTTCAATAACGTCAGATTTGAATAGCACCGACGGAAAACTTTTCATCTCAAAAGACTTTCATCTGTTATTTGGTGATAGCCGGTCTCTCTTTGTCAGCACAAAAACGGGAGGCCCGATTTGAATACGGTTACACATCCCTCTATTTATTAAAGCTTGGATTAACATGACAGCAAGTTTTGTCTGGGGGCTCTTAAAGATGGCTCAGAGAGGCAATCTGGTGACAGTAATAGGATCCAGCTAATATACTTGACTGATGCTCCTTTGCCAGTGTTATAAAGCAGAACAATGGGAGAAGGGTTCTGGGAGTGAATACATTGTGTTTGGTAATAGCATGTGTATCCGGAGGAAGACGGCGCGCTAATCAGCCGGAATACCATCACTTAGCAAATATACGGGCTGAGGAAATAAAAAAATACTCAAAGGTCACCGAGCAATTCCATCAGGACTTCTATTCTACAATTAACTGAAGAGACAAAGGGACTGACATTAGACAGAGCAAGAGGAATATTTTTCGCACTCTGTCGGTGAGTTTGTGGAGATTTGTTAAAGGTTGACTTTGAATATATGGAAATCTCTCTAATTGTAGTTCTCGCTTTTTTTTCTTGGCTTCGAGATTCACAGTGAAAATTAATTATGGAGGACATCTAAAAGGGATATTGTCAAGTGCGGGGATTTGATTTCGTTGTTGTTTACGACCAGGGTTGGGTAGGGTTACTTTAACTGGATTACTTTCAATTACTTTCGGATGACTCCGATACCAAATATGCTAATAAAAGACAAAAGAAACTAAATAGGAATAAAATGATGACTCACAACACGTGGTAAGCTTTCTCTTCCGGCTTTGATCTCTTTGATCTCCGGCAAAACTAACATCAATTGCGACAGAAACAAAATGAAAATAAATCCAAACAGCTTGCCAACATCATTTTTGCCGTTCCATGTATTCCGTTACTCCCCAAGCCTGTACAAAATCTAGTCATTTTATTCATATTTAGTTTCTTTTGTCTTTTATTAACATATTTGGTATTGGAGTCATCCAAAAGTCATTGAAAGTAATTAAGTTAAAGTAAACCTACCCAACCCTGCTTACGACAAAGTTACGGTTGCCACGATTTGACTTTAATTCTGAAATAAAATCACAATCTCAATGTTACGCTCCATCAGAACATATTTTAGACTAATTTCTGAAGAGTAGTTAACATATATTTTGCTCATTAATATGTTTATGGTTTCGTAGGCACTCACAATAAGCAGAAAATGCATCAGTTAATTTTGAACTAGTAGGAAAAACAAAATACTCAGCATGCCGAATCCTGAATCTGTACTAAAGGATCCCCCTGAGCCCTTTACTTTTGTTAAATTTCCTAGATTATTGCCGTAAAGAGTGTGGGAATCAAAGAACAGCAACATTATTGGCTGATGGTGACATTGATTTGAACCGTGCATAATAAGTCAGAATAACAAACTGGCATCTTATGCAATCTCCTTTGCAGGGTGTTTAATATTAAAAAAACAGAATAGATAGATGGTTTGATTGATTGATTGATTGATAGATGGATAGATATATAGATAGATACATACCCAATATAACGTTTTGCTATAGAGTATTTAAATAGTGCTATGGAAAAAACACACTGTAATAAAAATAGGGTAATGTGCAAATGTGGGGGTGGGGTTTAATGTGGGCTTTTACTCCCTGGGTGGAGTTAAAGAGACTCATGGCATGAGGAAGAAATGTTCTCCTCAGTATGTATATACTGTATATATATAAATGTATTCTATACTGATATTGTAACGGTGACATCTCAAGTACTTATACTGGCATCTTTCAAAGAAAATGGAAAAAACACTACCATGTGTGTGTGTGTTTGAGTTTTATTTTCTTTGAAAAAAATCCTGCCTCAGCAACCAAAACAAACTTTTCTAACATGCAGAGGACAGACTGGCGAGCGGGGTTAGCGGATCAAACTCGCATCTGCTTCACGGATAGATGGGAAAATCTGCGCGCGTCCCCCAAACCTCTCAATACTAATTAACAATCTACTGATAGCGGCCAAATGCCAACAGTCATTAGCGACCGAGCGACACCAAGCAAAAACGCGGACGTGCATGCGTAGAAACACCAAAGATAACGCACGCCACCGCTGCCCACAGCCCCATCTGTGGATATTAGATTACCGTATTTTCCGCACTATAAGGCGCACCTAAAAGCCTTTCTTTTTTTTCAAAAGCTGACCATGCGCCTTATAATACAGTGCGCCTTAATTATGGATCAATATTAAGTCGCAAACTCTTGCAACTAAAGCAAGCAGCCGCCGACTAGATTTCCCCCCCGAAGGCGAAGTAGTCCTTGGTGTATGCTGGGATTTATATACCGGCGTTTCATTTCCTAACCAATGTGTCAATCATCATTTGAATCAGTCACTATTGGCTAAAGTTATTCGGAGGTAAAGGGGGCGGATCCTTTTTCTCATTTACAGGCTCGCATAGGCTAAAGGGGCAAAACGAAGCCTGCAATTGGCCGAAAAAGATGAATGTGAATCACACGTTGGGTTGCACTACGGCATAGAGAAAACATGTTTTACTATTTTGTATTTGTAAATATTTTACTCTCCTGGATTTACTACACTCACGGTTGTAAGAAGACCATGGTTACGTATCATTATTGAACGTGATGGCTGCAAGAGAACTTAGGTGAGCTATGCGGATTTATATTTTACCGGTACCTTGTTTTAGAACGATCTTGATGTTTCTGTGATGAGTCTATTTTTAAACCAAATTTAATCCAAAGTGTTTATTGTCATATGCACAGTAAAGAACCTTGTTTCCCTGCACAATCAAATTCTTACTTTGCTGTCCACACAGTGGCCAGCAAAAAATAAAATGGAAACTAAGAAATGTTTGTTTGGTGACCTCGTACAGACACTGTTTCCGTACATGTCTAAGACACGTATTTGCTTCTTTGCAAGCTTTCGGAATGTTAAGGGGGTAATAAGTTGGACTGAACTATCTGACTGTTTTGTCGACGTTCCCATTGTAGCGCCCTATAATCCGGTGCGCCTTATGTATGGAAAATATAGGACCAAAAACTATTTTTTGAGGGTGCGCCCTATAACCCGGCGCGCCTCATAGTGCGGAAAATACGGTACAAAATGTCCATTTTGCGCCTGGCCGTGACGCACAATCGAATCTGTCTCGTACGGCGTTAGCAAGGCGCTACAGTTTAACACTTAAAGGAACGGATGACAACTTCAATTCTGGAACGGCGTCGGACCTCTGACTCGTCGGATGATAGCGCCATTTGCATGCACTCGAGCGCCGCCGACGCCTCTGACAGCCATCTTTGATTTTATTTATAAAGGATTTTCGCCGGGCGGGAAAAGTTCCCGGCGCGATTTCTCTCTCGCAGAATCCGTCACTCGGTGCCTCGGTGACAGGGTCAGATAGAGAGAGCATAGCGGTGAGAGGTGTGACAGTGTGAGCAGATGAGGGTCGCTCCGTGTGGAGAACCTCAGCATGACACCAATCACGAGGAACCAGACAGACGCCGGTTGCTCCGAAATATGCCACCCGTGCCGAAAGTCTGGCAGGGAGCCTGCCAACCGTATGGAAGCCACCAAGAGAAGACAGACATTTTTAGTCAGGCTATCGGTAATCAAAGTCGGCGGCCATTATTGTCCATTAAGCAAATATTTCTGGGTTGCACGCGGCTCTTCATATAACTCTGTTTTTATGCATGGGCACAGATAGATCCATATTGAACCAATGACGTGATTTAACTGGACCAATGAATCTTTCTATCTCATCTCATTAGCTACACTGCTTATCCTCAGTAGGGTCGCGGGGGTGCTGGAGCCCATCCCAGCAATCATCGGGCAGTGGGCAGGGGACATCCTGAACTGGTTGCCAGCCAGTCGCAGGGCACACGGGCACAGACAACTCACTTGCTCATTCACACCTAAGGACAATTTGGACCAGCCAATTCACCTGAAATGCATGTTTTTGGAATGTGGGAGGAAACCGGAGTGCCCGGAGGAAACCCACGCAAGCGCGGGGAGAACATACAAACTCCGCACAGGAAGTCCGGAGCTGGATTTGAACCCACGCAGGAGGTTCCCAAGACATGAACTGTGCCGCACATGCGCTAACCACTGTGCAGCCGTGCTATCTATCTATCAATCTGATATAATTCATCCAAATTCATTCAATACGTGGACTGAGCAATTAGGGAAAAACACTGGACCGTTTGTACAGTAAGATCACACCTCTAGTTGGATCCGGCCATTTCTGTCTGTCCCTCACCCCCTCATACACCCCCTATATATATATATATATATATATATATATGGCTAGAGCTCTTGTTGGTAATAGAGTGGAGAGGTGTTATGAAAGGATAGTGGGATGTTGGACGTGTTCTAAGGGCTGGGCAGGGCACCTGTATGATGCGGCAGGGGTAAACCAGTGAAAGCTGTCGGGCCCTGCTGTTGAACAGAAGAGTGTGTTGTGTCACCCTAAACCGAATGACATGGCCGCTTTCTTGTGTCATCTGGAAGGACGAAAGCATGACCAACTTGAGTGCCGAGGTTCCTTACTTGTTTGGGTGTTTGGGCATCTGGGTTGGCCATGGTCCCCCAAAATAATCAGGTGTGTTTTTTTCTACTTTTTCCCTTTTTTTAGCTTCTTTGTTTTTGTATGCGTTTGTCTTGCTGCTGGTCACCCCTCTCGAGGGATATGACCAGGGTAGATGGATAGGAACATGATAACATTGATGCTTTTTGTTTTTAGTACCCGAGTCCAAACAAGAAACGAAAACCCGTCCAGGAAAGAGGTGGCATGCCCAACAGTTATCCAGGTTTTGATGAGAATGTTCCATTCCATGTAGTCTCCAATGACAACCAGTATCAGAAACGCAGCTAAAATTGTCTCGCCTTATCTCCTGACATCCCGCCTGCGTTTTTTGACAGTGACACTCGTCTTCCCCAGTCCTGTGATACCCGTGTCAACACCCGAGTGCAGGGCGTACTCCCCGTAAACAGACGGCGCTTTAAGTAGGACTACCGGCAAAATAAGTCGAGGGTTTGCGTTCGCCTGACAAGACGGCGGTGACAGACTCGGTATTCGTGGTTTTTTTGAAGTTTTTCCGGCTCGGCGGTGGTCTTAAACTTCCCGTGATATTGGCGAGCCCTGTGGAATTCCGACGTCGAGCGCCCGGCCCGGTGCCATCTCCTGTTCTCGTTTGTCATCCGCACCCCTTCCCTCTCCACTGGTGTTTGTCAGGGCTGGTGATTAGCTGTCACCCTCTGCAGAAGCAGATAACGCCCCGCGCAGCCGCTATGCCCCCGGGGAGGGAGCACGCACGTGACACGCGGCAACAAAAGGCGCAAGTGCGTGCACGGAAGGTGCGCGGGAATAGCATCCGTGCTGGCGGCGGTTTTGTATTCCTTGACCAAGATGTACTAACCGAATGCCATTTGGATCTTATCGGTCTTGACGGTGATTAATGCCCCGCGCATCGATTCTAATTGCGAGTCCTTTCTTTTCAAACAAATCTAAGATGCAATAAACAGTTTGTTGGCAGTGTTGCTCCGGAGCTTTCCAAGCACAATTTGAGTTGGCCGCCGGAGCTGATTTTGAGACATTATGACTTGGCATTGGCCGAGCCGGCTGCAGCTGTTGAACTGCCGCCGCATAATTTTCGCCCGTCAGTTCTCGACTTTAAATGGCACTCTTTTGACGGGGCTGCAGGCTACTTAAAAAGATTTTGGGGTTGTCAATCGAAAAAAACAGGTCAGTAGCCGGGAAAGGAGAGCAAAATGTGGTCGGGATCAAAAACGAGTCATAAGCCGGGACGGGAGAGCAAAACGTGGTCGGGGTCAAAAAACAGGTCGTAGCCGGAGACGAACAGGGAAATCAGAAACGGACGGGTCACAAACGGGTGCAAAAAGCGGGACCGACGGGAGTCAGAGTCAAAATCCTTGCCTTGTAGAAACAGAGGTTCGCTGATGGACTGACAACAGGCGAGAGAAAGTACAGAGCTTAAGAAGGACAAGGAACCAATCAGGAAGCCCGCAGGTGATTTTGAGACATTATGACTTGGCATTGGCCGAGCCGGCTGCAGCTGTTCAACTGCCGCCGCCGCCGCATAATTTTCGCCCGTCAGTTCTCGACTTTAAATGGCACTCTTTTGACGGGGCTGCAGGGTACTTAAAAAGATTTTGGGGTTGTCAATCGAAAAAAACAGGTCAATAGCCGGGAAAGGAGAGCAAAATGTGGTCGGGATCAAAACGAGTCATAAGCCAAGACGGGAGAGCAAAACGTGGTCGGGGTCAAAAAACAGGTCGTAGCCGGAGACGAACAGGGAAATCAGAAACGGACGGGTCAAAAACGGATGCAAAAAGCAGGACCGACGGGAGTCAGAGTCAAAATCCTTGCCTTGTAGAAACAGAGGTTCGCTGATGGACTGACAACAGGCGAGAGAAAGGACAGAGCCTAAGGACAAGGAACCAATCAGGAAGCCCGGAGCTGATTTTGAGACATTATGACTTGGCATTGGCCGAGCCGGCTGCAGCTGTTGAACTGCCGCCGCCTCATAATTTTCGCCCGTCAGTTCTCGACTTTAAATGGCACTCTTTTGACGGGGCTGCAGGCTACTTAAAAAAAGATTTTGTTTTCATGTTGTCTGTAAAAGTAAAAAGCATTGGAATTTGCTAAGATTATACAGTAAATGCACGGGAGATGGCATGATATCATCTTCTAGGGCACGCAATAGAAAAATCAGGTCAATAGCCGGGAAAGGAGAGCAAAACGTGGTCGGGGTCAAAAAACAGGTCGTAGCCGGAGACAAATAGGGAAATCAGAAACGGACGGTTGGAAAACGGGTGCAAAAAGCAGGACCGACGAGAGTCAGAGTCAATCCTTGCCTTGTAGAAACAGAGGTTCGCTGATGGACTAACAACAGGCGAGAGAAAGTACAGAGCTTAAGAAGGACAAGGAACCAATCTGGAAGCCCGCCGAAGATGATTTTGAGACATTATGACCTGGCATTGGCCGAGCCGCCGCATAATTTTCGCCCGTTAGTTCTCGACTTTAAATGGCACTCTTTTGACGGGGCTGCAGGCAACTTAAAAAGATTTTGTTTTCATGTTGTCTGTCAAAGTAAAAAGCATTGGAATTTGCTAAGACTATACGGTAAATGCATGGGGCACGCAAGGAACAGGTTGTCAATAGAAAAAAACAGGTCAACAGCCGGGAAAGGAGAGCAAAATGTGGTCGGGATCAAAAACGAGTCATAAGCCGGGACGGGATAGCAAAACTTGGTCGGGGTCAAAAAAACAGGTCGTAGCCGGAGACAAACAGGGAAATCAGAAACGGACGGGTGGAAAACGGGTGCAAAAAGCAGGACCGACGGGAGTCAGAGTCAATCCTTGCCTTGTAGAAACAGAGGTTCGCTGATGGACTAACAACAGGCAGAGCTTAAGAAGGACAAAGAGCCAATCAGGAAGCCCGCCGGTGATTTTGAGACATTATGACTTGGCATTGGCCGAGCCGCCGCATCATTTTCACTCGTCAGTTTTCCACTTTAAATGGCACTCATTTGACAGGGCTGCAGCTTATTTTAAAAAAAGATTTTGTTTTCATGTTGTCTGTCAAATAAAAAGCATTGGGATTTGACAAGATTATACGGTAAATGCATGGGAGATGGCGACACCGTGGTATTTTCCACCAACAAGCATGATATCATCTTCTAGGGCACGCAAGGAACGGCCCGGGGTTGTCAATAGAAGATTGGATTTGGCTGCTTGGAGTGATCGGGAGCTGCAGTACCCAATTTGGCTGTCAGAGGAGGTTACAGACCCCATCCCATAATCAGACGGAACGAAAGCAGATCTTTATCGATTATGTTGGTATTTATTGGTAGTTGACATGAAACCTGGCTAAACACACTCTTAGAGGCCTAAAGTCAAACTGTGTTCACGAAAAGCAATTCAGCCTTACCATAGCCTATAAGTATGATAGTTGCCATGGCGCCTAATTGGCCCCGTCCATGTGGCGCCAGCTGCAGCTTGGCTCCCTGTCAGTATTTAAACTGTCAGTCCTCTTTTGTCGGTCCGCCTGCGAATCTCTGTTTTTACACGGCAAGCCTTTTTTCGCCTATCCTGTGTTTTTGCCCCTGTTTGTCTCCCGCTACGATCTGTTTGATCTCGACCACGTCTGCTCTGCCGTCCCGAATTACGACCTGTTTTGATCTCGACCACGTTTGTTCTCCCGTCCCGAATTATGACCTGTTTTGATCTCGACCATGTCCGTTCTCCCGTCCCGAATAATGTCCCGTTTTTGATCTTGGCCACGTCTAATCTCCTCTCCTGGCTTTCGAACTGTTTCTGTACTGGGTCGTTGTTCGTTTGGTACCTGCTTATACCGTATTCATTTGTGTATTTCTGCTCTTCCCGATCACGTTTTTACTCTTTCACCCCGGCGACTGACCCTTTTTTTTTCGTTCCCGACACTGCCGGCGCTCGCCACGGAAGTGCCACTTCCGCGTCTGAGCAACCTACTCCCCGCGACCAGCGATCTCCGGATCATGTGTTCGCTCCTTTCACTTCTTCCCAATAAAACTGTGAGTAACGTCACGCGAGTGGGTCCTGTCTCCCTTCTGGTCCTGACTATCTGGGCTGAAAATGCCATAACTGTGTTTTTAATCCAATTAGTCTTTGATATATATTAATCTCACTGTTATGGTTTCAATGAAATGTGTGTTTTTTAATTGTTTAACAACATCCTCAAGAGAGTTTTGGGAGTCCTGATAAATCTCGAAACAAGGTCACATTTCTTATTAAACCCTTTGCAACAAACCCCCTCCTGAGTTTGACTATTTTCCTTTTTTTTCCCCTTGCATCATGCAACAGGATTGTTTATTATTATTTTTTGAACCCACACTGTGAGTAAATCGGTCACAGTGATGAGCCCTGTAAAGGTTCTCGGATTCCTTTTTGGAATTGCTGATACTGGAAGGAGCAGATTTACAGTAATCCCTCGCTATAAGGCACTTTACTTTTCTCAGTTTGGCTACTTCATGCATTTGCATGGTGCATTTTTTCTGAATTCGGATTGGCTAAATAGCACCCACCATTATGATTTGATACTATTTGTAAAGAAAATAATAATAAAGACAATCCCCTACCTACGACCATTCGACTTACGGAAAACAATTTTTACGGGATGTCGAAAAATATCTGGACGTTAAAGTAAGTTAGATGTTGCATTGTGTACTGTAGTTCTTATTTCCGCCGCTGCCTGGGTGTGGCGCTGTGAGAGGTTACCCAGCATCCACCCCGAAGAAGAAATCCATTTCCTCTTCCTAGTGAGTAAACATTTTATGCTGTATCTCCAGCGCGCTAAGAGCTTTGACCTTTTTATCGTTTAATATCTCGTGCATCCATTCAATATGTTTGGTGTATAGTTTATTGAAGAGGCGAGCCGTTTCTTTGGAAATGAAAGTGGAATAAGAAAGCTTGATGCGGTTGAGAAAATGGTCGGATCGCTTTTTTGGGCCACTTTTTATCACAGAGGAGGACCTCTTGAAGCCCATCTTCCAAAAGTAAGTTAAACTTAACTTAATTCATTTTTATAGAGCATTTTATTATAATCGTTGACCAAATACAGTAATATACTATTGTAAATGTCTTGATTACCGATATGCTTCACCTGTGCCCGCTCCTTTGGCGCCAACTGCCTCGGACTCTGATTGGATTTCTGTCCCTATTTAATCCCACTCCTGTCTGTCCCCATTTGTCTGTCCGTCTGCGAACCTCAGTGAACACTAGGCAAGCCTTTTTCGACCCTGACTCCCACCTGTCCCGTTTTTTGCTCCCGTCTGTCCCCGGCTTCGACCCGTTTTTGAACCTAATCACGTCTGCTCTTTTTGTCCACGACTACGTCTTCTCTCCTTTTCTGGTTTCCGACTCGCTTCCCGGCTACCGAGCAGCTTTTTCTGTCCCTGACACCGCCATCGCTCGCCATGGAAGATCCACTTCCGTGTTCGGAGCACAATCCGAGTACCAGAGCGACTTGCTTCCCGCGTCCGGCGAACACCAAGTCATCAAAGCGGCGCTGCCACGAGCGGCTGCCTTTTCCAGCAGCTGCCCTATTGTTTTATTGTCTGCTCATATCTTCGGTGTTTTTCTTCCCGTTTTGACAACTACACTATGGATTACTTCTATCCTATGGACATGGGTTTTAGCGCACAAAAATGCGTCTATTCAAGGAATCAACTCCTTGCCCTGAAGAATTCTCGTGCCGGCGTGATGAAGGGGCCTATCGTGGAAGAAGAGCCGGAGCTAGCTAAGCGGCTAGCGGCGTTATAAGTCTTCGGTACCATCCGTAATCATGGTAAATGCGAACTCACGACCAAATAAGATCGAGTGCTGGTGGAAAACATCGAAGCGCACGGGGAGCGCAGTTGCTGTGTTTTGCGGAAACGTGGCTCACGTTTAGCATTCCGGATGCTAACGTGTAGCCACGCGGAGCTACCCGCAGCTATCCGGCTTCAACGCCGCTATACAGAGACACGAAAGCCGGGGGGAGTCGGAGAGGAGGCGGACTTGCTAACACGAGGTGGTGTATCCCTGGATTTTCACGAAGAAAAGATTTCCATCTGCCGCAGGGATGTCGAACTTTTGGACTAGCGTGACGTCATCCACTCCGCTACAAGCACCCCTAGGGCATCATGTTAATCTGTTAATAAACAACGGGGTAGACTGCTGGAAGTGTGAATTTCCCTACGGGGATGAATAAAGTATCTATCTATCTACCTTTCTCTTCCTTCCAATAAAAGCTTGTGAGAAATGCAAGTGGGTCCTGTCTCCGTTCTGGTCCTGACACCGCAGGATATTTGGCCCACTGATAAAGAGTATAATAGCAGAGTCGGACGTTCTTCCGCAACTATTGACGAGAGCGACACAACGTCAAAGCGAAAGCTATGGCACCTCCGCTAACTCAAGCATACGCCTTTTAATATTTAAAAGGACACAGAATATGTTTCTACGCCGAGGCAAAAATAACACCGGCATATACATAAATCAACATTAACTGCATAACATTTCATTTGATCAAACGGTTGGGAAAGCTGATGGCCGGCATTGCAGAATCCCTTCTGGCTTTCCTATCATAATAACATGGCGGGGAAAGACCCACCTTGGCTCCCTGTTTCAACTGTCACAACAGTTAAAGGATTGTAATGTAGCAGATAAATATACCGCACGGATTTATCTTTTGGCCCTAAGCAGCTTTGTTCCGGGAAGCCTTGAACAATGTCGGCTAATCATAGCATTTGAAATGTGTCGTCTGGCAATCGTCAGGAACAAGAGGTGATTTCTTAGGACATGACAGGCCTGCTGTGGAAAGAGAATAGGAAAGCCAGGTAATGGCAGAGCAAAGGGCTGAGAGAGCGAGGAGACCGAGAGCGAGAGCGCGGTGGGAGCCGCAATAAAGACAGCCGGATAAAAACAGGAAAAAAAGCAGAGACAAGACGGGATCTGATCCTGCCTGTGCACATATGGTGTTGTGCGCCCCGTCGCTACCGGGGCACCGAACGGCTTCTCGAGATTTCCTGCATGACAACGAAAATCGGATAGAAAATAAATGCTCACCGTGTCTGAAAACACTGCATACATTCGAGCTTGATAAAGAAGGAACAATTATTTTTCTCCAAGTGTTAAATAAAAAAAATAGGAGCTAACTAAGTCCGTGTATTGACCTCCACCTGTCATGGTTGCCATTGCGCCCAATTGGCCCCGCCCATGTGGCACCAGCTGCGGCTCATTGACAGATTTGGCTTTCTGTCTATTTAAGCTCAGTGCTCTCATTTTTCCTTTGTCAGTCCGTCAACAAACTTCGGCGGGTTTCGACTCGGTCCTGTTCCTGTTGGTATTTCCTGTCCGGTATTGTTCCCGTTTATTTTGTCCCGTTTAATTTCGGTTTCCAATTTTATTTCTGTCAATTTTTTGTCCTGTTTATTATTTTCTCCAGTTTTTGTTCCAGTCTAGTTTGTCCTGTTTATTTTCGATATCCTGTTTCATTATCTATCCTGTCTGTCCCGGCCTGTCCGTTATCAACTCGGGCAATTGGTATCGATCTCGTCAGCCTCTGGCTTCCTATCATTTCACTCCAGACTGCTGCCTAACGTGCAAGACTCCCCATTTCCCGTAAAATAAAAGGCTTGTGTGAGTAACGTCACGCGTTTGGGTCCTGTTCCTGTTCTGGTTCTTGACACCACCAAGGCCAACTGTCTAGGCCATTACATTACAATGTATTAACTATTATTGTTGTTGTCATTATGTCATTATCAAAGTCCTATTTCTTGATCATTTAAGGAAGGGTTAAATGGACAAAGTGTATAAGTTGACCACTAGATGTCGCTGTATTGTGTAGCGAAAACGAATGCTAAAAGCACAAGGAACACCAACTATGGAGACTCAAAGGGGTCTAAGTTTGCCTGGCCTTTTCGAGGCTTATACACATTTCTCAACCTGCTGGATTTATTCGTGCATAAAACTAAAGCCAGACTACAAACACAAACCAGTAAACAGTTTCTGCCCATTTATCCGGACAGTTTGTTTCTTAAGTCTTTGTTTTAAGTCTTTATGATTTGATTTTGGAGTCTCATTGTCAGGACCAGAACGAAGACAGGACCCACTTGCTTTACGTTTCTTTTTGTTTTGTTGGTAGAAAGGAAATGGTTGCCCCCATGATCCGGTGATCGCAGGGCACGAGAAGCAGGTCATTATGAACGCGGAAGTGGGGACTTCCGTGGCGAGCGGTGTCGGGAACGGACAAACGGGTCAGTAGCTGGGACAGGAGAGCAAAAACGTGGTCGGGGTGGGAAGCGAGTAGAGGAGAGTAAACGTGGTTAGGATCAAAAAATGGGTCGAAGCCGGGGAACAGACGGGAGCAAAAACAGGAGTAAGTCAGGGTGGAAAAGCTTGCCTAGAGTAAACTGAGGTTTGCAGACGGACTGACAACAGGTGACAGAAAGGAGTGGGTTTAAATAGGGACAGGGAGCCAATCAGAGTCCGAGGCACAGGTGACTTACATCAGTAATCATGACACTCATGTTGCAAGGAACATATCATTAATAACATTGTAACCAATGACATTAAAGACAGTTCAATTATATATTATACAATATAAAAAATGTTTTATACCCGAAAGTTAATAGTTTTTGGCACTGTTTATAAATCCTTGCATCCGATTTAAACAAGGTCCAAATTTCATTTACTGAACAACCATCTTCAAAGCAGAATGCTGCATCCGTCCTGTTTCCCTTCAGCTAGCATCTCCTTTCCCCGCGTTGTGTTAGCGCCAAACATACCTTTTGGAAGCCCGGCCAAAAAGTTCAACCTTGGTTTCATCAGAATCTAACAAATGTCCGCTCGCTTCGGGCATTGCTTTGTGCCCGGCGCCATTACAGCAGCAGTGTGGGCTGCATTCTCATAAAGCCTGGGCCAGCTTTTTTTTTTTTTTTTTTTTTTTTTTGCAGCAATGTTTTTGTGTTTGGATTTCCCCCAAGAATTGCAAGGCGCTCACCTACCAAGAATGATTTAAAGCAAATGAACTTTTCATATTTTAACTTGTAAATGCACCTCTGAAACATGGTAAGATTTACAACGTTTGTACACCTTTTTCATGGAAAACTGTAAAGTTGACTGTTTTTGGATGTGTATTTCTCAGACTTCCATGCTATGAAATTAACCTGTTTTTATATTTAGGAATATAAAAACAATCACACACATTCACATGGTCCCGTTTCATGGAGCGGCAGTAGCTCAGGAGGTAGAGCGCTCGTCTTGGGATCAAGGGATCCCAGTTCGAATCCAGGTTAGCGCCTTACTGTTGGAATTATATACATATATTTATCCTACAGTTGACATTAATATGTTATAAGTGTTCTCAGCCCTTTTTGTATAGTTTTCAGCCGTAAGCTGTTCTTCAAGGCCATGAGTTGTTTTTGTTTCTGTCTCTTTCACATTCCAGTGGGTGCACCCTGACCTGTGCATGCCATAACTCAAGTTGTTTTTTACCAAGAGCCTTAATATTAAAAGGGAGGGTTCGGGGACTTGTTCAGAGCGAGGAGGAGATTTGTAACAGCCTGGTCTCCGCCGCTCTCATGATAATGATTAATAAAATAACCAATTCTCAATGACCGATTCTCTATGTCTTCTTTTATTTCAGAGCGTTTTATTAAAAATGTTGGGGACTTAAACCTAACACTTACATGGCTGCAAGGCCGCTATTGGGAAATGTGGAGCACATTGTAAAGCGCTTTGGGAAGTCATTGACTTGAAAAGCGCTATATAAATGCAGATCATTTCATCATTTCATTTCATTTCATCAGTCTAATTTCATTGTTTGTAAATACGTTTTTCAATCTTATTTCCTTTTATTGTGAAGTCGCGCTTGTGTGTGACTTCCTGTTTATGTAAGACGTCAATAAACCACGCCTACTGACGGGAGGTCTCCAGTCTCAGCCTGGGCGGCCAGCCAGCATGGCCGGCAGGTTGGGCTCGGATTTCCACCAAGTAGAGTTAAAACCTAAATGAGTGTTTTCATCTGAGTAATTCTACCAACAGAGAGTTTATATCTTGGATATCTCTCACAAAAACTTTCAGCACTGTCTAAGGCCCACTGACGATAGCTTTCCAGTTCTGTCATTGTGATATTCTACTAAAAAAGACCGAGTCTCTTATACCAGTATCTGAAATAATGTCTGCCCGGATGCCCGGGGCGTGCATTTTTTACGTCGGGCGTACAACTTACAAAACATCTCCGCTCGGGTGGCCGACAACTTTTTCAAATCCAACGTTTGATTTATTCAGATTTCGAAATCTTCGTTCGTTTGGAAATTTCAGAATTTCGGTCCTTTTGGCAGTTTGCATACTCGGCAGCCAATCAGAATCCTGCATCAAACTTCCTGCTTCTGGACTTTGCCGAACCTTATAAGGTCGTGCATTTGCATATCATTTTCCAAAGTAGATGCAAGAAAAATGGATAAGTGGTTAGGAATCAAGCCAAAACCTCAGCCCCATAAGAAAGATTCAAAAGAAGCTAACAAAATTTATGACGCTACAAAAAGTAAACGTACATTAAAAGCATCGTAGAAAGAGGAGTTCACATGGCTTGTAGCAGACGACGCAACGCAAACATTGCATGAATGAAGATGAGTAAATGCAGGTACATACTGATGGCAGATGGAAAACAGCGACGTCGTATACACGCAATGAATGTTATAAATAGATTTATAACGAACTTAATTCTAAAGTGTTGTTCTGTTATATATTCTGATTATCAATCCTTGGTACTTTGCAACAGTGTGTTTTTTTTTTGCGATTAGTCAGCTTATTGTGTTTCAAGTTGTGAAAAATGGGGCAGGCGACTTTATGGCTGGGCAGGCAACCTTTCAGAGTCTTTAATATGGGAATAACATAGTAACAACATAGTAGTAACATAAAAAGTTATCTTAGTAAATCATATAAAACTGGGTGGCGTTTTACGCTAATTAGTAATAAATAGTTGCTCTCTCTGGTCTAAGGACTTCCAAAGCAAATTTTCAACTTCTCCGGTACCAAACGAGGAAATACAGTGTGATTTATGTCTTTTGCAGAGCCACCAATATATCTGTAATTTACATTCATTATTTGTTTTTGCGTGTGCATTTATCACAAAACGATTTTTAGATCTTGAGTAAATCCAAATCCAGCTCCAGACTCCCTGTGCGGAGTTTGTATGTTCTCCCAGTGCTTGCGTGGGTTTCCTCCGGGCACTCCGGTTTCCTCCCTCATTCCAAAAACATGCATTTTCAGGTGAATTGGCCGGTCCAAATTGTCCCTGGGTGTGAATGAGCGAGTGAGTTGTCTGTCCCAGTGTGCCCTGCGATTGGCTGGCAACCAGTTCAGGGTGTCCCCTGCCCACTGCCCGATGATTGCTGGGATGGGCTCCAGCACTCCCGCGACCCTACTGAGGATAAGCAGTGCAGCTAATGAGATGAGATGAGTAAATCACAAATATATTTGTTTTTGACTCAAATCTCTCCCCATATAGGGAACAATGACAGTACTATGTAGCTTCCATTTTCAGTTGCAGGAAGTTCTTTCCATTGCAATTTATCACTGAGAAATACTACCTTCGTTTGCATGCCCCAACATAAATAAATAATACATATTTCTTGCACTAATATACATTTCATCGCGCCCTGTTTAGGTGTGGTATGCAACTGTCTTCTTGGGCGATGACGCTTCATAGGATATGACATGCAAACTAATGCCAGCTGCAGTTAATCACAAGGAAAGAAGCATTCAATAGCAAAGTGAAGACCTGTCGTGTCCAACATGGTCGCCGTGGCGACCGGCTGGCCCCGCCCCCTGGGCACCAGCTGAAGCAGATCGCCTAAATTGCGCGTTTGCTTCTTAAGGGGGGTTTTGGGAATTGCGGGTGGCCGGTTCATTGCGTTTTCTGTTCTGCATTATTCTGTTCTGTCTGTCTTGAGGAAATCTGTGTTTGCACGTTTTGAGTTAAAACCTGTTTTGTGAGTATTCGCTGGTCTTAGTTCCTGTTTGCCTGTAAGCCTGTTTTTGTTTTGTTTTGTCCCTGAGAGTTGGACGACTTTTATTTTGCTAAAGAAAAGTACTAATCGTCAACGCAAATGAGTTCTCCCTTCCTGCCTCCGGCCTCCATTCTGGTCCGGTCTCCTGACAAGACCACTGAGAGCAGTCAGCTTCATTTTGAACGGACTAGAAACATGGTTACAATTTCAAGCATTTACAAGCACTTCACCCAAAAAATGAAGCTCTGTTCGACTCTTAAAAACACAACATTCAAGCATTTCAAGCACCCATACGAACCCTAGATTTACGTCTGGTTGATTGACTGTCACGTGAAACTAGCTAGGAATTCCTGCAGCTCCTTCAGCGTACGAGTCGGCCTCTGGTGGCCTCCCTGAGCAATTTTCATCTCATCTTTTCATCAATCTCACGGGGACGTCCTGTTCTTGGCAGTGTCACATGGTGATGCCCCGTCTTCTTTGTGTTCCAGATATGGATTGAGTTAGCAATAATTGTAATGAGCAAGACTGGTGACAAGACTTCCAACACTGATTTTTGTCTTATTTTGTTGTCAACAGGGCTGGGAAGATTACTTTAACTCATTCAGTGGCATAACATATAAATATGTTTTCAGGAGCATTGTCCCTGAGTGCCAAAATGTAAAAATCCTTTTTTTGTTTTATTTTTTAATGGAAAAAAAATCTAAAGGTTTTGGCGCTACTGCTCAGTAAGTATCAAGCCTCTGGGAATAATTTCAGTATGATGAATCACCACTAAATGGCAAGAATGGCGTTGATCAGATCTTTGTCAACACTTTTTGTGTTGCTTTGCTTCCTATATCCAGCGATTGAGAGTGTATGTACTGCCCCGAGTGACCAAAAATGTGTAATCCTTTCACCAGGATGCATAAAATGTGGTTTTGCAAGCAAAGCACCCTTGTGTTCATAGAAAGCACCGCTTAGATATTGGTGGTGTTACAAATGAAAAAAAAAAACAATACTGAAGTCAAGGTTCCTACAGCTTAAGACACATTACATTTTTCTAAATGCCTTTTGAGATCAAATTTAAGACCAAGTCAACAAAAAAAAAAAAAAATTTAAACAGACGAAACAAAAAAAAAAACACAACATTTAAACAGACAAAACAAAAAACATCACATGATTAGAGGCAATTTTAAAGAGATATTTATTTAAATTGTTTTAAAAATCACATTTCCGAGTTTTTTTGAGTTTTCCCTTGCATGCATGCCAGTTTCAGATCAGTGGCCTGCACAGTGCATTGAGACATTTCACACACGGCGGCGCAGTGGTTAGCGCGTGTGCAGCACAGTTCTGAGGTCTTGGGAACCGCTTGTGTGGGTTCAAATCTAGCTACCGGACTTCCTGTGCGGAGTTTGTATGTTCTCCCCGTGCTTGCGTGGGTTTCCTCCGGGCACTCCGGTATCCTCCCACATTCCAAAGACACGCGTTTCAGGTGGATTGGCCCGTCCAAATTGTCCCTAGGTGTGAATGAGCGAGCGCGTTGTCTGTCCCTGTGTGCCCTGTCACTGGCTGGCAACCAGTTCAGGGTGTCCCCTGCCCACTGCTCGAAGATAGCTGGGAGGGGCTCCAGCACCCCCGCGACCCTATTGAGGATAAGCGGTGCAGCTGATGAGATGAGATGATGAAATCTTTCACAATTGTTTATGATAGATGGACAATATAACGTTAAAAAAGTATAAGAGGATGCCCTGCGACTGGCTGGCAAGCAGTTCAGGGTGTCCCTTGCCCACTGCTCGAAGATAGCTGGGAGGGGCTCCAGCACCCCCGCGACCCTACTGAGGATAAGCGGTGCAGATAATGGATGTCATGTTCCAAATTTGAAGTAGGGATGCCAAACCTAGGCTCAGTAAAACATTCTCACAACATAACAATAAATTGTATAGTGGATTTTAAACAACAATGAACTGCAAAACACAAAAATAGGACGATCATATTTACGAAAGGTCCCTGAATGCATCATTAGCGCGCAACTGCACTTGCCAATAACCGCACACGTAGGCAGCCTCGATAAACTGCAGGCTCCTGCCAATTCAACTAAATGAGTGCTACATTGAAGGACAACTAAGATACAGACAAAAAGAGAAGTGATTTTAACTACAACACGGGTTGACAAACAAGCAATCGATACAATCTGCATAACAGACTGGGATGTTACGACAATGCATTGTATGTAATCCTCATCTCCTCATCTCATGTCAGTGATTGAAATTATGATAGACAAAATGTATGTAAATAAAGTTTTGAATACAATTGTACCGTAAATTCCTGACTATAAGCCGCTACTTTTTTCCCAAACGTTCAACCCTGCGGCTTATTCAGTGATGCGGCCAATTTAAACGCAATTGAGCAGTCGAGCAGTCCGATAAAGAAGGAAACAGAGCTACTGCACGCAAACTTTACCTTGCAAGCGTGTTGCTAGCGTGTTATAAGGGAATAAGGGAGCGTGGGGCGAAGGCAACATGACAAAATTTCTTTCCCATACTCCCTATAACTGACGTCAACTTTGATGACGTCAGTTTTAGGGTTTACGGTGATTTCTACATGAACGGTATGTTTTTTTTAACAGACCCGTCAGCTGTATTGCGAGCGTGTTGTTAGTAGCGTATTGCTACCCTTCACAGGCACGGTTTTGGATGAAAGTTATAATATTATTATTAAAGCTTTGAAAACTCTCTCGGTGTACCGTCTTTCTTTGTAAATATGTGTAACCATGTATAATATGTATTTGCAACTGTATATTTTTGTAATGTATTTATTTGTATTTATTTTGGACACTTATTCTGATAAGTCTTGCACTGACCAATTAAAAAGAAGGGGCGTAACAGACACGGCAGACAATAGTGGATATATATTTTTCTCACCCTTACCTTTGGAAATATACACTTTTTTTCCTTGGATTACTTTTAACAGGACCGGGACTCTGCAGGTCTGCATCAAATCTTAACTACCGGTTTCATTTTCCGTTCATTTTGCTGGCTGTGGATTTTGAACTGTGTACTTTATGTTCAGTTAAAATCGCGGGACTCAAAGTAGGGTTAGGGTTAATTTTGTGATTGCGTTACATATTTTAATGTGGGCGCATGCGGCTTGTATACAGGTGCGGCTTGTGTAAGTACAAAAGCGGTTATCTTCTTAAAATGTGTTGGGTGCGGCTTATAATCAGGTGCGCTCTATAGTCCGGAATTTACAGTAATTCTTTACCTCAACTAAGTATACCTGTAAATTGTTTGTCTTTTTTTAAGATTACATTTTTCTGTGTTCTATTCAGTGTCTGAAATAACGTCTGCCCGGACGCTGGGGCGTGGATCTTTTTCAAGGGAAAAAAAACCCGGAATTATTTTTGCTTTATTCCGATTTTGAAATTTCGATTCGTTTGGCAATTTACATACTCGGCAGCCGATCAGAAGCTTGCACCGAATAACTTTGTGCTTTTAGACTTTCCTGAGCGTTATAAGGTCGTGCATTTGCATATCATTTTCCAAAGTAGACGCACAGAGAACACAAGAAAAATGGATAAGTGGTGAGGAATCAAGCGAAAACCTCAGCCCCAGAAGAAAGGTTCAAAAGAAGCTAACAAAATGTATGACGCTACAAAACGTTAATGTACATTAAAAGCACCGTGGAAAGAGGAGATCACGTGGCTTGTAGCAGATCTCACGATGGCAGATGGAAAATAGCGATGTCATATACATGCAATGAATGTTAGAAGTAGATTTATAAAAAACATAATTTTAAAGTGTTGTTCTGTTATATTTTCTTATTATCAATCCTTAATACTTTGCAGCAACGGGGTTTTTCTCGCGATGAGTCGTCTTATTGTGTTTCAAGTTGTGAAAAATGGGGGAGGCAATTTTATGGCTGGGAAGGCAACTTTTCAGAGTTGTCTGCCCTGGTGTCTGGTAACTTTTTGTCTCGAGTTTCACGTTTTTACGTAATACTGTTACTTGTATTCCGTTACGCCCCAAACATGGTCATCGATCAATATATTCTTTTATTTTATCGCTGGTCCTGATCCGGCTCTATCAAACAAAAACTGCATATAAACAATGTCATTTTTGCCAATTTGTACTGAACATTTGCGGTCATCTGCCATCGGTTTCCACCGAAACAATAACAATAAATAGGGAAAATGGACTCCAGGGATAAGACTGAGGTGTGACTGTGACCAGACAGCAAAATCATCTTCGTAATACGAATCGAAAAGCCCTCCAGGCTTTTATAGATTAACAGCATAGATTTTTCTCTCTGTCTCCATTTCTACCTGGCTTAGGTTTAATTCAACTCAATTAAATCAGCCTCGGAGTTCTTGGAGAATGCAGTCGTTTATCTTTGAGTTGAGCGACTTTGGAGGAGAAACCCAAAATGCAACAAAAAAAAACTGAAAAATGCTATCCTGTTTTTTCTACTCAGATGCAAAACGGGCAGTCGATGGAGTTTTGGCAATCCCAGCTTGAAAACAGATGTGAAAGATCGAGCAACATCGCTTTAATAGATGCTCAGGCCTCATTATTATATCAAAACATGAAGGCTTTTTATCACTATATATATATATATATATATATATATATATATATATATATATAATATATTACTCATCTTCATTCATGCAATGTTTGCATTGCGTGGTCAGCTACAAGCCACGTGAACTCCTCTTTCCAAGATGCTTTTATTGTACGTTTACGTTTTGTAGCGTCATCAATTTTCTTAGCTTCTTTTGAATCTTCTGGGGTTGAGGTTTTGGCTTGATTTTTGAACCACTTATCAATTTTTCTTGTGTTCTCTCTGCGTCTACTTTGGAAAATGATATGCAAACCTTATAACACTCTGGAAAGTCCGAAAGCAAAAAGTATTTCGATGCAGGCTTCTGATTGGATACCGAGTATGCAAATCGTCAAACTAACCGAAATTCCGAAATTTCCAAACCGAACGAAGATTTCAAAATCGGAGTAAAGCAAACGTTTGATTTTGAAAGAAAAAAGAAGAAATAATTTTTAAAAAAATTCTTGAAAAAGTTGTTGGCCACCCGGGCGGAGACGTTTTGTAAGTTGTATGCCCGACGTAAAAGATGCACGCCCGGGCGTCCGGGCAGACGTTATTTCAGACACTGATTTGTCCCAACATGATGTTTTTAGCTTATAAGTTAGTCTGTATTACATATTTATTCTGGAGTACCCCGTAAAATCTCATTTTAAACAATGTGTACTATGATGGTATCGGAGACCTGAAGTCAGGGGAGGCAGGAGAGAATGTGCCTCACTTGTCAGCATGAAAATATCAAAAATGCATTCAATGGTTGTATTTTTTTCAGTCTTAGCGTTATTTCTCTTTTAATTTCACAATTTTAGGATTTTCCTTTTTCAAACTCGGAGTTTTCACATCTACTCTTCAAATACTAAATGAGCAGCTGCTGAGAATCTCATTATCGCCTCCATGTTCGCCCCCATGTTCGTGTCGAGCTGAAGAAAAATAAGGAAGACTTTGACAATTCATGTTTTTGTTCAAAAGGAGCGGTGCATGGACTTCATTTATAAGTAAAGGTAAGGCCATAAGTTATTTTTTTATATCCTAGTTTGTATATTGTTACCAAAAATGCTGTTTTCAACAAAACACGTTACAGTGTTCTGGTTTGCCCGCGTCCCTACGTCCTAAACGCATCATTTTTGCTGGGGACGCATAGTCTTAAATCAACGTGCGTCCCAGGGACGCAACTTTTTTGACATGAAATTGTCATGATCATTTTTTGACAAAGATTTACCGCACTCCAAACTTTTCGTCAGGCAGATCCGCCATTGTTGTTTTGGTCTCGCGGTTCGAGTTTTCGTCTGCACGACGATCTCGGCCAACGAGATCTCGTTGCTTCGAGATGACGTCATTGTTGTGGTGCTCGTCGTCGAGCGAAGGTTAAGTATGCCTCCGAAAAAACAGTTCGTATTAGGTGAAAATCAACACAAAATTGGTAATTTCTTCAGTGTCAGTAATAAGTCGAAACATAATGCAGAAAGTGATAACAACGTCAATAATTCCGGCACCAAAAAACAGCGGGGAAATTCATACCTGTCAACCTGTACGTTTTTGCCGTACAAAGTACGTTTGTTGTGCATTTTAAGACGTGTACGGCGTACAAGAAAATCTGTACGGAAAAACGAAAATTTGTCAATGATGGGTACCATCCGGTATACACCGAAACGGCAAATCAATCAAGTCAATTGCGTTCGAGTTGTGCAGTAAAGTCAGTCTTTCTAGAGAACCGGCTTTTCTGGCTCAACTCATTAAAGAGAGCCGGCTCTCAAACGGCTCACTTGCTTTGATGATTGATATTACGAATTATGTTGTATAAAGAAGTTAAGAAAAAAAGGAAGTACAAGCATAAGCATTTGAACACACGCCGTACGTTGCTGGAATTTAAACATGGCTGCTCACGTCTATTCCAAAATAGGTGAAATAACATATCCAAAACAAAAAAATATAATTGAAACATAAGTACACCCTGTGGCTAAGAAGTTGATGCTGCGGCACGGCATAGCTATAATTTTTGACAAAACACAATGTCATGGTTGCCATGGCGCCCAATTGGTCCCGCCCGTGTGGCGCCAGCTTTTGTCACGGTTGCCGTGGCGCCCAATTGGCCCCGCCCTAGGGCGCCAGCTGCAGCTTTTTGACAAATTGGCTCCCAGTCAGTATGTAGACGCTGTCCTGTCAGTCCCCTTTTGTCGGTCAGTCTGTGAATCTCCGTTTTTACTTGGCAAGCCCTTTTTCGCCTGTCCTGTGTTTTTGCTCCTGTTTTTCACCCGTTACGATTTGTTTTGATCTCGACCTCGTCTGTTTTCCTGTCCCAAATAACATCCTATTTTCTGATATCGACCACGTTTTTGCTCTTGTATCCCGGCTACTGACCCATTTCTCCGCTCTCAACACCGCCATTGCTCGGCATGGAAGTCCCACTTCCGCGTCTGAGCAGCCTGCTCCCCGCAATCTCCGGCAATCCTTTCCCTTCTTCCCAGTAAAACCGTAAGTAGCGTTACAGGAGTGGGTTCTGTTTCTGTTCTGGTCCTGACCAGTGTTCCCTCTAAGCTGCGCGCGTGCGCAATTGCGCACTGCTCGCACATTCTCAGCGCACAAGAAAATCTAGCCGGCGCACAAAAATCAGGGCTCAAAATTACTAATTAAGAAGCGACTTAAGTCAGTTACAGTGCATGAAGGTAAAATTGCACGGGTTCCCCTGACGTTGTGTCCTAAATGCGGTATTTTGAAGTCGAGTCAAGGTAGAACGAAGTTGAGTAAAGTTAGTAGAGTTTGCCGAGAACCGGCTTCTTCGGCTCGGCTCACTAAAAGGAACCGGGTCCTAAACGGCTCTTCGGGTTGTTTTTGCTTCTTTCATCCCAACATGAACAAATATTATGTAACATTATGCACAAAATGACTTAAAGGAAGGGGGGAATAGAACAAAAAAGAAAGAAATACCAACATGAAAAAAGTTGTGAAAAGCTGAGAAAAAAAAAACAAAATGAAGAGAAAAAAATAAGGAAAAAATGTAGAAAAAAGCCAGAAAAAAAGAAAAGAAAGACATGTAGGAAAAAAGTAAATAGAGAACAAAAAGAAAAAGTAACAGCTCAGAAAGAATAAACACAATGAGATTTTTTTTAAAGGAATTTAAAAAAAGGTGGAAAAAAACACGGAAAAAAGAAGAAAACGTTTGTCTCGCATTCAAATAATTTCCAATGATATCAAGTGAATCTTGTTGCCAAAATTGTACTTCCACTAAAAAATGTGATTAGGTACAGTTGTGTATCTTACAACCGACTCAATAAGCCCCCAAAAATGTTAATATTATGCGACAAAATATATCAGGAAATAAAAAGAAATGGATATCTTGTGAAAGAATTGTAAGAACAAACGACGTTTGCAGTAGTGCATGAGTCAATTCATTCAAAAGAGAAAAATCATTTTGCATTGCCGGAAACTCAACAAAATGTAACTTGATGTCAAGTTTTGGACATGTTTGATAATGACTTATAATAATAATAATAATAATTTCCTTGTATTGTCATTCTGTGTAACAATGTACACAGAACGAAATGTCGATTGCACCTGACCCGTTGTAGCGAGCCGATGCAGCCGCAGCCAACAGAGGGCGCCGCCGACCACTTTTTAAGTCTTAGGAATGACTCGGCCGGGGCGCGAACCACCGAGTTGCCACACTTGGGATTGCCGTTGCTCACTGTTGTTTCAAGCGTCGCTCACCGACTTTGTGTGAACGCTCAGACCCCTGGAAAATTTCAGGGAACATTGCTCCTGACACACAATCATCAAGTAGAACCGAAACATCGACAAGGGTTTGCTTTTGAGTGACAGTCGGCGGACGGAGACCTGGGCTTCACGCCGACTTTATCAAACGTCCTGCCGAAACGAACATCTTTTTCCTCGCGTTGCATATTTCATGAGCCCCCGACTCGCCGTTGACGATTTAGCATCGAATTATACATTCATCAATCCTCGACTAATGAATAGCCGGCCGGCGTGAAAAGAAGAAAAGCAAGCAGGAACGGAATTAATGAGCGTTTTGGGCCACCAAAGCGCAAACGCTCCGATGAAAGCCGGACCTCCGTCTGCGGTCGGAGTTACCCCGGTGGTGAAAGCGAAGAGCGCTTCCGTAGTCTTCCCGGCGATTGTGCGTTTCACAGATGTGTAAATGATGCGATGCGAGGCGCTCGGAGAGAAGCTTTGATGTGCCGCTCGGCAACAAAAGGAGAAGAAATCCTGAGCCGGTGCGATCCTTGTATAATGTACGAAATCTCCGTCTCTGTGATCTCGTGCTACTCCCGCTTGCACTGTCGAAAGGATAGGTGGCGCTCTCCGTAGGCATCGTTCGCGTTGAATACCAGGGCGCTTTGCAACAGATTTATCTATCCACCGCAACGTATCGACAAGGTTGGGTAGGGTTACTTTAACTGGGTTACTTTCAATTACTTCTGGATTACTCCAATAGCAAATATGCTAATAAAAGACAAAATGAACTAAATACAGGGATCAGAATGGAGATTTTCATTTTCATCTGAAATAGCCAGCGTCCAGGAATAAACCAGGGCGGAGCCCCCCCCCCCAAAAAAAAACCTGGGTTTTAAGCAATTTACTTGTCCAAAACCATGCTTATATTTATCATTTAAGTAACATTTTTATAAGATTAAAATAATTTGCCCACATAACTGATTTTTTTGTAAATACTGCAAGATAAGTTCAAATGCAGTTCAGTCCCTGCAGCTTGTGCGACAATGCGGCCAATTTTTCTAACGGCCGCCAGGGTGCGCCAGAGCAATAAAGGAAAGAGTGAGACATTCGGATTTTGAATTTGTTTGCTACGCAAGAGAAAAAGTGAAAAAGTCGGAATGCCTTTGGGGTTCAAAAACAGCGGAAATCCGCGGATCCGCGGAAAATTCTGATCCCTGTAAATATGAATAAAATGACGAAATTTTGTGCAGGCTTGGGGAGTAACGGAATACATGGAACGGCAAAAATGATGTCGGCAAGCTGTTTGGATTCATTTTCATTTTGTTTCTGTCGCATTTGATGTTAGTTTTGCCGCAGATCAAAGAGATCAAAGCCAGGAGAGGAAGCTTACCACGTGTTGTGAGTCTGAATTGTATTCATATTTAGTTAGGTCAGCGATTAAATCTATTGACTGAAGTGTAAAATTTTGGCCAATTTGGGGGTTTGGTCTTATTGTCCAGAAAGTACGGTATGTATTATATAAATATATATATATATTTTTATTTTTTATTAGTTGTTAAATTGTTTTGACCACTAAATATCGTTGGAGTGTCAAGTGCCAGTGAAAACGAGTGCTAAACACCCCATTGCGGGGACTCAAAGTGACCAGAAAGTACATGTTTTCTTTTATTATTTATTTTTGCCCGGAGCTTTGAAGTTGATTTTCTGATGATTATTTTTCTTATTTAACAAACGTTATTTTTGTTTAGTTTTGTAAAATTAAAAATCTACTTGCAGTGAGCAGAGCCATGATATTTTTTTCTACTTTTGTAGGAATATATTTTTCTTATTTTATTATATTTACTTAAAATAATTATTGAAAGAAGCCAAACAACACATACTAGTTTTGAAAATAAAGTTCTAGAGTTGTATACATATTTTTTGAGTATTTTATTTTCCCCCAAAAAATCATAATACAAAATATTTAAAATAAGCGAAATGATCCTTCATCCCACTTTTAAATTTTTTTTAATCGAATGTTTTTTAAATATCATTTTGCTAAAAAAAAACAACTCTTAGCACAAATAGTAGAATAATATAATCTAAAAACATAAAAATAACCCCCCTAAATAAAATATATTTTTAAGGTTTTACCACTACTAATAAAATAAATTGTAAAATAATTTAAATAAGTCATATTTTCTATTTCATAGTATCAAATCCATCCAACGACTTTAAAAATCCCCATTTGAGTGTGTGAGTGTGTTTGTATGTGACGTATATGCTCCAAAACAGCAGAACCCATTTTCGTGAAAATGTACCCAGTCGTACTTCTCGCATCTGTGAGTGTGTTTGTATGTGACTTATGGGCTCCAAATCTTCAGAACCCATTTTCTTGAAAATGTACACAGTCGTACTTCTCGCATCTGTGAGTGTCTTTAGCTAGTTTTCGTGTCAAGGTACCCCCAATAAATATCATCACAATCGATAAACCTATGCTTGTGTGTACAAGGGGCTCCGGAGCTTTATGCATCTCTCTGGTGCTCCCTAATGGATCTCTGGTGCTTTTTCAACAAAACATGGCCCTAAAAACACCGCCTATTATGCTTCTAAATCAAAAAATGAAAAGGAGCAAACGTAAGAAACTTGAGGCGGATTATTTACTTTTGTATTACCGTAAATTCCGGACTATAAGCCTCTAGTTTTTTCCCTAACTTTCAACCCTGCGGCTTATTCAGTGATGCGGCCAATTTATGTCATTTTTCTAACGGCCGCCAGCGGCGATCGAGTGTTGCTACCATTAACTGCCCTGTCAAAGCTATATTATTATTATTAAAGCTTTGAAAACTCTCTCGGTTTACTGTCTTTCTTTTTAAATATGTGTAACCCATGTATAATATGTATTTGCAACTGTATATTTTTGTAATGTATTTATTCGATTTATCTTAGAGACTTATTCTGATATGTTTTGCACATGTGAACGAAAAATGAGAGGCGGAACAAACGCGGGGTGCCGAGTTTAAGTGGGGACCGCTAAAGGTGAGGGACAGACAAGGAAAGAAAAGGGGGTAAAAAGTTCGTTGAAGAAAAAGGAGTTGCGTCAGTAAATGTGTTCATCTGATATTTTTTTCCCACCCTTACCTTTGGAAATATACACTTTTTTCCTTGGATTACTTTCACCGGGACCCGGACTCTGCAGGTCTGCATCAAACCTTAAGTACCGGTATCGTTTTCCGTTCATTTTGCCGGCTGTGATGTTTGGACTGTGGACTTTAATGAAGGACATATAGTTTCAATCGCGGGACTCGAAGTCGGGTTTGGGCTAATTTTGTTTTTGTGTTACATGTTTAAATGTGGGCGCATGCGGCTTATATACAGGTGCGGCTTGTGTATGTACAAAATCGCTTTTCCTCTTAAAATGTGGTGGGTGCGGCTTATAATCAAGTGCGCTCTATAGTCCGGAATTGACGGTAAATGATTTCAAAGTGCCCTTTCCCCAAATTCTCCCCGTTTTGTCACACACTGCGAACAAGGAGTGGCGGATAATGTCAAGTGCGAGTCACTTGTAATTCAAAGGCCACTTTCCGACTGACCAGATGGCCCTCCATTTTTAATTACTCGTGCAAAACGGCGGCGACGTGTTGATTTTTCACTCATCCCGGAGATTCAAACGCCGCCGAATTGTTGCTAAAACGAGGATCTGGAGAGCGGCGCGACGGGGAATCGGACCGAAGGAATTTTATTATCGTCGTCGGCGCCAAATCCAATCTACCGTGGCGCTCCCATTTTTTATTCATTGGTCTTCAAAATGGGACAACGCAGTTCAATGTTTGTTTACGTAAATGATTAATGAGGGTTCCCTCGATTCCAATTGTTCGATGGCGTGAATGCAAATGGGCGGAGCCGATAAATAACCCGAAATGAATTGATTGGTGGGATGATTTGGCTTATTTTGAACTCATTCGTGGTGAGAACGGATCTTGGAAATTCAATGTCAATGACGTCTAGAGGAGGGGTGTCAAAAGGGCGGCCCGCGGGCTGGATCAGGCCCGGTAAGGGATTTAATCCAGTTCGCGAGACACCACTGAGGGAAGCGCAAGAGGAAAACGAGCTGCAGGTTGAAATACGTCCACCAGCCAGGTGCCTCTCACAAAGACGCTGTAGTTGTATTCTCTCTCTCTCTCTCTCTCTCTCTCTCTCTCTCTCTCTCTCTCTCTCTCTCTCTCTCTCTCTCTCTCTCTCTCTCTCTCTCTCTCTCTCTCTCTCTCCTTACTTGCTCTCGCTCTGTCTCTCTATCCTTACTTGCTCTCTCTCTCTGTATTTATTTGTCTCTTTGTCTGTCTGTCTTTTTACCTTCTTTTGCTCCTTTCCTTTTTTCCTTTTGGCTCTCTTTCACTTGCTTATCCTTCTTTCTGCCTTTCTCTTTTTATCTCCTCTTTTCCTAGCTTCTATCTTTTTCGCTTTAAATTTTTCTTTGGATTTCTTTCTTTCTCTCTCTTTCTTTCCCCCCTGTCACTATTTCTCTTTTTATCACTTTTGTTTGTCTCTCTTTCAATTTCTCTTTTCATCTCTTCTGATTGTCTCTCTCTCTCACTATTTCTCTTTTCATCTCTTGTTTCTCTCTCACCATTTCTCTTTTCATCTCTTTTGTTTCTCTCTCTCACTATTTCTCTTTTCATCTCCTTTGTTTCTCTTTCTCTCACTATTTCTATTTTCATCTCTTTTGTTTGTCCCTCTCTCTCACTATTTCTCTTTTCATCTCTTTGGTTTCTCTCTTATGCTTAAAGGCTGAACCACAATGTCCTGCTTATCTTCTCACGCGTTAGGAAACTGCACACTCTGACATATCCTTACCAGGAACCAAGCCAAAACCTCAACCCCAGAAGAAAGATTCAAAAGAAGCTAAAAAAATTGATGACGCTACAAAACGTAAACGTCCATTAAAAGCATCGTGGAAAGAAGAGTTCACGTATCTTGAAGCAGACAATGCAACGCAAACATTGCATGAATGAAGATGAGTAAATACAGCACAGGTGTCAAACAGGCGGCCCGCGGGCCAGATTAGGCCCGCTAAGGGATGGAATCTGGCCCGCGAGACAACACTCAGAGAAGTGCAAGAGAAAAACAAGCTGCAGGTTGAAATATGTCAACTTGATGTTGCCAAAGAAAGGTGCCTCTCACAAAGACACTGTACTTGTATTTAGTTCTCTCTCTCTCTTTCTTTTGCACCCCTTTTCTCACACTCTGTCTCTGTCTCTTTCACTCTCTGTGTCTCTCTTTTTCTCTTCCTTTGTTGCTCTTTGTCTTTTTCTCTCTCTGTGTCTTTTAACCTCTTTTGCTTTAACTTCCTTTTTCCCTTTTCTCTTTCTCTCTTCCTACCCTTCACACTTTATTTTCTCTTTTCTCTCCTTCTGTCTTTCTATTTCTCTTTGGATTTCTTTCTTCCTCTCCCTTTTTCCCCCCTCTCTCACGACTTTTTATCTTTTGTTTCTCACGCTCTCTCCCTCTTTCTTTCTTTGTCCCGCCCTGTCTCTGTCTCTTTCACTCTCTGTGTCTCTCTTTTTCTCTTCCTTTGTTGCTCTTTGTCTCTTTCTCTCTCTGTATCTTTAAACCTCTTTTGCTCTAACTTCCTTTTTTCCTTTTCTCTCTTTTCTCTTCCTACCCTTCACACTTTCTTTTCTCTTTTCTCTCCTTCTGTCTTTCTATTTCTCTTTGGATTTCTTTCTTCCTCTCCCTTTTTCCCCCCTCTCTCACGACTTTTTATCTTTTGTTTCTCACGCTCTCTCCCTCTTTATTTCTTTGTCCCGCCCTGTCTCTGTCTCTTTCACTCTCTGTGTCTCTCTTTTTCTCTTCCTTTGTTGCTCTTTGTCTTTTTCTTTCTCTGTGTCTTTTAACCTCTTTTGCCGTAACTTCCTTCATACTTCATACCCTTCGCGCTTTCTTTCTCTTTTCTCTCCTTCTGTTATTTTATTTCTCTTTGGATTTCTTTCTTCCTCTCGCTTTCTTTCCCGCCTTTTTATCTTTTGTTTCTCACGCTCTCTCCCTCTGTCTCTCTTTCTTTCTTTCTCACGCCCTCTCTCCTTTTCCCTCCCTCTTTTTCTTATTTCTTGATCTCTCTTTTGCTTTCTCTTTAATCTACTCGTCCGGCCCCCGACGGAATGTTTGTTCTATGGTGTGGCCCCCGAGTTCAAATGCGTTTGAGACCCCTGAAATACAGGTTGCGATGAGTCGTTTTGTTGTTTTTGTCCTGAGTTTCAGACACTGGTTGACGTCTTTCAAATCAGATGTGACCGAAATGTAAAGCTGACATTTTCATCCCGAAGACCGGAGGTGCTCCACGCAGAGAAGGTAAGACGACGAGCCGGAGCTCATTACCTGCAGGTCACTTTCCTCATCAAAGGCGGCGGCGGCCATCATTTGCTGCTCATGACGCAGATGCGCCACCACGCCGGAATTACCTTTTGGTCCCGCGAATAAAGTTTTGAATCCGCGTTATGATATCGTTTGTCTGTTGTGACATTTAAATGGCACGGAGGAGGAAAGGGCCACGCCGGCTCGCTCGCACTCTTCCGAAAGACTCAAAGACGTTTTTTTTTCCCTTTTTGTAACTCGAGTATGAGAGAATTTGGTGATTCAAATTCCACCGGATGCCGTTTGTGCCGGATAATTTACCGAGAGGTGACTCTGTGATCTCTCGGAATGGTTGGGTGCGTGGCCTGCTGGGTTGGGTAGGGTTACTTTAACTGGATTACATTCAATTACCTTAAATTCTGGACTACAGAGCGCACCTGATTATAAGCCGCACCCACCACATTTTAAAAGGTAAACCGATTCTGTACATACACAAGCCGCACCTGTATATAAGCCGCATGCGCCCACATTTAAACATGTAACACAAACACAAAATCAACGCAAACCCGACTTCAAGTCCCGCGATTGAAACTATATGTCCTTCATTAAAGTCCACAGTCCAAAAATCACAGCCGGCAAAATGAACGGAAAATGATACCGGTTCTTAAGGTTTGATGCAGACCTGCAGAGTCCGGGTCCCGGTGAAAGTAATCCAAGGAAAAAAGTGTATACTTCCAAAGTTAAGGGTGGGAAAAATATATCAGATGAACACATTTACTGACGCAACTCCTTTTTCTCTAACCAACTTTTTACCCCTTCTTCTTTCCTTGTCTGTCCCTCACCTTTAGCCGTCCCCACTTAAACTCGGCACCCCGCGTTTGTTCCGCCCCTCATTTTTCATTCACCCGTATCATAATAAGTGTCTAAAATAAATACAAATAAATACATTACAAAAATATACAGTTGCAAGTACATATTATACATGGGTTACACATGTTTACAAAGAAAGACGGTACAGCGGTAAAGCTTTAATAATAATAATATAGCTTTGACAGGGCAGTCAATGGTAGCAACACTCAGGCGCCACTAGCGGCCGTTAGAAAAATTACATAAATTGGCCGCATCACTGAATAAGCCGCAGGGTTGAAAGTTAAGGAAAAAAGTAGCGGCTTATAGTCCGGAATTTACGGTACTTTTGGATTACTCCAATACCAAATATTCTAATAAAAGACAACAGAAACTAAATATAAATAAAATGATGACTCACAACACGTGGTAAGCTTTCTCTCCTGGCTTTGATCTCTTTGATCTCCGGCAAAACTCACATCAAATGCGACAGAAACAAAATGAAAATAAATCCAAACAGCTTGCCAACATCATTTTTGCCCTTCCATGTATTCGGTTACTCCCCGAGCCTGCACAAAATGTACCGTAAATTCTGGACTATAAGCCGCTACTTTTTTCCCCTAACTTTCAACCCTGCAGCTTATTCAGTGATGCAGCCAATTTATGTAATTTTTTTAACGCCCGCTAGCGGCGCTCGAGTGTTGCTACCATTAACTGCCCTGTCAAAGTTATAATATTATTATTAAAGCTTTGAAAACTCTCTCCGTCTTTCTTTGTAAATATGTGTAACCCATGTATAATATGTATTTACAACTGTATACTTTTGTAATGTATTTATTTGTATTTATTTTAGACACTTATTCTGATACGGGTGAACAAAAAATGAGGGGCGGAACAAACGCGGGGTCCCGAGTTTAAGTGGGGACCGCTAAAGGTGAGGGAAACAGACAAGGAAAGAAGAGGGGGTAAAAAGTTGGTTAAAGAAAAAGGAGTTGCGTGAGTTAATGTGTTCATCTTGGATTACGTTCAACGGGACCTGGACTCTGCAGGTCTGCATCAAACCTTAAGTACCGGTATCATTTTCTGTTAATTTTGCCGGCTGTGATTTTTAGACTATGGACTTTAATAGATTTAATAGTTTCAATCACGGGACTCGAAGTCGGGTTTGGGTTAATTTCGTGTTTGTGTTACATGTTTAAATGTGGGCGCATGCGGCTTATATACAGGTGCGGCTTGTGTATGTACAAAATCGGTTTTCCTCTTAAAATGTGGTGGGTAATTTTATCCATATTTAGTTTCTGTTGTCTTTTATTAGCATATTCGGTCTTGGAGTAATCCAAAAGTCATTCAAAGTAATCCAGTTAAAGTAACCCTACCTAACCCTGGTGGCCTGATGGAACCCCCCCCCCCTTCCTTTCCCTCCATTAGCGCCGTCAGAGCCCCAATGTTAACATTAGAATGCGTAGCGTAGCCCGACAGAGGGGAGGCAGCTTAATCTCGCCGTGTTTGTGTCCTTCCTCGACTTATTGTGGTCAGCGCGATGATAGCGTTGATAGCACGCCATCTCCAGCGCAAAAGCGCTTTGCAATTAGTATTTTTAGAACGCCCCCGCATTACCAATTCCGTACGTCTCGGTCAGGGTAGATAATCGGCTGTTTCCAAGTGTTTAATTACAGCTCGGCAATGACTACTTAATTTGATTAGATGTTTTTTTTAATCTAATTGTTGCATCTATGATGTTTCTCAGAGTGATTTTTAGCCATGGGATTAGCTGGATACGCCATATCCAAATTACCAATACAGTGTTCATTTTACCTCTGAAAAGTGATGGGTCCCGGGGACATTATACAAAAAAATATTGCTGAAATATTAGTCTATATATTCATGCAGTTTTAATCACTTCAGATTTTTCAGTTCATATATTCGTTGTGGATTGCCGTCCCACCACGATTGTAATGGCTTCTCAAGGTCCAATTGCAGCAACGGAATTTCCATAGCTAATTTGTGGTTTTCATTGTCGTTGTGCCGATCCAATGTGCGTTTCTGAAAGTTCGGATTGCGAAATGATTACGCAATCCAGTTTTTTGTCACGCTGGGTGCACGCATCACAGGACATGTAGCCTCCATTGTCATCCTCCTCAAAGCGTAACCAGGAATATAATTGAGTCCATTTTGGCAGAAAAGTCCTTTTCTTGCTAGGAGTATTCTTTTGTTTATCTTTCGTCGAATCGTTCGCTTCAAAACACGTGTTTTCCTTGCCTTCGCGGTCTTCTGAAGAATTTCCCCGCGGTTTTTTATGCCGGAATTATTGTTACTTTCTGTACTATGTTTCGACTTATTACCGACAATTTTGTGTTTGTGTTACATGTTTAAATGTTGGCGCATGCGGCTTATATACAGGTGCGGCTTGTGTATGTACAAAATCGGTTTTCCTCTTAAAATGTGGTGGGTGCGGCTTATAATCAGGTGCGCTCTAGAGTCCGGAATTTACGGTAGTAATTTTATTCATATTTCGTTTCTTTTGTCTTTTATTAGCATATTTGGTATTGGAGTAATCCAAAAGTAATTGAAAGTAATCAAGTTAAAGTAATCCTACCCAACCCTGGTGGCCTGATAGAACCGACACTGAAGAAATGACCAATTTTGTGTTGATTTTAATACCAACTGTTTTTACAGAGGCATACTTCTTTCACTCGACAACCACCAAAACAATGACGTCATCTCGAAGCAACGAGATCTCATTTGCAGAGATCGGCGCGAGACCAAAACAACAATGGCGGATCTGCCTGACGAAAAGTTTGGAGTGCGGTAAATCTTTGTTAAAAAAAAAAGTAATTAGGTAATAATGACAATTTGGTGTCAAAAAAGTTGCGTCCCGGGGACGCACGTTGATTTGACACTATGCGTCCCCAGCAAAAATGATGCGTCTAAGACGCAGGGACGCAGGCAAACCAGAACACTGCCAATAATTATTTCCCTTGCAAGTAGAAGCAGACATAAATACGACCAAAGAACCCTTCATATAATGTACAGTTCTTTAATTTTGCCTTCTTAAAGTTATTGTATTGTGCAACATGATGGACAACAACAGCTCAATAAATGGTGGTGAACTAACCATAACATATTGACAAATATTTGCAAAAGAGTCATGAGTTATTATGCTAGCAAAGAAAGGAAACCCCCAACTAAGCTCTAACTACACAACTGTCTCCTCAGCTATTAAAGTTATGCAAAAGGTCCTACCTTCCAACGGACCCTAACGTTCCACCGGATGCTTACGTTAGCATAGCGCTACATCTCCTGCCCGCTGCTATCAATAAACAGCAGCTCGCACACCCTGACGGAGCTTTCATCGTCGCCGGCGACTTTAATCAGGCATGCTTAAGGACTGTACTTCCCAAATTCATTCAATTCGTGGACTGAGCAATTAGGGAAAAAAAAACACTGGACCGTGTGTACAGTAAGATCAAACATCTAGTTGGATCCGGCCATCTCTGTCTGTCCCTCACCCCCTCATACACCCCCCTCCGGAGGAAAAAAAGGCCTATGCAACAAGGACAGTACAAACATCTTATTTGTACCTTTATCTCTTTGTTTTCTATGTCCTGACTGTAAAATGTGGGACTCGAGTGCTACGTCCAATTTCGTTGTCACAATATATTCAACCCATGTTGTAACAATGACAATAAAGGTATATTCTATTTTATTCTATTCTACTGAACAGTATGAAACCACAGGCTGAACATATCCTAGCCAAAGAACAAGCAGATTTCTGAGAGGGAAGGAGCACCACAGATCCTATCGAGAAGTTTCAACAACATCAGAGAAACCTCTCTGAAGGCATTTGACAGAGTATGGCAAACGGCCTTGTGGCCTCCATGCCAAAGTGCAACATAGTCCAGAAAGTAGTTCAGATCTTTTCAACAGTGCAGGACTGATCAAGGGTGAAATTGGAGCGGGGATTCAAACCACAGAATGTGAGACAAGGCTGCATTCTCTCTGCAACTTTATTTAACATTTTCCAGGAGAGGATCAGGACCGAAGCCCTGGACCAACATGAAGCTACAGTCAGCAGTGAATGACACACGGTTTTGACCACCGTTTTGATAATAACATTGCTGGACTCCCAGGTGAAGAACAGGAACTCAGAGATCTGGTCAATCGCCTGGACAAGGCATCAAACCTGTCACTAAATTTAAATATCATGGAGCTCTTTTGTCAGAAGAGGAGTCAGAACCAGAGACCATGGACACGGTAACTTAAACCATAGCCGCACTTGCCAGACCTAAACCAATCCGGAGAGACAAAAATCATTGCAGTGATATGAAAGATCATGCAAGCGCTGGTTACTTCCATCTTCATGGACACTCACAGTTAAACTGGAAAGGAAAATACAGGCTTTGGAGATGTGATGCCACAGGAAACTTCTGGCCATAGCTCATGTAACAAAGAAATGGTGCGTAACACCATCAGAGAGCACATTGGATCCTACAAAGAACTGTTGTCTATTGCGCGCAGGCAAAAACTGCAATGGTATGTTCACGTCACAAGATCAGGACAGACCGAGATAATACTTCAGGGCACAGTCCAAGGGGGCAGGAGACGAATACACAGAAAAAAAAGTACTGGGCTGCCAATTTTGCTACAACACCAAAACAAGCCAGTAACCGTCAGCAGCTGTTTTAGAGCAAATGAAACATCATACATAGCCTTTCCAGCAGCTCCGTTTTATTTAGCTCTTTTTGTTTGTTTTTGTGTGTATTGTCTGCTTCTATCTTCAGTGTTTTTCGTCCCGTTTGATATTTACACTTTGGATTACTTTCTATCCTATGGTTATGGGTTTTAACACACAAAAATGCGTTTATTCAAGGAATCAACTCCTTGCCCTGAAGAATTCTCATGCCGGCGTGATGAGGGGGCCCTATCGTGGCTGCAGAGCCGGAGCTAAGGTGAAGGCTAAGCAGCTAGCGGCATAATAAGCCTTCGGTACCGTTTGTAATCATGGTGAATGTGAACTCTCTACCAAATAAGACCGACAATCTGGCTGTGCTGGTGAAAAACATCAAAACGTACAGGGAGTGCAGTTTGCTATTTTTTATGGAAACGTGGCTCACGTCTAGCTTCAGACGCTAACGTGGCGCTGTTAGGGCAGACAGAGACACAAAAGCCTGCGGGAAGCGGAGAGGAGGCGGACTCGCTATCTACGTGAACACGAGGTGGTGTAACCCTGGGCACAAAGATTTCTATCTGCTGCAGGGACGTTGAACTTTTGGCCTAGCGTGTGACGTCATCCACTCCGCTGTTTCTAAACTAGAACACAGCACCCTGAGGCCATTCTGTTAATCTGTTAATAAACAACAAACGGTTACTGCTGGAAGTGTGAATTTCCCTACGGAGATGAATAAAGTATCTATCTATCTATTTATCTAGAACAGGGGTGTCAAACAGGCGACCCGCGAGACAACGCTGGGGGAAGCGCAAGGAGGTGAAATGAAATGATCTGCATTTATATAGCGCTTTTCAAGTCAATGACTTCCCAAAGCGCTTTACAATGTGTTCCGCATTTCCCAATAGCGGCCTTGCAGCCATGTAAGGCGCTAACCTGCTTATTGGGAGTGTTAGGGGTTCAGTGTATTACCAAGGACACTTCGACGTGTAACACGGACGAGCCGGGATTTGAACTGGGATCCCTTGATCCCAAGACGAGCGCTCTACCTCCTACTGCCGCTCTGCTCGCTATCTACGTGAACACGAGGTGGTGTAACCCTGGGCACAAAGATTTCCATCTGCTGCAGGGACGTCGAACTTTTGGCCTAGCATGTGACGTCCTCCACCCCGCTGTTGCTAAACTACAAACACAGCACCCCGAGGCCATCCTGTTAATCTGATAAAAATGAATAAACTCCCTCTATTTATCTATCTATGTTGTTTCCTTTTGTTAATTAGTGATTGATTTTTTGGTGCTGTTGATATTAAAGAGGACGTCTGCGGCAAAGGGGCCGAGTGACAGGGACTTCTTAAAGACTTCATTTTGCAAATACAGTCAACCCCCCCACACGCCACCCCTTCGCCACACAGCGAGCTGTACGGTCTTTTGCATAATTGCAATAAAAAAGTGTATTGGCCTGACTGATTGAAATTGGGCCGGGTAATTGCGGCATAAACAATGTGGTCGACTGTCACACGGCTGCAGTGCCACAAGGGCTGTCAACAATCCCGATATTTTATGGTTTTTTCCCAGGGTCTACTATCATATTAAGCGGATCCACAGCCTGCCGTGTAATGACCGTAATTACGTGGTGAGCATGTGTTACCTGTGGGCAAGTGTAACGCACATTCACACGCGTGGAATAGAGCCCACCATTTTTTTCCTCACTCGTTTTTGATTTCAAATGCGTGACCTGTCAATCAAAATCAATACGAGTGGCGCTTCATGCCCATCGCTTTCATTACTTTAATAACTCATCAACAAGATACGCTCCCTGCGGTCCCCAACGTAAAACCGCAAATGTCAATCTTGATAATAGATACGTATGGAGATCACTTCTAATTAGGCATGGGCGAGCACCACAGATACCAGCCCCTAAGTATTGATACTGGGACAATACCAGTATTGCAGGCCGTCGATCAATAATTACAAATCAATTAAATGAGATGTTAAATATGAGACTGTAGTAGGATATTAAGGTGACTCTTAGAAAAATAGATAGATACTTTATTCATCCCCGTCGGGAAATTCACACTTCCAGCAGTATCCTTGCGTTGATTATTAACAGGATGGCCACAGGGTGCTGTGTTGTAGTTTAGCAACAGCGGAGTGCATGACGTCACACGCTAGGCCAAAAGTTCGACGTCCCTGCAGCAGATGGAAATCTTTGTGCCCAGGGTTACACCACCTCATGTTCACGTAGATAGCGAGCAGGGCGGCAGTAGCTCAGGAGGTAGAGCGCTCGTCTTGGGATCAAGGGATCCCAGTTCGAATCCCGGCTCGTCCGTGTTACATGTCGAAGTGTCCTTGGTAAGACACTGAACCCTTAACACCCCCAATAAGCAGGTTAGCGCCTTACATGGCTGCAAGGCCGCTATTGGGAAATGTGGAGCACATTGTAAAGCGCTTTGGGAAGTCATTGACTTGAAAAGCGCTATAGAAATGCAGATGATTTCATTTCATTTCACCTCCTCTCAGCTCCCTGCAGGCTTTTGTGTCTCTGTCTGCCCTAACAACACTGAAGCAGGGTAGCTCCACGTTAGCGTCCGGGATGCTAGACGTAAGCCAAATTTCCGTAAAACACAGCAAAGTGCACTCCCTGTACGCTTTGATGATTTTCACCAGCACAACCAGTTCGTCGGTCTTATTTGGTAAAGATTTCACATTTACAGTGATTACGGACGGCACCGAAGGCTTAAAACGCCGCTAGCCGCTTAGCCTTAGCTCCGGCTCTGCAGCCACGAGAGGGCCCCCTCATCGGCGGCACGAGAATTCTTCAGGGCAAGGAGTTGATTCCTCGAATAAACGCATTTTTGTGCGTTAAAACCCATAATGATAGGATAGAAAGTAATCCAAAGTGAAGTTGTCAAACGGGCCGAAAAACACCGAAGATAGAAGCAGTAAATCACAAAAAGAGCAAAATAACATGGAGCTGCTGGAAAGGCTGCCTCGGAACCTACTTTTCTTAAAGGAAATCACATTATTTATATGTATTTCCTCATTTGTTCCTGCTCAGAGCCTTCGCTCGGAAAACGCTGGTCAACTCGTGATCCCAAGAGCCAAGAAGAGATCCGCATGTTTGAGAGCGATCACCATTCGGGCCCTGAATCTGTGTAAAAGATTTTATATTTTATTTATTTGACTATAAGGGATTTTACAGATTACAGTTATTGAATGCAATGAAGATTTTTCACAGAGGGGGCTGAAGTTCGATGACAGGTCGCCCCGTTCCAAGTGTGGAGTATTTTGGCTGGGGAATTTTGATAACGGGGACAAGGGCTGACGCCGGGGGAGCCTGTTACGCAGGAAAGGAGACATTGTTTGGAGAAGTTGTTCTGATAAGGTTTGTTGGTGTGAGTTTATTAGACGTGGCGGCGCCTTTCGGCGAGGAGGTGGTGAAGCTGGCACCTGACCCGCCCCGTGGGGGGTGGCCGACGCCCCGATTTGTGAAAATACGGAACACAGAAGACGAAAGAATGAGAATGAGACTGGACAAAAACTAATTAGACTGATTCGACAACAATTCAGCTAAATTCGATAGAATTCACTTAAATACTTAAACAAAATAAATCTGCCCCCGTGTGGAAATGCCTGTCTCTTGTCAATATTTTCCCCTAAATTAAGAAACGAGCATGCATTGTTAGGAGAATGAAGTTTGAGTTTGGTTAATGAAGTCAGATAACTCATTTGAACAATTTGGCAAATGCTACGTTTGTAATATAGTTTTTTTCCCTAACATGTGGAATGCTCTTCCCTCGGGGATTGTATATGCAACCTCAGTGGAACTGTTTCAATCTAGGCTTAAAAACACCTATATTCTATAGCTTATGGATCACCAATTATTTCATATTGATGAAGTATGTTTATTGATGGTTGATGCCTTTGCAACATAAATTTCTTCATGCATGAATTTTTCCTTGCCCTCATGTAGGTTTTAGATCAGGGGATGGTGTAATCACAGTCTGTAGTCTGTACAGCCCTTTGAGACTTCTTGTGATTCAGGGTTATACAAATTTCCAAGTAACAATGACAGATTTGTCTCGTAAATTTAACACGTGAACGCAACCTACAGAAAAGAAATAAACATGGAGGAGAGAAATGTACAGCGTGAGCAATTAACCTACATCAGAGCTGTCAAACGTTGAAAATCGTTTTTTCGAGTGGATAAAGAGATTTTTAGTACCGGTGGTCAGTTCTCAGAAATGAAATACCGTAAATCATATTTCCGAGAAACACACACATTAGCACATTACTTCCACCTACGGGAGAGTAAAGAAACATGAAGAACAACCAAAATGTGCACTGTGAGTAGCAGAGGTAAAATTTTAAGGCCGAGTCCAAACCCGAGCCGACCCTTATTTGGGGCTGGGTCAGGTCTAAAGTGTTAATCATTACAATTGGGTTGGGCTGGGCTTTTTTGTTGCTGACTCTTTTTTCGTTTTATCCACCCTTCATTGTTATTATTTGTGTTTCTGCCTTTTTCTTTTTCTCTCTATAGTACCGTACTGGATGATTAAGAACTTACTGCTACTGCAGTTTATGGCCCAATTTTCAACCTGTCAAAATGATGGACATTGGATATTAAAGCAACCTCTTGAGACACCAAAATATGAAATATGTAAATGTTTGTACAGCCTTGTTTAACTTGGATTTAGTTGCAAAAGACTTTTAGGGGTTTTATTTGGTATCATAAATCCCCTCTATTCCCCTGAGTCCCTCATATATTTTGGGTTTACTTTAGGCTCTGTTCTGTGAAGTTATATACTATTTTATACACTGTTTTATCTTACTTTAAGTCAAATATACTTGTCCAAAATCTGACTTAAGCGTTTGAGTGCGAACTCTGGCAGAAGGGTGCCGTAAACCGCGCTCTGTGATGGAATGTGTCTTTAGTTCCATTCTGTGCAGATAACATTGACTTATCACCTGGCCTGGGGGGTTGGAGTATGTGTCTTGCCCCATTCTGTCCAGAGGCCCATGACCTATCACCCCTCCTACCATTCTTCAAAGGAGAATTAGGAAGTCTGCTTCGGCAACAGCTTGGACCAATCGGTAGCAGCTTGGTCATGGGGCGTGAACATTTCATCGCCATGTATTATAATGTGGGGTCCAAATGTGGGTAAACCCTGTGTGGCCGGTCATCAGATTTAAAAGGAAATTCAGGCAGAGACAATGTACATTTTTGTTCCGCTGCAGCGGGGGAGAATCGGGGAGAAACACAGGGGATGTGTTCTCGGCTCTGCAATCGTCCTGCTGCCGCTTCCCCTCCGCAGCCGGTTTTATTTAGTACAAGTATGGTGGACTTTTAGACTGACACATCATTGGGTGGACTTTAGGCTGACACATCATTGGGTGGACTTTAGACTGACACATCATTGGGTGGACATTTAGACTGAAACATCAAAAGATATATAGACAGTGAATATTAGGGGAATGTTAAGATAAATACACAATATATATATATATATATATATATATATATATATATATATATAGACTTCACAATAACATGGGAAAACCCTGGGTCTTCTACACACGATTGTAATTTGGCACGGCAGAAAGACCCGATCTGTTCAACTCTTTGATTCGGCTAAATAAATTGATATGTGGACTATACTCGTCGCTCGGCTGATTAAATTTATCCGACTTTCGAATACGCTCCAACTGGAAGAGTTTAGACAAGACACGTGAAGTGTCTTCGGAGTCAGGCCTCAGTTTACCAACCGTATGGTGAGCTGCCAAGTTACATTGTGCACTACGTTTTTTGTAAACAATCGGGATTAAAGTTGAAACATTTTGGGCCTCGCCGGCAGCTACGAACCCGATGACACGTCAGTTTTCCATAACAGTCCATAATGTTGCCGACCGTCGATACGACCACCCGCGTTGTCAGGCCAGCCCCCGAATATCGACGTCGCCACGGCAGCAGCCTCCCTCAGCTTCCCAGCCTCTTTTTTTTACCCCGCTTCACTTCCTCCTCCTCTCAACCAGGAACAGCGCCGCATGCTACCAGACGCAGTCGATGCTCGTCTCTGGTTTTCCCTCGTGCGACCCGGATAACGCGCTGCTCCCGTTCCTAACCGGTGAGCCTCGCACGCGTCGTACGGGCCTTGTAAATACAGAGGAGCTTTTATGACATCCACTCTTCATCCGGATGGATTCGAGGATTGGAATGCAGTGTTCATTTTACCTGTGAAAAGTGATGGGTCCCGGGGACTCGCATGCTGAAAAATCTATGGGTCCCAACAGAGATCTACGGGTCCCCAAAATTTAGTGTTATCGAGGTGGAAATTGTAAATCGGCGACAAATATATAATACAAATCTATATATTATGGGGGCGGCAGTAGCTCAGGAGGTAGAGCGCTCGTCTTGGGATCAAGGGATCCCAGTTCGAATCCTGGCTCGTCCGTGTTACATGTCGAAGTGTCCTTGGGTAAGACACTGAACCCCTAATACCCCCAATAAGCAGGTTAGCGCCTTACATGGCTGCAAGGCCGCTATTGGGAAATGTGGAGCAGATTGTAAAGCGCTTTGGGAAGTCATTTCATTTCATATTCATTCAGTTTTAATCATCAAATTATGAATTCATCTTCTGCATCAAATTATTGTTGGTAATATACCGATGAAAGGGATATCCACAAACCTGTCTTTTTTTCAATTTCTCCTTTTATACTTCCTTTTTTTTCTTAACTTCTTTATACAACATCATCATTCGTAATATAATGCATCAAAGCAAGTGAGCCGTTTGAGCCGAAAAAGCCGGTTCTCTAAAAAGAACCGGACTTTTCACCACACAACTCGAGATCGGCGTGCAGACGAAAAAACTCGAACCGCGAGACCAAAACGACATCTGCCGGATCTGCCTGACGAAAAGTTTGCAGTGCGGTAAATCTTTGTTTAAAAAAAATGTAATCGGGTAATAATGACAATTTTGGTGTCAAAAAAGTTGCGTCCCGGGGACGCATGTTGATTTGAGACTATGCGTCCCCAGCAAAAATGAGGCAAAAATGGGCAGACGAGAACACTGCGAATGTACCGATTTTGCTGGTCTGAATTCCACATTTCGTGTGCATTATGATGGCAATGGACCGTATCATAGTATTTATTTTGCTTTACAGCTGTCCCTGTTGATGTATGTCCCCCCGAGGGAAAAAAATAGATCACGTCACCGCGCAAGCAATGTTTCTGTCGGAGCCCGCACCGATATGAGAGATTTGTGTACATCTGCGGGCGAGTGGCTGATGAGATACTTGAGGCGATGCCAGTGTGTGACCGCCGGCCACTCGGCTAGGGAGCGGCGCCTGGAAAGGTTACCCAGCAGAGCGGCTTTTGTATGCTAATGTGACCTCCAGCTCCCGAAGGAGCCCAAACACCTGGCCGCTACCCCACACTGGGCTCGTGTCCCTGACACGTTAACTGTTTTCCCTGATAAGGACGCAACCGCGGTAAGGCAATCACTCCTTGACGTCTTCATCTCCGAGTGGCTTCCCGGATAAAACCTGGTCTTACTCTGTCCTATTTTTTTTTTTTTTAACACAAGCTGAAACCTCCTTATCAGACTAATTACAGTAAATTCCGGACTATAGAGCGCACCTGATTATAAGCCGCACCCAACACATTTTAAGACGAAAACCGATATTGTACTTACACAAGCCGCACTTGTATATAAGCCTCATGCGAACCTAAACCCGACTTTAAGTCCCGCAATTGAAACTAAATGTCCTTCGTTAAAGTACAGTCCAAAAATCACAGCCGGCAAAATGAACGGAAAATGATACCGGCACAGTTCTGAGGTCATGAGATTGAACCTCCTGTGTGGAGTTTGCATGTTCTCCCCGTGCTTGCGTGGGTTTCCTCCGGGCACTCAACCATCCAAAAACATGCATGTCAGTTTAATTGGCTGGTCAAAATTGTCCCTAGGTGTGAATGAGCAAGTGAGTTGTCTGTCCCTGTGTGCCCTGCAACTACAGTAAATTCCGGACTATAGAGCACATCTGATTATAAGCCGCACCCACCACATTTTAAGAGGAAAACTGCTTTTATACTCACACAAGCCGCACCTGTATATAAGCCACATGCGCCCACAATAAAACATGTAACACATTCACAAAAGTAACCCAAACCCGACTTTATGTCCCACAATTGTAACTGAATTGAAAGTACCCAGTCCAAAAACACTACAGCCGGCTAAATAAACAGAAAATGATACCGCTACTTAAGGTTTGATGCAGACCTGCAGAGTCCGGGTCCCGTTGAAAGTAACCCAAGGAAAAAAGTGTATATTTCCAAAGGTAAGGGTGGGAAAACTATATATCCAATATTGTCCGCCACGTCCACAAACAAGTCTGTCTGTTCCTCACCTTAACCCCACTTCCTGTCACCCCCCGTTTTTTCCGCCCCTCCTTTTTCATTCGCCCGTGCAAAACATATCAGAATAAGTGTGTAAAATACAAATAAATACATTACAAAAATATACAGTTGCTAATACATATTATACATGGGTTACACATATTTACAAAGAAAGACGGTACACCGAGAGAGTTTTCAAAGCTTAATAATAATAATATGGCTTTGACAGGGCAGTTAATGGTAGCAACACGCTAGCAACACGCTCGCAACACAGTAAAAGGGTCTGCTAAAAAAAAAAAAAAAACATACCGTACTTGTAAAAATCACGGTAAACCGTCCTCATCTTCCTCCTTAGAACTGAAGCCATCAAAGTCGTCTTCCTCAGTGTCGGAAAGAAACTTTGTCATATAGACTTCGTCCCACGCTCCCTTATTCCAAAACACGCTAGCAACACGCTCGCAACACAGTAAACGGGTCTGATAAGAAAACATACTGTACTTGTAAAAATCACGGTAAACCGTCCGGACTGCTTTTAGCTTGAAAGCTGCGTTTCTTTTTGCATTTTGCATGAAGAGGGTATGTTTACGCTAATTTAATTTATACACAAGCCAAGAAGCTGCAGTCTTCCTCGGCGCATATATTCCACCGGTCTAAATCTTACCTTTTGTACTCGAGCTGCATCACTTAATAAGCCGCAGGGTTGAAAGTTTGGGAAAAAAGTAGCGGCTTATAGTCCGGAATTTACGGCAAATATATATACAGAGTGGTACGTCTTTGTAAAATCACCTCTTAACAAACAAATTTCGGTATATTAAGGATTTTATACGTTTGACTACAGAGTGTATGTATTCAGTTCACGGCAATAAAGGTATTCACTGACTGTGTTTTAATTCAAGGTACATAAGAAGGTCAGGCTCTGTGGAATGCATCAGACGTATTTCTGATAACAGAATTCCTGTGAGTGCTGACGCAGAAGGCCAGACGCAGAAGTGCAGACGTCGGGGCGCCGCTGGTATGCTCGAACAGTAACAATTGTGGTTGGCCAAAACTACAAAACCTTGAAAAAACCACAGTGCTTTGCGGTTTCACGACCACACTACGTCACATCGCGATGTTGATTCGATTTCGGTTAATTGTGCAGCCCTAACGTGTTGTGTACAAATCGTCAAACAAATGTTCAAACTTCTGACTTTGGACTGCCGCCCCCCTACCGATCCCTTCTTCCCCCAGATCTTTCCACTGCCCCCAGTTGGGAACTACTGATCTAGCTATCTAGCTAGATAGCTAGCTAGATAGCTAGATAGCTAGATAGATGCTTTATTCATCCCCGCAGGGAAAATCGCATTTCCAGCAGCATCCCTGCGCTGAGAACAATACAATAATAAAGCAAAAAGAATACGATATACAAATACCCAATGTGACGTGCTAATACCCACTGTAGCGTGTTATATAGAGTATCTAGATAGTGCTACACAGAATACATATTGCAATAAAATTCAGTAATATGCAATGTAGGGGGTATGGTTTAATGTGGGCCTTTACTCTGCCGGGTGGAGTTAAAGAGCCTCATGGCATGAGGAAGAAAATATCTCTTCAGTCTGTCCGTGGTACAAGACAGTGAGAGCAGTCTGTCGCTGAAGCTGCTCTTCTGTCTGGAGATAATGCTGTGTAGTGGATGTGATGAATTGTCCATGATTGACCGCAGCTTTTCCAGTGCCCGTCTCTCAGCTACTGTTGTCAGGCTGTCCAGCTCTGCGCCCACAACAGAGCTCGCTTTCCTCGCCAGTTTATTGAGACGAGCTAGCTAGAAGCAAGAAGAAACTCATACCTCTGTCTCAACACAGCCCTCTGATTTAGGATGGGGGGACGGTCGAGGTAGTCGATTCTGTTTTCCCGTTCTTAATGAGACGCAAATGCAAATTTTGCCCCAAAAACTCTCCCGTGAAATCGCTTGTTTCGCCTTGCATCATAAAGCGCGCTTTTTAAGAAGCATCAGTGACTAGAATGTTCCAACATCGTTGTACCAAAGATCAAGCATACCTGGACTGGAGCCTAGGAGATAAAGACGAGGTAAACTCGTCGAAATTATCCACACTATCTAAAACGTCCGTCACGCCGCCCGGATCGGAACTTTAGTTCAAGGTCTCGGTACGAGTCCTCCTCGGGCTTGCATACGCTTGGGAGTAATTCGAGCGGCAGCTTTGCGTCCCCGAGGCGGACCACCTACCGCACTCATTTCTCCTCCGTCACCACGCTGAGCATCACTAAGCCAACCTTCTAACGCGCTTCGTAGCATTAGCGCAGCCGCAGTGGTTTCTTTTTCCCCTCATTAACGTCACCCTTCAGTTGTGTCATTAAAAATGACTTGAAGTCACATCCAGAAGAGTCCTTTGCTACAATTTGGTCTATTTATTTATCCATTAAAAGTTAATTATCAATGAATGTCACTTTGAATAACTCATCTGCAACCTAGAGCTATGAATAAATACAGTGGAACCTTGTTTTTCGAACGCCTCTCAGTTCGAACAAATCGGAGTCCGACCAAAAATTTGGAGAAATTCTTGCTTCGCTGTTCGGTCAAAAAATCAGAGTTCGAACGCCGGTAATGCGTGAGTGCGTTCGCTAGGGTGCGATGCTGAGCAACGTACGGGTGTTTTAGCCCCTTATTATGCCTCCAAGGAAAGTCAGTGCAAGCAGCAAAGTTGCTACATGTGAAAAAAGAAGAGTAGTGCGTACAACTATTGCATTTTTGCCCAATTTCGTTGTCACAATATGTTAACCCATTTTGTAACAATGACAATAAAGGTATATTCTATTCTATTCTATATAAGAAATAAATAATAGCAAAATATGAAGAAGGTGTGCTGATCTTGCTAGGGAATACCCCGCCATCCACCTGCACCTTCTGCTGACCACCACAAAGGTAAGAAATCCTATTCATTTTTCTTTTCTTTATCGTTTTTATTTTTTATTTTTACTCGTTCGTGTTAGCGTAATCTTTCGTACGGAAGATTACGATAACGCGAACGTACGATTAGCCTGGGTTATCTTTGTTTACGTTAAACATTCAAGGTAAACATTCAGGGTGTTGGAACGGATTAAAACGATTTACATTATTTTTAATGGGAAAAATGATTTCGGTAATGGAACAAATCGGTTTTCGAACAGGGTTCTGGAACGGATTACGGTCGAGAACCGAGGTACCGCTGTATTAGCCGCAGTGGTTTCTTTTTCCCTCATTAACGTCACCCTTCAGTTGTGTCATTAAAAATGACTTGAAGTCACATCCAGAAGAGTCCTTTGCTACAATTTGGTCTATTTATTTATCCATTAAAAGTTAATTATGAATGAATGTCACTTTGAATAATTCATGTGCACCCTAGTGCTATGAATAAATAGCTAATACACCTCCGCTTCCTCCCCTTTTCCTGTTCTTCAAACCCTTTTAGTAGTACAATGCACTACTGTAGGTTATTGGTCTTTCTCGCTCCCCGGAGGGTTCTTGTGCACTTAGTCCTTATTAAAATTCCCATAGCACATAAACACACCGTGGCATCTGCACACAAGCGCTCACGTGCGGGCCAAGGACCGTCTGTTGGTACAAACCATTTATTAAAGCTCCTGTGAAGGTCCTGGCAGTCAGCCACAGGGAGACATGACTTTGGATCTCATTCACGTCCACATCAGCAGAGTGAAATATTTTCAGGTGTTGATCCGCGGCTGCCATTAGTGCGGCGATCCGCTTTTATCGTTGTCAATTTTTACCAAAAGGGGAAATGAGGCTTTGCTGGTGCGCGTGCCTATCAGCAGGTAGTCAATAAAAATCACCCCCATCGGACAGTTCAGAGACATTTCCTTTTCAGGACATGTTTACAATAGTATATAGAAGATAGAAGGATAGTATCTTATCTCCCAATCCTCGATCATGTAGGAGAGCAGCGTAACCTTGGTCTGGGCTTAATCTAATGCACCTAATAAAAAAAAAATGCAAAGCTTTTTGAAATGCAAGCTTTACCAAGTGATTGTGGACACTACAAAATAAGTACAGTGGAACCTCGGTTCTCGACCATAATCCGTTCCAGAACCCTGTTCGAAAACTGATTTAATCGATCACCGAAATATTTTTCCCATTAAAAACAATGTAAATCTGGAGGACTACCTGACAGGTAGACCCCAGTATGTGAAACAGAGGGGCTGTACATCGGACACTGTGGTTAGCAGTACAGGATCTCCACAGGGGACCGTGCTCTCTTCGTTCCTATTTACTCTGTATACATCGGACTTTAAGTACAACTTTGCTGATGACACTGCGATCGTGGGATGTATCAGAAGTGGGCAGGAGGAGGAGTACAGGAAATTGATTCAGGACTTTGTCCAATGGAGCGACGCAAACCACCTGCACCTGAACACCACGGAGATGGTGGTGGACTTCAGGAGAACTAGAACTCACCCGGTTCCCGTAACCATCAAAGGAGAAGGTGTAGAATTTGTCCAGACCTACAAATACCTGGGTGTGTAGCTGGACAACAAACTGGACTGGACTGCCAACACAGAAGCTCTATGTAGGAAAGGTCAAAGCCGACTTTACTTCCCTAGAAGGCTGGCCTCCTTCAACATCTGCAAAAAGCTAATGAAAATATTCTATGAGAAAGTTGTGGCAAGCACCCTCTTCTATGCGGCAGCATGTTGGGGAGGCAGCGTCATGAAGAAGGATGCCTCTCGTCTCAATAAACTGGCGAGGAAAGCGAGCTCTGTTGTGGGCACAGAGCTGGACAGCCTGACAACAGTAGCTGAGAGACGGGCACTGAAAAAGCTGCGGTCAATCATGGACAATTCATCACATCCACTACACAGCATTATCTCCAGACAGAAGAGCAGCTTCAGCGACAGACTGCTGTCACTGTCTTGTACCATGGACAGACTGAAGAGATCTTTTCTTCCTCATGCCATGAGGCTCTTTAACTCCACCCGGCGGAGTAAAGGCCCACATTAAACCACACCCCCTACACATTGCATATTACCGTACTTTTATTGCAGTGTGTATTTTATGTAGCACTATTTAAATACTCTATACAACACGCTACAGCGGGTATTAGCACGTCACATTGGGTATTTGTATATTGTATTCCTTTTGCTTTATTATTGTATTGTTCTCAGCGAAGGGATGCTGCTGGAAATGTGAATTTCCCTGCTGGGATGAATAAAGTATCTATCTATCTACCAGCCCCATTCAAGTAGCACAGGTAATTCTTGCTCACTTCTCTCAAAAAATATGCAACATCGGCCATTGCTCACACACCATGCCGGAAAAGTGCTAAGTGGTCCTGAAATCTGCAGCGTCATCGCCATATATTATTACACAGGCTGACATCAGGTAATGCCATCAATCTCCTCTCCCCTTGGCTGACAGTGGTAGATTGGCCCTAATTCCATATCAAAGACAAGGAATATGAAACCCGGTGCCGGTGGGCACGAAACGGTGTGATCCTAATTACCGCGGGGGATCATCTACGACGAGGTGGTCGCTCGCAGACGCTGAAAGAAGATCTAACGCATTTGCTAGGGGTGGAAAACGCTGCCCCACTTTCACACTCAGAAGGAATTACAAGGGCTGCAGACGGGAGAACGTCTTGAGTGCTTTAGCTAAACGCGGGGGTAAATGCTATATCACGCTTACGTACTCGATCCGCGAGGCTGCCGGATGGCTTCGCAGCTCAAACCCCTTTTTACATTTACGGTCGACGGCGTGACTCGCACTGGACTGTTAATTTGCTTGAAAATGAATCGATCCTTTCGGACGGTTCACCCGGTGTTTCCAACGATGCTTTATAAGCCTGGTGGGACGTCATGGGAAGTAAACTTGCACATGCAGTCGAAAGACAAACATTTCGATTTAACTGATTGAGTGTATTAGCTAGGCATGCATCCATCCATCCATTATCTGCACCGCTTATCCTCAGAAGGGTCGCGGGGGAGCTGGAGCCCGTCCCAGTCATTTTCAGGCAGTGGGCAGGGGACACCCCGAACCGGTTGCCAGCTACCGTAAATTCCGGACTATAAGCGGCTACTTTTTTTCCAAACGTTCAACCCTGCGGCTTATTCAGTGATGCGGCCAATTTATGTCATTTTTCTAATGGCCGCCAGCGGCGCCAGCGTACAAAAGGTAAGACCGGTGGAATATATGCGCCGAGGAAGACTGCAACTTCTTAGCTTGTGCACAAATTAAATTAGCGTAAAATTACCCTCATCATGCAAACTGCAAAAAGAAAGGCACATGACGCAGCTTTCAAGCTAAAAGCAATCGAGCAATCTGATGAAGAAGTTAACAGAGCTATTGCACGTAAACTTTACTTTACGAGAATGTTGCTAGCGTGTTTTGTAACATGTTTTGGAATAAAAGAGCGTGGGACGACGCCTATATGACAAAGTTTCTTTCCGATACTAAGGAAGACAACTTTAATGACGTCAGTTATAAGGAGGAAGATGAGAACGGTTTACTGTGATTTTTAAAAGTACGTTATATTTTTTTAACAAACTCGTTTACTATTTTGCGAGCGTGTTCCTAGTAGCGTGTTTCTATCTGTCACAGTCACGGTTTGGGATGAAAGTTATATTATTAGTATTAAAGCTTTGAAAACTCTCTCGGTGTACCGTCTTTCTTTGTAAATATGTGTAACCATGTATAATATGTATTTGCAACTGTATATTTTTGTAATGTATTTATTTTAGAGACTTATTCTGATATGTTTTGCACGAGCAAATGAGAAAGAAGGGGCGGGGCAAACGCGGGCTGGCGGGAAGCGGAGTAAAGGTGAGACGTGTTTGTGGATGCAGCGGACAATAGTGGATATATATTTTTCCCACCCTTACCTTTGGAAATATACACTTTTTTCCTTGGATTACTTTCAACGAGACCCGGACTCTGCAGGTCTGCATCAAACCTTAAGTACCGGTTTCATTTTCCGTTCATTTAGCCGGCTGTGGTGTTTTTGGACTGTGTAATTTCAATTCAGTTACAATCACGGGACATAAAGTTGGGTTTGTGTTACTTTTGTGAATGCGTTACATGTTTTAATGTGGGCGCATGCGGCTTATATACAGGTGCGGCTTATGTGAGTATAAAAGCAGTTTTCCTCTTAAAATGTGGTGGGTGCGGCTTATAATCAGGTGCGCTCTATAGTCCGGAATTTACTGTAGTTGCAGGGCACACAGGGACAGACAACTCACTCGCTCATTCACACCTAGGGACAATTTGGACCAGCCAATTAAACTGACATGCATGTTTTCGGAATGCCAGGAGGAAACTGACGAAAGCACAGGGAGAACATGCAAACTCCACACAGGAGGTTTGATCTCATGATCTCAGAATTGTGCCGCACACGGGCTAACCACTGCTCCGCCGTGCTACTAGGCATGCAGATGAATAAAAAAACATTGACTGACAGAACTGACTGCCGATCATTTGCGTAGGTTACGTCTAATGCGGGTCAGTGCGTGGTGTGGCTCTTTGATTCTCACGGTTAAACGTTTTGGCTCTTTGAGTCAAACTTGTTCGCCACCCCTGAAATATATGTTCAAAAGCGTTCCCACCAGTGTTCCCTCTAAGCTGCGCGCGTGCGCAATTGCGCACTGCTCGCACATTCTCAGCGCACGAGAAAATCTAGCCAGTGCACAAAAATGAGGGCTCAAAATGACTAATTAAGAAGCGACTTAAGTCAAAGTTACAGTGCATGAAGGTCAAAATACACGGGTTCCCCTGACGTTGTGTCCTAAATGCAGTATTTTGAAGTCGAGTCAAAGGAGAACGAAGTTGAGTAAAGTTAGTAGAAATTGTCGGGGAACCGGCTTCTTCGGCTCGGCTCACTAAAAGAACCGGCTCTTTCGGGTTGTTTTTGCTTCTTTAATCCCAACATTACCAAATATTATGTAAAATTATGCACAAAATGACTTAAAGGAAGGGGGGAATAGAACAAAAAAGAAAAAAATACCAAAATGAAAAAGTAGTGAAACAAAGCTGAGAAAAAAAGAAACAAAAGGAAGAGAAAAAAAGAAGGAAAAATTTAGAAAAAAAAAACAGAAAAAAAAGAAAAGAAAGAAATGTAGGAAAAAAGTAAATAGAGAACAAAAAGAAAAAACTAACAGCCCGGAAAAAATAAACACAATGATTTTTTTAAAAGAATTTAAAAAAAAAAGTAGAAAAAAAAACACGGAAAAAAGAAGAAAAAGTTTGTGTTGCATTCAAATAATTTCCAATTATATCAAGTGAATCTTGTTGCCAACATTGTACTTCCACTAAAAAATGTTATTAAGTACAGTTCTGTATCTTAACTAAATAAGCCCCCAAAATGTTAATACTATGCGACAAAATATATCAGGAAATACAAAAAAAATAGATATTTTGTGAAAGAATTGTAAGAACAAACGACGTTTGCAATAGTACATGAGTCAATTCATTCAAAAGAGAAAAATCATTTCTCCGCAAAATGTAACTTGATGTCAAGTTTTGGACATGTTTGATAATGGATTAGTTGCCACACTTGGGATTATGGTTGCTCACTGTTGTTTCAAGCGCTGCTCACCGACTTTGTGTGAACGCTCAGACCCGTAAGGAAAATGACAGGGAACATCGGTTCCCACCCCCTGCTTTATTTTACAATCCATGACTCAACTCCACGACCGATATTCCTCCTTGCCGTCGTGTGGTTTTCCTCCAAAAAGTGCTAGCTAAGGAGAAAACAGAAGAAAAATCCACCTTGACCAGTCAGCCTCTCTCAGCACGAGAGAAAACGAGGCCACCCCCCCCCCCCCCCTCAGCATGGCACCCACCCGGCCCACGCTGTTCATCACCCTCACAACCAAGGCTAAATTTGAGCACCCATATGAATATATGAATAACTGAGCGCCCCGTTATTGTTATGCAGCCGCGTTGGCGCTGCCAAGCCCGCCGCGGCTTTTGTCGAGAGGACTGTAGTTGTGCTGAGCTCGGGTTTTCTGACAGTCCATCTTAAGTGGGGCGGAGGCGAGCGGGCACAGGTGTTACTGACCGGCTCTTCTACCAAGAAAGGCTGACCTGTGTCTGAAAATGCCCCCCGATGTCGGTCTCCAGAGCCTCCTGCTATGCCCCCCTGCCCTCTCGGTTACCATACTTGCATTTAAAAAAAAAAAACTAGAGAAAAAATTCCCAGTCCACCAGATGGCGGACAGCAGGGGCTCCCTAACACTTTGTGTGTCGCTGAAGGCTCGGCCCCTTGAGTGTGTCTAAGATGCGGTTTCAGTCCATATGTCCTCGTGAGGGACTCGACCATCGTCTGCACCAATGACGTTCAAAGATAATGCAGAACTACCTTTGCAAAAAGTGCTACTTGGAGATAAGGGCTGCAACTAATGACTGTTTTAATCGTCGACTACACACCAAATGATTAGTTAAATAATCATATACCGTAATTTCCGCACTATAAGGCGCACCTAAAAGTCATAATTTTTTTCAAAAGCTGACCATGCGCCTTATAATACAGTGCGCCTTATATATAGATCAATATTAAATCGCAAGGTCTCGCAACTTACGCAACAGCCGCCGACTCGATTTTCCCCCGAACGTGGAGTAGTCCGCGGTGTATGCTGGGATTTATATACCGGCTTTATATTTTCCCGGTATCTTGTTTTAGAACGATCTTGATGTTGCTGTGATGAGTTGAGTGAATTAAACTCAATTCCAAGTGTTTATTGTCATATGCACAGTAAAGTTACGAGCGAAAAAGAAAATAGAAACTAAGGAATGGATGGCATTTCTTGAATCCCAAGACTTTAACCTTCCGAATGATATTTGAAACGATGCATTTGAGTGACATCGTACGGACACCGCATCCGCACGTGTCGACGACACGTATTTGCTTCTTTGCAAGCTTTGGGAATGTTAAGGGGGTAATCAGTTTGACTGAACTATCTGACTGTTTTGTCGACGTTCCCATTGTAGCGCCTTATAATCCGGTGCGCCTTATCCATGGAAGATATAGGACCAAAAACTATTTTTTGGGGGTGCGCCCTATAACCCGGTGCGCCCTATAGTGCGGAAAATACGGTAATAATTATTTTCTTCTTAAATTCAACAGAAAGTTGATGTGTTATGTATTAAATGATAAAAAAATGGTATAATAAAAATCCTTCGTTCATTGATTTGCAGAATAATCTGCGGGACCTTAGTGCTGCCTTTGACACTATGGACCATAAAACCTTACTAGAACGGTTGGAAAAATAGATTGGTCTCTCAGGAACCATCCACTTATGGTTCAGGTCCTACCTCTCAGATAGGACGCACTGTGTTAAATATGGTGAAATGACATCTGAGCCCTTCGTTCGACGTCCCTGCAGCAGATGGACATCTTTGTGCCCTGGGTTACACCACCTCGTGTTCACATAGATAGCGAGTCCACCTCCTCTCCGCTTCCCGCAGGTTTTTGTGCCTCTGTCTGCCCTAACAGCGCTGAAGCCGGGTAGCTCCACGTTAGCGTCCGGGATGCTAGACGTGAGCCACGTTTACCGTAAAACACAGCAAACTGCACTCCCTGTACGCTTTGATGTTTTTCACCATCACATCCAGTTCGTCGGTCTTATTTGGTAGAGAGTTCACAATTCCCATGATTACAGACGGTACCGAAGACTTATAACGCCGCTAGCCGCTTAGCCTTAGCTCCGGCTCTGCATCCACGATAGGGCCCCCTCATCACGCCAGCACGAGAATTATTCAGGGCAAGGAGTTGATTCCTCGAATAAACGCATTTTTGTGCGTTAAAACCCATAACCGTAGGCTAGAAAGTAATCCAAAGCGTCGTTGTCAAACGGGACGAAAAACACCGAAGATAGAAGCAGACACTTAAAACAATAAACCACAAAAAGTGCGAAATAACACGGAGCTGCTGCAAAGGCTGCCGCTCGCGGCTGCGCCTGTGATGTCTATTCAGATTCAGATTCAGATATAGTTTATTGTCATTCTTGTACACGTGTATACAGAACGAAATGTTGATACATCTGACCCGCACAGTTTCCTTGAATGTACAGATGTAAATAAAATGTTGTATTGAGTTGGAGTATTGAAATACTAATAATATACTAAATAATTATACAAATTGTCCCTAGGTGTGACTGAGCGAGTGAGTTGTCTGTCCCCGTGTGCCCTGCGATTGGCTGGCAACCAGTTCAGGGTGTCTCCTGCCCACTGCCCGGAGATGGTTGGGATGGGCTCCAGCCCCCCCGCGACCCTAATAAGGATAAGCGGTACAGCTGATGAGATGAGATTATAGATATGAGTACTATACAGTAGTGCAAAGAGTGCAAGAGGAGCAGCTAACCAGAAGTGCAAAATGGAAATTGTACGATGTACCACAAGATCCAAATGAATGCGCGTCAGCTGGAGAATACGGTGGTACCGATCTGTCTCTTCAAGTATCTAATGTCACACTGACACCAGGATAGAGGCAGTGTCAGGGACGAAGCCCCGCAGTGAAGCCAAGGTCAGCGAAGCACCGCCATGTGAGCTGTGCTGATGCCACAGCGTGCAAGGCTCAAGTGCTCGGCAGTGCATCTTACCAACAAAATGTCACATTATTAGAAGCTGTCAAATTACCGTCTAAAAAGCAGCCCTGACTGGAGACCGGAGCCAGAGCGCCGCTGCAGGGCTTTCAATCTGTCCGTAATGGGAAAGATGGAAGAAGATAAGATTCCAATTCAGCCGTTTCTGCACAGCCCGACGTAATCGTGCTGCAATCCCAGCCCGCGTGGGGGGAGTTGAAAGAATTCTTAAAAAGACGGGGAAAAACCTTTAAGTGTGGTTTTCATACACAAATCCATCTCTGCGTCTAATTGTTCCGCTGGTTGAAAGTCAGACTTAACAAAGTCAAATGGAATCTAAGAGTTTAAAGGATTCCGGCGACGATCTGAGATCATACGGTCGACACGGAATACAAGGGGAGCGAGCGCTCTGCTCTGCCGCCGAGAAAAAAAATCCTTCTTGGCGACTACCCATCAAACCACAGAGGAAGATGCTTTCAAAGAAAGACAAGTCTGTGTATTGACCTCCCCCAAGGCCAACTGTAGAGGACACTGCATTACAATGTATTAAGTATTCATCTCATCTCATCTCATCAGTTGTACCGCTTATCCTCATTAGGGTCGCGGGTGGGGGGGCTGGAGCCCATCCCAGCCGTCTCCGGGCAGAGGGCAGGGGACACCCTGAACTGGTTGCCAGCCAATCGCAGGGCACACGGGGACAGACAACTCACTCGCTCATTCACACCTAAGGACAATTTGGACCTGACATGCATGTTTTTGGAATGTGGGAGGAAACCGGAGTGCCCGGAGGAAACCCACGCAAGCACGGGGAGAACATACAAACTCCGCACAGGAAGTCTGGAGCTGGATTTGAACCCATGCAGGAGGTTCCCATGACATGAACTGTGCCGCACATGCGCTAACCACTGCGCTGCCGTGCTGCCCCGATTGAAGTATTATTTCTTGATAAATTGAGGAAGCACAGTGTGCATTATTGGACTAGTAAATATAATCGTTTTGCGTCGCGCAACAAAAACGAGTGCTGAAAAGCACGCGGAAAAATACAAACTACAGAGACTGAAAGTGAACACATTGCACATTTTTTTCCTCATATTATTTTGCCCTGCCTTTTACATAAGGAAGCAAGATGGCAGACAATTATGACAGCCCCCTCTGGGTGAGGCTCATGTTATGTAAAATGAATGGAACTTTCTCAAACTGCGACTATTCGAGAAAAAAAAAACATTTTTATGTTATATTTTGTATTTCTTTTTGAAATAATTAAAATCAATATTGTTTTTTTTTAATCAATGATTTGTTTTACCGGGCAGCACAGTGGTTAGCGCGTGTGCAGCACAGTTCTGAGGTCACTAGATTGAACCTCCTGTGTGGAGTTTGCATGTTCTCCCTGTGCTTGCGTGGGTTGCCGGTTTCCTCCCACATTCCAAAAAACACTCAAGTCAGGTTCATTGGCCGGTCCAAATTGTAACTAGGTGTGAATGAGCGAGCAAATTGTCTGTCCCTGTGTGCCCTGCGACTAGCCAGCAACCAGTTCAGGGTGTCCTCTAACCAAAGATAGCTGGGATGGGCTCCAGCACCCCCGTGACCCTACTGAGGATAATCGGTGCAGATGGATGGATTTTTTGGTTGTTTTACCAATTGGAAGCACTAAATGATACATACTGGTATTTTTAAAAATACAGTATGTCACTGAGGAAACATCCCTTTGACACAATAAAAGGTAGTCTGTGTAATGCTCAGAATATTATATTATATATCAAATGATGCCCTCCTTAAAAAACTCAAAACACAGCCCTCAACAACTAAACCCCTTTGCAACAAAAGTGAGTACACCCTAAAGTGAAAGTTCCTCAAGTGTATTGTCTGAGTACGTCCAAAATCACCCCCCCCCCCCCCACCTCTTTAATCTCTGCAGCCATGGTGACAGCACTCCTGAACCCATTTCTTTCTTAAGATAGCATTTGGATGTGGCGCCTTGAACGTTCACTCAGCTTCTTTGGACATCCAACACAAGGCTCAGTTGTGAGTGCACCCTGAATTTTTTTAAAACGCTGAAGGATCTTGGCCACTGTACTGCAGCTCAACGTCAGGGTGTTGGCAATCATCTTGTAGCCTTGGGCAGCGTTATGAAGTGCCAAAATTCAGTTTGGAAGATCCCTAGATGGGTCCTTGCCATGGTGTGTCATTTTGGGAGTTTCAGTGACCACTCTCTGCAGAAATGTAAGGGGTTTGCTTACTTTTGTGACATACTGTGGGTGCGATAAAAACACAATTAAACTCTTAAAATAAAAACACAGCAATAAAAAAAATAGATAAATCACTTTCCTGTCCTGTGCTATGTAGTGCTTCTATAGTGCCCTAAATGAATTGTTTTCTTCTAAGATGAAAACAACCAATAGAACCAGTGTTTTGTTTATTTTGTTTGTGAAAAAATAATCATAATTATCTTACTTAATAATTACATTTTCATATAATTAACTATACAGATCTCGCTGGGTCTCTTTATTCGTTTAGTCCCATTTATAAAAATCTAGAAGTGAAAATGCTTACTTATTAAAGGTTTTATGGGACTGTGCTGTTGCTAGAGAGTAAAGATGACAAGTCCCACAGAAAATGTAAAATATTTATATTGGGATTCAAACCCTGTGTTTATTTCTAAGTTGAGAAATAAAAAAACGGTTAAAATAATGTAATACATGATAAAGGATGGATACTATTGATGGACTAAACTAATCAGGGGACGGGTCTCCTATAAGCCTTTGGCTTAATTGTTTCATCCATTTTTGTCCCAAATTGCACGAAAATAAAATATAAATGTGAAAAAAAAACACATTGTACTGCATTTACATTTTTTCTATATTATAGATTAACCCTGTAAGCACCACATGGCCTGCAAATAGAGATTCTGTTGCCCGTAAGTAATTCACTTGCAATGGATAATCCCACAATAATAATCTTCAATCAGGATTACCATTTTAATAAATATTTCATCAAATAACCTGACGTGTGTTTCGGTTTTCCTACATTTTCTTTTTTTCAAGTGCAGAAGTAATAAACTCTTAATGGTTCTTGTTCCTTAGAGTATCTTCCCTTCCTGGCAGAGCTTGGTGTGAAAAATGAGGGGGACATGTTGCTCTGGGTCTTTTTAATTGGGCTATATTTAACCCGGCACAATTTTGGAGACCGCAGAAGACAGGGGAATCCAAATAATCCTTTTCTGTTTTTTAACCTAATTCTTTCAAACTGAACCAATTATTAACACTGATGATCAGCTGCATCAGCATGAACTAAGCATGGACGATGTGAGAACTTCTCAGCACCCGTAATCACACAATTTCCTGCGGACATGCACAAAAACACCATCTGTCTCTGACCAGAAAATGACAGACTTTGCCATTTTTTTCTGAAAGCAACAAGGTCTGTTGAAGAGTTAACTGCCTATTACTATGTGTCCATATCTCAGGACTCTCACCACACTGCTTCTTTATGCCATATGGAAATATTGGGCGGCCTTTGCACACTCATTCACCAGATACTGGAAGCAACACAAGGAAGTTGAGCTTCCTCAACGTGTGGACAAAGATCTGATCATACCCCATCCTGCCATCTAAAGGTGATTTATCATACTGAAATCATTCCCAGAGGTGTGATACCAGTGACCAGTGCCAAAAACCTTGAATACCGTAAATTCCGGACTATAGAGCGCACCAGATTATGAGCCGCACCCACCACTTTTAAGGTGATTTGCCAATTTTGTACTTACACAAGCCGCACCCATGTATTAGCCGCGTGCCCCCGCATTAAAGCTTGCGACACAGTCACAAGCTTCACCCAGAACAGGCTTTGGTTTGAACAAATTCATTGACACTAATAACAGCAAACTAACAATGTGAGATTTGAACAACCCTTCTCGACAATCTTAACAGCAATCAAGCGTATTCACAATAGTTCCACGATTGTCCTAGAACCACAGTTGGCATTTAAATGGAAAATGATACCTGTAATTAAGGTATGATGCCGACTTGTAAAGTCCGGGTCCTGTTGAAAGTAATCCAAGGAAACAAAATGTATATTTCCAAAGTTAAGGGTGGGAAAAATATTTATCCACTATTGTCCGTTGCGACAACAGACAGATCTACCGGTAACTCAGCTTTACCACAATTCCCATCAGCCCGTGTTTGCTCCGCCCCTTCTTTTTGATTCTTCCGTAGAAAACTTAACAGAATAAATCTCTAAAATAAATACATAACAAAAATATACAGTTGCAAATACATATTATACATGGTTACACATATTTACGAAGAAAGACGGTACACCGAGATAGTTTTCAAAGCTTTAATAATAATAATATAACTTTCATCCCAAACCGTGCCTTTGAAAGGTACCAACACGCTAGTAGCATCACGCTCGCAATGTATCAAACGTGCTTGTTAAGGAAAAGCATCCCGTAACTGTGAAATTCGCGGTAGATCGTCTTCAACTTCCTCCTCATAACTATCGCCATCAAGGGCGTCTTCCTCATTATCGGAACGTACCTTAATTTGACAGACAATGTATGCTTAAACTTAGAGGTTGCAGTCGTTTTTGGCGCACATATTCTACTGGTCTTAATCTTACCTTTTATACTCCAGCGCCGCTGGTGGCCGTTAGAAAAATTCCATAAATTGGCCGCTTCACTGTATAAGCCGCAGGGCTGAACATTTGGGGAAAAAGTAGAGACTTATAGTCCAGAATTTACGGTAGTTTTTTTAAATGAAAAAAGAAAAATGTATTTTTTACGTTTGGAAACTCAGGTACAAGTTTTCTAGAAATATATTTATACATGATGGCATTGAGTGAGTTAAAATCCCACAAACAGATTACATTGGCAAGAGTGTGATATGGTGGCCAGTGTGAGAAGATGAGCCCCGCGGTGCTAACGTTTGGTAATAGGAGGAAAGCAGACGAAAAGAAGAAGATAAATTGCTCTTTGGATGTCACTGTCGCCTTTTGTCAGCAGTCAATATGAAAGGCGACGTCTCAGCTTCTGTCAAATCGTCACGGAACCTTTCCTGGAAAATCAAAGGAGCTCTCCCTACTCTTGCTGCGACACCAACGCTCTCAATAACACTGGCACCGAGAAAAACCTTCTCTCGGAAGAAATAGAGAAAGAAATAAAGAGGTAATTATATGTATTTTAATAGATATCAACCCTGCATTATATTCTACAGCAAACAGCACACAGCAAATGCTATCATTGAGGCATAGGTTTTGTGTGCTGGGTGGGAGTGACTGCGTGCGTGACTGTAACAGGCTTGTGTATGCGTCAGTCAAACAGCAGGGATAAGTCCATTAATCCAGCAAAACAGACAGCTAAAATTTAAGCCGTTCGTTACATTAAAAATAAACTTATCAATTCAATCGGACTCTGACGAGAGTCAGAAAAGCTTAAAGAAATGCTGATCGCCGGAAAGAATAAGGCGGCATCGGTAGAGAAAGCAATAGCGAGGCAGCAGGTTCTTGCCTAACCTGTATCTCACCAACAGTAGATTCCTTACTCATTAAACGGATGACCTGGAGCTACAACCCATGGGAAACCGCTTTATTTGCAGGAAAATGACTAAATTTTGTGCAGGCTTGGAGAGTAACAAAATACATGGAACGGCAAAAATGATGTCGGCAAGCTGTTAGGATTTATTTTCATTTGGTTTCCGTCGCATTTTATGTTAGTTTTGCCGGAGATCAAAGAGATCAAAGCCAGGAGAGAAAGCTTACCACGTGTTGTGAGTCATCATTTTATTCATATTGAGTTTCTTTTATTAGCATATTTGGTATTGGAGTCATCCAAAAGTCATTGAAAGTAATCAAGTTAAAGTAACCCTACCCAACCCTGTTTATTTGTGACTGGTATTTTTATCATACAGAGACCTAGCTCAGATTGAGGATCCCTCATGCTATCGTGAAGCTAACCCAACACTCTCTACGTCTCTTCTTTACACTGAAAGGAGAATTTTATTGTACTATTGTATATTGACAATAAAGACCATTTATTCAACTGCAATTCTGTCTTTATGTGTAGATGTATGCATGTTATTTTGTTACAGTCATGTATATTATTTGTTACTGATATCGAATATTGCTGGACTTGTCAGGACCAGAACGGAGACAGGACACACTTGCGTTGCGTTTTATTGGAAGAGAGAGAATGGGTTGTGCCCACGATCTGGTGATTGCTGGACGCGGGAAGCAGGTTGCTCTGAACGCGGAAGTGGATTTTCCGTGGCGAGCGATGGCGGGAACGGAAAAACGGGTCAGTAGCCGGGACAGGAGAGCAGAAACGTGCTCGGGGTCGTAAGCGAGTCGTAAGCCAGGAAAGTAGAGTAGACGTGGTCGGTGACAAAAATAGGTCGAAAGCCGGGACGGGGGAGTAGACGTGGTCAGGATCAAAAGCTGGTCGAACACGGGGGGACAGACAGGAGCAAAAAAGGGGAGTCAGGGTCGAAAAAGGCTTGCCTAGTGTCAACTTTCGTTTGCAGACGGACTGACAAAAGGGGACAGATAGGAGTGGGTATAAATAGGGACAGGGAGCCAATCAGTTCGAGGCAGTTGGCGCCAAAGGAGCGGGCACAGGTGAATCACATCGGTAATCATGACTTGGAACGCAAGGGATTACTGTTTATATACCATATTTCATTTTAGGCGACTAACTCTTATGATGGTGCTCTTTATCTGCGAAAATTCAGAGGTACCTGGTAACTAGTCAAGCAGACAGCATTCTGTTTATCTCCTCAAATGATATGAGGGGGCAGCACGGCGGCGCAGTGGTTAGCCCGTGTGCGGCACAGTTCTGAGGTCATGAGATCGAACCTCCTGTGTGGAGTTTGCATGCCCTCCCCGTGCTTGCGTGGGTTGCCTCCAGGCACTCCGGTTTCCACCCACATTCCGAAAACATGCATGTCAGGTTAATTGGCCGGTCCAAATTGTCCCTCGGTGTGAATGAGCGAGTGAGTTGTCTGTCTCTATGTGCCCTGGCCACCAGTTCAGGGTGTCCCCTGCCCACTGCCCGAAGATAGCTAGGATGGGCTCCAGCACCCCCGCGACCCTACTGAGGATAAGCGGTGCAGATAATGGATGGATGAATAAATAGTTTACAAGGGGCAGCACGGCGGCACAGTGGTTAGCGCATGTGTGGCACCGTTCTGAGGTTGTGAGATCGGACCTCCTGTGTGGAGTTTGCATGTTCTCCCCGTGCTTGCGTGGGTTTCCTCTGGGCAATCCGGTTTCCTCCTACATTCCAAAAACATGGATCCAAATTGTCCCTAGGTGTGGATGAGCGAGCGAGTTGTCTGTCCCTGTGTGCCCTGAGATTGGCTGGCAACCAGTTGAGGGTGTCCCCTGCCCACTGCCCGAAGATAGCTGGGATGTGCTCCAGAACCCCCGCGACCCTACTGAGGATAAGCGGTGCAGATAATGGATGGATGGATGATATGAGGGAAAGCTTTCGAATAGCGAGCCCCCCCCACAAAAGATCACATCCCCCTCTAATCTCCCTTCTGACAGGAAATCCAGCTCAATGTTGCATTTGACTGCTTTTGTGTCTTGAGCGGAGGATCAGACAAGAACTTCAGAAAAGTCCAACTATGCAAGACGCGGAACAACAACAAGAAAAAAAAAACATCCCACGGTTGAACTTGATCCGCAAACAGTCTTGTTGTTTGACACCGCACTTGAAGTGTAAATGGATGAAATCCCGCCGCCCAACACCGGGGAGATTGCATCCAGCGGCGGTACACACTTGTCGGAGATGGGAAGTTATTTACAGGTGTGAAGCCAATGTGTGAGAACACCGTGCGGTCATCGGGGTAAGGTGCAAAACACGGAACCGCCGCTGTTTGCTGCTGGTCACGGAAGAATATGGCTCATTGTCTGGACATAAACCCATTTTTGAACAAATTTGAACGTTTGTTTTGTGTGCAGAGACCCAATCGCCACATCGTCCACATTTTTAAGGACCTCCGAATTCCAACTATCCACTTTCTCTCGTCGCATTAAAAGTTACATAGTGTAGTTGGGATGATTAAAAATCTAGTGTGAAACATACATACACGATTTGCATATTCGTTGCAGCCAGTTCCTGGAAGGGGGATCACCTCATGTTGAGGTTTTTGAGTTTTTCCTTGCCCTCATGTCGGTTTTAGATCAGGGGATGGTGTCATAATAGTCTGTGGTTTGCAATAGTTTGTGGTCTGTGCAGCCTTTTGAGACTGTCCCTTCTCAAGGTTTCTTCATTTTCCTCATGTTGAGGTTTTTGAGTTTTTCCTTGCCCTCATGTCGGTTTTAGATCAGTGGATGGTGTCATAATAGTCTGTAGTCTGTAATAGTTTATGGTCTGTGCAGCCCTTTGAGACTTTTTGTGATTAAGGGCGTCACAAATAAACATGACTTGACTTGAGGTTTTTGAGTTTTTCCTTGCCCTCATGTAGGTTTTAGATCAGGGGATGCTGTCATAATAGTCTGTGGTTTGCAATAGTTTGTGGTCTGTGCAGCCTTTTGAGACTGTCTCTTCTCAAGGTTTCTTCATTTTCCTCATGTTGAGGTTTTTGAGTTTTTCCTTGCCCTCATGTAGGTTTTAGATCAGTGGATAGTGTCATAATAGTCTGTAGTTTGTAATAGTTTATGGTCTGTGCAGCCCTTTGAGACTTTTTGTGATTAAGGGCGTCACAAATAAACATGACTTGACTTGAGGTTTTTGAGGTTTTCCTTGCCTTCATGTAGGTTTTAGATCAGGGGATGCTGTCATAATAGTCTGCAATAATCTGGGGTCTGTGCAGCCCTTTGAGACTCCTTGTGATAAAGGGCTAAACAAATACATAAATAAACATAATAACCATAAACATGTGTTTTTAGACTTGCATTTATCAAAGAAACATGATTGTTGGATCCTGGATAAACCATGAATATATTTGTGGATCTGAACAAAACATTTGTAAATTTTTTTAAAACAAATTGTCTCCCCATGTGGGTCTTAGCTTAAAATGACAGTTAGATGTAGCCAACATTTTCAGTTGCAGGATGTTCTTCCTATACAATGTACCACTGCGGAACACTACCTTAATGTTTTGCATGGCCCATAAAGAAATGTCCAGAATTTAAACGTAATCCTTGCATTAATACACATGTCATAGTATCCTGTTTAGATCTAGTATGGACCTGCCATTTTGGGGCCAGTGGCGCTTTATAGAACAATGCCACACAAACTAATGCCAGCGGCTGTTAATCACATGGAAAGAAAACAATTTAAGGCAAAAGAAAGCCACCAGAGATTAGTGTCAGCGTCATTTTTAAGAAAACTTGTTTTATTTTTTCTTCATTTAATGTTTTGTCTATTGATCGTTTTCCCCAAATTCAAACACTTATTAAACCTTGAAAACACAATAGTAAAATTCAAATTTTTCAAGGATTTCAACCACTGTTACGAACTCTGATAAATTGTTATTTGAGAGATATTTTTCTCTGGTATTTTTTTTATGCAACGACCTAATCATTTGTGATTTTCTTAACAAAATGACCCAGGTATTTTGGGGATTTTTTTAGTATTTTCAAAGAGTCTCATTCTAGAACAAAATGCTTTTTTTGCAACGTTATTTCATTAAAAAAGTCATATATCTTAATTATTAAGGTTTTCCAGAGTAAAAATAATCAGTTGTTAGGGTTGTTTCGTACAATATGACAAATTTAGTGTAGATCTGGCAAGTCGTTCCCCAAGTGGGCAAAAATCTGGGGGGAGTGGCTGGGTAGCACACGACTGCATCTCATGAATACCTGCCCTACTTGACGTTTGGTTTCTTCACTTGGCCTTTCATTAGCGTCTACTTTCCAGCTCTATTGTTTCCGCCTTAGACCGACCATTTGGACCGTTTTGCAACCGTGGATTTTAAGTAATGTGTTATTGTTTTAATTGTTTTTTGCTCCTCACGACCCGGATCTCTTTCTGTTGTCCACGTCTCCCTAAATAAATCCTTGTCCTACAATGTATGTTATTGCTTTCATCAGAACTTTAAGAGTAATCTAACACAAGAGTAACTCCATTTCAAAGACAATGACCCTTTTTGGTGTCTACTTTATTTATAAATGTTGGAATTATATACATATATTTATCCTACAGTTGACATTAACATGTTATAAGTGTTCTCAGCCCTTTTTGTAGAGTTTTCAGCCGTAAGCTGTTCTTCAAGGCCATGAGTTGTTTTTTGTACAGTCTGTCTGTTTATCTTACATACCAACGGGTGCAACTTGACCTGGAATAATCTGTGCATGCAATAACTCAAGTTGTTTTTCACCGAAAGCCTTGAAAGAAGAAAGGAGGTGTCCAGAACAGAAACCAGCTATGATCATCGGGCGGAAAGCAAGGCGTGCGAAAGAAGATTAATTAACTCTGCGTAGCAACAGTTAGACGGCGGTCTCAACTAGTTAGATAGAACCCCTCCCTTCAGAAAGTTGAGACTTATGTACGATAGGGCGAACCTTAATAAAAAGAGGAGAGAGATTGAAGATTTCTTCAGAGTGATTTGGGAGATTGGCGGTATATAATCTTCGATCCTCTCCTTGCAAGATATCTAAAACTGATCAGATTATCTTTGTCTTTTATTTCAGAGCGTTTTGTCATAAATGCTGGGGACTTAAACCTAACAATAAGGGACCCAATTGCTAACAAAAATCATTTTTGGGGTGTTTGATTAAGTAAAGCAACCCAGGATAATAATAATAATAATAATAATAATTTCCTTTGTATTGTCATTCTTTGTAACAATGTACACAGAACGAAATGTCGATACACCTGACCCGTAAGTAGAATTAGGTTAATTAAAAACCCAACTGTTTTTAGAGTATAAAGGTTTTGTCTCAGTCCTGATTCACCTTTATATATGCTAATGCTAGCTTCTGTGAAACTGTGAGAGTGCACAATTCTGGTTTCTAATGATATAGTCTCCATACTAAAGTCTGTGATGTTAGGTGCTAATGCTAACCGGATCGTGACAATATAATTAGCAACTTGATGCTATCCTGGCTGGTATGAACATCAAAATCCAACATCACATTTGGAAAAAGGGAGCTAACAGACAGCTCACTAGATGTAAACGTCCATGGATCTTAAATAAATGTTGTTCGCTGAAAAGAATTGCTCTAAAATTGCCCTGATGGCTAATGGAATGTTATTATGTGGAAAGAAAGGAGTGATTTTGTAAATGCATTTGTGAATATGGGCTCAATTAGAGACTGGAATCAAACACAGCTATTTAGCATAATTGTTTAACTGCGAAGAGTCTTGTGTTTTTCTGACAATAGCCACGATGAGATTCTCTTATGCAGAAGTCTGATTCGGGAGGGATTTTTTTTTTCTTTGCGGATAGCGAAATAATGTCGATGATGAAATCTGATATTTTTAGATAGATAGATGTCTAGATAGATAGATGTCTAGATAGATAGATAGATGTCTAGATAGATAGATAGATGTCTAGATAGATAGATGTCTAGATAGATAGATAGATAGATAGATAGATAGATAGATAGATAGATAGATAGATGTCTAGATGTCTAGATAGATAGATAGATAGATGATAGATAGATGATAGATAGATAGATAGATGATAGATAGATGATAGATGTCTAGATAGATGTCTAGATAGATAGATGTCTAGATAGATAGATAGATAGATGTCTAGATAGATAGATAGATAGATGTCTAGATAGATAGATAGATGTCTAGATAGATAGATAGATGTCTAGATAGATAGATAGATGTCTAGATAGATAGATAGATGTCTAGATAGATAGATAGATAGATAGATAGATAGATAGATAGATGTCTAGATAGATGTCTAGATAGATAGATGTCTAGATAGATAGATGTCTAGATGTCTAGATGATAGATAGATGATAGATAGATGATAGATAGATGATAGATAGATAGATAAATAGATAGATAGATAGATAGATAGATGTCTAGATAGATGTCTAGATAGATAGATGTCAAGATGTCTAGATAGATGTCTAGATAGATAGATAGATGTCTAGATGTCTAGATAGATGTCTAGATAGATAGATGTCTAGATAGATAGATAGATGTCTAGATAGATAGATGTCTAGATAGATAGATAGATGTCTAGATAGATAGATGTCTAGATAGATAGATGTCTAGATAGATAGATAGATAGATAGATAGATGTCAAGATGTCTAGATAGATAGATGTCTAGATAGATAGATAGATGTCTAGATAGATAGATAGAGATAGATAGATATATAGATAGATAGATAGATAGATAGATAGATAGATGTCAAGATGTCTAGATAGATGTCTAGATAGATAGATGTCTAGATAGATAGATAGATGTCTAGATAGATAGATAGATGTCTAGATAGATAGATAGATGTCTAGATAGATAGATAGATGTCTAGATAGATAGATAGATGTCTAGATAGATAGATAGATGTCTAGATAGATGTCTAGATAGATAGATAGATAGATGTCTAGATAGATGTCTAGATAGATAGATGTCTAGATAGATAGATGTCTAGATGTCTAGGTGATAGATAGATGATAGATAGATGATAGATAGATGATAGATAGATGATAGATAGATAGATAAATAGATAGATAGATAGATAGATGTCAAGATGTCTAGATAGATGTCTAGATAGATAGATGTCAAGATGTCTAGATAGATGTCTAGATAGATAGATAGATGTCTAGATAGATAGATAGATGTCTAGATGTCTAGATAGATGTCTAGATAGATAGATGTCTAGATAGATAGATAGATGTCTAGATAGATAGATGTCTAGATAGATAGATAGATGTCTAGATAGATAGATGTCTAGATAGATTGATGTCTAGATAGATAGATAGATAGATAGATAGATAGATAGATAGATAGATAGATAGATAGATAGATAGATGTCTAGATAGATAGATAGATGTCTAGATAGATAGATAGATATATATATAGATAGATAGATAGATAGATAGATAGATAGATGTCAAGATGTCTAGATAGATGTCTAGATAGATAGATGTCTAGATAGATAGATAGATGTCTAGAGAGATGTCTAGATAGATAGATAGATAGATAGATAGATAGATAGATAGATAGATAGATAGATGTCAGGATGTCTAGATAGATAGATAGATGTCTAGATGTCTAGATAGATAGATAGATTGTCTAGATAGATGTCTAGATATTTTTCGAATATCACACCGGCCTGCAAAAAACGGGGTATAACTCATTTGCGATAACAAAACGGGGCGGAAAATGTGTTCCTCATCCAAGGAGTATTTTGTCAGATCAGAAAGACCTTGAGTATTAAAATATGATCTCGGGGCGCCCTCTGCTAGACCAAAGTGATACAAGTTTGTAGCCGGATCAAGAAGCCGTCGCGCAAAGAAATTTCATCTTGAGACGCCCTCTACTGGACCGAGGTTGTACTGCAGGCACTATGTCACAACGAAATCCAATGCATTCTTATGAATTAAATTAAAACGCTGCGTGACGCATAAATCGGGTGAGAAAATGAATCAAGGATGAAACTTGTTGCCAACGCTGTCACAAACCAGGACCGGAAACAGGAATGAGAACCCAATCGCGTAACGTTACTCACAATTTATTGGGGAGAAGAGGAATGCGCGCACACTTAATCCGGGGTTCGATGGGCCCGGAAGTGGATTGAAATCCGAACAAAAGAGTGATCAAAATCAAACAAATCTGGCCGAAAATAAAACAGGATCAAACACAGGACAAGACCGCGTCCGGCAGCAATCTGTCAACGCATTTCAGCTGGTATCAGTGGGCGGGGCCAATTGGGCGCGGTGGCAACCGTGACAGAACCTGGGCAGGGACCAATTGGACGCCATGGCAACCATGGCAAATGCTTTGAATAAACGATAATATCGATTTGTTGTTGCAGCCCTAGTAAGAGTAATAGTGCAATGAAAAAAGAGCAACAACCTATTTCGAGAAATCAGTCTTTTTTTGTGTATATGTGTCCATTTTTTTTTCGAATACCACATTGTCTGGGAAAAAAAACGGGGTATAACTCATTTGCGATAACAAAATGCGAAATGTGTCCCTTAGCCGAGACGCGTTCCCTCTGAGATGGAACGACGCGGACAATAGGTGGAGGTCATCAAATGCGAAAAAGGGCCCGGGGCCTTCTAGCCAAGATGGAGAGGAGACAGCACGGCGCACCTGTCTCGCTAGCTGACAGCACCCGCTTCCATCTTCACTCGAGTGCTAAAGTACACAGACGAAAACACAAGATTGACGCCAGCTCCCGTCCTATGTCTTTTCCGGAACTGAAATGATTTCATCTCTCGGGGCTCCCTTTAAACTCATTTTAACTCGGGGGGCCAGACGATAGAACAAACATCCTGTCGGGGGCCGGACTGGTAGATTAAAGAGAAAGAAAAAGAGATAAAGAAATAAGAGAAAGAGGGATGGAAAAGAAGAGGGCGGGACAAAAAAAGAGAGAGTAGGAGAGAGCGTGAGAAACAAAAGATAAAAAGTCGTGAGAGAGGGGGAAAAGAAAGGGAGAGGAAGAAAGAAATTCAAAGAGAAAAAGAAAGACAGAAGGAGAGAAAAGAGAAATGAAAGTGCGAAGGGTATGAAGAGAGAAAGAGAAAAGAGAGAAAAGGAAAAAAAGGAAGTTAGAGCAAAAGAGGTTAAAAGACAGAGAGAGAAAGAGACAAAGAGCAACAAAGGAAGAGAAAAAGAGAGACACAGAGAGTGAAAGTGACAGAGAGTGGGAGAAAAGGGGTGGAAAAGCGAGAGAGAGAGAGAGATAGAAAGAGAGAAATAAATACAAGTACAGTGTCTTTGTTCGAGGCACCTGGCTTTGGCAACATCAAGTTGACATATTTCAACCTGCAACTTGTTTTTCTCCTGCGCTTCTTTGAGTGTTGTCTCGCGGGCCGGATTCAATCCCTTAGCGGGCCTGATCTGGCCCGCGGGCCGCCTTTTTGACACCTGTGCTTGAACCTGGCCAAGCCTTGGTGCGTACCGCAGGTGGATTGATCGCGACTTATTAACTAGGAGCCGAAGCGAGCGCTATAAAAACCAAAAAAAAGAAACGCGACTTGCCCGATCCTCGTGCTCATCGGTTTCCGAAAGCCCTTTTTTTCGAACCGTCGAGACGGCGAGCGTGGCTAACGCGCGGCACTTGGTCAATAATCACCGCTTTGGGCTTCTATTGTCACTCCGAAATCATATTTCCTCCAGGACCGATCGGACGCTGGATTGCTCTAAACGGGGATCATTATCTGAAAACGCAAACACCTAGAACTAATACATAGTCGAGTGGCACGAAACATGGTAATTATCATCATCGGCGTGGTTTTTGACGCCCAAAAAAACGATTGGGAGCCGAGTGGCGCGAATCAGCCGGTGACCCCCGGCCGGTCGGGTGCTGCCCCTCGGACGGACGCAATCAGGCCGGATGAGTGGGTTTATTCCTCTGATGATTTGCATTGGAAACGATTCACCAAAGAGATGGTAATCGTACATTTCTCAATGAGAACACAAATCAAATAGCCGTTCTTTTTTGGGGTTGGTCTCAACTGAAGTCAATTTGGGGTTTGGATTTGATGAGTTCATAATTTCATCTTGAATATACATGAACTAAAAATAGTGTTACATTTTTACAGTTTTTTATGGCTAGCAATGAAGAATGCCAAGGTCTAATTTACCTATTGAACACTTGATTTTGACTGTTACTGAGCGCTTGTAATAAGTAAACATGTAATGCCAGGCTTGTTCTATATTGACTATTGAAATGTGTGTTAAAAAGAATGCTTATAATGCCAGGATCGGTCTATTTTACCTATTGACCACATGATTTTGACTCTTACTGAGCATTTGTAATAAGTTAACATGTAATCCAGGGTTGTTCTATATTGATTATTGAAGTGCGTGTTAAAAAGCATGCTTATAAAACCAGGATTGGATTATTTTACCTATGGAACACATGGTTTTGACTGTTACGGAGCATTTGTAATAAGCATGCATGTTTTCCAGGGTTGTTCCATATTGACTATTGAAATGCTTGTTAAGGAGAATTCTTACCATGGCGGGAATGGTCTATTTTACCTATTAAAAACTTGATTTAGACTTTTACCGAGCGTTTGTAATAAATAGGCATGTAATGCCAGGCTTGTTCTATATTGACTATTGAAATGTGTGTTAAAAAGAATGCTTAAAATGCCAGGATCGGTCTATTTTACCTTTTGAACACATGATTTTGACTGTTACTGACCGCTTGTAATAAGTACGCATGCATTACCAGGGTTGTTCTGTATTGATTATTGAAATGCGTGTTAAAAAGCATGCTTATAAAAACAGGATTGGATTATTTTACCAATTGAACACTTGATTTTGACTGTTACTCAGCACTTGTAATAAGTAAACATGTAAAAACCAGGGTTGTTCTATATTGACTATTGAAATGCTTGTTAAGGAGAATTCTTACCATGGCGGGATTGGTCTATTTTACCTATTGAACACTTGATTTTGACGTTTACCGAGCGTTTGTAATAAATACGCATGTAATGCCAGGCTTGTTCTATATTGACTATTGAAATGTGTGTTAAAAAGAATGCTTATAATGCCAGGATCGGTCTATTTTACCTATTAACCACATGATTTTGACTCTTACTGAGCGTTTGTAATAAGTATGCATGTATTGCCAAGGTTGTTCTATATTGACTATTGAAATGCTTGTTAAGGAGGATTCTTATAATTCCAGGATCCGTCTATTTTACCTATTGAACACTTGATTTTGAATGTTAGTGAACGCTTGGAATAAGTACGCATGCATTGCCAGGGTTGTTCTATATTGATTATTGAAATGCGTGTTAAAAAGCATGCTTATAAAAACAGGATTGGATTATTTTACCTATGGAACACATGATTTTGACTGTTACGGAGCATTTGTAATAAGTATGCATGAAACGCCAGGGTTGTTCCATATTGACTATTGAAATGCTAGTTAAGGAGAATTCTTATAATGCCAGGATCAGTATATTTCACATATTGAACACTTGATTTTGGCTGTTACTGAGTGCTTGGAATAAGTAAGCATGTAACGCCAGGCTTATTCCATATTGACTATTTAAATGCTTGTAAAGGAAGATTCTTAAAATGCCAGGATTGGTCTATTTTACCAATTGAACACTTGATTTTGACTTTTACTGAGCGCTTACACACATGTAATTCCAGGGATGTTCTATATTGACTGTTGAGATGCTTGTTAATGAGAATTCTTATAATTCCAGGATCAGTCAATTTTACCTATTGAACACATGATTTTAACTCTTACTGAGCGTTTGTAATAAATACGCATGTAATGCCAGGCTTTTTCTATATTGACTATTGAAATGTGTGTTAAAAATAATGCATATAATGCCAGGATTGGTCTATTTTACCTATTAAACACTTTTGACTGTTACTGAGCGCTTGGAGTAGGTACGCATGTAACGCCAGGGTTGGTCTACATTGACTATTGAAATGCTTGTTAAGAATTCTTATAATGCCAGGATCAGTATTTTTACTTATTGAACACATGATTTTGACTCTTACTGAGCGTTTGTAATAAATACGCATGTAATGCCAGGCTTTTTCTATGTTGACTATTGAAATGTGTGTTAAAAAGAATGTTTATAATGCCAGGATTGGGCTATTTTACCTATTAAACACTTTCGACTGTTACTGAGCGCTTGTAGTAGGTACGCATGTAACGCCAGGGTTGGTCTACATTGACTATTGAAATGCTTGTTAAGAATTCTTATAATGCCAGGATCAGTATATTTTACCTATTGAACACCTGATTTTGACTGTTACTGAGCACTTGCAATAAGTACGCATGTATTGCCAGGGTTGTTCTATCTTGACAATTGAAATGCTTGTTTTAATTTCATTTTGAGTGAATCATTTAAGTTGCGTCTCGATCAGATGGCAATATTACGATGAAAACAATAAACAACAGTGACGGTTTATTTAGTAAACAGAAAAAACAAAAAACAAAGGAGAAAAACAATCAGGCTCGCCTGAAAGCTTCAGTGGACGTCTAATTGCATTAAAGCCGAACACGGGACAGGATCCTGTTTGTTGTTGCTCGGCTGACGTGACCTCTAATGAGGTTCCCTCTTTCTTTTTTTTTCTCTCTTCAGATATCCGATCACACCGAGACTAACGTTGAGTGGCACATTTGGTGCACGTCGGCTTTTCCGGAGAGAGTCAAGGTCGCTCCGGCGAAAAAAGACGCCGACGAATCGGAAAAAAAAAACATATAGGGAATGTGAGTGGAGGGCGAATTGTGACGCGTCAGCATTTTCACCACAAACAGATAAAAATGTGTGCGTGTTTCGGGGGCGGGGGGCATTAGTTTGTATACTTGTAGGTCACTTTCTCAACGACTGCTTATCATTTCAGAGGCTGGGAGCCATCAATGACTAATGCCTCAGTCTGTCACATTCGAGGGTCCGCCATATGGAAACCCCCACCCCCACCCCGTTGCTTCCGTTGGTGCCAGAAAGCGACTTAAAGGGGCAGTGTGTAATATTGAGTGCCTCCTAGTAGTGTGGGAAAAAACATTGATATTCATAATATAATAGAATAGAATATACCTTGATTGTCATTGTTACAACATGGGTTGAATATATTCTGATAACGAAATTGGACGTGGCACTTCAGTTCCACATTTTAGGATAAAGAAAACAAAGAGATAAAGGAACAAAGAATATGGTAGTAATACATCACACCAATGTTTATTTTTATAAATAGCCATAGGTTAAGAAATTAAGATTTCTTTTACATGGCAAAATCCATTCTTAGTCGTTGAAATAGAGAGGAGGAGCGAGAGAAAAAGAAAGAGATAGGGAACAAGCAAGAGAAAGAAAGGAAAAAAGAGAAAAGGAAAGACAGAAAGAACCAAAGCAAAAAAGAATGAGATAATAAGAAAAAGAGAACAAAATAATGAGATGAGAAAAAGCGAACGAAGAGAGAGATAATGAGGAAAAAAGAACGAAAGAGAAAAAGAAAGAGAAAAAAATAGAAAAAAGACAGAAAGACAGAAAGAGAAAGTGAGTTAGACAAAGAGAGGAAAAGAGAGAAAAATAGCTAAAGAGGGGGGAGAGAAAGAAATAGCTAAAAAGAAAGAAGGGGAATTGAAAAAAGAAAAAGAAAATAAGAAGAGAGAGGAAGAGACAGAAAGATGAGAGAAATAAAGAGAGAGATGACAATAGAAAAGAAAAAGAGAGACGCAGAGAGAAAGACGAAATAGAGAAAAGAGAGAGGGAGGGAAAGAGGAAGAAAAAGAAGGCTAGAGAGAATGAGAGAAGAGAAAGAGAAAAAAGAGAGTGAGAGAAAGAGGAAGAAAAAAGAAAGCTAGAGAGAATGAGAGAAGAGAAAGAGGAGGGAGGCAGAGAGAAATAAAAAATTACAAGAGAAAAAAATGAGAAAGGGAGAAAAAGCGAGAGAGCGAGAGACAAAATGAGAAACAATAAAAGGAACGGAGAAAAACGGGGGTTGAAAGAGAGAGCGAGAGAGAGGTAGAACAATAAAGGGAGAGAAATGGAGACAGAAAGAGAGAAATAAGGAATAAAATAAAGAGAGGTAAAAATACATACAGCTACAGTTGTTTTGTGAAGTGTTTTGCCTGGGTTTGGCGTCTTGCAATGGACACATTTCAAACCGCAGTTCGTTTTTCTCTAGCACTTCTTCGCGTCGCTTTCCCGGCCAGATCCATTTTTTCGCATGCCTTATACGGCTCACGGGCTTCATATTTAACATCCCTGTATTAGAAGAATAGAGCTGAATCGCTAAGTTGCTGCGACTTGTTCTTGCACTTCCTATCTAAAACACAGGTGTCAAACGGGCGGCCCGCGGGCCAGATCAGGCCCGCTTAGGGATTGAATCCGGCCCGCGAGACAACACTCGGAGAAGTACAAGAGAAAAACAAGCTGCAGGTTGAAATATGTCAACTTGATGTTGCCAAAGCCTGGTACCTCACACAAAGACACTGTATTTCTCTCTCTCTCTCTCTCTCTCTCTCTCTCTCTCTCTCTCTCTCTCTCTCTCTCTCTCTCTCTCTCTCTCTCTCTCTCTCTCTCTCTCTCTCTCTCTCTCTCTCTCTCTCTCTCTCTCTCTCTCTCTCTCTCTCTCTCTCTCTCTCTCTCTCTCTCTCTCTCTCTCTCTCTCTCTCTCTCTCTCTCTCTCTCTCTCTCTCTCCCCTTTTCTCACACTCTGTCTCTTTCACTCTCTGCGTCTCTCTTTTTCTCTTCCTTTGTCTCTTTCTCTGTGTCTTTTCACCTCTTTTGCTTTAACTTCCTTTTTTCCTTTTCTCTCTTTTCTCTTTCTCTCTTCCTACCCTTCGCACTTTCTTTTCTCTCCTTCTGTCCTTCTATTTCTCTTTGGATGTCTTTCTTCCTCTCCCTTTCTTTTCCCCCTCTCTCATGACTTTTTATCTTTTGTTTCTCACGCTCTCTCCCTCTCTCTCTCTTTTCTTTCTTTGTCGCACCCTCTCTCCTTTCCCCTCTCTCTTTCTCTTATTTCTTTATCTCTTTTTCTTTCTCTTTAATCTACCAGCCCGGGCCCCGACAGAATGTTTGTTTTATCGTGTGGCCCCCGAGTTCAAATGAGTTTGACACCCCTGATCTAAAAGCACACATTATCCAGTTTCAACCACGTGCCTAAGACAATATAAGACAAGTCACTATCTAAGAAAAGACAAGCCTTATTTCTAGAAAAGCGAGCATAGAAGATAAAATAACCGGGCTGAGGGTTCAGGCCGATCTCTTGCACCAGCGTGGATAAAAAAAAAAGGGCAAATGCTGTTTTTTTTTTCTCTTTTTCTTTTTTTGCACATGCATAACTGTGCCAGATCACTGCAGGGCCTCTGTGCACAAGTCAGGAATCAATCAGTCACAACGAAATGGGTAGAAAAAGAAAAAAAAACAGACTTCTTCTCCTGAAATAGTGCTTTTATTGTGTTAATATTGCTGATTATGGCAAAAACGCATATATTCTGTCTCAAAATATTACAATATCATGAAAAAGCGCCATATTTTTCGCTCTAAAAGCAGCAGGCGCAAAATATTGTCGTTTGTCAAATATCGTAATAAATAGGGCGCACCGTACTATAAGGTGAATGAACTTGAGACTACGCTAAGAGAAACCTAAATCATTGATTGCGACTTATTAACTTGGAGCCAAAAAGAGCGCTTTCAAAACAAAAAGGAAACGCGACTTGCCCGATCCTCGTGCTCATCAGTTTCCGAAAGCCGTTTTTTTTTTTTCGAACCGTCGAGACGGCGAATGTGGAATGATAATCGAATTTTGTGGCAATTAGGGTGCTGACATTTACCACTAAAACAGAAAACATAGAAAAAGCATTAGAGCTTGTATCATTTTACTCATGGTACCAGAAAGACTGATTTTCCAAACAGTCTCTCCACTTGTTCGCCTAAACAACCTCTCTGCTTAATATGTATACGTACATAAAACAGCTTGTATAGTATTTTGTTGAAAGACTTTCTGTTTTTGTAACATCATTGAAGTACACCATCATACTCTAAAAACATTGAGTAATATTGTAGTAACCTATCAATACTGCGTTTCATATATCATCCACCCTATTATGCTGTATATAAGCCGCACCTTATGATTTCTGGCCAATTTGGAGTTCTTGGCCGGACCGTGTAGTCCGTAAAATACAGTATATAAGCCATAACTAGCAATGCTAAAATAATAAAACATTTTCTCGGGGGCCGGACTAGTCGATTGAGGAGAAAAGGAGAAAGAAATAAGAGGAAGAGAGGGAAAGAAACAGAAAGTGTGTGGGACAAGGAAAGAGAGAGAGAGAGAGACAGAGAGATGAAAAGAAGAGAAGATGAGAAACAAAAGAGAAACAAAGAAATACATTAGTGAGAGAGGGGGAAAAGAGAGAGAGAAATACAAAGAGAAATCGAAAGCAAGAAAGAGAGAAGGAGAAAAGAAGAGAGAAAGAGAAGGGTGGAAAGAAGGGGAAATCAAGAGAAAGGGAGAGAAAAAAGAGAGAGAAAAGAAAAAAAGGAAGAGTCCAAAAGAAGGTACGAAGACACACACAGAGAAAGAGAAGAACAAAGAAAAAGAAAAAGAGGCAGAAAATGAAAGAGAGAGAGAGAGAGAGTGAGAGAAAAGGGGAGGAGGAACAAAGAATGAGAAAGAGAGGGAAAGACAGAGAGATAGAGAGTGAGAGAGGAAGGGTGAAAGTGAGAGAGAGAGAGAACATGAGAAACAAAAGCGATACAAAGATGAATAGCAAGAGAGGGGGAAAAAGAGAGAAAGAAATCCAAAGAGAAATTGAAAGCAAGAAAGAGAGAAGGAGAAAAGAGGAGATAAACATAAGGGTGGAAAGAAGGGGAAAGCAAGAGAAAAGAGAAAAGGAAAAAAGTAAGAGTGCAAAAGAAGTTACGAGACACACAGAGGGAAAGAGAAAAAGAAGAACAAAGAATAGGAAAAAGAGATAGAGAGAGTGAAAAAGAGAGAGAGAGAGAAAGAGCGAGATAGAGAGTGAGAGAAGAAGGGAGAAAGAGAGAGAGAGAGAGACAGAGAGTGACAGAGGGAGGGAGAAACAGAGAGAGAGAGAGAAATAAGAGAACATGTGAAACAAAAGATATGCAAAGAGAAATAGTGAGAGAGGGGCAAAAGAGAGAAAGAAATCCAAAGAGAAATTGAAAGCAAGAAAGAGAGAAGGAGAAAAGAGGAGATAAACATAAGGGTGGAAAGAAGGGGAAAGCAAGAGAAAAGAGAAAAGGAAAAAAGTAAGAGTGCAAAAGAAGTTACGAGACACACAGAGGGAAAGAGAAAAAGAAGAACAAAGAATAGGAAAAATAGATAGAGAGAGTGAAAGAGTAAGAGATAGGAAAAAGGAGGAAGAGAGAGAGAAAGAGAGAAAGGGAGGAAGAGAGAGAGAGAGAGAGAGAGAGAGAGAGAGAAAGGGAGGAAGAGAGAGAGAGAGATAGAAAGGGAGGAAGAGAGAAAAACGGAGGAAGAGAGAGAGAGAGAGAGAGAGAGAATGAGAGGCACCTGGCTTTGGCAACATCAAATGAACATATTTCAACCTGCAGCTCGTTTTTCTCCTGCGCTTCCCTCAGCCTTGTCGCCTGTTTGACACCCCTGGTCTACACCTTGATGAGTACACATTATCATTTACAATACCTTTAAAAAAAAACTTGGAAATTCTAAACTGCAATTATTTTTTCCATGATTGGTTGGAGGTTGGAAAGCGGCTTAATGACAAGATGGCGTCTTCCGGCCACTGCATCCCGAGAAGGAAAATAAAGGCGCTGCCAATTAAAACGAGTCCAGACTGGCCAGGATGACCCAAAGGCAAAGCTTTGTTTCCCACACCTCCGGCGAGAAGACCAGCAATTATCACCCGGCAAGCGCTGCTAGCTTCTGCCTGGCTCGTGACTTTTACTTTAGTCCTTTACTCGATTCCCAGTCATTTAAATACATCTCGAAATGTATTCAAATCAGAAGGAAGATCGGGTGTAAAGAAATCCAGCTCAAAGGACCAAGAACCATATCTGTCAACCTGTACGTTTTTGCCGTACAAAGTAGGTTTATTATGCATTTTAAGACGTGTACCACGTACAAGAGAATCTGTACGGAAAAACGCAAATTTGTCAATGATGGGTACCATCCGGTATACACCCACTATCGTAAAACGGCAAATCAATCGAGTCAAACGAGTTCGCCGCGGTAGCCTCTATCTCGGTATTGTATTATAAGCGAGTGGTTTGATGCTACTGTGCGTATGCCGCCTGGGGATTTCCCATCATGCATAATTCCGTGGTAGTTGTGTAGTGAAAGGAAGTCCGTCTCTTTTTAGAGAACCGGCTTTTTCGGCTCAACTCGTTGAAGAGAGTCGGCTCTCAAACGGCTCACTTGCTTTTGATGCATTATATTACAAAGTATGAAAGGAGAAAATGAAAAAAAGACAGGTTCGTGGTGATCCCTTTCATCATTATATTACCAACAATAATTTAATGCAGAAAATGAATTCATAATTTGAAAAAGAAAACTTATTATTTTACTTAATTATATTTGCATATATTTTTTCCTTCTACAGTGAACGTCCAAGCGACTTCATTTTTTAACTTTTTTTTTTTTTTTTAATAAACCTCATTCATGTCAAGCAACTCAGGATCTCACAACAAAATGTTAATTAACAATATATATGATAAACCAAACACATGTACAATATAACATGTTGAACTGCATAAATAAACACGTTTGAAAAAAAATATGGTGTAAGATTACTAGCGTGGAGCTACCCGGCTTCAGCGCTATTACACAGAGACACAAAAGCCTGCGGGAAGCGGAGAGGAGGCGGACTCGCTATGTATGTGAACCGTGGTAGTGTAACCCTGGGATCTGCTGCAAGGACGTTGAACTTTTGGCCTAGCGTGTGACGTCATCCATTCCACTGTTGCTAAACTACAACACAGCACCCCGAGGCCATCCTGTTCATCTGTTAATAAACAACAAAGGATACAGCTGGAAGTGTGAATTTCCCTACGGGGATGAATAAAGTATCTATCTATCTATCTAATGCACAGGTGTCAAACAGGCGGCCCGTGGGCCAGATCAGGCCCGCTAAGGGATTGAATCCGGCCCGCGAGACAAAGCTGAGGGAAGCGCAAGAGAAAAACGAGCTGCAGGTTGAAATATGTCCACTTGATGTTGCCAAAGCCAGGCGCCTCTCACAAAGGCTGTACTTGTATTACTTTCTTTCTCTCTCTCTCTCTCTCTCTTTCACTCTAACTCTCATCCTCCCCTTTTCTCTCATCTTTTATCTCTCTCTCTCTTTCACTCTCCCTGTCTATCTTTTTCTTTCTTTGTTCCTCTTCTTCTCTTTCTCTATCTGTGTCTTTTTACCTTCTTTGGCTCTCCCTTCCTTTTATTCCTTTTCTCTCTCTCTCTTGCATCAACCTCCTCTTTCTCCTCTACTCTGTTTCTCTCCTTCTCTCTTTCTATTTTTGTCTCTTTTGTTTAACATTCTCTGTCTCTCTGTCTCTCTCCTTTATCTCTCTCTCATTTTCTCCCTTTCTCTCTTTCTTTGTCCCACCCTTTCTCTTGTTCTCTCCCTCTCTTTTTCTCTTTTTCTTTCTCCTCAATCTACTCGTCTTTCTTTCTTTCTCTTTTTCTTTCTTTCGTTGTTTCTTTTTTCTTTCTGTCTCTTTCCTTTTTTCTCTCTCCATCTTTTCTTTTCATTCTTCCTTTCTTTCTTTTTTTTCTTTCCATCTCTCCTTTTCATTATTCCTACCTGATAAGTCCGGCCCCTGAGAGAATGTTTGTTCAATCTTGTGGCCCCCGAGTTAAAATGAGTTTGACACCCCTGATCTAATGGAATGTCTCGGTCTTTCCAAAATATTTACTAGGTAGTGCTTCGAGAATGACCTATGCTGTTGTGCATTTGAAAAACGTTCCATGAAAAAAAATGCTTGGACAATGCAAGTTGCTAATGCTAATTTTTGATTGCTAATTAATGAATGTCCCTTTGCTAAAGTTTTGGGGGAAAAACAAGCATGACTCAAATATAATAATAATAATAATAATAATAATTTCCTTGTATTGTCATTCTGTGTAACAATGTACACAGAACAAAATGTCGATACACCTGACCCGTTGTAGCGAGCCGATGCAGCCGCAGCCAACAGAGGGCGCCGCCGACCACTTTTTAAGTCTTAGGAATGACTCGGCCGGGGCGCGAACCACCGACCTACGCCCGTGACTACCCCTTTTCGAACATGTTATGTGACATTATTTTGTTGTTGACTCGTTGTTTTTCTCCTGTTTTTATTTTAATGTTCGAAATAAAGGTTTTCATCCATTCATTCGTTCATTCAATCAGGCGTGATAGAAGAAGAAGAGCAAGGATCCGAGGGAGGCGGAGGCCTTGAAACAATTCAAGGTCTGCCAAAACCTTCCGCTGTGTGGGGACCAAAAACCGGTACCGGACTCCGCGGCGTCTGTTCTAACGGAACTTTTCATCAATGCGTCGGAACAACTTCGTGGAAACGTAACTCGACGCGCGAATCCGTGGCAAGCGGTTTACCAGATGGTACCGGGACCGTTTGGGTAAATTATTCCTAATTAGGAGAGCAACAACAGGTTGAGCAGAAGCGATAAAGCAAAAAGCCATTTCTCACGTTTGTTTTTTTTTTTCCCATTTTACAAAGACATCATTGCCATACACTCAGGGGTGTCAAACTGGTTTTAGCTGGGGGCCACAAATGCTATAAAAAAATCTCACGGGGGCCGGGCTAGTAAGTTTAAGAGAAAGAGAGAGGGAGAAAAAGACAGAGAAAGAGAGGGAGGGAAAGAGAATGATAAACAGATAGGGAGAACAAAGGAGACAGAGTAACAGTGAGAGAAAAAGAGAGAGAAGAATAGAGATATGAGTGGAGAAGAAGAGGGAAATGAAAATAGAGAGAAAAAGAAAGTGGAAAAAAGAGAAGTATAAAAAGATAAGAGAAGTGAAACGACAGAAAGAAAAAGAGTCAGCAGGAGAAAAAGAGACAAAGTGAGGTGAGAGAGAGAGAGAGAGAGAGAGAGAGGTCGAAAAAGGGAAAGAGGGTGAGAAAGAAAGAGAAAAATAGAAAGAAAGAAAATTAAAGTGTAAATTTTAGAGAGAAAATAGAAAGAGAGCAAGGCAGAGAAAAGGAAAGAGTGCGAGAGGAATAGAGAAAAGAGAAAAAGAGAGAGAAAGAGAGAGTGAACAAGAGAAGGAAAAAGAGGGAGAAATAAATAAAAAAGAAGTGAGTTCGAGAGAAATACTACCACAATTGTTTTGCAAGTATTAACTGGCTTTGGTGACATCCAGTGAAAATATTGAAAACGACAGCTCATTTTCCTCTTGCGCTTCTCTCACTGTTGTCTTGCGGGCCGGATTTAAACCATTGGTGGGCCTGATCTGGCCCGCGGGCCGCCTGTTTGACACCTGTGTTCTAGATAGATAGCGATAGATATAGAGATTGATGTCTAAAGAGAGAGAGAGAGAGAGAGATAAATAGATAGATAGATAGAGAGAGATAAAGAGATAGAGAGATAGATAGGTGGATACATACTTTATTCATCCCCGTAGGGAAATTCACCCTTCCAGCAGTAACCTTTTGTTGTTTATTAACAGATTAACAGGATGGCCTCAGGATGCTGTGTTGTAGTTTAGCAACAGCGGAGTGGGTGACATCACACGCAAGGCCAAAAGTTCGACGTCCCTGCTGCATATGGAAATCCATGTGCCCAGGGTTACACCACCTCCTGTTCACGTAGATAGCGAGTTTGTGTCTCTGTCTGTCCTAACAGTGCTGAAGCCGGGTAGCTCCACGTTAGCGTCAGGGATGCCAGACGTGAGCCACGTTTCCGTAAAACACAGCAAAGCCAGTTCGTCGGTCTTATTTGGTAGAGAGTTCACATTTACCATGCTTACGGACCGTAGAACGTGAATTTAGTTCTGACTTGAAGCAATCTGAGATGACAACCATGAATCAAAGAGACTTCAAGAAACGATTGACTTTGTAGCAAGCTTCTCAGTTTGAGTGTCTGACTTTAATGCTCGGAATCGTCAACGACGCCATTAAAAACAGCGGCGGAAAACACGGCGCTTTCGCGCTTTTATGTTTAATTTCATTGCTTTGTAATTTGCATGGAATGGTCGGCAGTCGGCATTCTTTCAAGCTACAGCAGTTCGGGGAGAGAAGTTTGTGCTCGCTTCCAATTGATGGCATTTTTCGTAATGATTCTCATAAAAGTTTCTCGTGAAATCTCTTCGGAAACAAAGTATTTTAGTCACGGACCGGAGCGCGGTACAGTCTTTTCACCACTAGGTGTCACTTGAAACCTTTCAAGCCTCGAACGCGTCATTTTTTGGGGACGGTTCTCCATTAGTAGTTGAAATCTTTGAATGAAATCCACCTGATCTAGAATTGATTGCATTGTTTTCACAGTTTAACAGACTCAGATTCAGAGGAGTTTTTTAATTAGGTGAAAAATAAGCTAACAAAATATTTAAAAACTTTAAACGAGGAAATAAGAAAAAGGAACAATAAACAATACTAGTAACATCTGACTTACGACCAGGATCAGTTCCAACCAAACAGTCTTAAATTCATAAAATGGCGGCATTTGCTGCTGTGCCGACTGGCTGACAAAATTGTGAGATGTGTTGCCGGGCTGCTTCTCAGTGCCAGACATTGAATCCAAGAAAAATGATGTTGGGTAAAACGACGGTAATATGTAATTTACATTTTCAGTTGCAGGAAGTTCTTCCTGATACAATTTACCACTGGGAAACACTACCTTAATGTTTTCCATGGCCCGTAATAAAATAGACATTCCATAGTGGTGATGGTGGTAGCACGACCCGTATAGGGCAATGACGCTTCATGGGACAATGCCATACAAACTAATGCCAGCTGCTGTTAATTTAGAGGGAAGAAGAAACGCAATGGCAAAGTAAAGCCACCAGAGAGCAGTGTCAGCATTTTTTAGCATATATTCCTGCATGGTCTTTTGGAGTGAAACACAGCCACACCTTGGACCGTTTACTGGGAGCCGGTCGCCATCTTTGCAGGTGATACGATTGGTCGATCAGCGACAACGAAGTCACCTGACCCCGCATTGGGGTGCGTTCGTTTGCTACGTCAGCACCGCACCGCAGCCCGGACGGGATCGTTCGTGGAACCGAAATGGGGTTTTACCACCAAGGAATCGGTTGACTGCGGAACCGCTTCCATATTAGAACCGGTTATCGATGCCCAGCCCTACTTGCCGGCAGATGAATAAACAGAATCAACCTGTCACTCCGTCCGTTCGAGTGTGCGACATATGAATGAATGAATGAATGAATGAATGAAAACTGTATTCGAACATCAAAATAAAAACAAAAACAATAACTCAACAACAAAATAATGTTACATAATATGTTCGAAAAGGGGTAGTAAGACGCAAATGCTTATATTCCCTACCCCTTCATCTTCCCCACCAAATATACCAATGATATAACAACAATTGTAATATTAATAATAACAGTTATGATATAACACATCAACCTTCCTTTTAGTCATCATCCTTCCGATCTACATTACTTCCACTCAGTCGCTTTACTTCCACATCCTCTCACATTTAATGACCCTATAGCTAGGGTTTGCGAGACCTTTCGGTCTCCCGCCCCCCTTTCTTTACCTTGCTATCTCTTAGGGAGTAGAGATAGAGAGGAGAGGATGGTTTTTGCTATTTATTTCCCTTTTATTTTCTTTGTTATTGTATGTGTGTGTCTTGCTGTCGGTCACCCCTCTTGAGGGATATGACCAAGGAAGGAAGGAAGGAAGGAAGGAAGGAAGGTAGGTAGATGTCTAGATAGATAGATGTCGAGATGGATAGATGTCTAGATGGATAGATGTCTAGATAGATAGATGCCTAGATAGATGTCTAGATGTCTAGATAGATAGATAGATAGATAGATAGATAGATGATATAACAATAGCAACAATAACACAAAATTAACCATAGTTCTAGACGCACTATTCCCAATCTCTCGAATCACTCATACCTCATTTTCTTTGTCTCTGTATTCTGCCAGTAATGTTTTTTTGTATTTAAATTTGAAGAAGTGAAAAGTTGGACATTGTTTGATTTTGTCATGTAAATTGTTCCAAAGTTTGACTCCACACACAGACACACACATACTTTTCCTGGTGGTTCTCACCTTTGGGATTATTAATTCACGACAGCCCCTTAACTTCAAACTTCCCTCTTTCCGAATGAATAAATGATGGATGTTTTCCGGCACTATGTTTTTGTTGACCTTAAATAGCAGTTGTGCAGTTAAACATTTTACTAAATCATCTGATTTTGATAATTTGGACTGCAGGAATAAAATATGATCCGGATATCCTACCCTGTGCATGGTTCTAATTGCACGTTTTTGGAGGATCAAAAGGGGCTGTAGTCAACTTTTTCTGCACAATATGTGAAGTATGGCAGAACTAGAGAACAATATTATAAATATTAAAATGAATTTGGCTTGATTAATTATTGAAATGCTTTTAGATACTTCAGTTTGTATGTGTCTGATGTGTGTTTTCCAGCTTAATTTATTGTCTATTATGCCCCCTAAAAACTTAATTTATGATACAGCGTCTATTGCAGCACCATCCATTTTTACTTCTAAATCTTGATTTGCCTTACGATTAACAAAAAATGTTACTTTGTTTTTATCTAAATTTAAAGATAATTTATTTATATCCATCCATACTTTTAGGTTAATTAATTCATGATTAGTGCAGCACAGCGGAGCAGTGGTTAGCGGGTTTGCGGCACAGTTCTAAGGTCATGAGATCGAACCCCCTGAGTGGAGTTTGCATGTTCTCCCCGTGCTTGCGTGGGCATCCTCCGGGCATTCCGGTATCCTCCCACATTCCAAAAACATGCGTTTCAGGTTAATTGGCCAGTCCAAATTTTCCCTAGGTGTGATGAGAGAGCCAATTTTCTGTCTTTGTTTGCCCTGCAACTGGCTGGCGACCGGTTTAGGGTGTCCCCTGCCCACTGCCCGAAGATAGCTGGGATGGGCTCCAGCACCCCCGTGACCCTACTGTGGATAAGTGGTGCAGATAATGGATGGATGGAGTGAACAGTGGTCTATCCCTGTGTGCCCTGCGACTGGCTGGCAACCAGTTCAGGGTGTCCCCTGCCCACTGCCCGAAGATAGCTGGGATGGGCTCCAGCACCCCCGCGACCCTACTGTGGATAAGCGGTGCAGATAATGAATGAATGGATAATGAATGAATGAATAAATAATTCGCGATTAATACACGTTTCCAAAAATCCAAACATACAAATCGTACTCCGATTCCATTGAAATCGAATCTGTTTAAAAACAGACTCCCGACTCCTGCGTGACGCCGACCGTTTGGGACGGGGTAAAGCTGCGAGCGCTTGTTTGTTTAATAAGGATTTAAATTCATACTCCGTTCCCATCATGTTACTTTAATGGCTAATTCATCTTCAAAGGGAATTAAGCGCTCCTCGGTGGCTTTTCCGATGTGTGTCGAGCTGGAAAAGAGGATGCTGGGCTGGCAGTGGGGCTCAAAAACAACTTGAGGAAAGCCTCCAGGTGGCAAGGCTGGGAAAAGGATAACATCCATGCTTCTGCTCAACTAACCATCAAACCTAATTACCTGCGGATAGGACTTATGGGCCGCATGTCGGGTTGCGGGCTCCCCGAACGGGAAGCCACGGATGTGTGTGAGTGTTTGGTCAATGTGCTTGTGACCAAAAGATTAGACTTGGCTTGGTGCCGCCGTTTCAATCAAACATACTTATTTAGATCTGGGACCAGTCGACCGGGGGGGGGACGGCAAACGAGGTTAAAACGATAAAACAGGAATCGTCGAAATTAGGAGATGCGTTACCTGCACCCTAACCTCCGGCTCATATTCTACTCCAGGACCGATAATGGTACTTTTCTCTGGTAACGGGCAGGGTTGGGTAGGGTTACTTCAACTTGATTACTTTCAATTACTTTTGGATTACTCCAATACCAAATATGCTAATAAAAGACAAAAGAAACTAAATAGGAATAAAATGACAAAATTTTGTGCAGGCTTGGGGAGTAACGGAATACATGGAACGGCAAAAAATGATGTCAGCAAGCTGTTTGGATTTATTTTCATTTTGTTTCTGTCGCATTTGATGTTAGTTTTGCCGGAGATCAAAGAGATCAAAGCCAGGAGAGAAAGCTTACCACGTGTTGTGAGCCATCATTTGATTCATATTTAGTTTCTTTTGTCTTTTATTAGCATATTTGGTATTGGAGTAATCAAAAGTAATTGAAAGTACCGTATTTTCCGCACTATTGGGCGCACCGGGTGATAGGGCGCACCCCCAAAAAATAGTTTTTGGTCCTATACCTTCCATAGATAAGGCGCACCGGATTTTAAGGCGCTACAATGGGAACGTCGACAAAACAGTCAGATGATTCAGTCCAACTGATTACCCCCTTAACATTCCCAAAGCTTGCAAAGAAGCAAATACGTGTCGTAGACACGTGCGGATGCGGTGTCCGTACGATGTCACTCAAATGCATCGTTTCAAATATCATTCGGAAGGTTAAAGTCTTGGGATACAAGAAATGCCAACCATTCCTTAGTTTCCTTTTTCTTTTTCGCTCGCAACTTTACTGTGCATATGACAATAAACACTTGGAATTGAGTTTAATTCACTCAACTCATCACAGCAACATCAAGATTGTTCTAAAACAAGATACCGGGAAAATATAAAGCCGCATAGCTCACCTAAGTTCTCACGTTCAATAATGATACGCAATCATGGTCTTCTTACAACCGTGAGTGTAGTAAATCCAGGAGAGTAAAATGTTTACAAATACAGACTAATGAAACATGTTTCTTTATGGTGTAGTTTAGCAAGCTTGCTATTCAGTCATCTTTTTCGGCCAATTGCAGGGTTTGTTTTGGCCCTCTAGCCTATCCGAGGCTTCGAATAACTTCAGCCAATAGCGATCGATTTAACGGATGATTGACACATCTTTTTCGGCCAATTGCAGGGTTTGTTTTGGCCCTCTAGGCAATCCGAGGCTCCGAAAAACTTCAGCCAATAGCGATCGATTTGACGGATGATTGACACATCTTTTTCGGCCAATTGCAGGGTTTGTTTCGGCCCTCTAGCCTATCCGGGGCTCCGAATAACTTTAGCCAATAGCGATCGATTCAAATGATGATTGACACATTGGTTAGCCAATGAAACGCCGGTATATAAATCCCAGCATACACCGCGGACTACTCCACGTTCGGGGGAAAATCGAGTCGGCGGATGTTGCGTAAGTTGCGAGACCTTGCGATTTAATATTGAGCCATATATAAGGCGCATGGTCAGCTTTTGAAAAAAATTAAGACTTTTAGGTGCGCCTTATAGTGCGGAAAATACGGTAATCCAATTAAAGTAACCCTGCCCGTTCCAGGGTTGGGTAGGGTCATTTTAAAAAGTATTTTCTACAGAATAAAAATAAAAAAAAATACAAGAAAAACAATGTGCCTGATATCAGTTTGCTTTATAAAGTATAATTTCACTAATGTTGCCACAAAAAGTAGTTAAAATATGTCAAAGCTCGAAGAAAATACAACCAAAACTAGCTGGACAATTGTACTTGGAAGTCCTTCCTCACCTAAATTAGCAAACAAGACCGGACCAGACAGATTATAACCTTTGTAAAACATAAAAAATATATATTTATTACCTATACCTCAAGTATACGAGAGTCTCTGTGACATTTCCTGCTTAAAATTAAGGTATGCAAATGTGGTCTTCAATTAGTGATATGCTGCAGGTTGCAATCCTTTGAGAGCTCATTGAGATCTTTTGCAATGTAATGGCGGCGCTGACACTTATCTTGTTGCCTCGTTGTTCACAACCCCCGACACGGAATTTCCAAGGGACGGCGATAGTGGGAAGAATTTGTGTTTTAAGGAAAAACCAAAGGGCAAATTATATTGCAAAGATTAAGAACCAAAGACGGACGATGCTATATCATCTCCTTATTTGTGTTGCATCCCGGTGGTGCGCCAATTAATCCACTATCAGACTAATTGATAATATTTATTGTTTCTGAACCTCTTGGATAAATGACTCTCAAAATAACTCCAGTTTAAACATGTTCAGTGTTGTCTTTAACTCATCCAATGGCAGACGTTTTCTCAAACTGGAAGAGCCCGTTGCCAGCCAATTTTTGCTATTTTGACTTAGGCCTGAGGAAAAACGAGTTTTGTAGGTATAAAGCTTGAACATGAGATAGATAGATAGATAGATAGATAGATAGATAGATAGATAGATAGATAGATATAGATGTCTAGATAGATAGATAGATAGATAAAGACCGACAGACCGACCGACAGACCGACCGACAGACCGACCGACAGACCGACCGACCGACCGACAGACGGACAGACAGACGGACCGACAGACGGACCGACAGACCGACCGACCGACAGACAGATAGATAGATAGATTAGATAGATAGATACTTTACTCATCCCCGCAGGGAAATTCACATTACTATTATTTTGTTGGCAGTCTACAGAGAGAGCCGCTAACGGTAAGACACATCTTTTGGTGCTCCACAAATAACATTACCGGGTTTTTTGAAAATACTTGTTTCCAAGAAAACCCCTGACAAAAAAATAACATTGTATTGCAAAATAACACTGAACTATGCATGAACACTGTACACTATTCCGGTCACCATGGCAGACGCATACCCAGGGATGTGATTGAGGTGAGGAGAAAAAAGTCAGAAACCTAGCCAGGGGTTTGGGGGCCACACAAAGCCCCCCCGAAGCTCCTGGCGTTTAAGCAATTTACTTCTCCAAAACCATGCTTGAATTAATCATCTTTAGAAGATTTAAATAACAAAATAATTTGCCCACATACCTGATTTTTTTTGTAAATCAGTGATAAGGTATTTTCTTCTGAATTGTTGGATGGCAGACTTGTTCCATTCTCGACGAGGTCTTAGCGGCTAATAATGCTAACAAGCTAGTACGTTTAGCGAGACTTTATTCGAAGGCCAACATTGGCTAGCAGCATTAAGGGCAAAGAACTGAAATCTCATTGGATTAGAGAGAGATGGACACATTCGAGCCCAATCAAATTTCAGTATACTGAATTCCGTGTCACCCCGACATTGTATGATGAAATGTTGCCCCGACTCAAGTGATTTGAAAATAAAAGAACGCTTTAAGAATCAATAAGTGAAGTATACATACTATAGTCGGAAAAATCACATCACACTGATACCCTTGGGCGACCGTGTTCATGCGCACATGCATGAAATGTCATACCTCTTTGACAAAACAATGATGATGGGACTTTGCCACCTCTTTTAGAAAGGAATAAGCTCTTTTGAAGAGTTAACTGCCTATTAATATTTGTCCACATCTCGCAACTCTCATCACCACTCCTTCACTATGCCTACTCGCTATATGGAATCACTACAAAAAGAAAGCAACACTACAAAGTTTGGCTTCTTCGATGTGTGGACAAAGATCTGATAAAAGCCACTCCTCCTATTGGTGATTTCTACTGAAATCATTCCCAGAGGCTTGATACTTACCGATAAGCAGCGCCAAACCATTTTGGAGAGGACGTCGTTGGGCGTCGCCCCAAAACATACACAGAACCGAAATATTACAGAGAGGGAACGTTGTTTATTTCATCCATACATTCACGTTTGTTCAACCCACGTTCCTCAGAGGCTGGGTTTTAATACTGTGTTCAACCACATCGGCGAGCGGTGACGTGATGTTTTTCTCGAACTCGACAGTGTTTTTCCCGCCCCGACTTGGCTCAGTCAACAACGTATTTCCTGCATAAACATTGCTTCTTAACATCCAGATATTTTCCATCAAGTCGACCTGCAGTTAATCCACAACGACCATTATAATATATAGCATTGGCACTTAGGGACAACGTATTTATACATTATGGCATTGAATGAGTTAATATTAGAACACTATCATTTATTGCACAAAAATCTAAAAATATGCTGATGTAAAAACTTAAATTCGTAGGTCACATTCGGTAAACAAAATATGTAATATTGGTCAGCCCTTTGGTATGTGTGGCGATTTTAGAAAATATTCACAAATGACTTATCGTAGTATTTTGTCAGAAGATAGTATGCTTTCATTTTAGAAATAATCACCGCCATTTCTACGAAATTCTCGGCTAAGATTACGAGCCACACCGTCTAAATGACCTGGTGATTGTGTTTACAAATGATACCAGCTCAGTAGCCTAGATGGTAGGGTGCCCGCTTTGAGACTGGGAGGTCGCTCGTTCGCGCCTCGGCCGAGTCATACCTAAGACTTATAACATTGGTAAAATGGCGGCGCCCTCTGTTGGCTGCGGCTGCATCGGCTCGCTACAACGGGTCAGGTGTATCGACATTTCGTTTTTACAAAAGAATGACAATACAAAGGAAATTATTATTATTATTATTATTATCTTGGACTCAAGCAGTGTCTGAAACTCATGAGAAAAAAGTTAGCGGACACCAGGGCAGACAACTCTGAAAAGTTGCCATTTTTCCCAACTTGAACCGCAGTAAGACTACTCATCGCAAAAAACCTCGTTGTTGCAAAGAATTAAGGATCGATAATCAAAATATATAACAGAACGACACCTTGTCTTCAATGTTCCCCCTAATTTTCCTTACGGGTCTGAGCGTTCACACAAAGTCGGTGAGCAGCGCTTGAAACAACAGTGAGCAACGGCTATCCCAAGTGTGGCAACTAAGTCATTATCAAACATGTCCAAAATTTGACATCAAGTTACATTTTGCTGAGTTTCCGGCAATGCAAAAATTGTTTCTCTTTTGCATGAAATGACTCATGTACTATTGCAAACGTCGTTTGTTCTTACAATTCTTTCACCAGATATCCATTTCTTTTTATTTCCTGATATATTTTGTCGCATAATATTAACATTTTTGGGGGCTTATTTAGTCTGTTGTAAGATACACAACTGTACTTAATCACATTTGTTAGTGGAAGTACAATGTTGGCAACAAGATTCACTTGATATCATTGGAAATTATTTGAATGCAACACAAACTTTTTCTTCTTTTTTCTGTAGTTTTTTTTTCTTACTTTTTTTTTTAAATTCCTTTAAAAAAAATCTCATTGTGTTTATTTTTTTCCGAGCTGTTACATTTTTTCTTTTTGTTCTCTATATACTTTTTCCTACATTTTTTTCTTTTCTTTTCTTCTGGCTCTTTTCTAGATTTTTCCTTGTTTTTTCTCTTCCTTTTGTTTCTTTTTTTCTCAGCTTTTCACTACCTTTTCATTTTGGTATTTTTTTTCTTTTTTGTTCTATTCCCCCCTTCTTTTAAGTCATTGTGTGCATAGTTTTACATAATATTTGATCATGTTGGGATTAAAGAAGCAAAAACAACTCGAAGAGCCGATTAGGATCCGAAAGAGCCGGTTCCTTTTAGTGAGCCGAGCCGAAGAAGCCGGTTCCCCGACAAACTCTACTAACTTTACTCAACTTCGTTCTCCTTCGACTCGACTTCAAAATACCGCATTTAGGACCCAACGGCAGGGGAAGCCTTGTATTTTTACCTTCATGCACTGTAACTTTGACTTGAGTCACTTCTTAATTAGTCATTTTGAGCCCTGATTTTTGTGCCCTGGCTCGATTTTCTTGTGCGCTGAGAATGTGCGAGCAGTGCGCAATTGCGCACGCGCGCAGCTTAGAGGGAACACTGGTTGTCTTTATCGTATTTATCGACCCAAAATATCAAATACAAATGCAATCAAAGTTGTGCGAATTCATGTACCTCTCTCTACCAATCTAAGTCTCCACTGTCGAAGCAAATAAGTTCAAACAAACAGTCGGTAACAACTCCGTTTCATACTTGAATAGTTTTGCCAGAGCGCCCGGCATCCGCTGCGCTTTGATACGAGCGACTAGGAGCTTTGCCGTGATGGCGGTAAATAAAACTTTTGAGAAATCATTAGCCCTTCACATCCAACTCAAGTTTCACATTAGCATACCGGAGTGTTTCAGCCGTGATTTCGCGAAAGCCGTGTCATGCGTGGGAGGCACTTGGAGTTGGAGCCGCCGTTGGGTCTGGTTACAAAGCAGCAGTAGGTGGCTCGAGACTATCCTCGCTGATTGCCGCAAAGTTTCGCGTTTGGAAGTAAATGGAAGGGATTTACTTTGCGATCGGAGACTTCGGTTGACCGTTTCAAGTAGAGTAGTGCCTCGCTTACGATATTTTCGTGCTATAATGTGAAGTGGCGTGTTATTTTTTTGCCCTTTCTTACGACATTTTTCCTACCATAGATGGTAAATGGTATATATAGCGCTTTTCAAGTCAATGAAGACCTCCCAAAGCGCTTTACAATGTGCTTCACACTTACCCATTCACGCACACACTCACACACCAATAGGGGGTCTGCCACCAAACGTTTTGAGGATAATCAAGATGCTAAATAGTCTGCATTTCTATAGCGCTTTTCAAGTCAATGAAGACCTCCCAAAGCGCTTTACAATGTGCTTCACACTCACCCATTCACACACACACTCACACACCAATAGGGGGTCTGCCACCAAACGTTTTGAGGATAATCAAGATGCTAAATAGTCTGCATTTCTATTACGCTTTTCAAGTCAATGAAGACCTCCCAAAGCGCTTTACAATGTGCTTCACACTTACCCATTCACGCACACACTCACACACCAATAGGGAGTCCGCCACCAAACGTTTTGAGGATAATCAAGATGCTAAATGGTAAATGGTCTGCATTTATATAGCGCTTTTCAAGTCAGTGAAGACCTCCCGAAGGGCTTTACAATGTGCTTCACACTTACCCATTCACGCACACACTCACACACCAATAGGGAGTCCGCCTCCAAACATTTTGAGGATAATCAAGATGCTAAATGGTAAACAGTCTGCATTTATACAGCGCTTTTCAAGTCAATGAAGACCTCCCAAAGCGCTTTACAATGTGCTTCACACTTACTCATTCACACACACTCACACACCAATAGGGAGTCCGCCTCCAAACGTTTTGAGGATAATCAAGATGCTAAATGGTAAATGGTCTGCATTTATATAGCGCTTTTCAAGTCAGTGAAGACCTCCCGAAGGGCTTTACAATGTGCTTCACACTTACTCATTCACACACACTCACACACCAATAGGGAGTCCGCCTCCAAACATTTTGAGGATAATCAAGATGCTAAATGGTAAACGGTCTGCATTTATATAGCGCTTTTCAAGTCAGTGAAGACCTCCCGAAGGGCTTTACAATGTGCTTCACACTTACCCATTCACGCACACACTCACACACCAATAAGGAGTCCGCCTCCAAACGTTTTGAGGATCATCAAGATGCTAAATGGTAAATGGTCTGCATTTATATAGCGCTTTTCATGTCAGTGAAGACCTCCCGAAGGGCTTTACAATGTGCTTCACACTTACCCATTCACGCACACACTCACACACCAATAAGGAGTCCGCCTCCAAACGTTTTGAGGATAATCAAGATGCTAAATGGTAAATGGTTTGCATTTATATAGCGCTTTTCAAGTCAATGGAGACGTCCCAAAGCGCTTTACAATGCGCTTCACACTTACCCATTCACACACACACTCACACACCAATAGGGAGTCAGCATTGCAAGGCGCCGACCTGCTTATTGGGGGCATTAGGGATTCGGTGTCTTGCCCAAGGACACTTCGACATATAACACAGAAGAGCCGGGAATCGAACCTGCGACCTCTTGATCCCAAGACGAGCGCTCTACCTCCTGAGCTTAGGACATCAATGACAAAATTAAGATATTTAAATTTGTGCTGTTTATGTCTCTCGTAAGCTGCTATTGATCGATGTCATATAAGATGCTGGTTTTCTATTGGTCTGTGCCATGGCATTATGACGATGCAGATATGCTATTTGCTGAACTTCCTTCCCATATACCAAACTGTATGTAACATCCTATATGCCGACATTTCTTGGGTAAATTTTGTGTAAATTATAACTATATCCTTATCCTCCTTGTTTTATAACCTTATTTGCTCTGTTTCTTTATCTTCTTGGGTTTTTACCTCACTGTGAATGTGTGAGACTGGAGTGTCATGCCCAATTTCCTTGTCACAATATGTTAACCCATTTTGTAACAATGACAATAAAGGTATATTCTATACTATATTCTATTCTATATAGCCCCATTAGTTTCTCTTTCTTCGATTCAGAATCCCCTGTAACACACTTTAATTTGTTTAACTATGGGCTCTAAGGCTTGCAGTGATACTAAGGCGAAAAGCGAGAAGATAACAATGGTAACAAAGCTTAAGATGATCAAAAAATACAAACATGGCACAAACATTACCAATGTTACTCTCTAAGAAGTGCATCCAACGATAGGGACAATTATTAAAAATGAGGTCAAGCAATGAAATATTTTAAGGGCATGACAATTCACCGTCTTGGACCCCATCGGCATCCACCCGCGTCTCCAATGTACCAGCTCAAGTCACGTTACACAAAAGATAAGTACATTTTAATTGTTTTCATTTAGATGTGTATTCATTTGTATTGTTAATTAATTATACACAGTATTTTATTATTAATCCTAATTATTCATGCAAAATTGTCATGTTTTTATTTGGGGTACCTAGTTTGGAACACATGAGCTTTCTATGGCCATCCATTCGACAATTTCCAATGACAATCCCCACCTCAAATGGGATTTACACCGCAATTAGTCTACTGTACATTTAACCAAAGCAAAACAAAACAGAACCTAAAATAATTGGCTGCATCTGGTAAAATCCGATGCCAGCTTTTGCAAAGTTTTTGCTGGTGGCAAAAAGTTCAAGACATTTTGAGCCTTCTATGCAGTATATCTTGGCTCTATCGCAACAACCGAGAAAATTAGAGCAATTATTTGTGGTCACTCTAAATCTATCCGCATAGGGAAAACAACAATTACCGTATTTTCCGCACTATAGGGCGCACCCCCAAAAAAATAGTTTTTGGTACTATATCTTCCATAGATAAGGCGCACCGGATTATAAGGCGCTACAATGGGAACGTTGACAAAACAGTCAGATGGTTCAGTCCAACTAATTACCCCCTTAACATTCCCAAAGCTTGCAAAGAAGCAAATACGTGTCGAGAACACGTGCGGATGCGGTGTCCGTACGTTGTCACTTAAATGCGTCATTTCAAATATCATTCGGAAGGTTAAAGTCTTGGAATTCAGGAAATGGCAACCATTCCTTAGTTTCTATTTTCTTTTTCGCTCGCAACTTTACTGTGCATATGACAATAAACACTTGGAATTGAGTTGAATTCACTCAACTCATCACAGCAACATCAAGATCGTTCTAAAACAAGGTACCGGGATATATATAATATAAAGCCGCATAGCTCACCTAAGTTCTCACGTTCAATAATGATACGCAATCATGGTCTTCTTACAACCGTGAGTGTAGTGAATCCAGGAGAGTAGAATATTTACAAATACAGACTAATGAAACATGTTTCTTTATGGCGTTGTTGTCATCTTTTTCGGCCAATTGCAGGGTTTGTTTTGGCCCTCTAGCCTATCCGAGGCTCCGAATAACTTCAGCCAATAGCGATCGATTTAACGGATGATTGACACATCTTTTTCAAAAAGGCCAATTGCAGGGTTTGTTTTGGCCCTCTAGCCTATCCGAGGCTCCGAATAACTTCAGCCAATAGCGATCGATTTAACGGATGATTGACACATCTTTTTCAAAAAGGCCAATTGCAGGGTTTGTTTTGGCCCTCTAGCCTATCCGAGGCTCCGAATAACTTCAGCCAATAGCGATCGATGTAACGGATGATTGACACATCTTTTTCGGCCAATTGCAGGGTTTGTTTTGGCCCTCTAGCCAATCCGAGGCTCCGAATAACTTTAGCCAATAGCGATCGATTCAAATGATGATTGACACATTGGTTAGCCAATGAAACGCCGGTATATAAATCTCAGCATACACCGCGGACTACTCCACGTTCGGGGGAAAATCGAGTCGGCGGCTGTTGCGTAAGTTGCGAGACCTTGCGAATTTAATATTGAGCCATATATAAGGCGCACTGTATTATAAGGCGCATGGTCAGCTTTTGAAAAAAAATAAGACTTTTAGGTGCGCCTTATAGTGCGGAAAATACGGTACTGCAAATATTTCAGTTTGGAGCAGAGCAAGTACGTATACAGTACTACTGTGTCCATGATGGAACGTTCTCTTCCTCCAAGTCCTGCCGAGTCACGGTCCAAACTTGGAGAGATGAGGAGGTTATAACATTTAGATCCCTTGCTTGGGATAAGCGTGGTTTTAATGAGAAGGGTTATTCGAGGTAAAAGGCTGAATAACTTTGTCCCTAAAGGGCAATCTGATTGCATTTTTTCTAAAGCTGACACCACGCTGTTGTTTCTCATTCGGCGGTGACACGCGGCGACAAAACTTCTGTCAATTATCTACGACCAGGGTTGTGTAGGGTTACTTTAACTGGATTACTTTCAATGACTTTTGGATTACTCCAATACCAAATATGCTAATAAAAGACAAAATAAATTAAATATGAATAAAATTATGACTCACAACACGTGGTAAGCTTTCTCTCCTGGCTTTGATCTCTCTGATCTCCGGCAAAACTCACATAAAATGCGACAGAAACAAAATGAAAATAAATCCAAACAGCTTGCCAACATCATTTTTGCCCTTCCATGTATTCCGTTACTCCCTAAGCCTGAACAAAATTTAGTCATTTTATTCATATTTAGTTTCTTTTGTGTACGACTATTAGCCACCCATCAAATATGCATATCGGAGAAACTCTTAAAGGGACAGTGTGTATTGTTTAGCACTATTCAAAACAATACTGAATTGAATCATAAGGAAAACCATCATATTAATGTACATTTGTAGGTGGAGAAATATGTATTCAACATAAAATGACAATCACCTATAGGGAGATGACATATTTGTCAACTGTCTTGCTGCTAGGTGTACCCCTCTAAAATACTAATTTTAATTTTCTCTTCTTTCTTTTTTGTGTCAGGACCAGAACGGAGACAGGACCCACTTGCGTGCGTTTCTCTTAGTTTTATTGGGAAGAAGGGAAAGGATCTGTAGATCGCTGGTTGCGGGGAGCAGGTTGCTCAGACGCGGAAGTGGTTTTTCTATGGCGTGAGGTGGCTGTGTCGAGAGCGGAAAAAACAGATCAGTAGCCGGGACAGGGGAGCAAAATCGTAGTCAAGATCAGAAAAGGGATCGGAGCCGGGAAACAGACAGGAATCAGAACAGGAGGGAGTCAGGGTCGAAAAGCTTGCCTAGCGTAAGCTGAGGTTGGCAGACGGACTGACAACCAGTGAGGGAAAAAAAAGTGACCAGGCGCCAATCAACAACCGAGGCAGTTGGCGTCAAAGGAGCACAGGTGCCTCGCATCAATAATCATGACATTTTGCCTTTTTCCTTTATACTTTTTCTTCAGTTCTTTTTTTTCCTGACTTTTTCCATTCCTCAACATTCTTTTTTTGTTCTTTTGTGTATATTTTCTTCTGTTTCTTTGTTGTTCTGCGCCCTTTTTTTTCCCTCTCTTTTTTTCCATTCTCACAAGGAAGACTAAAAATTACAGGGACTCAAAGTGACCAAAACACAGTTTTAATCTTCATGTTTATACCCAGCCTTTTTGAGGTTTTGGGGTACCTGTAACAGCAAAGAAGGCAGACAATTATGTCAGCTCCCTTTAGGTGAGGCTTATGTTATGTCAAATAAATGATTATTACTCAACCTATGAGTATTTGTCAAAAGGTATGTTTAGATGATAGTCTGTGTATTTGTACTTATTATTTAAAACAGCATTGTTTTTCTTTAAGGCAGCACGGCGGTGCAGTGGTTAGCGCGTGTGTGGCACAGTTCTGAGGTCATGAGATCAAACCTTCCTGTGTGGAGTTTGCATGTTCTCCCCGTGCTTGCGTGGGTTTCCTCCGGGCACTCCGGTTTCCTCCCACAATCCAAAAACATTCTTGTCAGGTTAATTGGCCGATCTAAATCGTCCTTAGGTGTGAATGAACGAGTGAGTTGTCTGTCTCCGTGTGCCCTGGCAAGCAGTTAAGGGTGTCCCCTGCCCACTGCCCGAAGACAGCTGGGATGTGCTCCAGCACCCCCGCGACCCTACTGAGGATAAGCGGTCTAGATAATGGATGAATGGATGGATGTTTTTCTTTAATAATGATGTGTTTTACCATTAGGTGCTCCTAAATAATACACACTATCCCTGCAAAAATATATCTAATTGGTAAAAGTTGAGATTCGTAGGTCTAACGTTTTGAAAGATTGGCTGGGAAAAATGGCGTTCGGTTAATGTCAAAGCAAATTTGAGGCATAAAAAAGACATTACGGACTTAAGTTATAAAGAAAAACAAATCTGAAGTTGCTGCTCCAGTATGTCCTTAGCTCAGTATTCTCTTGGCTTCTCTTCCATTTATATCCTGCCAAGCTCTCGACCTTTCATTTCTGCTTTCCATGCCAATCTCCAGAACACACATGCAGCATCCATCAATAGATGTCTCTTGCCCCCGTCAGCAAAATAACACTATTTGAGTCGCAGTTCCCACTCAACTCTTCTTCCGCCGTATGTATATACCGCATTTTCGGTACAATAATGCGCACCCGAAAACCCCAAATTGGCCAAAAATTGGAATGTGAGTCTTATAATCCTTGTATGCTGATAAAACTGATGATGTTTTAACCATATTTGTGCGATTATTGAGCAGTCCATACATTTGATCTCTCACGGATATTGCAGGAGAATGGTGGTAACAAGGATAAAACCGGATACCAATGGTAAGAACACCGTATCTTACCCACCAGGATGCTAGCAACATAGCATAGCATTGGATGTCAAGTCAAGTCAAGTCACGTTTATTTGTATAGCCCTTAATCACAAAGAGTCTCAAAGGACTACACATACCATTGCGCATTACAGACTATTACAACACCATCGACTGATCTAAAACCTACATGATGGCAAGGAAAAACTCAAAACCTCAACATGAGGAAAATGAAGAAATCTTGAGAAGGAACAGTCTCAAAGGGCTGCTCAGACCACAGACTATTGCACACTACAGACTATTATGACACCATCCACTGATCTAAAACCTACATGAGAGCTAGGAAAAACTAAAAAACCTCAACATGAGGAAAATGAATAAACCTTGAGAAGGAACAGTCTCAAAGGGCTGCTCAGACCACAGACTATTGCACACTACAGACTATTACTACACCATCCACTGATCTAAAACCTACATGAGGGCAAGGAAAACCTCAAAAACCTCAACATGAAGTAAATGAAGAAACATTGAGAAGGGACCGCACGTGAGGTAGTCCCCCTTCCAGGATGACCAGGCAGCAATGGATGTTGCAATTCGAACAAATCGGAGTCCGACCAAAAGTTTCGAGAAATTCTTGCTTCGCTGTTCGGTCAAAAAATCGGAGTTCGAACGCCGGTAATGCGTGAGTGCGTACGCTCGGGTGCGATGCTGAGCCGCGTACGGTGTAGATCGCTCTTTTCGTGACCGACGTGCTTCGTTTTGCTTTCGCTTATAATATAGGTGTACCAAGTGTTTTAGCCCCTAACTATGCCTCCGAAAAAAGTCAGTGCAAGCAGCAAAGTTGCTACAGGTGAAAAAAGAAAAGTAGTGCGTACAACTATTGCATTTAAGAAAGAAATAGTTGCAAAATATGAAGGAGGTGTGCGAGCGCCTTCTTTTGACCACCACAAAGGTAAGAAATCCTATTCATAATTCTTTTCTTTATCATTTTTATTTTTATTTTTACACGTTCATGTTAGCGTAATCTTTCGTACGGAAGATTACGATAACACAAACGTACGATTAGCCTGGGTTAGCTTTACGTTAAACATTCAAGGTAAACATTCAGGGTGTTGGAACGGAGCCCAACATTGAGGGTGTTGGAACGGAGCCCCCTTTCCAATGAACCGCTCACCACTTGTTGTGGAGACCCGGGTGCTAAATGACTAGTAAACGACCTGATTTTTTATTTTTACACGTTCGTGTTAGCGTAATCTTTCGTATGGAAGATTACGATAACACAAACGTACGATTAGCCTGGGTTAGCTTTAAGTTTACGTTAAACATGCAAGGAAAACATTCAGGGTGTTGGAACTGAGCCCAACGTTGAGGGTGTTGGAACGGAGCCCCCTTTCCAATGAACCACTCACCACTTGTTGTGGAGACCCGGGTGCTAAATGACTTGTAACCAACCTGATTTTTTTTATTCTTACACGTTCATGTTAGCGTAATCTTTCGTGCGGAAGATTGCGATAACGCGAAACGTACGATTAGCCTGGGTTAGCTTTAGTTTACGTTAAACATTCAAGGTAAACATTCAGGGTGTTGGAACGGATTAAAACCATTTACATTATTTTTAATGGGAAAAACGATTCCGGTGATCGAACAAATCGGTTTTCGAACAGGGTTCTGGAACGGATTATGGTCGAGAACCGAGGTTCCACTGTACTTTGAGGATCAGGTACGGAAACCTCTGCGCTATTTTGACTTTAGGACTGCCGCAAACGACTCATAACACTTCCTCCGAGGACATTTTTCATCCCCGAACCGCTCCCCCGACGAACGGCATCCGCGGCAGCTTGTCGGTGACCGCTCCACCGCCGATAATAAACCCCAATCTGCGTATTAACACCCCCCGTCTCTCTTGTCACAATGGCGTCTCAGCCTCCCGCGGCCACCTGATTGACCCTTTGAGCAGGCGGCCGTTTCTGATTCAATCACGGTCAATCTTCTTTAAACATTTCATGCTTTAAGCAGCAGGCTCAAATTTTCGACGTTCAATCACCCGATCGGTCGCCGATAACACAATCAAGCCGATCCCGGCTTATCCGGAGGGAGCCATTTCTGGGAAGACGGCCGCGAGATGAGAGCCGAGGCCTACAGAAAGGTGTCAATCTCCTATCTGAGGCTTTATTTGTGAGGCACCTATTGAGTGCGGTATCGAATAACAGAAGCGGGTGAGATGAGTGATAGTCCCAAATCTGTCTTGAATTGAAGCGCCGACCCTTAAAGGTAAAACCAAAATAAATAATGTATCGTATGGACTAGGACAGGGGTGTCAAACTCATTTTAACTCGGGGGCCACACGATAGAACAAACAATATGTGGGGGGCCGGATTAGTAGATTAAAGAGAAAGAAAAAGCTAGATAATAGAATAAGAGAAAGAGGGAGGGAAAAGGAGAGAAGGAGAGCGTGAGAGAAAAAAAGAGATAAAAAGTCGTGAGAGAGGCGAAAAAAAGGGAGAGGAAGAAAGAAATCCAAAGAGAAATAGAAAGACAGGAGGAGAGAAAAGAGAAAAGAAAATGCAAAGGGAAGAAGAGAGAAAGAGAAAAGAGAGAAAAGGAATAAAGGAAGTTCGAGCAAAAGAAGTTAAAAAGACATAACAAGCAACAAAGGAAGAGAAAAAGAGAGACATAGAGTGAAAGAGACAGAGAGTGGGAGAAAAGGGGTGGAAAAGAGAGAGAGAGAGAGAGAGAGAGAGAGAGAGAGAGAGAGAGAGAGAGAGAGAGAAAGAGAGAGAGAGAGAGAGAGAGAGAGAGAGAGAGAGAGAGAGAGAGAGAAAAGTACAGTGTATTTGTGGTAGGAACACAGTATTGTACTTTTGTCCACAAAGTGTTAAACTAGTGAATTTTATCTCTGAACCAAGTCAATTCAAGTTTCTTGTATAGCCCTTAATCACAGACCACAGATTATTGTAAACCACAGACTATTATTACACCATCCCCTGATCTAAAACCGACATGAGGGCATGGAAAAACTCAAAAACCTCAACATGAGGAAAATGAAGAAATCTTGAGAAGGGACCGCACATGAGGTCATCCCCCTTCCAGGATGACCAGGCTGCGATGGATGTTGCAATAACAAATAATACACAGATATTGTCAACATAAAATATAAGTTATTCGTATGCTATAGAATATAAGTGTGTTTTAAGCCTAGATTTAAACAGTTCCACTGAGGTTAATAGGGTTCCTAAGCAATGTCGCCCGCACATTCTCAGTGCACAAGAAAATCTATCCAGCGCAGTTTTTCCAGAACCGGCTTCTTCGGCTCGGCTCACTAAAACGAACCGGCTCTTTCGGGTCCAAAACGGCTCTTCAGGTTGTTTTTGCTTCTTTCATCCCTATATGACCAAATAGTATGTACAATTATGCACAAAATGACTTAAAGGAAAGAGGGAATAGAACAAAAAAGAAAAAAATACCAAAATGAAAAAGGAGTGAAAAGCTGAGAAAAAAAAAAAAACAAAAGAGAAAAAAGAAAAAAAAATCAGAAAAAAAGCCAGAAAAAAAGAAAAGAAAGAAACAAAGGGAAAAAAAGTAAATAGAGAACAAAAAGAAAAAAAACAGCTAAACACAATGAGATTTTTTAAAGGAATTTAAAAAAAATGAAAAAACAGGGAGAAGGAAGAAAAAGTTTGTGTTGCATTCAAATAATTTCCAATGATACAGAGTCAATCTTGTTGCCAACATTGTACTTCCACTCAAAAATGTGAATAAATACAGCTGTGTATCGTGCAACTGACTAATTTTTTTGCATTGCCGGAAACTCAGCAAAATAGAACTTGATGTCAAATTTTGGACATGTTTGATTAGTTGCCACACTTGGGATTGTTGTTGCTCACTGTTGTTTCAAGCGTTGCTCACCGACTTTGTGTGAACGCTCAGACCCGTAAGGAAAATTACAGGGAACCTTGTTCCTAAGAATCTCTTATGAAAACAGCCACATCTGGCTAGCGAGCCACAAATGACCAACCCCTGCACTTAACAATACAGCGACATCTACTTGTCAAATAATACCAGCAACCCCTCCCGTGTTGTCCCCATTTTACTTTGCAGTCGCATATTTATCATTACCCGTGTTGCCGTACACCTTTATTCTATTCCTCTGAGGAAATCAAACACGCTCAAGGACGGAGAGTGATGTGGATACTGCAGCTCAATCCTTCAGCAGCCATTTAAAAGGCTGTTTGAGACGTTGCCGGGCCAGTGGGCAAATAAAGGTCAAGGGGGGTATAAAAAGGTTTGTCTAACCGGCCCTTTTCCCCCCTTCGCGTGTCCCCGAAGCAGCGTGGGCATTCGGCACATTCATAGCCAATTCATTTATATTGCTCTGCCCTTCTCCCGCTAAGTCTCCGTGGCTAACTACAAGTGACTGCAATGAGATTGAAGCCCCTGGCAAAAAATCGGGACGGGGAGAAGGCACAAACTCCATCATGGCTCCTCTGATCACTCCTTCTAATCACTGGAACCAGACAATATCCCCCGACTGATTAGGTCAGTCGCGGCGGCGGGGAAAACAATCACGGCAGCCGGTGATGGACACCCAAACGTCGGTGGTCACCGAGAGCTCCCATGTAAATGCATGCAAATGTGCACCTGTGCTAGCCCAGGAAGTGGGATGAAGGACTGTGGCCTTTTGATTAGCTGCCCTGTTTTTTTCTTGGGGATTCGGCTTCGGCGGGAGTGTTCCCTCTAAACTGCGCGCGTGCGCAATTGCGCACTGCTCGCGCATTCTCAGCGCACACGAAAATCGAGCCAGCGCACAAAAATCAGGGCTCATCTATATTAAGAGGCGATTTAAGTCAAAGTTACAGTGCATGAAGGTAAAAATGCACGGGTTCCCCTGATGCTGTGTCCTAAATGCGGTATTTTGAAGTCGAGGCGAAGTTGATTAAAGTTAGTAGAGTTTGTCGAGAACCGGCTTCTTCGGCTCGGCTCACTAAAAGGAACCGGCTCTTTCGGGTCCTAAACGGCTCTTCGGGTTGTTTTTGCTTCTTTCATCCCAACATGACCAAATATGATGCAAAATTATGCATATAATGACTTAAAGGAATGGGGGGAATAGAACAAAATAGAAAAAAATACCAAAATGAAAAAGTAGTGAAAAGCTGAGCAAAAAAAGAAACAAAAGGAAGAGAAAAAAGAAGGAAACATTTAGAAAAAAAGCCAGAAAAAAAGAAAAGAAAGAAATGTAGGAAAAAAGTAAATAGAGAACAAAAACAAAAAAGTAACAGGTCAGAAATAATAAACACGATGAGATTTTGTTTAAAGGAATTTAAAAAAAAGTAGAAAAAAAGATGAAAAAGTTTGTCTTGCATTCAAATAATTTCCAATTATATCAAGTGAATGTTGTTGCCAACATTGTACTTCCACTAAAACATGTGATTAAGTACAGTTCAGTATCTTAAAACCGACTCAATAAGCCCCCAAAAATGTTAATATTATGCGACAAAATATATCAGGAAATAAAAAGAAATGGATATCTTGTGAAAGAATTGTAAGAACAAACGACGTTTGCAATAGTACATGAGTCAATTCATTCAAAAGAGAAAAATCATTTTGCATTGCCGGAAACTCAGCAAAATGTAACTTGATGTCAAGTTTTGGACATGTTTGATAATGAATTATCTTGCCACACTTGGGATTATGGTTGCTCAATGTTGTTTCAAGCGTTGCTCACCGACTTTGTGTGAACGCTCAGACCCGTAAGGAAAATTACAGGGAACATTGGTCGGCGGTGAGGCTCTCCTCGCCACTTCAATCGGGGGAAGTTCATGTTCATTGACGACACCGGTTTGTCAATCAGACGGATGGAGGAAAATTGATCGTTGGCATCTTAAATCCAGCGGTGGTGCCAAGATGGCCAAATACTCACAATCAGCTTGATGGTTTTCTCGTGAAAAGTTTCAGAACGGATATGGTTTGGGTAAAACTTTGGGTATGGAATTTTCATACCGTTTAAACCAGGGGTGTCAAACTGGTTTTAGCTGGGGGCCACAAATGCTATAAAAAAAATCTCACGGGGGCCGGACTAGTAAGTTTAAGAGAAAGAGAGAGGGAGAAAAAGATGGAAAGAGACGGAGGGAAAGAGAGAGCGATAAACAGATAGGGAGAAGAAGGGAGACAGAGTAACAGTGAGAGAAAACGAGAGAGCAGAATAGAGATATGAATGGAGAAGAAGGGGGAAATGAATATATAGAGAAAAATAAAGTGAAAAGAGAGAAAGATAAAAAGAATAAGAGAAGTGAAACGACAGAAAGAAAAAGAGTCAACAGGAGAAAAAAGAGACAAAGTGAGGTGAGAGAGAGAGAGTGAGGGAGAGAGAGAGAAATCAAAAAAAAAGAAAGAAAGAGAAAAATAGAAAGAGAATTCAAGTGTAAATTAGAGAGAAAAAATAGAAAGAGAGCAAGGCAGAGAAAAAGAAACAGGTAGAGAGTGAGAGAGAAAGAGAGAGTGAACAGGAGAAAGAAAAAGAGGGAAAAATTATAAACAAGAAGGAGTCAGAGAAAAATGGTGAAATACTACCACAATTGTTTCCAAGTGTTAACTGGCCGGTGGAAATATTTAAAACTACAGTCAAGTCAAGTCAAGTCAAATTTATTTATATAGCCCTTAATCACAAAAATGTCTCAAAGGACTGCACAGGATTACAGTTACAAAATTACACAATTACCTGATCTTAAACCAGCATGCGGGCAAGGAAAAACTGAAAAACCTCAGTGTGAGGAGAAAAGAGAAACCTTGAGAAAGGACCTCACATGTGGTAATCCCCCTTCCAGGATTAACCAGGGTGAATTACAATTAGCATTACTGTACACATAATAGTAAACATTAGGTAAGATGTTGAAAATGTCCGGAAAGTGCATGACATCAACGACGCCCCCAGCCTGCAAACCAGTCCAGAAAGTCTATGACGGCCATGACGCTGCCTCCCGTCTCTGCCAGCTGGTAAATGTAGGGGTTGACACTCACATCATCACTCCTCTTGCGCTTCTCTCACTGTTGTCTTGCGGGCCGGATTTAAACCATTGGTGGGCCTGATCTGGCCCGCGGGCCGCCTGTTTGACACCTGTGGTTTAATCCTTACAGTGAATTAAAAGGTGGGGTGCAACGTTCGAGGTGTGCTTAAAAAGATGAATAATTATTATATATTGTATGAAGTAGAATGAGTGGAGAGTGTTGTGAAAGGATAGTGGGATGTTAAGACGTGTTCTAAGGAATGGGCAGGGCAGCCGTATGATGCAGCAGGGGTAAACCAGTGAAAGCTATCAGGCCCTGCTGTTGAACAGAAGAGTGTGTTGTGTAATGGCTGCTTTCTTGTGTCCCGTTTCGTCTGAAGGGACGAAAGCATGACCAACTTAGGTGCTTTACTTGTTTAGGTGTCTGGGCATTTGGGTTGGCCATGGTCCACAAATTTTAGTGTGTGTATTTTGCCATTTTTCCCTTTTTATATTTTTTTGGGTTATTGTATGTGTTTGTCTTGCTGTCCGTCACCCCTCTTGAGGGATATGACCAAGGTAGATAAATAGATAGACAAACATGCTATTGGCTATTGTCGACTATTTCTATTATCGAGTTTTGTCAACAAAATCAACTGATAATTGCAGCCCAACACTACATTGTGGCAATTTCAATAACCCAATTTCATAGAATTGACTACAATGTTCGAACCTGCGCCTGTAAAGAATTACTCATCGTTGTCCACCCCCGTTTCTATAAACATAGTATAGTTGCGGAGTTCTCCATCTCTTTTGCCCTCATCTTCAGGAATTGACATTCATCTAAGTGAAATCGTATCACGGTTGTCTCGGAGAACCCGATGCGCCGCTCTGCTCGTCTGACTCAGTGGTGACCTTTGTATCTACCTTTATCCCTCATAAGTCCGGCGGCAGTCAATCGGATAAGCTCCTCCTCAGCCTCCACCCATTCGGTTACACCTCCACTAGCTGGCTCTAGACCAGTGGAGCAGAAGAACCGGGACGGCCCGGACATAAAGGAAGGATTGTGGGAGACGAGGCACGCGGGAGGAAGCGGCTCGGACGGGAATCGGAGACACTGAAGTGCCGGTGGAACGATTCCTAGCTTCCGGTTGGGTTAAACCAGAGCGTGGCGAGTCTTTGCAAAAAATTCCAATCAAATTGCCTAGAGATAAAAACGTATTTTACGGAGAAATGAAAATGGAAAAACTACTAGTAAGTGTATAAAAATGGCTTGAAAATTAAAGTAGCATTATGTTATGGCCTACTCATCTCATCAGCTGCACCGCTTATCCTCAGTAGGGTCGCGGGGGTGCTGGAGCCCATCCCAGCAATCAACGGGCAGTGGGCAGGGGACACCCTGAACTGGTTGCCAGCCAATCGCAGGGCACACGGGGACAGACAACTCACTCGCTCATTCACACCTAGGGACAATTTGGAGCGGCCAATTCACCTGACATGCATGTTTTTTTGGAATGTGGGCGGAAACCGGAGTGCCCGGAGGAAACCCACGCAAGCACGGGGAGAACATACAAACTCTGCACAGGAAGTCTGGAGCTGGATTCGAACCCACGCAGGAGGTTCCCAAGACCTTAGAACTGTGCCGCACATGCGCTAACCACTGCGCCGCCGTACTCGTTTTATAATAAATGAATCAATTACATACCCAGAGTTGCCAATCATTCAAAAATATTTTCAGAATTAAAATCTCTTTTAGGGTTTTCTCGTGAAAAGTTTGTGTATAACTTTGGATATGGAATTTTCATACCGTTTAATCTGTACAGTAAATTAAAGGTGGGGTGCAATGTTCGAGGTGTGCTTAAAAAGTTGAAAAATTATTCTTCATTCTCTTAAGTACTTTTATCAGAGCTGTTCGGGGCGAATCACATTAGGTTTGAGGAATGGAGGCTTGAAAACGATGAAATAAAGAAAAGGCCTGCTTCAAATCGAGTTCTAACGCCAACCCGAACCCGAAGAAAGCTAAAAGGATAAGAGTTAATTTGAGAATGTCTAAAATGTACATGAGCTTACTAAGGCTGCAATCATGAATTTAAACCAGGAGATGGCAGCAGAGAGTAACACAATGTCTAATTCCGTACAGAATTAAAATCTCTATTAGGCTTGAAGTTTTTTTATTTTTATAAAAGCATTTAAAAGTGTAATTTTTAAGTCAAAAGTGGTTCTTAGACAAAGATCTCATTGCACATGAAACTTACCGCAAGTGTCCAGCAGATGGCAAAAATGCACCTGAATAATCAAAGAACAATCAAAAGTCTTCATAGAAATTACTTAGTCGGCAATTTGCCATAAAATGGTGTAGTAAACTACAGATGATTTGTAGTTTTTGGCAGCACTGCATACCTAATTAGATAAAAAGTTTTAATTTCACCAAATTTTTACGTTCTTTTTTGACAGATTCTCTTTTTTTTATTATATATCAAAATAAACCGATTAGCTAAAACGTTTTGGTTGCAATGTGGTCAAATATTATATTTATATTATATTATTTAATTCTGTTATTATATTATTATATCACGGTTCACCGATGCTTTACTGTGTTATTGGGGCAAGCAACGGTGGTGTGTCTAAGGCAAGTACAGCCTGGCGGGGCCCATTCTCTCACGAAAAGCAGTAGAACCCACCTGATATGACTCAGATACAGCACCTTCATCATCTGCTCATTGTTGTTTTTTGTTGTAAAATGTCAGGCACTAGATGCTAAATCACTAGGGTCGTAGGGGCACCAGTTCCTGAGGTGTGTCTTGGGCAAGTACAGCCTATCGGGGCCCATTCTCTCACGAAAAGCAGTAGAACCCACCTGATATGACTCAGATACAGCACCCTCATCATCTGCTCATTGTTGTTTTTTGTTGTAAAATGTAAGGCACTAGATGCTAAATCACTAGGGCCGTAGGGGCACCAGTTCCTGAGGTGTGTCTTGGGCAAGTACAGCCTAGCGGGGCCCATCCTTTCACAAGAAGCAGGAGAATCCACCTGATATGACTGGGATATAGCACCCTCATCATCTGCTCGTTGTTGTTTTTTGTTGTAAAATGTCAGGCACTAGATGCTAAATCACTAGGGCCGTAGGGGCACCAGTTCCTGAGGTGTGTCTTGGGCAAGTACAGCCTAGCGGGGCCCATCCTTTCACGAGAAGCAGTAGAACCCACCTGATATGACTCGGACACAGAACATTTAACATCTACTCATTGTTGTTCTGTGTTGTAAAATGTCAAACACTAGATGCTAAATCACTAGGGTCGTAGGGGCACCAGTTCATGAGGTGTGTCTTGGGCAAGTACAGCCTAGCGGGGCCCATTCTCTCACGAAAAGCAGTAGAACCCACCTGATATGACTCAGATACAGCACCTTCATCATCTGCTCATTGTTGTTTTTTGTTGTAAAATGTCAGGCACTAGATGCTAAATCACTAGGGTCGTAGGGGCACCAGTTCCTGAGGTGTGTCTTGGGCAAGTACAGCCTATCGGGGCCCATTCTCTCACGAAAAGCAGTAGAACCCACCTGATATGACTCAGATACAGCACCCTCATCATCTGCTCATTGTTGTTTTTTGTTGTAAAATGTAAGGCACTAGATGCTAAATCACTAGGGCCGTAGGGGCACCAGTTCCTGAGGTGTGTCTTGGGCAAGTACAGCCTAGCGGGGCCCATCCTTTCACAAGAAGCAGGAGAATCCACCTGATATGACTGGGATATAGCACCCTCATCATCTGCTCGTTGTTGTTTTTTGTTGTAAAATGTCAGGCACTAGATGCTAAATCACTAGGGCCGTAGGGGCACCAGTTCCTGAGGTGTGTCTTGGGCAAGTACAGCCTAGCGGGGCCCATCCTTTCACGAGAAGCAGTAGAACCCACCTGATATGACTCGGACACAGAACATTTAACATCTACTCATTGTTGTTCTGTGTTGTAAAATGTCAAACACTAGATGCTAAATCACTAGGGTCGTAGGGGCACCAGTTCATGAGGTGTGTCTTGGGCAAGTACAGCCTAGCGGGGCCCATTCTCTCACGAAAAGCAGTAGAACCCACCTGATATGACTCAGATACAGCACCTTCATCATCTGCTCATTGTTGTTTTTTGTTGTAAAATGTCAGGCACTAGATGCTAAATCACTAGGGTCGTAGGGGCACCAGTTCCTGAGGTGTGTCTTGGGCAAGTACAGCCTATCGGGGCCCATTCTCTCACGAAAAGCAGTAGAACCCACCTGATATGACTCAGATACAGCACCCTCATCATCTGCTCATTGTTGTTTTTTGTTGTAAAATGTAAGGCACTAGATGCTAAATCACTAGGGCCGTAGGGGCACCAGTTCCTGAGGTGTGTCTTGGGCAAGTACAGCCTAGCGGGGCCCATCCTTTCACAAGAAGCAGGAGAATCCACCTGATATGACTGGGATATAGCAGCCTCATCATCTGCTCGTTGTTGTTTTTTGTTGTAAAATGTCAGGCACTAGATGCTAAATCACTAGGGCCGTAGGGGCACCAGTTCCTGAGGTGTGTCTTGGGCAAGTACAGCCTAGCGGGGCCCATCCTTTCACGAGAAGCAGTAGAACCCACCTGATATGACTCGGACACAGAACATTTAACATCTACTCATTGTTGTTCTGTGTTGTAAAATGTCAAACACTAGATGCTAAATCACTAGGGTCGTAGGGGCACCAGTTCATGAGGTGTGTCTTGGGCAAGTACAGCCTAGCGGGGCCCATTCTCTCACGAAAAGCAGTAGAACCCACCTGATATGACTCAGATACAGCACCTTCATCATCTGCTCATTGTTGTTTTTTGTTGTAAAATGTCAGGCACTAGATGCTAAATCACTAGGGTCGTAGGGGCACCAGTTCCTGAGGTGTGTCTTGGGCAAGTACAGCCTATCGGGGCCCATTCTCTCACGAAAAGCAGTAGAACCCACCTGATATGACTCAGATACAGCACCCTCATCATCTGCTCATTGTTGTTTTTTGTTGTAAAATGTAAGGCACTAGATGCTAAATCACTAGGGCCGTAGGGGCACCAGTTCCTGAGGTGTGTCTTGGGCAAGTACAGCCTAGCGGGGCCCATCCTTTCACAAGAAGCAGGAGAATCCACCTGATATGACTGGGATATAGCACCCTCATCATCTGCTCGTTGTTGTTTTTTGTTGTAAAATGTCAGGCACTAGATGCTAAATCACTAGGGCCGTAGGGGCACCAGTTCCTGAGGTGTGTCTTGGGCAAGTACAGCCTAGCGGGGCCCATCCTTTCACGAGAAGCAGTAGAACCCACCTGATATGACTCGGACACAGAACATTTAACATCTACTCATTGTTGTTCTGTGTTGTAAAATGTCAAACACTAGATGCTAAATCACTAGGGTCGTAGGGGCACCAGTTCATGAGGTGTGTCTTGGGCAAGTACAGCCTAGCGGGGCCCATTCTCTCACGAAAAGCAGTAGAACCCACCTGATATGACTCAGATACAGCACCTTCATCATCTGCTCATTGTTGTTTTTTGTTGTAAAATGTCAGGCACTAGATGCTAAATCACTAGGGTCGTAGGGGCACCAGTTCCTGAGGTGTGTCTTGGGCAAGTACAGCCTATCGGGGCCCATTCTCTCACGAAAAGCAGTAGAACCCACCTGATATGACTCAGATACAGCACCTTCATCATCTGCTCATTGTTGTTTTTTGTTGTAAAATGTCAGGCACTAGATGCTAAATCACTAGGGTCGTAGGGGCACCAGTTCCTGAGGTGTGTCTTGGGCAAGTACAGCCTATCGGGGCCCATTCTCTCACGAAAAGCAGTAGAACCCACCTGATATGACTCAGATACAGCACCTTCATCATCTGCTCATTGTTGTTTTTTGTTGTAAAATGTCAGGCACTAGATGCTAAATCACTAGGGTCGTAGGGGCACCAGTTCCTGAGGTGTGTCTTGGGCAAGTACAGCCTATCGGGGCCCATTCTCTCACGAAAAGCAGTAGAACCCACCTGATATGACTCAGATACAGCACCTTCATCATCTGCTCATTGTTGTTTTTTGTTGTAAAATGTCAGGCACTAGATGCTAAATCACTAGGGTCGTAGGGGCACCAGTTCCTGAGGTGTGTCTTGGGCAAGTACAGCCTATCGGGGCCCATTCTCTCACGAAAAGCAGTAGAACCCACCTGATATGACTCAGACACAGCACCTTCATCATCTGCTCATTGTTGTTTTTTGTTGTAAAATGTCAGGCACTAGATGCTAAATCACTAGGGTCGTAGGGGCACCAGTTCCTGAGGTGTGTCTTGGGCAAGTACAGCCTATCGGGGCCCATTCTCTCACGAAAAGCAGTAGAACCCACCTGATATGACTCAGATACAGCACCTTCATCATCTGCTCATTGTTGTTTTTTGTTGTAAAATGTCAGGCACTAGATGCTAAATCACTAGGGTCGTAGGGGCACCAGTTCCTGTGGTGTGTCTTGGGCAAGTACAGCCTGGCGGGAACCATCCTCTCCCAAAAAGCAGTAGAATCCACCTGATATGACTCAGATACAGCACCCTCATCATCTGCTCATTGTTGTTTTTTGTTGTAAAATGTAAGGCACTAGATGCTAAATCACTAGGGCCGTAGGGGCACCAGTTCCTGAGGTGTGTCTTGGGCAAGTACAGCCTAGCGGGGCCCATCCTTTCACGAGAAGCAGGAGAATCCACCTGATATGACTGGGATACAGCACCCTCATCATCTGCTTGTTGTTGTTTTTTGTTGTAAAATGTCAGGCACTAGATGCTAAATCACTAGGGCCGTAGGGGCACCAGTTCCTGAGGTGTGTCTTGGGCAAGTACAGCCTAGCGGGGCCCATCCTTTCACGAGAAGCAGTAGAACCCACCTGATATGACTCGGACACAGAACATTTAACATCTACTCATTGTTGTTCTGTGTTGTAAAATGTCAAACACTAGATGCTAAATCACTAGGGTCGTAGGGGCACCAGTTCCTGAGGTGTGTCTTGGGCAAGTACAGCCTAGCGGGGCCCATCCTCTCACGAAAAGCAGTAGAATCCACCTGATATGACTCAGATACAGCACCCTCATCATCTGCTCATTGTTGTTTTTTGTTGTAAAACGTAAGGCACTAGATGCTAAATCACTAGGGCCGTAGGGGCACCAGTTCCTGAGGTGTGTCTTGGGCAAGTACAGCCTAGCGGGGCCCATCCTCTCACGAAAAGCAGTAGAATCCACCTGATATGACTCAGATACAGCACCTTCATCATCTGATCATTGTTGTTTTTTGTTGTAAAATGTCAGGCACTAGATGCTAAATCACTAGGGTTGTAGGGGCACCAGTTCCTGTGGTGTGTCTAGGGCAAGTACAGCCTGGCGGGAACCATCCTCTCACAAGAAGCAGGAGAATCCCCCTGATATGACTCGGACACAGCACCCTCATCATCTGCTCATTGTTGTTTTTGGTTATAAAATGTCAGACACTAGATGCTTAATCACTCTAGGGTCATAGAGGCACCAGTTCCTGTGGTGTGTCTTGGACAAGTACAGCCTGGTGGCGCCCATCCCTCTCCAGGTCAACATATGTTTCCACCCGGGTAAGAAGAATGTTTCAGCCATCCATTTGCTTTTACTTTAAATATAATCATAGTTTTTGCTCATTTTCTAAAAAAAAGTTTTGGCCAGAGTAGTAATTAAAATATAATGTGTTTATCTATCTATAGATCGAAGCTATACCCCCCTACCGGGAGGTAGCTTGGGCCAAGAACACATTCACCTTCGCCAAACATTCATTCGACTTTGCACTACCTAACCTGACACCGAACATTAAGCTCACAGCACAATTAGAGGTAAATCGCTGTGCCACGCAATCCTTAAACAGCTGACAGCATACACTGGTTTACCCCCTCCGCATCATGTGCGTCGATGTCATTCATTCTTAACTATCCTTCGCCGTCTGTATCCATCCTGAGCATACTCTTGCATCCATTTAATCAACCAATGTTACAACCCGAGCACGTTTCACCACATCCATCCAACCATATTTAGACCTTCCATTCATTCTACTTCCGACTACTTCTGCACTACTTACTCTCTTAGGAAAACGGCCATCATCCATTCTTTCCATATGTCCAAACATTTTCATGTGTTTATCTTATTTAGAATTTAAATATTGAACTAATCCTTGGTTTTAGAATACAAAGATTGGAATGAAAACATGTTTAGTTCATTTGATTGACAGAAAATGAATCATTAGATGATCGGATGTTCAAATAATGTTGCTTCCTGTACACTTGCAAAAATAACATCCCTTACTTTTCACATCAAGGATAAAACAGCTACTAACAGAAATACACGGAATAAGGGTGAATCAAATCATAACTTTTTCAATCATTGGTTGTTTTCTGAAGCAAGCACATTTTTCAAAAGCAGTGTGTGGAGAAAAACAAAACAAAACAAAAATGGAAATAATAACATTCTCTTCCCGGGCAGGACAAAAATGATTTATTTCAAACAACCTCTAGCTGAAAGACTATTTACATAAAGGATCCGATTTTCTCTCACGGTTGCCATGGCGCCCAATTGGCCCCGCCCGTATGTCACGGTTGCCATGGCGCCCAATTGGCCCCGCCCGTATGTCACGGTTGCCATGGCGCCCAATTGGCCTCGCGTGTGTGGCGCCAGCTGCAGCTTGTTGACAGATTGGCTCCCTGTCAGTATTTAAACTCTGTCCTGTCAGTCCCCTTTTGTCGGTCCGTCTGCGAATCTCTGTTTTTGCACGGCAAGCCTTTTTTTGCCTGTCCTGTTTGTCTCCCGTTACGATCTGTTTTGATCGAGACCACGTCTACTCTCCTATCCTGGCTTTCGACTTGTTTCCGATCCCGATCACGTTTTTGCTCTTCTGTCCCGGCCACTGACCCGTTTTTTTCCGTTCCCGACACCGCCATCGCTCGCCACGGAAGTCCCACTGCCGCGTTCTGAGCGATCTGCTGCCCGCGACCAGCGATCAGCAGATGGTGTTTGTAATCCATTCTTCCCAATAAAACTGTGAGAAACGTTTACTTAATCACCTCCCTCTGACTAACAAAATAGGTGGCTGTATTCGATAGCTATTAGCGAGGTAACGGGATCCTTTAGAGATGAGTTCATCAGTAACTTGTGGACGTGCTAGAGTGGTAATACAGTTGTTTTTTTCCATTTTCCTTTTTTCAAAGGCGAGGTGCTGAGGTTACAGACAGAAACTGTGACCCAGTTGCGACCACACAAGCTGTTTGCCCTCCCCCTACCACTCCACCCCGACACCTCTGCAAACCACATCCTGATAATTGGCTTGTGGTGCCACGTGCACACTCACGCACACAAACACACACATGCTGCATTTTATGTCACAGCGAAAGGGAACGTCTCACTCTTTTCTCTGCAAAGAGTCACTCTGTGTTCGTGACACTTACACAATCTATTGAGATGTAACACAACAGTTGCGGCTAGACTTTAGCCCTTTGTTGATTTTTGGGTTGAAGGCTGTTTTCCAAGAGTTTTTATTATAGATAAGATATGCTTTGAATCTGCCTTTTAATAGAGTAGGACAGGACAGGACAGGCCAGACCAGGCCAGGACAGGACAAGACAGAATAGAATAGAATAGGTTTTTATTGTCATTTACCGTAAATTCCGGACTATAAGCCGCTACTTTTTTCCCTGACTTTCAACCCTGCGGCTTATTCAGTGATGCGGTCAATTTATGTCATTTTTCTAATGGCCGCCATCGGCGCTCGAGTGTTGCTACGATTAACTGCCTAGTCACTGCCACCGTTTGGGATGAAAGCTATATTATTATTATTAAAGCTTTGAAAACTCTCTCGGTGTACTGTCTTTCTTTGTAAATATGTGTAACCCATGTTTAATATGTATTTGCAACTGTATATTTTTGTAATGTATTTATTTGTATTTATTTTAGACACTTATTCTGATATGTTTTGCACGAGTGAACGAAAAATGAGGGGCGGAACAAACGCGGGGTGCAGAGTTTAAATGGGGACCGCTAAAGGTGAGGGACAAACAAGGAAAGAAGAGGGGGTAAAAAGTTGGTTAAAGAAAAAGGAGTTGCGTGAGTAAATGTGTTCATCTGATATATTTTTCCCACCCTTACCTTTGGCAATATACACTTTTTTCCTTGGATTACTTTCAACGGGACCCGGACTCTGCAGGTTTGCATCAAACCTTAAGTACCGGTATCATTTTCCGTTCATTTTGCCAGCTGTGATTTTTGGACTGTGGACTTTAATGAAGGACATTTAATTTCAATCGCGGGACCTGAAGTCGGGTTTGGGTTAATTTTGTGTTTGTGTTACATGTTTAAATGTGGGCGCATGCAGCTTGTATACAGGTGCGGCTTATGTATGTACAAAATCGGTTATCCTCTTAAAATGTGGTGGGTGCGGCTTATAATCAGGTGCGCTCTATAGTCCGGAATTTACTGTAAATCAACATGGTGACCATTATATATATCATAATATTAGACATGGCACTCCAGGGTAAACATGTAATAAACACTTTAAAGAGAAAAAATAATATTAAAAAGAAACTGTCAGAATAAATGGAAAAATATATTTACAACTTAGTGCTTAGAGACAGTCCCAAGTTCTAATAATATTGCAAAAAGAGGATAGTGTATCTTAACAATAGTAGTGCAATATCATGAGCAGGAATAGAATTCCTAAATAAGGACACAAGATATATATTTTCACTATTTTGCACACTTGTTTAGGGTGGTGCTGGCCTTTTAAGACTTTATTTGATGGGTATCGTTCCAAATTGAATAAATAAAAAAAGGGTATATAATTTTAATGCCTTCCAAAAATATGTGAAAACATTTTAATTTTTGGTATTATTATTTATATATTTTTAGGTTATTTAAATGCAATATAATTTCCAAAAAATATTGTTTTTTAAATGTATATACTTTTGAATTATATTGGAAATTTAGTATTTCACCCAAATTAGCTTACTTGTTTGAAATTGTTTGATCTCTCCACCAATTGCAATTATATATTTGTTTATTAATTAGGCAAATAAAATGTAAGTCAAAATTGAACAAATTATTTTCGCGATACAAAATTGTTATTTTATATATTTCTTCCACAATATTTAACTACGTTTTCAGTATGTTTTTACGTCTTAATGTTGGAAAAACTGGGGAAAGGGAAAAATAACTTTTGCAATACTGTAATTGTAGAAAAAGGGTAAATAGTTGTATTTTTCCCAACTTTTGCAGCTCTCTGCAGCAAATATCAGGATTAAAAAATTGAGGAAATAATGGTAAATTAGGAAAATAGTTGTTAATACTGCATCTAAAAAATATTAAACATTTGAATAACTAATTATTTTCCCCGTTCACCATTATTTCCTCAATTTTTTTAATCCTGATATTTGGGAATCAGAAAATTAGGAAAATAGTTGATAATACCACATCTAAAAATATTAAATATTTGAATAACTACTCATTTTCCCCGTTCCCCATTTTTTTCTCAATTTTTTTAATCCTGATATTTAGCAATTAGAAAATTAGGAATATAGTTGTTAATACCTCTTGTAAAAATATTAAATATTTAAATAAATAATTATTTTCCCCGTTTACCATTATTTCCTCAATTTCTTTAATCCTGATATTTAGGAATTAGAAAATTAGGAAAATAGTTGTTAATATCGCATCCAAAAATATTAAATATTTGAATAACTAATTATTTTCCCCGTTGACCATTAATTCCTAAAAAAAAATGTAATCTTGATATTTAGGAATAAGAAAATTAGGAAAATAGAAGTTAATACTGCATCTAAAAATGTTAAATATTGGAATAACTAATTATTTTCCCCGTTGACCATTATTTCCTAAAAAAACCATTTAATCCTGTTATTTAGGAATTAGAAAATCAGGAAAATTGTTGTTAATACCACATCCAAAAATATTAAATATTTGAATAACTAATTATTTTCCCCGTTGACCATTATTTCCTAAAAAAAAATGTAATCTTGATATTTAGGAATTAGAAAATTAGGAAAATAGTAGTTAATACTGCATCTAAAAATGTTAAATATTGGAATAATTGTTTTCCCTGTTACCTTTTATTGGCTTATTTTTCTAATCCTGATATTTAGGAATTACAAAATTAGGAAAATAGTGTTAATACTGCATCTAAAAATATTAAATATTTGAATAACTATTTTCCCCATTTCTGCAGCTTAAGACAGCAACAATAAAATATTTGTCAAATAAAATAATTTAATTGGATTAACAAAATATGCTACCGTATTTTACTATATTTTACCCAATTTGTGCAACTGTATGCAGCAAAAAAGTCCAAATGAACAAAGTGAGAAAAAAAAATGGTAAAAAGGGATATCGAAATTGTGAAAGTATCATAATTGACAAAAAAGGTCAATGAAATGAGCAAATATAATCGTATTTTCAAGACTATTTACACCAAAGTGCTTAAACTGTTGAGCCTAGATCTGTTTCAACATTTTCACATGCTAATTGGAGATTATGTGTGACAGTTGGTCAATTCATCAAAAAGCAATTCATTTACATTTCCGCCAGCAATTTTTTCACACACTAATCGTAGAATTCATGGTGCATTCCTCGTAAGGGAGGCCAAACCGCCCGCTTTATACGTGACACTCGTATAGCTCAGGTATTACCCCCGCCGATATTTCCCGGCGACGTTTAATTCGCCAAGTTCTCACGGACCCCGATGCACAGCTAATCACGCAAGCGTATAAATACTCTTAATCGCTGGAACACTCACGCCAGGCTGGCTCTTTATTGCAGACACATGGAGGCATGCACAGAACTACCGTATTTTCCGCACTATAAGGCGCACCTAAAAGCCTTTATTTTTTTCAAAAGCTGACCATGCGCCTTATAATACAGTGCGCCTTATACATGGATCAATATTAAGTCGCAAAGTCTTGCAACTAAGGCAAGCAGCCGCCGACTAGATTTTCCCCACGAAGGCGAAGTAGTCCTTGGTGTATGCTGGGATTTATATACCCGCGTTTCATTGGCTAATTATCATTTGAATCGATCACTATTGGCTAAAGTTATTTGGAGGTAAAGGGGGCGGATCCTTTTTATCATTTACAGGCTCCCATAGGCTAAAGGGGCAAAACAAAGCCTGCAATTGGCCGAAAAAGATGTGTCAATCATCAGTTGAATCGATCACTATTGGCTCAAGTTGTTCGGAGGTAAAGAGGGCGGATCCTTTTTATCATTTACAGGCTAGCATAGGCTAAAGGGGCAAAACAAAGCCTGTGATTGGCCGAAAAAGATGAATGTGAATAGCATGTTGGGTTGACGGCATAGAGAAAACAGTATTTTACTATTCTGTACTGTATTTGTAAATATTTTACTCTCCTGGATTTACTACACTCACGGATATAAGAGGACCATGGTTGCACAATATTATTGAACACAACGACTTCGGTGAGCTACTCCGGCTATATATTTTCCCAGTATCTTGTTTCAGAGTGATATTGATGTTTCTGTGATGGTTCTTTTTTTAAATTAAACTCAATTCCAAGTGTTTAGTGTCATATGCACAGTAAAGTTGCGAGCGAAAAAGAAAATAGAAACTAAGGAATGGTTGGCATTTCTTGAATCCCAAGACTTTAACCTTCCGAATGATATTTGGAACGATGCATTTGAGTGACATCATACGGACACCGCATCCGCACGTGTCTACGACACGTATTTGCTTCTTTGCAAGCTTTCGGAATGTTAAGGGGGTAATAAGTTTGACTGAACTATCTGACTGTTTTGTCGACGTTCCCATTGTAGCGCCTTATTATCCGGTGCGCCTTGTGTATGGAAAATATAGGACAAATAACTATTTTTTGGGGGTGCGCCCTATTACCCGGTGCGCCTTATAGTGCGGAAAATACGGTAGCCTATAAAACTGCAAGAAAATACAAAAAAAAATAAAACATGTACAAGATCTGGCTCAATCAGTCTGATTTGTTTGTTTCCTCCTAAGCGTTGGAGGATTTCTCAAGAGGAGGGGAAAAAAAAACTTTGTATAATCAAGTCAATTATGTCATTCAATCAAGTCAAAACTCTTTTTGGAGCCCTTTCTCAAATCCGGTGATTGGAAAAAGCACGCTAGCTCGCAGAGCGCCGAGGCGAAATGATAATAATAAATAAAATCGTATGTTTTGCAAGCCTCCTCGACGCAAACAATAACAAGCTGGCTTTTGGGGTAGCGGGTCGGAACCAAAAATAACCGTTTTCATGATTCCGTAACGGCTCTTTTGTCTCCTTGAGGACACGGCGCATTATGTGCCCATGAAAAATCCATCCTGGCGGAAACTGTTTAAACTCAAGGTCAAGTGCTGATGTTACGCAGCCGAAGGTGACCTTGACTGATGTGGAATATGACATGAGGGAAATGGATCTCCACTCAGGGGGGAGGAAATTATCTGTGAAATGCTAGCACTGTATCAAAGCCTGTTTGTGCTCGTGTGTGTGGCGTTCATGTCCTTGTATGAAAGGGCAGGAAAAAGCACGCCTCGCTCGCCACAAAGACCGCACGGCGACAACGCTGTCGCGATATTTCGCTTCCCTTGCAAATTACGAGCGGAACCTCCAAAGAGATGAAGTGTGAAGTAAGGATGGGCGGATTGATACAAATATCGATATTAATGATACTGAGCGAGTACCGTAAATTCCGGACTATAAGCCGCTACTTTTTCCCCTAACTTTCAACCCTGCGGCTTATTCAGTGATGCGGCCAAATTTATGTAATTTTTCTAACGGCCGCTAGCGGCGCTCGAGTGTTGCTACCATTAACTGCCCTGTCAAAGCAATATTATTATTATTAAAGCTTTGAAAACTCTCTCGATGTACCGTCTTTCTTTGTAAACATGTGTAACCCATGTATAATATGTATTTGCAACTTTATATTTTTGTAATGTATTTATTTGTATTTATTTTAGACGCTTATTCTGATACGGGTGAACGAAAAATGAGGGGCGGAACAAACGCGGGGTGCCGAGTTTAAATGGGGACCGCTAAAGGTGAGGGACAGACAAGGAAAGAAGAGGGGGTAAAAAGTTGGTTAAAGTAAAAGAAGTTGCGTGAGTAAATGTGTTCATCTGATATATTTTTCCCACCCTTACCTTTGGAAATATACACTTTTTTCCTTGGATCACTTTCAACGGGACCTGGACTCTGCAGGTCTGCATCAAACCTTAAGTATCGGTATCATTTTCTGTTCATTTTGCCGGCTGTGTTTTTTAGACTGTGGATTTTAATGAAGGGCTAGGACCTTAATTTGGCCGGACCGCACATGTGGAAATCAAGGCTTTGATGCTAGGTCCTTAGCTTGGCCTTTTGGCCGAGTGGCCCTTTGCCATGATCTTTGATTTTTGCACTCCGGAGATGGAATAAGAGCTTGTTCTGTCCACTCCACGCATCGGCCCGGTATTGCAGTACCTCCGGGAACGGTGCATTCGCAATGATCGCAGCAAGGCTTTAGGGCTAGGACCTTAGCTTGGCCTTTTGGCTGAGAGTAAGTGTCCCGGCTCCTAGGCTTTGTAGCGTATTATGAACTGACCGATAACGGATAATGGATAATGAATAACGAAGATAGATCAATAACCCTTAAAAACCCCAAACCCCACATTTAGTTTCAATCGTGGGACTTGAAGTCAGGTTTGGGTTAATTTTGTGTTTGTGTTACAATTTTAAACGTGGGCGCATGCGGCTTATATACAGGTGCGGCTTGTGTATGTACAAAATTGTTTTCCTCTAAAAATGTGGTGGGTGCGGCTTATAATCAGGTGAGCTCTATAGTCCGGAATTTACGGTACTTATCATCCTCAGGGTTTGTACACAGTTTTTCATGGCTGGATTCAAGCACTTTTTAGGACTTTCAAAGCCATTTTTCCAATCCCTCGGCTACCATCAAAGAAGAAATACGGTGTGAATTATGTATTTTGCAGAGCCACAGATATATCTGTGATTTAAATATACAATGTTTAATCTTGTGTGTTCATTAGATCCAGATATAGGACTTTTATATCTTGTCTTATATCTTTATCTTTTAAAATGTGAATTTCCCTTCGGGGATGAATAAAGTATCTATCTTTATATCTATCTATCTTAAGTAATATATTTGTTTTTAAGTCATGGGATCACTAGTAGACCAGTATTTTCAGAGCGGAGGCTCCGGACCGGAACATAGGGCAAAATTAAATCTGAAAGATATGAGGGAGCAAGTCCATGCATGATTTTGTATACTACCAACAGAACCTTAAAATCACATCTTAAGGTTAACAAGGAGCCAATGCAGGTTAGCTAAAATTGGGGTCATGTGGTCAAACTTTCTGGTCTGAGTTAAAAGCCTCGCTGCAGCATTTTGTAAACAAAGTGTCGGTATTGGATTCGTATTGATAGATAGAGATAGATAGATAGATACTGATTGATACTACCCTGTATTTTATGTGTGATGATACCAAAGTTCCCAGTATTACCCACCCTTACTGTAAAGTTCATCAAATTTGAATTTAAGAAGAATATTGCGTGGGGGGGGTGGTTCTGGTTGGGATAGTTGTAGAGAGAACAATTCCTTCCCATTTGTTGATTGGAGTTCCAAGACTTTCACCTGCAACTAGTGTTAAATTTCCATGCTTACTTTTAATTTTTCACTCTAAAAATTGCTTGTGTCAAAATCACCCAATTTGGCTCACATAGTTCATCACCAGGTTCCAATGATTTTAGTGTTTGGCATTAAATTACACAGTGGTTTAAAACTAATTGATTGTTGTGGGTTGTTTTATACATAAATAGATGGTTTTGTTTTAATAAAACGATATATTTACATTGTGTCTGGAATAAAATCTTAGCATTTATTTTCTAAACAAATACCCAGTTGTTATGGGATTTTAAAAGTAGCTAATACTTTAGTCTTTTTAAAGTTCAAAATTATTGTTTTTTTTTTATTAGATGACAAAATTTGGGGATTTTCTGGTCCTCTCTTCCCCAAAAATACGGGTCATTTAAATCTACCAACCACCATTGACCCAGATGGGTTATTTTTTTATCCAACCCACTCTGATATCCATGAAAAAAGCTTATTTACCTGTGTGAAAGGGAAAAAAAGGAGTATTACACTGTTTCCCCCCCCAGGGAAAATGTTGCCCAATATATTTTTCATATTAATTTCATATCATGATTTTCATCTAGAAAAATAAACAAATATCAATAAAGATAATAATGTCTGATATAGGTCATCTCACGTTTGTTTTTAACTTGGAGAAATAGTTCTTAAATTGTGTCGTTTTTCTGCCGGGATAATTTTGTGGAGTTCAAAATATTGCAAAACTGCAAAAAATATATACATACCAGTATATATATAAATGTGATTATTTGGATTTATTTTGGAGGTTCAGAGTAACACGTTGTATGGTGGCGTGACTACATGAGTTGAGCATTCCATTTTTCTATCAGAAAAAAATATCACTTATTGCAATGGACTTTGGAGGTTCCACTCGTCCATGATTTCGGAAAAAAAATCTTACCATTGATCACACACAAACTTTTCAATCAAAATCAAACCACAAATTCCACCAAAACCCCAAATATCGGATAAAGAGCATGGAGATCAACAAGCATGTGGCTGGAGAGGATACGCAATTTTACGATCACAGACGAATTCAGGAAAGCTCTTACCTTGCCGAACTGTTCAAAGTACTGCTTGACGTCTTCCACAACTGTATTGGCTGAAAGGCCACCCACGAAAATTTTCTTCGTTCTTGTGACCATCTGAAAGGCAAACGATGGACTGATCAGCGTCATCAAACAAACACAATTAATGTGCAAGCAGACTTTAACACTGTACAAGGCCCAAACTATTATTTGGAGTTCTGGATTTGTAGCATCGAACCTCCCGTGTGGAGTTTGCATGTTCTCCCTGTGCTTGCGTGGGTTTCCTCCAGGCACTTTGGTTTCCTCCCACATTCCAAAAACATGCATGTTAGTTTAATTGGCCAGTCAAATTTGTCTCTAGGTGTGAATGAGCGAGTGAATTGTCTGTCCCTGTGTGCCCTGCGATCAGTTCAGGGTTTCCCCTGCCCACTGCACGAAGATAGCTGGGATGGGCTCAGGCACCCCCGCGACCCTACTGAGGATAAGCGGTGAAGATAATGGATAGATGGGATGGATTTGTAGCAAGCAACGTCACGTAGCAGAGTTTTATTTCCTATACTGGTAATGTTCTCTTCCAAACATCAGGTTATTCTCAAAAGGTATTGTCAACATGAGCAATTATTTATTGTCGACAAGGTGAATTAATGAGTGCTGATGGAATCAGGATGCAAGAAAGCCTCGTTTAAATCCAAAAAGTGACAATATGACGGATTTCTACCCAAAACACCAAAGTGGTCCTAATTTGAAGGTGAAGAAGAGGACATGGAACTACTGCAAATGTCTGCAAACGATTATGAATTTCATTAACGGTGCCAAGCTCATTGCCTGAATTTTTAGAGCATATAAGGATGCTAACTTCAATCACTGGAAATAGATAAAATCATTTTTATTTTGCCATTGTTGGTACCTGTCTTACAGATAGGTATGGTACAAAATGGTGTGGTACGGAATGGTCTTGTACAAATTGGTATCTATCTATCTACCTTGGTCATATCCCTCAAGAGGGGTGACCGACAGCAAGACAAACACATACAATAACAAAGAAAATAAAAGGGAAATAAATAGCATAAAAAAAACACACAAAAATCTTTGGACCAAGGCCAACCCAATTGCCCAAACAAGTTAGGCACCTCGGCACCCAAGTGGGATATGCTTTCGTCCCTCCAGATTAAATGGGACACCAGAAAGCGGCCCTGTCACTTAGGTCAGGGTGACACAACACACTCTTCTGTTCAACAGCAGTGCCGAACAGCTTTCACTGGTTTACCCCTCCCGCATCATACGAATGACCAGCCCATCCTTAAGAACGCGTCCACAATCCCACTATCCTTTCACAACACCTCTCCACTCCTTTCTATCACCAACAAAAGCTCTAGCTTCCACTATATTTAAACCTCTTTCCTGCAGTGCACTCATAACACCATCCATCCACGTCAATCACAGCCTTCCTCTTGTTCTCCTTCCATTGACTTCTGCTCTGTAGATCCTTATTTTTTTTTTAAATTGGTATAAATTTGTATCTATAAACACAAAATAAAGGTTGTACGATAGAAAATAGCAATCCAACCCCTTAAATTTTCATAATATATTACAAAGTCCCATCGTCATCATCTTGTCATGAGGGATGACGTTTCGTGCTCATTGTGGGGACACGATCGCCATGGTGACTGATATTATGCGATCACCAGAAACAACAGGCGTTGAAAAGTTTATGCATTGTTCATGCATAATTTCAGTGTTTTTGCTATAATATATTATTTTGGATGCATAGTGTCCTTGGGTTTATGGAAAGCAGTGTTTATATTGGCTGTATCACAAATGAAGAAAAAAGCATCAACACGAAAGGAAGTTTTCTTGTAAACGAGTAGATTTTAGAAACTTGGCAATGTTCAACTGTTTTTTAATTAGTAACGGTAAAAGCCAGAAACATACTTTTTTGAAAATGAAAGATGGGGTTCAAGCTTTTATTTGAAATGTCCTATGCCTATATCACTAGAAAAGTACCGTAAATTCCGGACAATAAGCCGCTACCTTTTTCCCAAACGTTCAACCCTGCGGCTTATTCAGTGATGCGGCCAATTTATGTAATTTTTCTAACGGCCGCCAGCGGCGCGCGAGTACAAAAGGTAAGATTTAGACCGGTGGAATTAATGCGCCGAGGAAGACTGCAACTTCTTAGCTTGTGCACAATTTAAATTAGCATAGACATATCCTCACCATGTAAATTGCAAAAAGAAAGGCACATGACGCAACTTTCAAGCTAAATGCAATCGAGCAGTCCGATAGAGAAGGAAACAAAGCTACTGCACGTAAACTTTACTTTGCGAGTGTGTTGCTAGTGTGTTTTTGAATGAGGGAGCGTGGGACGACGTCTATATGACAAGGTCTCTTTCCCATACTGGGTAAGACGACTTTGATGACGTCAGTTGTAAGGAGGAAGATGATGACGGATTACCGTGATTTCTACAAGTACCGTAAATTTTTTTTGACAGACTCGTTTACTTTGTTGCGAGCGTGTTCCTAGTAGCGTTTTGCTACCCTTCACAGGCACGGTTTGGGATGAAAGTTATAATATTATTATTAAAGCTTTGAAAACTCTCTCGGTGTACCGTCTTTTTTTGTAAATATGTGTAACCATGTATAATATGTATTTGCAACTGTATATTTTTTTATGTATTTATTTTAGAGACTTATTATGATATGTTTTCCACAGGCAAATCAAAAAGAAGGGGCGAAAACAACGGAGGCTGATGGGAAGTGGAGTAAAGGTGAGACGTGTTTGTGGACGCAGCGGACAATAGTGGATATATATTTTTCCCACCCTTACCTTTGGAAAAATATATTTTTTTCCCTTGGATTATTTTCAACGGGACCCGGACTCTGCAGGTCTGCATCGAACCTTAAGTACCGGTATCATTTTCCATTCATTTGTCCGGCTGTGGTTTTTGGACTGTGTATATTCAGTTGCAATCGCGGGACTCAAAGTCGGATTGGGGTTAATTTTGTGATTGTGTTTCATGTTTTAATGTGGGCGCATGCGGCTTACCAGCTCAGTAGCCTAGATGGTAAGGCGCCCGCTTTGAGACTGGGAGGTCGGTGGTTCGCGCCCCGGCCGAGTCATTCCTAAGACTTAAAAAGTGGTCGGCGGCGCCCTCTGTTGGCTGCGGCTGCATCGGCTCGCTACAACGGGTCAGGTGCAATCGACATTTCGTTCTGTGTACATTGTTACACAGAATGACAATACAAGGAAATTATTATTATTATTATTATTATGTACAGGTGCGGCTTGTGTAAGTACAAAAGCGGTTATCCCCTTCAAATGTGGTGGGTGCGGCTTATAATCAGGTGCGCTCTATAGTCCGGAATTTACGTTTTTTTTTTTTTTTTTTTTTGGCTAGCTTTCCCAATTTGAGAAAAACGACTGGCAGTGAATGAGTTCATCAACAATTCGGGATACACACTATATCCGAATAAAAACGGTATGGTTATCCCATCCTTTCACAAGAACTTTGGCCGGAAGAGACTCGGCAGCTGCAGCATCCTCATCTGCCCTCCTCCTTGCCAACATCATCCCTCAGACCTTGGGGGTTATCAGCCTTGGATGCCAACCGCCGGCAACCCGGGGCCAGACAGCCGCAGATAAGCCGGCTCTGAGACTATTTATCATCATCACTCACTTTTATCTTTGCAAATCCAGGTGAAATAAAGAAATGGATGAATAAAAAAAAAGAGTCCCCCGTGTCGGTTAGCCTAGAGTCGGCGGGTCGGATTTTTTTGTCCCGTTTCCCTTGCACGCCTCCCTGTTCCCTGGTCATCTTTCCATCGTGTTCCATCAAACCTGTTCCACCCTGTCAAGTTTTCAGGCTCGTCTCTCTCCCGAGAAGCTGATGGCATTGCTGACTCTCGCTATAACACAATTACTCGTCCTGTTTTTTTTCGTTTTTGTTTTGTTCCCATGGCGACGGGAGACATTACATCTCATTGCTCCGTACTATCAAACTAAATGGAGAGGTTGCGCTTTTTGGTTTGGACTTTAATTGCCTTAAATGTCTGATTTAAATAAATCAGATGTGTTTTAATCAAATTCAGGTTGATGAGCGCTGTTGCGCTAACATAATTACGGGGTAAAAAACAATATTCTATGAAAACAAAAAGGAAACTCAAGGGAAGGAGGAAAACACCTTTAGAATTTTAATAGGATTCAGAAATGGACAGGCGGAATGCATCTTCAACCCTGTTTTTTTTTTCTTAACCTAATTTTAAAGACATTTGGCTATTTTTGAACATCCCGAAGAGACGCTGTATGTGTGTGTGTGAGAGTTTTTCAATTTGTGTATGCGTGCGTGTGGCCTGTGAGGTTTCGCTGATTCAAATTTAAAGTTGAGTTTCTTCTAACTGTATTTTGGGTTATAAAAGACTATGTTTTGATTCACAGTAATCCTGCATTATAACAAGGTATTGTTTTTCTGTAGGAAATGCATTTCTATAGCGCTTTTCAAGTTAATGAAGACCTCCCAAACCGCTATACAAGGTGCTTCACACTTACCCATTCACACACACACTCACACACCAATAGGGAGTCCGCCATGCAAGGCGCCTTCCTGCTAATTGGGGGCATTAGAGATTCAGTGTCTTGCCCAAGGACACTTTGACATATAACACAGAGGAGCCGGGAATCGAACCTGCTAACTCTTGATCCCAAGACGAGCGCTCTACCTATTTGTGAGTTGGAACGCCTGTAACACTAAGTGGAGCCCCCCCAAAACTAAGTACGTTTCAACGTAAAACCAACAATCATAACTTGTGCAAAAAATAGCTTTTCACTTGTGTAATAAGGACTAGCACTGAGTGATTTGAATTAAACTCCTAATTTCCTTTCCTCAAATTCACGATCAGGGTTGGATAGGGTTACTTTAACTGGATTACTTTCAATGACTTTTGGATTACTCCAATACCAAATATGCTAAAAAAAGACAAAAGAAACTAAATATGAATAAAAGGACTAAATTTTGTGCAGGCTTGGGGAGTAACGGAATACATGGAACGGCACAAATGATTTTGGCAAGCTGTTTGGATTTATTTTCATTTTGTTTCTGTCGCATTTTATGTTCGTTTTGCCGGAGATCAAAGCCAGGAGAGAAAGCTTACCACGTGTTGTGAGTCATCATTTTATTCATATTTAGTTCCTTTTGTCTTTTATTAGCATATTTGGTATCGGAGTCATCCAAAAGTCATTGAAAGTAAGCCAGTTAAAGTAACCCTACCCAACCCTGTTCACAATTTAGCATTTTTTTTAAATGGCCGATGAAACAAATAAATATGCTATAGAATATGTTCTCACAATTTATTAGCATGTGAGGTACTCACTAAATGCCCAAGTCAAAATGATCTAGCCAACACAAATATCGTAAACATCCTAATATGTTCTATTGTGCATATAATCCTTTTTTGCACTTCTGGTTTCTACTTTTATTGCTCACTTCTAGTTTAATGTAAGGTTACAGAAATTTTGCTGCAGAGCTCCCCCCAAAACGTTTTTTTTTTCCCCGTGTACACCCTTCAAACAGGCAAAACATACATTTTAATTCAATTGTTTCAGCCTTCGAACCTCCTGTGTGGAGTTTGCATGTTCTCCCTGTGCTTGCGTGGGTTTCCTCTGGGAACCCCGGTTTCCTCTCACATTCCAGAAACATGCATGTCAGGTTAATTGGCCGGTTCTAATTGTCCCTAGGTATGAATGAGCAACCAGTTGAGGGTGTCCCCTGCCCGAAGATAGCTGAGATGGGCTCCAACACCCCCGCGACCCTACTGAGGATAAGCGGTGCAGATAACGGATGCATAAATGAATGTTTCAGCCTTTATGCTGACTAGCTTAGCGCTTAGCATGCCACCTTGTACATTAGCAGTGACCTAAAAGTATGATGTCAGTGATCATCTGATTTATTGCTGTGTAAATCAATCCAGAGCCATTGGTGATAAGTTGATCACAATCGACTCGTAGATTGCAAACGACCAGTAGATTACAATCAAGTTTTCACAATGATTATCCAGAAAGAACTGCTTTTTTCTCCATATTGATCCATAGTGATTATCTGATGAATTTTAGTAATTGACCAATATGTAGTGTTCTTGTTTGCACGCGTCCCTGCGTCCTAGACGCATTATTTAAGCTGGGGACGCATCGTGTCAAATCAACGTGCGTCCCCGGGCCGCAACTTTTTTGACACGAAATTGACATTATCATTTTTTAACAAAGATTAACCGCACTCCAAACTTTTCGTCAGGCAGATCCGCCATTGTTGTTTTCGTCTCGCGGTTCGAGTTTTCGTCTGCACGCCGATCTCGAGTTCGAGTTGTGTAGTGAAAGTCCGTTTCTTTTTAGAGAACCGGCTTTTTCGGCTCAACTCATTAAAGAGAGCCGGCTCTCAAACGGCTCACTTGCTTTGATGCATTATATCACGAATGATGATGTTGTATAAAGAAGTTAAGAAAAAAAGGAAGTATAAAAGGCGAAAATGAAAAAAGACAGGTTTGTGGTGATCCCTTTTAATGAGTATATTACCAATAATAATTGAATGCAGAAAATGAATTCATAATTTGAATAAGAAAATGTATTAATCTACTTAATTCTATTTGCATGTATTTTTTCCTTCTACAGTGACCGTCCAAGCGACTTCATTTTTGAACTTTTTTTTATAATAAACCTCATTACCAGCTCAGTAGCCTAGATGGTAAGGCGCCCGCTTTGTGACTGGGAGGTCGGTGGTTCGCGCCCCGGCCGAGTCATTCCTAAGACTTACAAAGTGGTCGGCGGCGCCCTCTGTTGGCTGCGGCTGCATCGGCTCGCTACAACGGGTCAGGTGCAATCGACATTTCGTTCTGTGTACATTGTTACACAGAATGACAATACAAGGAAATTATTATTATTATTATTCATGTCGAGCAACTCAGTGTCTCACAACAAAATGCTCATTAACAATATATATGATATAAGGAGGGCAGCACGGCGGCGCAGTGGTTAGCGCATGTGCGGCACAGTTCTTGTCTCGGGAACCTCCTGCGTGGGTTCAAATCCAGCTCCAGACTTCCTGTGTGGAGTTTGTATGTTCTCCCCGTGCTTCCGTGGGTTTCCTCTGGGCACTCCGGTTTCCTCCCACATTCCAAAAACATGCATGTCAGGTTAATTGGCCGGTCCAAATTTGTCCCTAGGTGTGAATGAGCGAGCGAGTTGTCTGTCCCTTTGTGCCCTGCGATTGGCTGGCAACCAGTTCAGGGTGTCCCCTGCCCACTGCCCGATGATTGCTGGGATGGGCTCCAGCACCCCCGCGACCCTACTGAGGATAAGCGGTGTAGCTAATGAGATGAGATGAGATGATATAAGGAAACACATGTATAATATAACATGTTAAACTACATAAATAAACATGTTTGAAAAAAAAAGATTTTTTTGTATTTTGTAAGGGAAAATACGACAGTTTATAAGGGCATGGAGCACACTAAATTTTGGGGACCCATAGATCTCTGTTGGGACCCATGGGAACACTGAATATGACCTTCAGCATTCCACCGGTAGATCGCAATCGACCATCACAATCAACTCTTCACAAAGATCATCCAGAAAGAAATGCCTTTTTCTCCGTATGAATATTACAATGTTCACCAATAGTTCCATATATGTCCTCCCGTACAAGTGTTATGGAAATTAGCAATACGGACAAGTTTTGACTCGTCAGATGTGAACGGAAAGCATTATCAGCCCTGCGGCTGAGACTGACTTAAAGATCCCCGATGTGAGATCATTGGACATGACAAGCTGCGACCTCCTTGCAGTATTACGCTTGCTAGCGTTAACCTTGTCCCTGATGATTTGCTGACAGCAGCAATTAGAATATAGGTGTTTGCGGCGTGAATGATTCAACAGCCAGTAATTGGGGTAGTGGCAAAGACCATAGAGTGTACTCACTAAATTGAAGTACCAGATGCAAATTCTGTAGTCCGAACTCTACACTAACCTTTCAATGAATCCGCCATGAAATTAACTTTTCAAAAGCCTTGAACAGAGATCTACGGGTCCCAAAAATTTAGTGTTATCGCGGTTGAAATTGTAAATACAAATATATAATATAAATCTATATATTCATTCAGTTTTAATCATCACACTTAATTGGTAATACAAAGCAGTTATCACTTCAGATTTTTCAGTTCACAATATTGTATACTATACGAAATAATATTGCTGAAATATTTATATATTCTTGCAGTTTTAATCATCACAGTTAATTGGTAATACAAAGCAGTTATCACTTCAAATATTTCAGTTCATATGTTCTTCGTGGTTTGCTGTCCCGCCATAGTTGTAATGCCTTCTCAAGGTCCAATCCATTATCATCCTACTCATAGCGTCACCAGGAATATTATTTAGTCCATTTTGGCAGAAAAGTCCTTTTCTTGCTAGTATTTTTTTTTTTTCTTTTGTTGAATCGTTCGCTTCAAAACACGTGTTTTCCTTGCCTTCGCGGTCTCCTGAAGAATATCTCCGCCGTTTTTCGTGCCGGAATTATTGCCGTTGTTGCCACTTTCTGTGTTATGTTTCGACTTATTACCGACACTGAAGAAATTTTCAATTTTTTGTCTATTTGCACCTAATACCAACTGTTTTTTCCGAGGCATGCATCTCTTTCACTCGACAACCGCCACAACAATGACGTCATCTCGAAGCAACGAGATCTTCTTTGCCGAGATCGGCGCGAGACCAAAACAACAATGGCGGATCTGCTTGACGAAAAGTTTGGAGTGCTGTAAATCTTTGTTAAAAAAAAAAAAGAAAAAAGTAATCGGGTAATAATGACACTATTGTGTCAAAAACTTTGCGTCCCGGGGACGCACGATGATTCGACCCGATGCGTCCCCAGCAAAAATGATGCGTCTAAAACACAGGGACGCGGGCAAACGAGAACACTGCCAATATTTTTTCAAATCACATTTAAGAGGTCAAGAAATATCCATACAGAGCTCATCTATTTTGGAACACTGCTTTGATAGCGTTGCAATATTTCGCTTCAGTACCCTGGTGAAATTAGACACACAAGTGTCTATTGATTGCCTGAATGAAAAAAAAAAATCACTCACAAGAAAACAAAAAGTCCCATTAAAAACGATACGGTGGATAATGACCAAATCGGACGCTAACAAGACATATACTGCCAGCCCTAGCATGAAGCAGGGAATGCTACAGCTATCCAGTCCAAGCACCCTGCTGTGCAAATGCAAGCCCAATCAGGGTTAAGAGATTCCGAGACCAACCGTGGAGAACTAAACGTACCCTTTTGCTAAAATATGGCTGAAGTAAAGCTGTGAAGCACAACCTGAGAGCTTGAACATGCTAGCTAATTGTCCTCTTAACGATCAAACTACGTAGGCATAACACTAGCTTTTGTCCTCCTTAAACGGAATGTAAATAATGCACAGAATTTTACATCCTTGGAATATGGAGCTGGCGGTTTGACTGTGTTTAATAACAGCGGCATAAGAACCACTGTGGATGCTGGGAAAGATGAAAAAAGATAACCCTGAAGCTGATATTGCAACATGCTATAATATTACTATTTGTCGAAATTCGCCCGCTCGACTTGTGGCAGCAAACAAAATCCAAAGAGCTTTCGTGACGCACCGACAAAAAGCTATTAGTGTTTCCAACATGGAGAACAGAGAGCGCAAAGGGAAAGCCGCGAATGTTATTAACTCGGCAAGAAGGATGAGACGAGATGATTATAGTGTGAAACAAAATAAAATGTGAGACGGAAAGCCTCAGAGACGGGTGGGAGGGGGGAAAACACATGGCGACATATTTTCTGCAAATCTTGAGAGTTTTACACTCGAGCAAGAGCAGTATGTCGTCTTTCAAACTCCATTCAGGGCCACATGCTTGAGTGGCAGATGGTGATGTAGATATGTAGCCGTTTTCCTGGCAAAGGTGTAAAATGACGCTCTTTACGGTGACTTCTATCATTTTCATACTTTAAGTACAAATACTACCTTTTCATCATAGCGGCGCTGCCACGAGCGGCTGCCTTTTCCAGCAGCAGCCCTATTGTTTTATTGTCTGCTCCTATCTTCGGTGTTTTTTCTTCCCGTTTTGACAACTACACTATGGATTACTTCTATCCTATAGGACATGGGTTTTAGCGCACAAAAATGCGTGTATTCAAGGAATTTCAACTCCTTGCCCTGAGGAATTCTCATGCCGGCGTGATGAAGGGGCCTATCGTGGAAGAAGAGCCGGAGCTAGCGAAGCGGCTAGCGGCATTATAAGTCTTCGGTACCATCCGTAATCATGGTAAATGCGAACTCACGACCAAAACAGATCATCGAGTGCTGGTGGAAAACATCGAAGCGCACAGGGAGCGCAGTTGCTGTGTTTTGCGGAAACGTGGCTCACGTTTAGCATTCCGGACGCTAACGTGTAGCCACCCGGAGCTACCCGGAGCTATCCGGCTTCAACGCCGCTATACAGAGACAAGAAAGCCGGGGGGAATCGGAGAGGAGGCGGACTTGCTAACACGAGGTGGTGTATCCCTGGATTTTCACAAAGAAAAGATTTCCATCTGCCGCAGGGATGTCGAACTTTTGGACTGGCGTGTGACGTCATCCACTCCGCTACAAGCACCCCTAGGGCATCATGTTAATCTGTTAATAAACAACGGGATAGACTGCTGGAAGTGTGAATTTCCCTACGGGGATGAATAAAGTATCTATCTATCTATCTATCAACATTCCTGAGACCAGCACCCCTCGAATCCCAGGTACCCCAACTAAGAAAAAAGTCACTATAGTGTTTGCCCTCTAACTTACCCTTGGTCAGTAGTCTTTTTCAACCCTCGGGTAAGCTAAATCCAAACAGCTACCCTCCAATCACTGAACAATATGTTTAAGTCAACAAGAAGTAAATTCATTAACCTTTGTTTCCCATAGTCTGCAACCACATTGCTAGCTATTTATCTCCTCTCATGATGAAAACCACCTCAGATTGCAGATTATTGTCCAATGTTAAGATACAAATCCGGTAAGTAAACAAATCAATCAGTATGAAGCAGAGACTCAAATCATCATTCTCTTTAAGCCAATCATGTTTTCAAGTTCAAGTGTTGCCCCTTTATTAAATAGCTGATTTTAAACAGCAGGAACATTTTGAATATTTTGATCATCCTCAAATGTATAACTGCGTTGCTAACAATCACACGATAGTTTAAATTTATTGGCAAAATATAACTGTACATATAGAAAAATAGTCGTCTCTGAAAAAGGCTTGCTAGCCTGCTAGCTAAGTAAGGTGGGGGGATAAAAGTAGCGAGGATAGACAGCTAGGATAGAGAGATACAGAAAGAGAGGGTATGGATACAAAAAAGGTGAAAAACAGATATAGAAAAAAACAGCACAGAAGAAAAATAGATCAAGAAAGAGAGACAGAGAGATGCATACAGAACAAGAGAGTGAGACAAATACTGAAAAAGAGAAAGCTACAGATATAGAGAAATATACATAGACAGAAAAAGAGAAGGACAAATACGGGTAAAGCTAATTACACAGATACAAACACAAGAGAGGGATGGTTCCAGAAAATGATAAAGACAGATACAGAAAAATAGCAGGTGCAGAAAGAGAAAGACAAATAGTTCCAGAAAAGGATACTGACAGAGAGAGGAAGACATACAGGAATACATAAAATTATATACACAGGAAAAAAAGAGGGACAGATATAAAAAGAGCTGAAAAAAGAGATGGACACAGAAAGAGGGAGAGAAGCGATACAGAAAGAGAGATATAGCAAGGCAGCTAGAGGAATAGAGAGAGAGATACAGAAAGAGAGAGACAAATAGGTACTGAAATAGAGTAAGAAAGATGCAGGAAAAGAGACGGATAAAGATAGAGGGAGAAAAAGGCATATGTAAAAAAAGAGACATATACAGAGGGACAGGTGTAGACAAAGTGCGAGACAGATACAGAAAGATAGAGCAAGGCAGATACAGAAATACAGAGAGACAGATACAGAATGAGAGAGAGACTGGTGCAACAAGGGAATACAAATAGATACAGGTAAAGAGAGTGAAATGGATTCAGGAAAAGAGAAAAAGACAGATACAGAAAGAGAAACAGATGTAGACAAGCGCGGGACGGATACAGAAAGAGAGAGCAACTGGTACAACAAGGGAATGCGAATAGATACAGTTATAGATAGTGAAACAGATTTAGGAAAAGAGAAAAAGAGAGATACAGAAAGAAAAAGAGAGACATCTAGATGCAGAATTACGGAAAGACATTGATAAGCAGAGAGTGTCAGACCATGTGCTATACGCATTCATCTTTTTCGGCCAATTGCAGGCTTTGTTTTGCCGCTTCAGCCAATGCCAGCCTCATCTCATCTCTCATCTCATCTGCTGCACCGCTTATCCTCAGTAGGGTCGCGGGGGTGCTGGAGCCCATCCCAGGAATCATCAGGCAGTGGGCAGGGGACACCCTGAACTGGTTGCCAGCCAATCGCAGGGCACACAGGGACAGACAACTCACTCGCTCAGTCACACATAGGGACAATTTGGACCAGCCAATCCACCTGAAATGCATGTCTTTGGAATGTGGGAGGAAACCGGAGTGCCCGGAGGAAACCCACGCAAGCACGGGGAGAACATACAAACTCCACACAGTAAGGCCGGGAGATGGATTTGAACCCATGCAGGAGGTTCCCACGACCTCAGAACTGTGCCGCACACGCGCTAACCACTGCGCCGCCGTGCTGCTCAATGCCAGCCTGTAAATGATAAAAAGGATCCGCCCCTTGACCTCCGAATAACTTTAGCCAATAGTGATCGATTCAACTGATGATTGACACATCTTTTTCGGCCAATTGCAGGCTTTGTTTTACAGCTTAAGCCTATGCCAGCCTGTAAATGATAAAAAGGATCCGCCCCTTGACCTCCGAATAACTTTAGCCAATAGTGATCGATTCAAATGATGATTGACACATTGGTTAGCCAATGAAACGCCGGTAAATAAATTCCAGCATACACCGCGGACTACTTGGCGTTCGGGGGAAAATCTAGTCGGCGGCTGCAAGTTAGTTGGAAGACTTTGCGATTTAATATTGATCCATAAATAAGGCGCACTGTATTATAAGGCGCATGGTCAGCTTTTGAAAAAAATTAAGACTTTTAGGTGCGCCTTATAGTGCGGAAAATACGGTAATACTGTTTTTTCGGAGGCATACTTAACCTTCACTCGACGACAAGCACCACAACAATGACGTCATCTCGAAGCAACGAGATCTCGTTTGCCGAGATCGGCGTGCAGACGAAAACTCAAACCGCGAGACCAAAACAACAATGGCGGATCTGCCTGACGAAAAGTTTGGAGTGCGGTAAATCTTTATTTAAAAAAAGGAATCGGTTAATAATGACAATTTTGTGTCAAAAAAGTTGCGTCCCGGGGACGCACGTCGATTCGACCCATTGCGTCCCCAGCGAAAATGATGCGTCTAGGACGCAGGGACGCGGGCAAACCAGAACACTGAAGAGGGAATGATTTCCCTTGTTCTGATTACCAAACGACTTTTCATGCGCGGTTACCCATCCCGCCGCGCTCTGACAAATCTACGTTGCCGGTCACCGTACATCACGCCATGATTACAAGGTGTAAGCCTTTCTCACGGCCGTCACCTCTCCCACATACCGGGTCATAAACAGTTGTAAACACGGAGGCCCGGGCGGGCTGAGGATTTACGTGTCGGTTCTCATCTCCAAAAATAATCGGACAGATTGCAAAAAGAAAACCCTTTTGTTGTAGGAGCCACGATTGTTAAGCTTCTAGCACGGGGATATAATTACTGGCAGCCCGGAAAGCACCGGAGAGCACCCGTCAATGCGATCAAAGTCGCGTTGCAGGCGTTGACACCCGCGCCGGGCAAAACACGGCCAGGTAAACACTGCCATTGCTCATTTGCATCACCAAAACGGGCCCGCCCGGAGAAAACAGAGACGACAAACGCCGGCACGATCCTGTCTGCTTTGGAGCGGGATTAGAACATCAGCCAGGAAGGGGGGGGGGTGGCAAAAGAAGAAACCAAATACACTGGAACCTCGGTTTTCGAACGCCTCTCAGTTCGAACAAATCGGAGTCCGAGCAAAAATTTGGAGAAATTCTTGCTTCGCTGTTCGGTCCAACAAAATCGGAGTTCGAACGCTGGTAATGCGTGAGTGCGTACGCTAGGGTGCGATGCTGAGCGGCGTACGGGTGTTTTAGCCCCTTATTATGCCTCCGAAGAAAGTCAGTGAGAGCAGCAAAATTGCTTCAGGTGAAAAAAGAAAAGTAGTGCGTACAACTATTACATTTAAGAAAGAAATAATAGCAAAATATGAAGGAGGTGTGCGAGTGTCTGATCTTGCCTGCGCCTTCTGCTGACCACCACAAAGGTAAGAAATCCTATTCATATTTCTTTTTTTTATCCTTTTCTTTATTTTTTACGTTCATGTTAGCGTAATCTTTCGTACGGAAGATTACGATAACGCGAACGTACGATTAGCCTGGGTTAGCTTTATGTTTCAGTAAACATTCAAGGTAAACATTCAGGGTGTTGCAAGGGAGCCCAACATTCAGGGTGTTGGGACGCGGCCCCCTTTCCAATGAACTGCTCACCACTTGTTGTGGAGTGCTAAATGACTTGTAGACGACCCGATTTTTTTATTTTTACACGTTCATGTTAGCGTAATCTTTCGTACGGAAGATTACGATAACGGGAACGTACGATTAGCCTGGGTTAGCTTCATGTTTACGTTAAACATTCAAGGTAAACATTCAGGGTGTTGGAACGGAGCCCAACATTCAGGGTGTTGGGACGCGGCCCCCTTTCCAACGAACCGCTCACCACTTGTTGTGGAGACCCGGATGCTAAATGACTTGTAAACGACCTAATTTTTTTATTTTTACACGTTCATGTTAGCGTAATCTTTCGTACGGAAGTATCCGATAACGGGAACGTACGATTAGCCTGGGTTAGCTTTACGTTAAACATTCAAGGTAAACATTCAGGGTGTTGGAACGGATCAAAACGATGTACGTTATTTTTAATGGGAAAAATGATTTCGGTGATCAAACAAATCGGGTTTCTGGAACGGATTACGGTCAAGAACCGAGGTTCCACTGTAAATAAATAGAAGCCAAGGGACGGGGAACAATGGCGTCCTAGCGAGGCAACAAGTGAACAACGACAGACGCCTCCCACTAAAAAAAGTGGTCCAATCTCAGCTCTGGTGTGCATAAATAGATCTATAATTGCTTCCTACAATACAATTAGAGCAAATGAGATGAAGGAGGGAAAGATGCTTAGTACAAATGTGGAGTGACAGGTCGAGCAAACAGATAGGATTACTGCAGCCATTCGTACAATGGTGCAAAATGGACTCGGTCGAGACAATCGCAGAAAAGGGAAAGCGAGTGGTGGGACGTTTGGAAAGGGGGGACAGACGCGTACAGAAAGAGACAACTAGATACAAAAATATAGAGTGAGAAAGATATTGTTGACAGATTGGCTTCCCCACTATTTAAACCGTGTCTTACCTGTCCCTTTTTGTCAGTCTGTCTACGAATCTCTGTTTTGCAAGCCCTTGTTCGACCCTGACCCGTTTTTTGCTCCTGTTTGTCTCCCGCTACGACCTGTTTTGATCTCGACCACGTCTGCTCTCCCGTCCCAAATTACGCTCCGTTTTTGATTCCGACCACGTCTGCTCTCCCGTCCCAGCTTTCGACTCGTTTCCGACCCGGACCACGTCTTGCTCTCCCAGTCCCGGCTACAGACCAGTTTTCTGCCCCTGACACCGCCATCGCTCACTACGGAAGATCCAATCACAAGCTGAGTATGAGAGCGAACACCGGATCGTGGGCGCACCCCTTTCTCGTCCTTCAATAAATCTTGTGGTAAACGTTACGCGAGTGGGCCCTGTTTCCGTTCTGGTCCTGACAGATTGGGGAATGGTTTTAGTATTTTTGGAGCATTTCTGTAGTAGTATTTTTGTATTTTTTTTTTTGCAAATGAAAGTCAAATAATATATCAGGTCCCTGTTTTTAAGCACTAAATTATATTTAGTTTTTTAGCAAAAGGATCTGATGTTGTAGTTTTGTAGTATCACTGTCGTAGTATTTTTGTAGTATTTTTTACTTTTAAGAATAAATTAATAGATTAGGTCCCTGTTTTTAAACACTGAATCGGTGATTCCGTTTTTCAACAATGGTAACAGAGTAATTTTGTAGTATTTCTGCAGGACTATTGCAAGGTAATTGGCTGGCAACCAGTTCAGGGTGTCCCCTGCTCACTGCCCGATGATTGCTGGGATAGGCTCTAGCACCCCCGCGACCCTACTGAGGATAAGCAGTGCAGCTAATGAGATGAGATGAGAATGAGATTTCAAGTTAAACTTGAGCAAAGCCAATCGTGAGTCGTTTTTACACACCGTTAGTGTGCCCGATCGTGGATTCACATTCAGAAAGAGAAGTCAAACATTTTTAACTCTTTCACGATATCTAAAAATTGGCCAGAGTAAAGGCAATGGGGACATGTTTTTATTCGTAGTAGTGTATTTACAATTGTAAAATTCATGATTATACTTAATTCCTTTGTGTCCTGTGAGTCGGACGAAAAAAACCTGCCGGGCCGCAAGTCGCTAATGTGCCGTAGTTTGCCCACCCTTGATTTAGCATCATCATGTAAACGCGCCACAATACACAGCTTTACGAGACTCCGTGATACAGAGTACATCGTTTCAACGTGGTAGATACTGAAATCAAGCCTGACTCGCTAGAAATAGCCAAATAAACGTTTTAGCGGCACGAGCATTCATCTGAGTCGCTTTTATTGAATGGAACCTATCAAATTTATGACTCTGTTCATGCTGAATCATATTACCTCAACCTAGGAGGGCATTTTTTAATAGCTGTTTGTCCGCAGGATGCAATTAAGTGATTTATACTAAACTTGTGTGCGTTTGTGTGTGTTTGGGGCACGGGGGCATGATGGGCTTAATATAAACCCTGATATATGTTGCTGTTGATGGAGAAAAGGGTGCTGGGTAATTTATGTGCGTGATTCATTGTCAGAGATCTCGGCTTTGCTTCCAGTTCTTGTTAAGTGTCGTGTTTTCCGCGCTATAGTGTTCATTTTACCTCCGGGGACTCGCATGCTCAAAAATCTATGGGTCCCAACAGAGATCTATGGCTCCCCAAAATTTAGTGTGCTCCATGCCCTTACAAACTGTCGTATTTTCCCTTACAAAATACAAAAAAAAAAATATTTTTTTTCCCAAACATGTTTATTTATTAGTCTTTTTAAGCTCGGTGCGCTCTCTCTTATTTTGTCAGTCCGTCAACGAACCTCTGCCCCGCAAGGAGAGGGTTCTTACTCGGTCCTGTTTTCCTGTTGGTGTTTTCCAGTCCGGTATTGTTCCCAGTTATTTTTGTCCTGTTTAATATCGGTTTCCAGTTTCGTTACCGTCTATTTTTGTCCTGTTTATTATTCTCTCCAGTTTTCGTTCCCGTGTTGTTTGTCCTGTTTGTTTTCGACATCGTGTTTCGTTATCTATCCTGTCTGTCTGTCCGGTCCTGTCCGGTATCGACAACATCTGTCCGATATAAACTCGGGCAGTTGGAATCGATCTCGTCGGTCTCTGGCTTCCTGTCTTTTCACGCCAGACCGCAGTCTAACGTGCATGACTCCACATTTCCCGTAAAATAAAAGGCTTGTGTGAGAACCTCACGCGTTTGGGTCCTGATCCTATTCTGGTTCCTGACATTGCACTATTCTGATAACTTGTCTCTAAGCTCTACTTTGCAAATATTGTTTTCTGCCTTTTATCTCTTTCTCTTTAAGGTCTTTATTGCATGCTTACCCCGGATTGCCATGTCCAATCTCGTTGCATTTTTTCACAACGCTGATACGACAATAAAGACAATTCAATTCAATGCTATCCGGGTTGGATCCCCGTTGCCAACATTGTCATGCGATTGTGGTAGTTGATTAAAATCAACTGATAAATAATTATACCAATATGATAATACTCTGGGGGCAGCACGGTGGCGCAGTGGCGTGTGCGTCACAGCTCTGAGGTCATGAGATTGAACCTTCCGTGTGGAGTTTGCATGTTCTCCCCGTGCTTGCGTGGGTTTCCTCCGGGTACTCCGGTTTCCTCCCACATTCCAAAAACATGCATTTCAGGTGGATTGGCCGGTCCAAATTGTCCCTAGGTGTGAATGAGCGAGCGAGTTGTCCGTCCCTGTGTGCCCTGCAATTGGCTGGCAACCAGTTCAGGGTGTCCTCTGCCCACTGCCCGAAAATAGCTGGGATGGGCTCCAGCCCCCCCGCGACCCTACTGAGGATAAGCGGTGCAGCTAATGGATGGATGGAAAGTTCAGAAGAAGCATTACATGTCACATGCGGGGCAGCACCGTGGCGCAGTGGATAGCGCGTGTGCAGCACAGTTCTGAGGTAATGAGAATGAACCTCCTGTGTGGAGTTTGCTTGTTCTCCCCGTGCTTGCATGGGTTTCTCCGGGCACTCCGGTTTCCTCCCACATTCCAAAAACATGCATGTCAGGTTGATTAGCCGGTCCCTAGGTGCGAATGAGCAAGTGAGTCTCTGTGTGCCCTGCGACTGGCTGGCAACCGGTTCAGGGTGTCCCCTGCTCCCACCCACTGCCTGAAAATGACTGGGACGGGCTCCTGCACCCCCGTGACCCTACTGAGGATAAGCGGTGCAGATAATGGATGGATCTGGTATTCGATTCCCGTGCATAAGGCGGATTATCTGGGGTGTATCTGGGTGCGTAACTTACAGTCTGAAAAATATGTAAAACACACCAGCGGGCCAATCATCCCCCAAAAAAATGTCCGCCTTTTGATGCAAGCTGTAAAGGTTTGCTTGCATTTGAATTCTCTGCTGACTCCGGCAGACTTTGTCTTATTGATCGCATTATCGATCTATTCTCCATTTAAATTGAAATAACGTAATGTAGTTCTCGGGAGCACCCGGATTGCTGCTTTGGCATGTATCGGAGACACTTTGCTCCGATGGCGTTCGCGCGAAAAACAAAATGAGGTGAAAAAAAAATGGCCATCAAGCTTGACCTTCCTGGCTGCCCTTTTAAAGCGTCTGCATTAGTGTTGAGTATCTCGCAGCTTGATCCTGAGTTCAGAGGGTCGCAATCATGAAGTCCGAGGTCGAAAACGGCCTCGGAAGAGGACTTCTTCCTCAACCGAGGTCAAGTACTCCTCAAACATGATTTTCTCCTTAATTGAAAAAAAAAATAGATATTGCGAACACCAAAACATACCTGGCACGCACTCCAGACAAAATGAAATTGATAATTGCTGCAGTATGTGCATTATTTCCAATTATTAAGGTTTAATATTCAATTATATCATATTATACAGTGACTTGTGAAACTATTTGCCCCCCTTGAACTTAGTGACCACATTTCAGACTCCAAACATAAAGATATAAAACTATAATTTCTTGTGAAGCATCAACAATAAATGGGTCAAAATCATGAAGTGGAACACACTTTATTGGATATTTTAAACTTTTTTAACAAATAAAAAACGAAAAAGTGGGTGTGCAAAATGATTCAGCCCCTTTACTTTCAGTGCAGCAAACTCTGTCCAGAGGTTCAGTGAGGATCTCTGAATGATTCAATGTTGATCTAAATGACTAACGAAATGAAATGAAATGATCTGCATTTATATAGCGCTTTTCAAGTCAAGACTTCCCTAAGCGCTTTACAGTGTGCTTCACATTTCCCAATAGCGGCGGTGCAGCCATGTAAGGCGCTAACCTGCTTATTGGGGGTATTAAGGGTTCAGTGTCTTACCCAAGGACACTCGGGGGCAGCAGTGGCTCAGGAGGTAGAGCGCTCGTCTTGGGAATAAGAGATCGCAGTTCGAATCCGGGCTCCATCGTGTTACATGTCGAAGTGTCCTAATGCCCTTAGCGCCTTACATGGCTGCACGGCCGCTTTCGGGAAATGTGAAGCACACTGTAAAGCGCTTAGGGAAGTCTTGACTTGAACAGCGCTATATAAATGCAGATCATTTCATTTCATTTGTAAAACGGAGGAGCCGGGAATCGAACCTGCGACCTCTTGATCCCAAGACGAGTCTGTCTAAAGCACAGAAAGCATCATGAAGCACGAGGAACACACCAGGCAGGTCCGAGATACTGTTGTGGAGAAGTTTAAAGCTGGATTTTGATACAAAGATATTTCCCAAGCTTTAAACATCCCAAGGAGCACTGTGCAAGCAATAATATTGAAATGGAAGGAGTATTAGATCACTGCAAATCTACCAAGATCGGGCCGTCCCCCTAAACTTTCAGCTCATACAAGGAGAAAACTGATCAGAGATCCAGTCAAGTGTCACAGGCCAGGAACGGAGACAGGACCCAATAGCGGTCGTTTTACTCAGTTTTATTGAGAAAGAGAGCAGGGCCCGCTTCCACGATCCGATGATCGTCGGTCACGGGTAGCTGATAGCAGGAACGCGGAAGTGGCACTTCCGTGTCGAGCGAGGATAGTCGTAGGCAGCGGGAAAACTGATCAATAGCCGGGACGGGGGTGCAAGGGTGGTAAGTCCAGACAAGAGGTCGGCAACAGGTTGGTAACGAGTCCAGACAAGAGGTCGGCAACAGGTATCAGGCAGGAAACAGGGCAAAACAGGTCGATGTCCGAGACAGAAGAGCAGGGCAGAAACGGGTCCAGAAACAGGTCAACAACAGATATCAGGCAGGAGAAAACGGCAGGAGATTGTCGGAAGGTACAGAGCTAGCCTAGCTGAAAGCGTAGGTTCGCAGCAGGATCTGACAACTTCCTATCGGAAGACGGGTGTTTAAAAAGAGTCAGGGAGCCAATCAGCGACCAGGGCTGTTGGCCCAAACGGGGCAGTCGCCGGTGTCCCGAATCAGCAATCATGATATCAACAGGCCCAAGATCACTCTGGATGAACTGCAGAGGTCTACAGCTGAGGTGGGAGAATCTGTCCATACTGCACAAATCTGGCCTTTATCGAAAAGTAGCAAGAAGGAAGCCATTTCTTAAAGATATCCATAAAAAGTGTCGTTTAAAGTTTGCCACAAGCCACCTGGGAGACGCACCAAACATGTGGAAGAAGATGCTCTGGTCAGATGAGACCAAAATCGAACTTTTTGGCAACAATGCAAGGCGTTATGTTCGGTGTAAAAGCAGCACAGCTCATCACCCTGTTTTTTCTTTTTTTTTCAAATTCCTTCTTAAATCTCATTGGGTTTTATTTTTTCCTAGCTGTTACTTTTTTCTTTTTGTTCTCTATATACTTTTTTTTCCTTTGTTTCTCTTTTCTTTTTTTCAGTTTTTTTTCTGAATTTTTCCTTCTTTTTTTCTCTTCCTTTTGTTTCTTTTTTTTCAGCTTTTCACTACTTTTTCATTTTGGTATTTCTTTCTTTTTGTTCTATTTCCCCCCCTTCATTTTAATCATTTTGTGCACAATTTTACATAATATTTGGTCGTGTAGGGATTAAAGAAGCAAAAACAACCTAAAGAGCCGTTTGGGACCCGAAAGAGTGAGCAGAGCCGAAGAAGCCGGTTCTCGAAAAACTCTACTGACTTTACTTTTCAACTTCGTTCTACATTGACTTCAAAATACGGCATTTAGAAAACAGCGTCAGGGGAACCTGTGTATTTTTACCTTCATGCATGTAACTTTGACTTAATTCGTTTCTTAATTAGTAACTTCGAGCCCTGATTTTTGTGCGCTGGCTAGGTTTTCTTGTGCGCTGAGAATGTGCAGGCAATGCACGATTGCGCACGCGTGCAGCTTAGAGGGAACATTGCCCACAGTGGTGGTTGTTTCCCCCGTCATTCTTTTTTGCGTTTATTCATATATTTCAGGTCGACTTTCTGCCTTTTCAATTCTCTAACATTTGTCTCTGGTACTGTGAATAAAAAAGGTGTGATAATGAATTTGAATCTAAAGTGAGTTACAGACGAATGAATACAAAACTACTGCTCCGTGAAAACTATACTGCTTTTAGTTCAAACAACTCTTGTAATTCTCCCAATACCCACCACCAAACCTCATAACAGTTTCTCCTCGGATCTACACTATTCACCTCGGTCACCGTTTTTGACTTCAAAACGGTGATAGATGTTCATCCCTGTAAAAAAACTGTCAACTTCTGATGGAGTTACCAAAGGAGGTCATGAGGCAAGTAAGCACCGGTATTACAATAGCCTAGTGCAAATGGCAGTTTAGCAATTCTATTAGTTCCCGGCGATATTTGACGACCGGGAGAGCAAATATTAGAAAGTGCAAATGTCTCGGCAGCGGCGGTGCATTACAAACATTTGACAATTCACGAGATCTTTCCAGCCTCGGCGGCGGCATTTGAGTGGCAGCATTTTCAATAAGATGGCGCTCTCTTCCATGACGCCCGTTATCGATAACAAAAGTTGATTTTCAACACGGGCCCTCGACCGGAGCACTGACAGTAAGCACTATGCGAGAAAACAAATGGGATTTTAAGTTCCAATTACTTTAATGGCTTTTTGACAGGCACTCCCACAATGCACCTTCTGTATAAATTCGCTCCATCTCTCTGATGCGCACACAGACTAATGCAACTAATGACCCTAGATCTGGAATTGTTGTTTTGTGATTGACGTGGCAACAAAAGGGGGAGAAGGAGAAAAGCGGTACAGAGATGTCCGAGAACGGGTAAGGTCACACGAAACAATACCTGTGTTTTTCGTTTGTTTTTCTTCCTGTGGCAGCCAGTTTTTACCATTTTCACTCATTTATAAGGACCTACAGAAAATTTCATCTTTTAGCTATATAGACATATCTATCTATCTATCTATATCTATCTACCTTGGTCATATCCCTCAAATGGGGTGACCAACTGCAAGACAAACACGTATACAAAACAAGGAAAAGAGAATTGGAAAAAGTAGCAAAAAACACAAAGAAATTGACAATGGCCAACCCAAATGCCCAAACACCCAAATAAATTGGGCACCTCGGCACCTAAGTCGGTCATGCTTTCATCCCTCCAGATAAAATGGGACACGAGAAAGCAGCCATGTCCCTCGGGTCAGGGTGACACAACACACTCTTGTTCAACAGCAGGGCCGGACAGCTTTCACAGGTTTACCCCTGCCACATCATACAGGTGCCCTGCCCATCCCTTGGAATATGTCCAAACATCCCACTAAAATATATATAAGTACAAATACAAGTACAAAGGATCCTCGCTAGAGCTTATGTCAAACGAGGACACGGTGTAGACACTCTTATTGTGAAGGGGAGGGGGAGGCCCTGACGAGATGCTTAGTCATGGTGAGTAACCGCTTCGCTCAGATCACTTCGGTTTAATGGCAGGGAGGGTATACTGTATACCTGTTTACGTTTTTTTAAGCATTTTTGAAGGGGCGCCGGTACTTCGCGGATTTTCAGTTTTCGCGGGTGGTCTCGGTCCCCATTAACCTCGATAACCGAGGGATTACTGTATATAGACATAGGGCATATAAAAAGAAAGTTTCAACCCTCATCTTTCTACCCTTTACCATAGTTTAGTAAACAACAGACGAAAATTGCAAGTTTCTTGAAAATACAGACGCTCCCCTACCTACAACCATTCGACTTACCAAAAACGGGATGTCAAAAAATATCTGGACATGGCTGTAAGTTAGATTTAGTATTGTGTGCACCTTTTTCCAAGTACAAGACATTAATGTAGTGCTTCTTTCCGCCGCTACCAGCGTGTGGCGCTGTGAGAGCTCATCCAGCATCCACCCCATGGAAAAACTCTTCTTCCTCTTCCTAATTTGTGTGTTAACATTCTATGATGTATCTTCAGCACGATAAGAACGTTGACATTTTTAGTTATTAATATCTCGTGCATCTATTTAATATGGTTGGTGTAAAATGTAAAGAAGAGGCGAGCCGTTTCATTTGAAATGAAAGTGTAATAAGAAAGCTTGATGTGGTTGAGAAAATGGTTGGATTACTTTTTTTTCTGCCACTTTTTACCACGGAGGAGGAAGTCACCCAACTCTTGAAGCTCATCTTCCAAAAATAAGTAAAACTCTGTTCGTGTGTAATCATAACAACGTGGTACTGTATTGCAAGTGCGCTAAGAACTCTGAAATTTTTACTGTTTAATATCTCGTGCATCCATTCAATATGGTTGGTGTAAAGTGTAAAGAAGAGGCGAGTCGCTTCATTTGAAATGAAAGTGTAATAAGAAAGCTTGATGCGGTTGAGAAAATGTTTGGATCGCTTTTTTTTCCGGCCACTTTTTACCACGGAGGAGGAAGTCACCCAACTCTTGAAGCTCATCTTCCAAAAGTAAGTTAAACTTCACTTTGTTTCTCTTTATAGAACATATTCTTTTATGAACTGTTTATTTTTCAGTACAAAACAATACAGGTTACATATGCAAGCCTTAAACATACCTCTATGAACCTTGAACATACAAAATATATTACTGCAGCAACTTACAAACAATTGTCGGGAACCTCTCCTTCGTAAGCAGGGTAGCGTCTGTACACGTTTCCAAGAGAACTTGAGAAAAACGGCTTTTTGTGAAAGTTGTTTTTTTTTTTTCCGTATTTCTGCTACCTCCAATATTTAAAACATGTATTCCACAAACACAAGGGAATTTTGCTTGCAAAATAATATTTCATTGCAAGAACTTATGCATGTACGACGCCAATGTTGCTGGTGAAGTGATCACATGCTCTTTGGTCACCATGGCAACCGTGGACCTGCACAAAACGTCATCCCTCTGTGCCCCGACAAACTTTGTCATCATTTTTTTTAGAAAGAATAATGCATTGAAGCATAAACTGTTTTTACGTATAGCTTCACTTTTTTCACTTCACTGATTCGCTGCATGTACGCACCATATGGGCCGCCTCATAATATGAATAAATAACCAAGCAGTTGGGATACATTGCTGTAGGGACAAAGATCTGATCAAAGTCATTCCTGCCAACTAGTGGTGATTTATCATACTGAAACCATTGCCAGAGGCTTCATACTGACTGATAAGCAGCACCAATGCCTTTGTAATAGGTTTTTAAAATTAAAAAAAAATTATAGAAAAACCTACATTTTTAAGTTTTGGCCCTTAAGGACAATGCTTCAAGCATTAATACGTTTCGGCACTGAATGAGTTGAAGATAAGGATGCTATTGAAGTAAAGTCTTCTGAAAGCATGACTAAGTTCAATTGCAAAATCAGTTTTCATTTGGCATATCCCCCCCTCCTCCGCATCCACCCACTTACTCCACTATACCAGCTCAAGTCACATCACATCAAAAGTAGTAAAATTTAATTTTTCTTTGAATATGTGTATTTATTTATACTGTTATTTGATTCTCACACACATATTACACATAGGTAGTACTTACTATAAATATTTTGTCATTTTAATGTTTTTATCTAGGGTTGTGAGGGTTCTCAGCCATCACTTTACAAATGCACCCCTCTAACTTGTAAATCTTTAACAACTTACAAGTAAAACAAACTTCAGGCAAGTGTCAGGATGATGAAAGCACGATTTATTGTGCTAAAAAGTTAATTATGTGGATCATTGTGCTCCAAAAATAAACGTTTAAGCGTGCATCATTATGCATGGCAGCCGATGTCATCAATCATTCAGAATCCTGACAAACAGGATTTCAACCCGCCTTCTGCTTCACGGTGGGATTTCAAACACTCCACTAACAACGGTCCCAGGAAGAAACCTTCATTTGTTTATTTACCTTTATTTTTTTTTTAAGAAGAATTCATTGAAATCCCATTACTCATCATCCTGTCGATAACCTTTGAAAGGGTAAATGAGGTAGAGTACAGAAGCTTGGAACTGCCAATCAGGAGTAAACGTTTGAAGGGGCTATGTTGTTTCGAAGTACTGCCAAGCAGCATGAGTATGAAATTGTTCAGATGCAAAATTTTGTTTACCCAGAATGCTAAGGACTATTGAAATTGCTCATGCGTAACGGTCCACCACGCTATAAACGTCAGTACTTCTAATTAATATTTATGAGCCAGTTCCAAGATGGGGCAATCTTGCAGGTGTAGCTAAAGCTAAACAGAGCTAGCTCATATATCAGGTTGCTAGAAAGTTTTCTCAGTCAAATAAAGCGAAACTAGGTGTGAAATAAACCAAAAAGCTTTTGAGAATGTAATGCATGGGATTAATGCATCTGTCAGGAACAGATCGGAAACAGGACCCAATGGCGTTAAGTTTCTCACAAGTTTTATGAAAGGAAAGAGGAAGGGCTGCGCCCACGATCCGGTGTTCCTAGACGCGGTAAGCAAGTCGCTCCCGCACTCGGATTGTGATCCGAACACGGAAGTGGATCTTCCGTAGCGAGCGGTGACGGTGTCAAGGAGGGGAAAACAGGTCGATAGCCGGGACTGGAGTGCAAAAAAAGTGGTTGAGGTCGGAAGTGAGTCGTAAGCCAGGAAACGTGTAGTAGTCGTCAGGGACAAAAATAGGTCGAAAGCCAAGACAGGAGATCAAAAACAGGTCGAAGCTAGGGGACACACTTCTCTTCCAAAGCTTATGATTGATGCCCACCTCATAATCTGTATTGTCCTGTCTTTTTCAGACTGCCTGCCTGGTGGTGATACGAAAGAGCAAAAACGATTTGGAGATGAGTCAGCGGACCAGCGTTTGACCTGAAGCATGTGAACGCCTGCATGGACCAGGTGGCAGAGATGGGAAACTGCGTCGTGGCCGTCATAGACTTTCTGGACTAGTTTACAGGCTGGGGGCGTCGCTACTGTCATGCACCTTCCAGACAAATTTACCTAGTGCTTACTATGCTTGTGTATAGTAATGCTAAATGCGATTCACCCTGGTCATCCTGGAAGGGGGATTACCACTTGCGAGGTCCTTTCTCAAGCTTTCTCTTTTTCCTCACGCTGAGGTTTTGAGTTGTTCCTTGCCCGCATGTTGGTTTAAGATCAGGTCATTGTGTCATTGTAATCCTGTGCAGTCCTTTGAGACATTTTTATGATTAAGGGCTATATACATAAATGTGACTTGACTTGACTTGGGGGACAGACGGGAGCAAAAAACAGGCGGGAGTCAGGGTCGAGTGCCTAGTGTTAACTGAAGTTCGCAGACGGACTGACAAAAGGGGACAGATAGGATGGGTTTAAATAGGGACTGGGAGCCAATGAGAGACCGAGGCAGTTGGCGCCAACGGAGCGGGCACAAGTGATTCACATCGGTAATTATAACAGCATCAATATGCACCCGTACAATGGTATGCGCCTTATAGTCCAGCGGGCAGTATATACGAAAAATAAATAACAAAGTACTACACTTTGGGGGTGCGTCTTATAATCTGGTCTGTCAAGTCAAGTCACATTTTTTTGCATAGCCCTTTATCACAAAAATGTCTCAAAGGACTGCACAGGATTACAATGACACCATCGCCTGATCTTAACCCAACCATGCTTTACAGGGCATAATCTACGGTAACTGAATCCATCAGGATACTATTTCTTTTTTTTTTTTTCATTATGAAGATCCACGGCAACCCAAAATAAAATAAATCCATTCCTAGTTCTTCTGCAACTGGCAGTCGCTGACCCTTCCTTTCCCGGCACTATCACACCATAGCAAATCATCGTAACAATCATCCCGACTGCACGTCGTGTCTAAAGTACAGTTTTGACCGATATTGCCAAACGGTGTGAGAGGATAATCTCGATTTTGAGGGGCCCGAAAGTATTCTTTCCTCTATTCTCCCGAATTAAATACATTCCTTGTGGCGAGTGGAGGCCACAGCTGTGGCATCAAGCCCAGCACTCTTCCCTCCCAACCGAAATGCCTCTCTCCAAAAACAATCTCCACCGTATCTCCAAATCTTCCATCTCAAACCCCCGGGCTATGGATGAGTCTAACAAAATCCTCTCGCTCTCTTGTTTGTTGCGGGAGTTTCATTTTCCCGCAGGAAAAGGCAACGGCTTTGAATATTCCGACGTTTTACCGCGGCATGTGAGACACTCGGCACTTTTTCTTTGATGATCTTCGGTGGAAATCCTTGAAGGACGCCCAAATCGGAGATGGCCCTAGTCTCGGTGATACATACTTATTGGCTGAGGAGTAAAACGTCGGGTTTTATATCGAGGAACATTACCAGTGTTCTCGTTTGCCCGCGTCCCTGCGTCCTGGACGCATCATTTTTCCTGGGAACGCATTGTGTCAAATCAACGTGCGTCCTCGGGACGCAACTTTTTTGACACCAAGTTGTCATTATTACCCGATTCCTTTTTTTTTTTAACAAAGATTTACCGCACTCCAAAGCTTTCGTCAGGCAGATCCGCCATTGTTGTTTTGGTCTCGCGAGATCTCGTTGCTTCGAGATGACGTCATTGTTTTGGTGGTTGTCGAGTGAAAGAGAAGTATGCCTCCGTAAAAACAGTTGGTATTAGGTGCAAATCAACAAAAAAATTGGTCATTTCTTCAGTGTCGGTAATAAGTCGAAACATAATACAGAAAGTGGTAACAACGGCAATAATTCCGGCACGAAAAACGGCGGCAAAATTCTTCAGAAAACCGCGTAGGCAAGGAAAACACGTGTTTTGAAGTGAAAGATTCGATGAAAGATAAATCAAAGAATACACCTGGCAAGAAAAGGACTTTTCTGCCAAAATGGACTCAATTATATTCCTGGTTACGCTATGAGGAGGATGATAATGGAGGCTACATGTTCTGTGATGCGTGCACCCAGCGTGACAAAAAACTGGATTGCATAAATCATTTCGCAATACGAACTTTCAGAAAAGCACATTGGATCGGCACAACGACAATGAAAACCACAAATTAGCTATGGAAATTCCGTTGCTGCAATTGGACCTTGAGAAGGCATTACAACTGTGGCGGGACGGCAAACCACGAAGAATATATGAACTGAAAAATCTGAAGTGATTAAAACTGCATGTGTCAAGTGTATATATTTTGTGTTGATGTAAGATGGGGGAATCAAACCTCTGTCAAAAATGGGTGTGAGAAATAAAAAGTTAAAAAAAAAAAAAAAAACTGCATGAATATATAGACTAATATTTCAGCAATATTATTTTGGATATTGTACAATATTATTGTGAACTGAAAAATCTGAAGTGATAACTGCTTTGTATTACCAATTAAGTGTGATGATTAAAACTGAATGAATATATAGATTTATATTATATATTTGTCGCCGATTTACAATTTCAATACAACACTAAATTTTGGGGACCCATAGATCTCTGTTGGGACCCATATATTTTTGAGCATGAGAGTCCCCGGGACCCATCACTTTTCACAGGTAAAATGAACACTGCATTACTGAGGAGATGGAAGCTATCCGCAAGTACACTTCCAATAGGAAGGTGCTGGGGCTCCATCATTCTCCACCTAAAGCCAGGTGGTCTTCTCGACCTTGGAACTCGCTCCTAAACTACGATGTCTTCCATCGTAAGCACAACTGTCTCGCTTAATCCCTTGGACAGCTCAGCAATTTCACGAGAGATCAACTCAGGTTCACAGCGTTACCAGTAGCATTTTCGCTACTCTGTGCAATGGGTTGGAAAAAAGGTTTCGGAACTATGGTCTATGGCAGGGGTGGCAAACACGCGGCTCTAGAGCCGCATGCGGCTCTTGGCCAATAAGAATGCAGCTCTTTACCTCATCATATTTTCTATATACTGTGGCTCTTTGCCTCGTTTAATGTTTAGTTTTTCTCCCCTCTTAAAACACACTTGAATCCATCAGATAACAAATAATAAATACCGTAAATTCCGGACTATAGAGCGCACCTGATTATAAGCCGCACCCACCACATTTTAAGAGGAAAACCAATTTTGTACATACACAAGCTGCACCTGTATATAAGCCGCATGCGCCCAGATTTAAACATGTAACACAAACACAAAATTAACCCGAACCCGACTTCAAGTCCCGCGATTGAAAGTCCACAGTCCAAAACTCACAGCCGGCAAAATGAACGGAAAATGATACCGGTACTTAAGGTTTGATGCAGACCTGCAGAGTCCAGGTCCTGTTGAAAGTAATCCAAGGAAAAAAAAGTGTATATTTCCAAAGGTAAGGGTGGAAAAAATATATCAGATCAACACATTTACTCACGCAACTCCTTTTAACCAACTTTTTAATTAATTTTGGCAAATAAAGGGTTGGAAACCCAAAATGTTGAAAGATACGCTTATTGCTGACCCTCAGCCTATACCCAAAATGCTGTATTTTGATAAATAAACTACAGTGGAACCTCGGTTTTCGAACGCCTCAGTTCGAACAAATCGGTTCTCGACCAAAAATTTCGGGAAATTCTTGCTTCGCTTTTCGTTCAAAACATCGGAGTTCGAACGCCGCTAGGGGCAATGCTGAGCGGCGTACGAGTGTAGATTGCCCCCACCCCTCGTGAAGAACTGTTGTCACGGCAACGCGCACTCCTTCTCTGCTTTCGTTTTTCAAAAGCGGTGAAGGGAGTGTTTTAACTCCTAATTATGCCTCGGAAGAAGGTTGGTGCAAGCAGCAAAGTTGCTACAGGTGAAAAAAGAGGAGTAGTGCCTACAAATATTGCATTTAAGAAAGAAATAATAGCAAAATATGAAGAAGGTGCGCGAGTTTCCCTTCTTTCAGGAATACAGCATGGCTTCTACAGACAACCGCCACGGTAAGAAATCCTACTCATAATTCTTTTCTTTATCCTTTAACTGCTCACTAGTTGTTGTGGAGACACGGGTGCTAAATGACGACCTGATGTTTTTATTTTTACACGTTCATGTTAGCATAATCTTTCGTACGGAACATTACGCTAACGCGAACGTACGATTGGCCTGGGTTAGCTTCATGTGTATGTTCATGGTAAACATTCAAGGTGTTGGAACGGATTAAAACGATTTTACATTACTTTTAATGGGAAAAACGATTTCGGTGATCGAACAAATCGGTTTTCGAACAGGGTTCTGGAACGGATTATGGTCGGGAACCGAGGTTCCACTGTATTTGTTTTTTACATGACAGCGGCAGGGTTGGGTAGGGTTACTTTAACTGGATTACTTTCAATTACTTTTGGATTACTCCAATACCAAATATTCGAATAAAATACAAAATAAACTAAATATAAATAAAATGATGACTCAGAACACGTGGTAAGCTTTCTCTCCTGGCTTTGATCTCTTTGATCAAATCTAACATAAAATGCGACAGAAAGAAAATGAAAATAAATCCAAACAGCTTGCCAAAATCATTTTTGCCGTTCCATGTATTCCGTTACTCCCCAAGCCTGCACAAAATGGAGTCATTTTATTCATATTTAGTTTGTTTTGTCCTTTATTAGCATATTTGGTATTGGAGTCATCCAAAAGTCATTGAAAGTAATCCAGTTAAAGTAACGCTACCCAACCCTGGACAGCGGAAATATATGTCTCCACTAAAAGTTTAAGACGGACAGAAATATTAGCATAACAGACAAGGTGTGCGTTATATATTTGCCAGGATGAGACAAAGTGTCTCCTCAGACTATTTCAGTCATTAAAGCAACAGGCGCCGCAGTGCTCTTTTATCCGTCGATTTAACGCCCGGTAATATTAAAACAAATGAGAATAAAGCCCCGATTTTACAGGGTCATAAAAGCTTATCGGAGCTTTAGCACGCCGCTCATCTGATCTTTTCTTCTCCGCACCTTTAAAAAGGCCTTTTGTCCGGCAAACATGTTGACCTTTACAGAAAGCAGTTTTAGTAGCCGTGCATTTACGGCAAAGTATCAACTCTTTTTTATTTATGAATTCACGTTTTTTTTTCCTCCTCCTGTGGCGAAGCTCTCCCAACTGGGCAGGGAAGTGTCATTTGCATAAACGTACGCGGCAGATGAACACGCGGGAGGCGGGCCGGTAAGCCCGTCTTCTGACAGCTCGCTTTGAGACCCGTACTTCTAAATTGACTGGTGTGCACCCAAACAAACATCCGCAGTTCCGGACCGGGAAAGGAGAAGGTGTCGTGCCGTGCCGTGCACTGAGACGGGAGTGTGTCGGATTAGAGTCGGTTGCACAGATCTTCCGCTCGCTGCGGGAGATTGGGCCTCCAGCCATGTTGCAGATTTTTTTTTTTTAAACACAGCATGTTTCCTAAAGCGTATCAGCCCAACATAAAGAAGAGCGTTGAAAAACGATGCGATGTAATACCGTAAATTCCTGACTATAAGCCGCTACTTTTTTCCCAAACTTTCAACCCTGCGGCTTATTCAGTGATGCGGCCAATTTATGTCATTTTTCTAACGGCCGCTAGCAGCACTCGAGTGTTGCCACCATTAACTGCCCTGTCAAAGCTATATTATTATTATTAAAGCTTTGAAAACTCTCTTGGTGTACCGTGTTTCTTTGTAAATATGTGTAACCCATGTATAATATGTATTTGCAACTGTATATTATTGTAATGTATTTATTTTAGACACTTATTCTGATTTGCACAGGTGAACGAAAAATGAGGGGCGGAACAAACGCGGGGTGCCTAGTTGAAGTGGGGACCGCTAAAGGTGAGGGACAGACAAGGAAAGAAGAGGGGGTAAAAAGTTGGTTAAAGAATAAGGAGTTGCGTGAGTAAATGTGTTCATCTGATATATTTTTCCCACCCTTACCTTTGGAAATATACACTTTTTTCCTTGGATTACTTTCAACGGGTCCTGGACTCTGCAGGTCTGCATCAATCCTTTGTGAAAGGATAGTAGGATTTTTGGACACGTTCTAAGGGATGGGCAGGGCACCCGTATGATGCGGCAGGGGTAAACCAGTGAAAGCCGTCGGGCCCTGCTGTTGAACAGAAGAGTGTGTTGTGTCACCCTGACCCGAGTGACATGGCCGCTTTCTTGTGTCCCGTTTCATCTGGAGGGACTAAAGCATGACTTAATTTGTTTGGACATTTGGGCATTTGGGTTGGCCATGGTCCAAAAATGTTTGGGTGTGTTTTTTGCTATTTTTTTCCCTTTTTTTTTTCTATGTATTTGTATGTGTTTGTCCTGCTGTCTGTCACCCCTCTTGAGGGATATGACCAAGGGAGGGAGGGAGATGTCTAGATGTCTAGATGTCTAGATGTCTAGATGTCTAGATGGATAGATAGATAGATAGATAGATAGATAGATAGATAGATAGATAGATAGATAGATAGATAGATAGATAGATAGATCGATAGATAGATCGATAGATAGATAGATAGATAGATAGATAGATAGATAGATAGATAGATGTCTAGATGGATAGACAGATGTCTAGATAGATAGATGTCTAGATAGATAGATGTCTAGATAGATGTCTAGATAGATAGATAGATGTCTAGACAGATGTCTAGATAGATAGTTAGATAGATAGATGTCTAGATGGATAGATGTCTAGAAAGATAGATGTCTAGAAAGATAGATGTCTAGATGGATAGATGTCTAGAAAGATAGATGTCTAGAAAGATAGATGTCTAGAAAGATAGATGTCTAGAAAGATAGATGTCTAGATAGATGTCTAGATAGATAGATAGATGTCTAGACAGATGTCTAGATAGATAGTTAGATAGATAGATGTCTAGATGGATAGATGTCTAGAAAGATAGATGTCTAGAAAGATGGATGTCTAGATGGATAGATGTCTAGATGGATAGATGTCTAGAAAGATAGATGTCTAGAAAGATAGATGTCTAGAAAGATAGATGTCTAGATATATGTCTTGATAGACGTATAGATAGATAGATGTCTAGATAGATGTCTTGATAGACGTATAGATAGATAGATAGATGTCTTTATAGACGTATAGATAGATAAATAGATGTCTAGATAGACGTATAGATAGATAGATAGATGTCTAGATAGATGTCTTGATAGACGTATAGATAGATAGATAGATGTCTAGATAGATAGATAGAAGTCTTGATAGACAGGTAGATGGATAGATGTCTAGATAGATGTCTAGATAGATAGATGTCTAGATAGATGTCTAGATAGATAGATAGATAGATAGATAGATAGATAGATAGATGTCTAGATAGACAGATAGATAGATAGATGTCTAGATAGACAGATAGATAGATAGATGTCTAGATAGACAGATAGATAGATAGATAGATAGATGGATAGATGTCTTGATAGACGTATAGATAGATTGATGTCTAGATAGATGACTAGATAGATAAATAGATAGATGTCTAGATAGATAGATAGATAGATGTCTAGATAGATAGATAGATACATAGATGGATAAATAGATGGATGGATAAAAAACCATCAAAAATAAAAATCACTTAGGCATAGTACAAATATCAGTCTCTAACATCTTTACTGTATTCCCCATTGAGTGTATTTTTACGACGCACACACACGCACACGCCGTGATTTCCTGTCTGTCGAAAGCGTTGCCAAACGTCGGCAGATCTGTAGAAAACAGGCTTAGGCACACAGTTGTGCACGGAAAGCCTTCTTTTCCATGAGCTGATCCTTCTTTGTTCTGCATAAATGCCAATTACATAATTCTCGCTGGCATGCAAATCAGATTAGATGGGGCCATGGCAGATCACCTACACTCAGTCTCAGCCTCGGTCTCGGTCTTCAGCTGCCTTTCAATCCCCGAGAGAGGATGCCTTTAAGTATGTTGTTTAATATGCCATTGTGTTTGATAATTGGAAGGTGAATCTCAGTTGGACAGTTTCCAGGTGGATCAACATCCTCGATGGACTGACGTGAACTAGGTTTCTTAAGGCAAGCATAGAAACACTTCCACTAAGTTGCCAGCAGGGTTGGGTAGGGTTACTTTAACTGGATTACTTTCAATGACTTTTGGATTACTCCTATACCAATTATGCTAATAAAAGACAAAAGAAACTAAATAGGAATAAAAAACTACATTTTGTGCAGGCTTGGGGAGTAACGGAATACATGGAACGGCAAAAATGATGTTGGCAAGCTGTTTGGATTTATTTTCATTTTGTTTCTGTCACAATTTATGTTCGTTTTGATCAAAGAGATCAAAGCCAGGAGAGAAAGCTTACCACGTGCTGTGACTCATCATTTTATTCATATTTAGTTTCTTTTGTCTTTTTTTAGCATATTTGGTATTGGAGTAATCCAAAAGTACCGTATTTTCCGCACTATTAGGCGCACCTAAAAGTCTTAATTTTTTTCAAAAGCTGACCATGCGCCTTATAATACAGTGCGCCTTATTTATGGAACAAAATTAATTCGCAAAGTCTTGCAACTAACTTGCTGCCGACGACTAGATTTTCCCCCGAACTCCAAGTAGTCCACGGTGTATGCTGGGATTTATTTACCAGCGTTTCATTGGCTAACCAATGTGTCAATCATCATTTGAATCGATCGCTATTGGCTGAAGTTATTCGGAGCCTCGGATTGGCTAGAGCGCCAAAACAAACCCTGCAATTGGCCGAAAAAGATGTATCAATCATCCGTTGAATTGATCGCTATTGGCTGAAGTTATTCAGAGCCTCGGATTGGCTAGAGGGCCTAAACAAACCCTGCAATTGGCCGAAAAAGATGTGTCAATCATCCGTTAAATCGATCGCTATTGGCTGAAGTTATTCGGAGCCTCGGATTGGCTAGATGGCCAAAACAAACCCTGCAATTGGCCGAGTTTAGCAATGGCGTAGGGGGAAAATCTCGTCGGCAGCCGCTTTGCATTAGTTGCAAGACTTTGCGACTTAATATTGATCCATATATAAGGCGCACTGTATTATAAGGCGCATGGTCAGCTTTTGAAAAAAATTAAGACTTTTAGGTGCGCCTTATAGTGCGGAAAATACGGTAAATGATTGATTGACCACCCAAAATTTGCAATATAATCAATACATTTGAATTTCATGACGGCAAGGCTTCGTTTTCAGTGACATGAAAGACAACCCGTCGAGAGGAAAAGCACGTACGGTGGTATTTAATAATTTCTCTGTTATATCCGGTTAAATATCAAGGGTATTATCAAATGTTAGAGATGTCCAGGAGTATACATGACATACAATATCAAGGGGATATTTGTATTCTAGAAGGACACATTGACATTCAGCTTATGGGCACGGATGCCCAGATTCCTGCCGGGGAAAGGGAACTCATGCAAATTAGCAAATGGAAAGAAAGTGACACTTTGCTGCTGGCTGTACAGAGTCATGGGAAAAAAAATAATGTTGCATGGTGCAATCAGAAACAAAGAAAAATTGGCTCTCAATATGCTGTCCATTGTGCCTGTGTCTGTCTGTGCCCAGGAAGCAAATGGGCAAAATGAAGCACAAATTTCCTGATGCCATAAGAGCTTTTTCAGTGAGAAATATTCGGAATATATGAAAAAATGGTGTAGATGACGGGATGTGTTTTTTGTGTTACCTCTAAAAAAATTTTTTAAAGTAAAAGCATATTTCACCAAAAGCATTTTTCTATATTGCGGATATTTACGCAAACACTAAAGGGAAGATAGGCAGCACGGCGGCACAGTGGTTAGAGCGTGTGCAGCACAGTTCTGAGGTCATGAGATCGAACCTCCTGTGTGTAGTTTGCATGTTCTCCCCGTGCTTGCGTGGGTTTCCTTCCACATTCCAAAAACATGCATGTTAAGTTAATTGGCCGGTCCAAATTGTCCCTAGGTGTGACTGAGCGAGTGAATTGTCTGTCCTGTTGTCAGTCTGTCTGCTGACCTCAGTTTACTCTAGGCAAGCTTTTTTCGACCCTGACTCACACCTGTTTTTGTTCCCGTCTGTTCCCCGACCAGTTTTTTGATCCTGACCACGTCTACTCTCCTCTCCTGGCTTTTCGACTGATTTCTTAGCCCAACAACGTTTTTTGCTCTCCTGCCCCTGCTACTGACCCGTTTTTCCGTTCCCGACACCGCCATCGCTCGCCACGGAAGTCCCATTTCTGCGTTAGTGTTACCTCTAAAAAAATGTTTTTAAAGTAAAGGCATATTTCACCAAAAGCATTTTTTTATATTGCGGATATATACGCATACACTAAAGGGAAGATGGGCAGCATGCCGGAGCAGTGGTTAGCGCGTGTGCGGCACAGTTCTGAGGTCATGGGATCAAAGCTTCCTGTGCGGAGTTTGCATGTTCTCCCCGTGCTTACGTGGGTTTCCTCTGGGCACTGCAGTTTCCTCCCACATTCCAAAAACATGCATGTTAGGTTAATTGGCCTGTCCAAATTGTCCCTAGGTGGGAATGAGCAAGTGAATTGTCCGTCTCTGTGTGCCCTGTCACTGGCTGGCAACCAGTTCAGGGTGTCCCCTGTCCACTGCCCGAAGATAGCTGGGATGGGCTCCAGCACCCCCGAGACCCGACTGAGGATAAGCGGTGCAGATAACGGATGGATGGTTAAAGGGAAGATCTTGAGCCTGAAACAGAAATTCCTACCGGGTTCGAGCATGAAATGTCCATCGAGTAAGGCCGGGCGGGGCTCCTCTCTCTTGCTGATTTTTTTTAATAATAATGAACTCGTTATGTGTTCTATATTTATTTTTCTTTGTGGAGGAGCTGCACAGCATGCACGCTACCCTCGGAAGAATGATTTTTGCCGTCTCCGACAAGCCGTTCGCTGTCGGAAACAGCAAATATCACGTTTTTGAGGAAGCCAGCGTGTCGTGCATGCTGCGCACTCCGGCGCCGGGCTGTTTGCCCTCGAAAATAAAATGTGAAAATGTGTGTTTTTGTCGGGTTATGTCGCTCAAATCAAGTTAATCTTTCGGGTTCGGGTGGTTTGTGTCATGACAACTGATGTGACTCAGCTGTGCCCACTTTTTTGGCGCCAACTGCCGCGGGTTCTGATTGGCTCTCTGTCAGTATTTGAACCCAGTCCTGTCTGTGACCTGTTGTCAGTCCGTCTGCGAACCACAGTGAATACTAGGCAAGCCTTTTTCGACCCTGACTCTGACCTGTTTTTTTTCTCCCGTCTGTCCACCAGCTTCGACCCGTTTTTGATCCTGACCACGTCTACTCTCCCGTCCCAGCTTTCGACCTCTTTTTGTCCGCTGACCTACGACTCGCTTACGACCCCAACCACGATTTTTGCTCTCCTGTCCCGGCTATCGACCTGTTTTTCCGTCGTTGACACCGCCATGCTCGCTACGGAGGATCCACTTCCGTGTTTTGCTCCCGTCTGTCTCCGGCTACAACCCGTTTTGATCCTGACAACATCTGCTCTCCCGTCCCGGCTTACGACTTCTTTTGACCCTGACTACGTCTGCTCTCTCGTTCTGGCTTACGACTCGTTTCCGACCCGGCCACTAGGCAAGCCTTTTGCGACCCTGACCCTCACCTGTCCCGTTTCTGCTCCTGTCTGTCTGCGGCTACGACCTGTTTTGATCCTGACCACATTTGCTCTCTCGTCCCGGCTTACGACCTCTTTTGTCCCCGACTACGTCTGCTCTTTCAGTCCCGGCTACCGACAAGTTTTTCCGTCCCTGACACCGCCGTCGCTCTCTTCGTAAGATCCACTTCCGTGTTCGGATCACAATCAGAGTACGAGAGCGACTTGCTTCCCACGCCCAGCGAACACCGGATCGTGGGTGCAGCCCTTCCTCTTTCCTTCATTAAAACTTGTGATAAGCTTAACGCAATTGGGTCCTGTTTCCGTTCTGGCCCTGACAGTTAGGGCTTTTGTACCCTCGGGTCGGGTTGGGCTGGAATTTTTTAGGCCTAATCTTAGCTCTAATATACACCAAGGAGCGACACAGTACAAATAGAAATAATAATCCAAATAAAAACCAATACTCGGATGAGTGATTAACCTGTCAGTCCTACAGTGCGGTGGTCTAGGAATAGATTCCAGGTACCAGGTCCCAATGCAGAGTTTGCATGTTCTCCCCATGTCTGTGTGGGTTTCCTCCTGGGACATTGGTTTCCTTCCATGCTCCAAAAACATGTGGATAGGTTGATTGGCAGATTCAAATAGTACATAGGTTTGGATGAGCATGTGATTGGTTTGTCTCTGATGTGCCCTGCGACTTGCTGGCAACCGGTTCAAGGTGTCCCCTGCCCATTGCTCGAAGACAACTGGGGTTGGCTCATGCACCCCCGTGACCCTAGTGAGGATAAGCGGCCCAGAAAATGGTTGGATGAATTAATATTCCAATCAACATCTGCTTACAAATAGTTGTCAGTACAAGGAGATGGATAAAGGAAAATAAGGCTGCAGGCAAATGTCTGACTTTATCCAAGTGTTCAGTTTCCAAGTGTAAAGGCCAGAAAATATATGAGCATGTTAGATTTTGGTAGTAATTGATGCACGCGTTCCTCCGGGCTACGTAAAGTCACGCACAAGACGGCTGACATGAACTTGATAGTTGACTTCAATCTCAGCGTATGAAAATGCTAAATTAGACTTCTTTATTAAGCCTCGACCACCCGGGTTTTAAAAATGAAGACGAGCCGCTTCCATTGGGCCGCATTCCATCATGCATTTGCACAAATGCCCTCCTCTATCTGCAAGTAAACTAATGTTACAATTTACAATATTTTAAGAAATTATGTGTCGTGGTTGCCATGGCGCCTAATTGGCCCCATCCGTGTTGATAGATTGTCTTTCAGTCTTATTAAGATCAGTGCTCTCACTCTTAGTTTGTCAGTCCGTCAACGAACCTCTGCCCCGCAAGACATGGGTTCTGACTCAGTCCTGTTTTCCTGTTGGTATTTCCAGTCCAGTATTGTTCCCGTTTATTTATGTCCTGTTTGATACCGATTTCATGTTTCGATCCTGTCTATTTTGTCCTGTTTAATTTCTATATACGTTTTCAATCTAAATCCTGTCCGTCCCATCCCATCCTGTCCCATATCGACCCCATCTGTCCGATATCTGCTCGGGCATTTGGTATCGATCTTGTCAACCTCTGGCTTCCTATCATTTCACGCCAGACTGCTGCCTAACGTGCATGACTAACCATTTCCCATAAAACAAAAGGTTTGTGTGAGAACATCACGCGTTTGGGTCCTGATCATGTTATGGTTCATGACATGATTGTAATGTTTATTACTTTATAAACAGAATTCTTAAAAGACAAAAACAAATACTTTTAATATACTTTTTCATAATAGCTTCGTGATAATATTAATACTAACCAAAATATTGAAATGATCAACACTTAAAAATATTTCCTATTAAAAAAATAAATGCTGATATAATACTGTCAAAGGAACTAAATTATCCGTCATTGTGATTTAAAGTATTCTTTTATTATTAATAAGAAAGTTGTATTGAATTATTCTGAATTACCATTCATAATAACATTGAGGGTGTTGGAACGGAGCCCCCTTTCCAATGAACCGCTCACCACTTGTTGTGGAGATCCGGGTGCTAAATGACTTGTAAAAGACTTGATTTTTTTATTTTTTACACGTTCATGTTAGCGTAATCTTTCTTACGGAAGATTACGATAACGCGAACGTACGATTAGCCTGGGTTAGCTTTAGTTTACGTTAAACATTCAAGGTAAACATTCAGGGTGTTGGAATGGATTAAAACGATTTACATTATTTTTAATGGGAAAAATGATTTTGGTGATCGAACAAATCTGTTTTCGAACAGGGTTCTGGAACGGATTATGGTCGAGAACCGAGGTTCCACTGTACTTCGACAGCAGGACAGACGACGACTTTCAAATGATTGGTGTGAATCCTTTTTGGTCGTTGCACGTTGTTTACTAGCTGTTTAGCTGGCGTATAAGGGATACTGAGGACAGTACTACCAATGCATTAGTTATACCAGATACTGTTCATCGATGTTCTTTGACCCAAAAATAATCACCATAAATTCCGGACTATAAGCGGCTACTTTTTTCCCAACCTTTCAACCCTGCGGCTTATTCAGTGATGCGGCCAATTTATGTAATTTTTCTAACGGCCGCCAGCGGCGCTCGAGTACAAAAGGTAAGATTTAGAACACTTTCAAGCTAAACGCAATCGAGCAGTCCGATATAGAAGAAAACAGAGCTACCAAACGTAAATTTTACTTTGCGAGCGTGATGCTAGCTTGTTTTTGAATAAGGGAGCGTGGGACAAAGTCTCTTTTCCATGCTGAAGGAAGACGACTTTGATGACGTCAGTTGTAAGGAGGAAGATGAGGGCGGTTTACCGTGCGTACTACAAGTACGGTATGTTTTTTTTAACAGAGCTGTATACTGTGTTGCGAGCGTGTTGCTAGTAGCATTTTGCTACCCTTCACAGGCACCGTTTGGGATGAAAGTTATAATATTATTATTAAAGCTTTGAAAACTCTCTCGGTGTACCGTCTTTCTTTGTAAATATGTGTAACCATGTATAATATGTATTTACAACTGTATATTTTTGTAAAATATTTATTTTAGAAACTTATTCTGATATGTTTTGCACGAGCAAATGAGAAAGAAGGGGCGGGGCAAACGCGGGCTGACGGGAAATGGAGTAAATGTGAGACGTGTTTGTGGACGCGGCCGACAATAGTGGATATATATTTTTCCCACCCTTACCTTTGGAAATATACACTTTTTTCCTTGGATTACTTTCAACGGGCACCCGGACTCTGCAGGTCTGCATTAAATCTTTAGTACCGGTATCATTTTCAGTTCATTTTGCCGGCTGTGTTTTTTGGACTGTATGGGGTATGGGTTAATTTCATGTTTGTATTGCATTTTTTTCAACGTGGGCGCATGCGGCTAATATACAGGTGCGGCTTGTGTATGTACAAAATCGGTTATCCTCCCGAAATGAGGTGGGTGCGGCCTATAATCAGGTGCGCTCTAGAGTCCGGAATTTACGGTAAATTGTTAATTTATTTATCTATTTTTCATGCAACCCTAGCTTACTGTAGATTTCATTTCATGCACCTCCAGTGAGACTTATACTGTATATAAAAAAATAGAAAAGAATATTATAATATAGATCGAAAAACACAGTACATGTTCTAGCTTTTCACAGATAAGAGAACGAAACACGACATGAAAAGAGAATCTTGTCAAAAGCAGGGGACGAAAGCCGCCAGCAGAGTTGAGAAGATTCTTTCAAAAAACGGTGGGGAACATCTGAAACGCAGATGTCTGGCAGATGTCTTCTCGTGAGGCTTCCTACATGATGAGCAGTCGATCTACTATTCAAATGCTAATGCAAAACCACGCCGTCCGATCCAAAATGTCTGTTCTCTTCTTTGTTTACTCTTCCCAGGCAATCGGTATACGTTGGCGAGAGAAGAAACGGTTAAAGAGTCACCTAAGAGGCATTCTAAAGAAAAGGTGATGCCAAGAAGAAACTAGCAGGCCAGAAAAAAAAGCTAGAAATAGCGGAATAATTCTGATATAAACACACAAGTATGCCAGAACGAAGCTCATTCCTAAGCGGAGTTTTCCCGCCACTGCGGGAGGGACTTCCGACACCTTCAGCCGCAATATAAATGTTAATAGAGTTCAGGGTAGGAAAACGAGGCATAAACAAACAAATGTCGTATTGCGCGCTCGGGGCCGGCGGGGGGCCCCCGGCCACCGAGCGGCGCAACCGCGCATTTTCGCCAACTCTCGTTTGTGCGTTCGCTAACGGAAATGAGGACCGGGGAATAAACGAGGACTTGGCATACCACCGGCTACAGTGGACCTCCAGCAGAGGAGCCTCAAAATTCATTTGCTATGGCCTGTAAAAAAACTACAAAAGGGAAATGGCTGACAGGTTCTGCAATATTTGAAAAATGAATCCTGGAGCTTGCATCTAAAAGGGAAAATTCGAGTGAACTTGATGCTAAAGTGAGGGCTCTCAGAACTAACTTTTGCATAAGAAACAATTGCATCAACCAAGGTGTTACTTCCAATAAATGATTAGATTAGGCTGCTTGGTGTGGTCAGCTGAGGGATTAGAAGAACCCCTTGAAAGAAGACCCCAGAAAAGCAGATGTTTGTCGATTTCTTTGGTATTCATTGGAGGCAATGTTCCCTCTAAGCTGCGTGTGTGCGCAATTGCCAAGAGCTTTTCCGCGCACAAAAATGAAGGCTCGAAATTGCTAATTAAAAAGCGAATTAAGTCAAAGTTACAGTGCATGAAGGTAAAAATACACTGGTTCCCCTGACGCTGTGTTCTAAATGCGGTATTTTGAAGTCAATGTCGAAGTAGAACGAAGTTGAGTAAAGTTAGTAGAGTTTGTTGAGAACCGGCTTCTTCGGCTCGGCTCACTAAAACGGCTCTTCAGGTTGTTTTTGCTTCTTTAATCCCTACACAAACAAATATAATGTAAAATTGTGCACAAAATGACTTAAAAGAAGGGGGGAAATAGAACAAAAAAAGAAAAAAATACCAAAATGAAAAAGTAGTGAAAAGCTGAGAAAAAAATGAAACAAAATGAGTCAAAAAAAAAAGAGCAGGAAAAATTCTGGAAAAAAGCCAGAAGAAAAGAAAGAAGCACATAAAGGGAAAAAAGGTAATAGAGAACAAAAAAGCGAGAAAAAAAGTAGCAGCTAGGAAAAAATAAACACAATGAGATTTTTTTCAAAAGGAATTTAAAAAAAGGAGAAAAAAACAGGGAAAAAGAAAAATGTTTGTGTTGCATTCAAATAATTTCCAATGATATCAAGTCAATCTTGTTGCCAACATTGTACTTTCACTAAAAAATGTAATTTAATACAGTTCTGTATCGCGCAAACGACTAAATAAACCCCCAAAAATGTTAGCATTATGCGACAAAAGATACCAGGAATAAAAGAAATGGAAATCTTGTGAAAGAATTGTAAATTGTGGACTGCAGAGTGCACCTGATTAAAAGCCTTGTGCCAAAATGAAAAAATGGAAATCAAGTTTGTCTTTGTAAAAGCCACGTTGGGTTTTAAGTCCTAGGCTTAAACAGCCGTAAAATTTAACTACTTCTCACTCATATCCCACATTATAACCCCAAAGAGACTACTACCGGTACCACTACTTGATAGTCAAGGGCAGAAAAAAAAATGGAGCAGGGCGAAGGCAAGGCGGGTGGTAAACATGCACGTCTTCATTCCGAGCACACTTTGGGTCGCCCGTCGCCGGCCTGCCTTGTCGAGAAGCCCGGCAACCTTCAGACCAATTAGACATCACAGGGCAGCCGGCACAGCACCCGGCCTTTCCATGAATTTTTAATCGGGTATCATTTAGGGCTTTAAATAAAGATCAACTCCCTCCGGCGCCGAGGTCGAGTTAGCTCGTGTTCTGCTCGCCGTCTGCAGCCGTCGTGGCCATTTCGCGTTCCCGCCCACCCTAATGTCCGCGCTGCCCCTTCCCATTTCCCAGGAATCCGATACATTTACCTGTTGAAAAATGTAATCAGTAAAGAAATCCAATACCTAAATATTGCAGTAATGTAACTTGATTACCTTCAATTACTTCTGGATTACTAATATTCATATTTACTAGGGAACGTATGTCGGAACAGCAGTCCCATGAGCTGAATAATGGTATACCGCGTATAGACATGGAAAACTACGAATCTGTAGCCCCGACATATTTCTATGTAGCGATACTGAATTATGAGAGTTCAGAGTTTATCTATCGGTGCATTATGTATATGTTAATATAAATAAAATGGTAATCCTGCAAAGTATTTCTTAGTTTTGCGCAACATACCTGTTATTTGTTAGCATCTTTTTTTGTAACTGTAACAGAATACAAATAAAAAAATTGTATCCTAATTACGGGTGCAACGATTAGTCGAATTTAACTCTTGTCGCCATTAGGGCATTGAATTCAATATCGTGAAGTGACATAGTGGGTTTGTGTAGTTGCAAGACACTGCTGTTTTTTCAAAGATTTATTTTTGGGGTGGCAGTAGCTCAGGAGGTAGAGCGCTCGTCTCGGGATCAAGGGATCCCGGTTCGAATCCCGGCTTGTCCGTGTTACATGTCGAAGTGTCCTTGGGTAAGACACTGAACCCCCAATAAGCAGGTTAACGTCTTACATGGCTGCAATACAAGGCCGCTATTGGGAAATGTGGAGCACATTGTAAAGCGCTTTGGGAAGTCATTAAATTGAAAAGCGCTATATAAATGCGGATCAATTAATTTCATTTTATTGATTCCATGCTTAGGGCAGCACAGCGGGGCAGTGGTTAGCGCTTGTGCGGCACAGTTCATGTCATGGGAACCTGTCGTGGGTTCAAATCCAGCTCCAGACTTCCTGTGCGGAGTTTGTATGTTCTCCCCGTGCTTGCGTGGGTTTCCTCCGGGCACTCCGGTTTCCTCCCACATTCCAAAAACATGCATTTCAGGTGAATTGGCTGGTCCAAATTGTCCCTAGGTGTGAATGAGCGAGTGAGTTGTCTGTCCCCGTGTGCCCTGCGATTGGCTGGCAACCAGTTCAGGGTGTCCCCTGCCCACTGCCCGATGATTGCTGGGATGGGCTCCAGCACCCCCGCGACCCTAATCAGGATAAGCGGTACGGCTAATGAGATGAGATGAGATGAGATTCCATGCTTGCGAGTGAGAGTGTTTAGACAGCTAGAAATGTCACAATTTGGGTTTTAAGAACATTGGCCAATCAGAGGCATGTTTCAATGACACTAGCCAATAACGGTGAGGCAAAGATTTCAAGTAATGTGTGCTGGACTGTGATAGGCATGTGTATGCTGTCAGTCAAACAGCCGGCACAAACAAACTGCTACGCAATGGGACAGCTAGCAATTAGCGGCTCATTACATTGAAAAGATATTCATCAATTAAATTGGAGAGAATTCAAAAGAGTGCAAAGAAATGGTGATCACCAGTGGATGCTCCATGAATTATTAACCCCCCTGCACGCCAAATGCACACAACGCAACTGGTGATCGTTTTTTTTTTTTCTTGGCTTTAGGTGTGCATGGGGCACTTTTGGAGACTCTGCGCTCAGTCGGCAATTCTTCAAGTGTGCGGGTGTAGCTAGGAAAACCACGACTCGACGCACGCCCTCTAAATATGAATCACTTTGACTGGAGTTTACTTCCATCCTTGAGGAAGCGATGGTCTGTTAAAAAGATGGGAATTCCGACTCTTTTGAGAGAACCGGCTTTTTCAGCTCGACTTACTAAAAAACGCCGGCTCCCATTCAGCTCTTCAGGTTTTTTTTTTTTTTTTTTTAAATCCATATTGACCATGTATTTATTATTGTGAATGACCTAGAAGGAGAAAATAACAGTAACGCTGAAAAACACAGGAAAAAATTTAACTATTTATAATCTCCAAAGAAAAAGTTACAACACAATTTTTAACCTTTTTTACATTTAAAACATTTGGAGTCAAGAACACAGAATCCCTGAACCAATCACAGGAGAAAAATAGCATCTCAGAGGGAACGTCTCTTGATTAGTGGGTAGCCAGGTCTCGTCATCCACTTCCAAAGAGCCAACTCATAGAAAACCACGTCAAGTTTTTGGAGTCGTGTCGCTGTTGCTATTCTGCAGCTAAAGGCATCGACGCCAAATTCCACACGTAGTTGGTGTCAGGTGTGCGCGGGGCTTTATTAATGTCTGGGAATCAACTAAGACGGTGACGGCTGAGAAAGCAATACTCAGACTACAAGTCCGGCCTACTGCTACAGCTAGGCTTATATCTCTCTTAAGACACCCTGGAGGGTGTATTTAACCAACGCCAGATCCATAACCCATGAAACATAACCTTGAGCTACACTTTTTGGTAAACTGCTACACTCATGACTCGTGTTTTTAAATCTTCGCAAAGACACATATAACCAATGCTAGCATGCAGCTAGCCAGCCACTCTCTAAATCGCTTTCTTCCTCTGAAAGAAGCCTTTCAATTTTGTATAACGAAAATAAAGACCATTTATTCAATTGTTTTTATTTCTAGATCTATAGTTGTTATTCTGTTACTCTCGGCCGATGATGACGTCATTTCGAGGTAAGTTTGCATGTCAGTTAAGGTTCTCCCCCAAACAAAACAAGGACAGAAATGCACTTTTCTTTAATTGCATCGAAATTGCAATACAGGGATGAGGTTTTTTGTCCAAAACCATGTAGCTTTTTCACAGAAAGAGGCATCTCCATGGAATTTAATCTCTGCTAAAAGCCGCACATGACTCAAGCGGTAACATAAACATATCGCAATGGGGGCATCCACATCAAGTCCCAAAACTTCTTAAGTTTGGGAGAGTTTTTGGCTGGATATGGCCAATAAAAAGACAACTAGCAAAGTTTGCAAAGCAAACCATGCGTATCAAGGTGGAATCTCTGTGACGCAGGGACATTTAAAGAGCATATTGGACATTTCAACAAAACAGAGTCTGACTCGCCTCAGTGAGATTCAAGTAACGTTCAAGCCAATAGAGTTTTGATGCCATTGATTGTACATTTTATACTATTATATTTCCCTTTAGAAGAGAGCTCGCAACCTCCCCTTTCCCACCTGCCGGCGTTGTGGGCAGACGCCCGGCAGGTTGTCTAACCCCGGGCGGAGAATTTCCTGACTGACTGGTCGGCTGGCTGAGTGGCAGCATGTGAAGAGCAAGAGACAGATCTGCAGGGAATCACTGACAGATGTAATTAATGAGGTCATACTTGGAGCTGGCAGTCGCCTTCATATCCAATTTCTGCCGATCACAACTGAACACACCTGCACCTCACACCGCCAGAACATCCCATTCCCCAGACAAAGAGAAAGTGAGATGAGAGCCCTATTTTTAGACTACAATGTCCCTGACAAACAGTAGACAATTTGGCACAAAATCCCTGTGATCCAAACCACTCGCAATGTGTAAATGAATGTTTGTTTTTGTTATTTTTTTCTTTATCGTGACTTCAGGCAAAAGGTTTGGAGGGGCTTCCTCGGAAAAACAGAAGGATGGAGGGGGACAACTTGACAATGACCAAAAGAGTATCAGAAGATAATTGTACTCATTTTCCAATATTTTATCTCATCTCATCTCATCAGCTGCACCGCTTATCCTCAGTAGGGTCGCGGGGATGCTGGAGCCCATCCCAGCAATCATCGGGCAGTGGGCAGGGGACACCCTGGACTAGTTGCCAGCCAATCGCAGGGCACACGGGGACAGACAACTCACTCGCTCAGTCACACCTAGGGACAATTTGGACCGGCCAATTCACCTGAAATGCATGTTTTTGGAATGTGGGAGGAAACCGGAGTGCCCGGAAGAAACCCACGCAAGCACGGGGAGAACATACAAACTCCGCACAGTAAGGCCGGGAGCTGGATTTGAACTCACTCAGGAGGTTCCCACGACCTCAGAACTGTGCCGCACACGCGCTAACCACTGCGCCGCCATGCTGCCCCCAATATTTTATTGTTATATTAAATTATGTAAGGATTTTTTGGGATCCTTGATATTGCAAATTATTCTATGTTAAAAAAATGCTGTACTTCAATAGGAATGATACGATTTCATATTTAATTATGTTGCATTATATACTCTACTTATAAATAAATATACCTTAAATTAGCTTTTATTATAATAATAATATATTATATTATATTGTGTATCATTCAATGTACTATCCAATATTACACTATATTAAATGAGACAGTCAGTACATTATATTACGTTGTATTGTATCATATTATATACTACTCAAAAATTGATTTTGTTATATGATGCTATATCATACCATATTAAATATCAAATATCAAAATATATGTGAATTTTAATATACATCTCGATTGTATTCTATATCATATCAAATATGTTGCATCATAATACTTCATATTAAAGTAGACCGGGTGGAAACATTTGCTGGCTTGGAGGGTTATGGGCACTACCAGGCTGTACTTGTCCAACACACACCACATGGAATGGTGGCCCTATGAGTAGTAGTTAAGGGATACAACCACCAAAATGGTTTCATATACAGTGGAACCTCGGTTATCGACCATAATCTGTTCCAGAACCCTGTTTGAAAACCGATTTGTTCGATCAAGGAAATCATTTTTCCCATTAAAAATAATGTAAATCGTTTTAATCCGTTCCAACACCCTGAATGTTTACCATGAATGTTTAACGTAAACATAAAGCTAAACCAGGCAAATCGTACGTTCCTGTTATCGTAATCTTCCGTACGAAAGACTACGCTAACATGAACGTATAAAAATTAAAAAATCAGGTCCTTTACAAGTCATTTAGCACCCGGGTCTCCACAACAAGTGTCGAGCGGTTCATTGGAAAGGGGGTTCCGTTCCAAACACCCTGAATGTTGGGCTCCGTTCGAACACCCTGAATGTTTAACGTAAACTTAAAGCTAACCCAGGCTAATCGTACGTTCGCGTTATCGTAATCTTATGAATAGGATTTCTTACCTTTGTGGTGGTCAGCAGAAGGCGCTTGCACACCTCCCTCATATTTGGCTATTATTTCTTTCTTCAATGCAATAGTTGTACGCACTACTTTTCTTTTTTCACCTGTAGCAACTTTGCTGCTTGCACTGACTTTCTTCGGAGGCATAATAAGGGGCTAAAACACCCGTACGCCGCTCAGCATCGCACCCTAGCGTACGCACTCATGCATTACCGGCGTTCAAACTCCGATTTTTTGACCGAACAGCGAAGCAAGAATTTCTCAATTTGTGGTCGGACTCCTATTGGTTCGAACTGAGAGGCGTTCGAAAACCGAGGTTCCACTGTACTATGTTATTTCATATTCTATTCGAGGGTTTCTCATACAGTGTCATATATTCATCCTTTTATAATATTATATGTAACCTAGCAGTTTTTACCAGGGAATGTGCTACTCAAAAGGAAATAGTTCCAATTCCCAACTATTCTCGGTTTGAGCAGGTTGTATCATTTTCTGCACGGATGCACGCGTGGAGCGCATCTATTATGTACACAAACAGCCCTTGTCACGTTTCACTGGGGCTCCCTTGCTCACGGCGAATACACCAAAATATGTATTGAGGTTAAAGATTTCAGGCCTCCCACAAGATCTTGACACTTTCCGCCCTTGGTCTCCCTCAAACAGGAAAACAAAGACACTCCGAAGCGATAGCACGACATTTGATGGGGGGAAAAAACAGAAAACACGCTGTTTGTGGTGTGCGGGTTTCTCTGAGCACGTCATTCCGACACTCTGTAAGTGGGAAGGGCTGAGATTGGCCATTATTTTAATAATCGATGGGTCGGGTTCATTATCTTTTTGTTTTAAATGTACTATTTATTGTCTCATCTTATGTCATCAGCCACACCGCTTATCCTCAGTAGGGTCGCGGGGGTGCTGGAGCCCATCCCAGCAATCATCGGGCAGTGGGCAGGGGACACCCTGAACTGGTTGCCAGCCAATTGCAGGGCACACAGGGACAGACAACTCGCTCGTTCACACCTAGGGACAATTTGGACCGGCCAATTCACCTGACATGCATGTTTTTGGAATGTGGGAGAAAACCGGAGTGCCCGGAGGAAACCCACGCAAGCACGGGGAGAACACACAAACTCCGCACAGGAAGTCTGGAGCTGGATTTGAACCCACGCAGGAGGTTCCCAAGACATGAACTGTGCGGCACATGCGCTAACCACTGCGCCGCCGTGCTGCCCTACTATTTATTGTGATATCAATATTTCGGACGGCTAGAAAAATAAGGCACGAAACAATCGAATATTCTATAATATAGAACACTTAAAAATCCTAGTGTTTGTCAAATAACTTGACAATAAACAAAAATACATACAAATGTATGCTATACAGCACATGTGTCAAACAGACGGCCCGCGGGCCGGATTCAATCCCATTGCGGGCCAGACAATACTCAGAGAAGCGCAGGAGAAAAACAAGCTGCAGGTTGAAATATGTCAACTTGGTGTTGCCAAGGCCAGGTTCCTCTCACAAAGACACTGTCTGTCTGTCTGTCTGTCTCTCTCTCTCTCTCTCTCTCGCTCTCGCTCTCTCTTCCACCCCTTTTCTACCACTCTCTAACTCTTTCACTCCCTGTGTCTCTCTTTTTCTCTTCCATTGTTGCTCTTTGTCTCTTTCTCTATCTGTGTCTTTTTAACTTCATTTGCTCTACCTTCTTTTTTTCCTTTTCTCTCTTTTCTCTTTCTCTCTTCCTACCCTTTGCGCTTTCTTTTCTTCTTTTTTGTCTTACTATTTCTCTTTGGATTTCTTTCTTCCTCTCCCTTTCTTTTCCCACTCTTTCACGACTTTTTATCTTTTGTTTCTTACGCTCTCTCCCTCTTTCTTTTCTTTCTTTGTCCTGCCCTCTCTCCTTTTCCCTCGCTCTTTCTCTTATTTCTTTATTCTCTCTTTTTTTTCTCTTTAATCCACTAGTCCGGCCCCCGACAGAACGTTTGTTCTATCGTGTGGCCCCCGAGTTAAAAGGAGTTTGGCATGGCCCCCGAGTTAAAAGGAGTTTGGCATGTAGTTGATAAAAATTAATCTCGTGGGCGGTCTACAATACTATTTCACTTGAGTTTTTTAAAGGTAGTAACGTTTCAATTTACTAGATAATGTTTAGGGATTGTGAGCTAGAGGAATTTCTAAAAACTCTGTTATTACCTATATTTTATGTTAGTAATGTCTGTGTATTTTCTGTAAAGCCCTTTGAGACTTCTTGTGATTAAGGGCTATACAAATAAACTTGACTTGACTTAACCCAAGTCTAATGCACTCTCGTGAATAACGCGACAAATTTGTTGCCAACGCTTTTAATTATCGATTCGAAACGGCTTTATCGATTCGTTGTTGCAGCCCTACAGATGGGGCCGACCCACTGACGTGGTTGCAACCAGTGCTCCCTCTAAGCTGCGCACTGCTCGCACATTCTCAGCGCACAAGAAAATCTAGCCAGCGCACAAAAATGAGGGCTCAAAATGACTAATTAAGAAGCGACTTAAGTCAAAGTTACAGTGCATGAAGGTAAAAATACACGGGTTCCCCTGACGTTGTGTCCTACATGCGGCATTTTGAAGTCAATGTCGAACGAAGTTGAAAAGTAAAGTCAGTAGAGTTTGTCGAGAACCGGCTTCTTCGGCTCGGCTCACTAAAAAGGAACCGGCTCTTCCGGGTCCTAAACGGCTCTTCAGGTTGTTTTTGCTTCTTTAATCCCAACATGACCAAATATTATGTAAAATTATGCACAAAATGACTTAAAGGAAGGGGCGAATAGAGCAAAAAAGAAAAACATACCAAAATGAAAAAGTAGTGAAAAGCTGAGAAAAATAGAAACAAAAGGAAGAGGAAAAAAAGAAGGAAAAATTTAGAAAAAAAGCCAGAAGAAAATAAAGAAATGTAGGAAAAAAGTAAATAGAAAACAAAAAGAAAAAAGTAACAGCTCGGAAAAAATAAACATAATGAGATTTTTTTTAAAGGAATTTAAAAAAAGGTGGAAAAAAACACGGAAAAAAGAAGAAAATGTTTGTGTTGCATTCAAATAATTTCCAATGATATCAAGTGAATCTTGTTGCCAACATTGTACTTCCACTAAAAAACGTGATTAAGTACAGTTCTGTATCTTACTAAATAAGCCCCCAAAAATGTTATTATGCGACGAAATATATCAGGAAAAAAAAATGGACATCTTGTGAAAGAATTGTAAGAACAAACGACGTTTGTAGGCCGTACAACCTTTGCAATAGTACATGAGTCAATTCATTCAAAAGAGAAAAATCATTTTGCATTGCCGGAAACTTAGCAAAATGTCAAGTTTTGGACATGTTTGCTAAGTAATTATCTTGCCACACTTTGGATTACGGTCGCTCACTGTTGTTCCAAGCGTTGCTCACAGACTTTGTGTGAATGCTCAGACCCCTGGAAAATTAAAGGAAACATGGGTTGCAACGGAACACCTACTTAACGTGCAAACAATGGCCAGCCCTGGCGGTATCCATCGCCTCTTCAGTCGTGAATAAATAACTCTTAATAAATAGCATCATCATGTCAGAGAGCTCTCAGCTGCACAGCTTCCCCCTGCAGCTGCCACCTAAGCCCCTCCACGCTCCCCAACCCGGTCCGCTTTTGCACTTTCAGCCAGGCTCGTTCCGCATTTTCGCCTCGCTTAGCGTGAGGCCATCCAAAATGTTTTGAAAGTTGTGGCCTGGCAGGGCCTTCAAGGGTGCAATATGCTGGCAAGCCGGGGTAAATATAAACCCCGCTCTGATGGACCGTCTTTGCCCTCCGGCGAGGTCTTAGCAACCTGATTAGAGTGCTCTATTTTAGGACGACAACACCTTGGACAAGGCGCAGTCGATCGCTGTATGCTTGGATGAGCGAGCAAGCAAACAATATAAGCCCCCCCTTTCCCCTGCTCCTCCAAATTGAAATGAAAGCTTGCAAGCAGATTTAATTATTGCGTAATTCTATTTATTTATAGCCGCTTCGGATGCAGTCCACCCTGGTGTTTTCTATCGCCTGTTGAGTTGTATTTTTTTAAAGGGATCACTCGAAGGGATTTATTCCAGGCTGCAGCATAGTATTCGAATTGTATAGTGATATCGGACAAACCAAAAATGTTTTCAGTTCTATTCCTACACTAAAAATGAATATTAGTTCAACCTAATATTAGAAATAACAGAATTTAATGTTTTTGGGGTTTTTTTTTTGTTATTTCGGCCCGTGTAGGGTTTCAGTGGCAAGAGCCGTGTTTGACCAAAAGGAACAAAAACATATATATTTTTTTATATAAGCTTTATAAGGAAGGCAACAAATACTGCACACACACACACACATTATATACATCTCATTCTCATCTCATTAGCTGCACCGCTTATCCTCAGTAGGGTCACGGGGTGGCTGGAGCCCATCACAGCAATCATCGGGCAGTGGGCAGGGGACACCCTGAACTGGTTGCCAGCCAATCGCAGGGCACACAGGGACAGACAACTCACTTGCCCATTCACACCTAGGGACAATTTGGACCGGCCAATCCACCTGAAATGCATGTCTTTGGAATGTGGGAGGAAACCCACGCAAGCACGGGGAGAACATACAAACTCCGCACAGGAAGTCTGGTAGCTGGATTTGAACGCACACAGGAGGTTCCCAAAACTTTAGAACTGTGCCGCACACACGCTAACCACCGCGCTGCCATGTATAGGCAGCACGTGCATATGTATATTATATACATATACATATATAATTACAGTGAAGAAAATAAGTATTTGAACACCCAGCTATTTGCTCTTTCCCCCACTTAGAAATCATTGAAATTAAATTTTCACAAATTAATTGATAAGAGATCATGCACTGTGATTTCTGGATTTTTTTCTTTTTAGTTTATCTCTCTCACAGTGGACATGCACCTAAGATGAAAATTTCAGACCCCTGCATAAGTGGGAGAAATAGTAAAATAGCAAGGTGTTCAAATACTTGTTTTCTTCACTGTATATATATATATATATATATATATATATATATATATATATACCGTATTTTCCGCACTATAAGGCGCACCAGGTTATAGGGCGCACCCCCAAAAAATAGTTTTTGGTCCTATGTTTTCCATACATAAGGCGCACCGGATTATAAGGCGCTACAATGGGAATGTCGACAAAACAGCCAGATAGTTCAGTCCAACTTTTTACCCCCTTAACATTCCCAAAGCTTGCAAAGAAGCAAATACGGAAACAGTGTCTGTACGATGTCACCAATCACTCAAATGCATCGTTTCAAATATCATTCGGAAGTTTAAAGTCTTGGGATTCAAGAAACATTTCTTAGTTTCCATTTTATTTTTTGCTGGCAACTGTGTGGACAGCAAAGTAAGAATTTTATTGTGCAGGGAAACGGGGTTGATTACTGTGCATATGACAATAAACACTTTGAAATGAATTTAGTTTAAAAATACAGAAACATCAAGATCGTTCTAAAACAAGATACCGGGAAAATATAAAGCCGCATAGCTCACCTAAGTTCTCTTGCAGCCATCACGTTCAATAATGATACGTAACAATGGTCTTCTTACAACGGTGAGTGTAGTAAATCCAGGAGAGTAGAATATTTACAAATACAGAATGGTAAAAAATGTTTTCTCTATGCCGTGGTGCAACCCAACGTGTGATTCACATTCATCTTTTTCGGCCAATCGCAGGCTTTGTTTCGCCCCTTTAGCCTATGCGAGCATGTAAATGATAAAAAGGATCTAGTTAACTTTGTGTTATTGTTGCTATACTTATATCATAACTGTTATTATTAATATCATTACAATTGTTGTTATATCATTGGTGTATTTGGTGGGGAAGATGAAATGGGTAGGGAATATAAGCATATGCTTCTTACTACCCCTTTTCGAATATATTATATAACATTATTTTGTTGTTGAGTTATTTTTTTTGTTCTGTTTTTATTTTGATGTTGTTAAAGTTAAAACTTATATAAACTCTATGTTGGCAAAATTACTCAAATAAAAACAAGCATTAAGGTAAATAAAATTCACAAGCGGGAGAGCCCAGTCGGGTGGCCATTCTAGGCAAATGCCTCGGCAGAACTGACTCCTCCCGTGAGAGAAGCTAACTTTATTCACACAGGAAACAGAAAAATACACATGAATGAGACTTCAAAATAAAAGAATACAAGACTGATAAACGTACAAGAGATGCAATTAGACTGATTATTGAAACATTACTTCATGTGTGTGTGTGTGAAAGATTGTTTTTATATTTAGGAATATAAAAACAAGTTATATTCACACAGTGAATTCTGAGAAATATTACAACCAAAACGACCAACCTATCATTGTTTGAATAAAGTTTTCATTCATTCATTCATTCATTCAAATGATCGCTTATGACTTGTTGCACCTCTGCCATCCGCTACCATTCCAATCGTAGTAAATCCGCCGCCTGCTAATTATAAAGCATGTTGTGCACTCCCTTTCCGGAGAAGCACGGCAGCAAACAGCGCTCGCACCTTTTCGAAGAGCGACAGAAACGCTGACTTCCTTAACGTTCAATTTACATTCCATCACTCACCGGCGATGCTCATGAGCTTTGGCTAAAATGAGTTCGGTGCCTGAGCTGGAGGAAACATTGGGTACTGTACTTGGGCTGGAGGAATTCAAGCACATCCATCAGGTAAAACGGGCCTCTACTCCGCATTACAGTGATTCAATATCACCTTGAGGACGGGAGGGAAAAAAAAATACTTAATATGGCACGGGTGACTGAAGCCAGGAAATTATATCCTTATAAATTGCACTTTAGATGGGGTATTTAAGGATGTTTAGAGGTTCATTTGGAGAGATGTGCTGGAGGGAAACCAAAAAAGGAAAATCGCATGACATTTCACGGTTTGAACCTCCCTAGCGGAGTTTATTGTACGAAGTGGCTGGCATGTAAGGGAATTTTACTGTAGATGCCTTTTATTTTCCTGCAATTCTCACATGGAGGCAGGCTTCTCAGTTTTTTTTGGTACTCTGCTATTAATTCATTTTACTGCGGGAATTTTATTTTATGTTTTTAAAAACATGGGGAAAAATGATGATTGTTTTGATTAACCTTGACTGTAGAACAAAAGAAAATCAGTATCGTTCTATCCCACATGTCATTTTTTTTCATTTTTATTTGTATAGCCCTTAATCACCAAGAGTCTCAAAGGGCTGCACAGACCACAGATTATTGCAAACCACTGACTATTATGACAGCAACCCCTGATCTAAAACCTACATGAGGGCAAGGAAAAACTCAAAAACCTCAAGTCAAGTCATTTTTATTTGTATAGCCCTTAATCACAAAGAGTCTCAAAGGGCTGCACAAACCACAGATTATTGCAAACCACTGACTATTATGACAGCAACCCCTGATTTAAAACCTACATGACGGCAAGGAAAAACTCAAAAACCTCAAGTCAAGTCATTTTTATTTGTATAGCCCTTAATCACAAAGAGTCTCAAAGGGCTTCACAGGTTATTACACAGACTATTTTTTCAGACTATTATTACACCATCCCCTGATCTGAAACCAACATGAGGGCAAGGAAAAACTCAAAAACCTCAACATGAGGAAAATGAAGAAACCTTGAGAAGGGATCGCACATGTAGCATCCCCCTTTCAGGATTACCAGACAGCAAAGAATGTTGCAATCACAAATAATACAGAGATATTGTCCACAAAAGTATAGGTTATTCATATGCTATAGAGTAGAAGTGTGTTTTAAAAAATATAAAAAATAAAGTGGTTCAAAAATAACACAGTAGGTCACAGCAGATAGTTTTTTCTTTTCGTTGATATACTAAATTTCTGCTCATTAGAGTATATTTAATACCTTCCTGTGGCCATTCCTATCAGTGTGAATGAGCCTCCCTCAGGTCCCTTTCCTCACATGGTTTTCTGTGCCTTGCCATAAGTGTATTTTATCTGTAATATAATTTGTTTTATTATACATTGTTTTTTAATTTATTTTATCCATTGAGTGTGGCTGTGTATTTGGTGTTCCTGGTTGTTGGGTAAAAAATGAAGGGGGAGTTTTATTTTTTAAGTGGCAATTCATTGGCTGAAAAGGGCTTCAAAAAATGGATTTAATCTTCATATAGAATAGAATAGAATAGAATAGAATAGAATATACCTTTATTGTCATTGTTACAAATGGGCTAACATATTGTGACAACGAAATTGGGCATGACACTCCAGTTTTACACATAGTGAGGGTATGAGCAAGAAGATAAAGGAACAGAGAAGATAATGTTATAAAACAAGGGGAATAAGGCTATAGTTATAATTTACATGGTATTTACACAACAATGTCAGCATGTGGGATGTTACATACAGGGTTGTCGTGATAACGTTGTATCGTAACGGTTGTGCAATATTGCATTTGGTGCAAAGTCATCATGGTGCAAAAATAGTCCGCATATACATTGGTGCAAGCATAGACATCATAGTGCAAAAAAAGGAATGGTCAGACATTGTGCAATTTGAGCATTAAACGTAGTGCAGTCGACATGTGCAAGAACAAGACTTGAGTAACATTATTTTCGTATGAGGTAGTGTTGGCACGAGTTTTCAGTTTTTGTGCGGTGTCTGTTGAGCAGTGAACAAACATAGTGCAGACAGCATGTACGTGAGTACCATTTTACATACGTGTGAGGTATTTTTTTTTTTTTTTTTGCAACAGTTTTCAGTTGTTTGTGCGGTGTCTGTTTAGGGTGGTAATGGCTGTGGGGAAGAAACTGTCTCTGAGTCTGTTCGTTTTTGCTTTGTGTGACCTGTAGCGCTTGCCGGAAGGCAGCAGGTCGAAGAGATGGTGGCCGGGGTGAGAAAAGTCCTTGACGATGTTTTCTGCTCTGCTGAGGTAGCGAGAGCAGGCAATGTCCTCCAGACTGGGCAGAGAGCAGCCGACGATTCTCTGGGCTGTTTTTATGATCCTCTGGAGCTTTTTCCTGTCTGCTGCTGTGCACCCCGCATACCACACCGTGATGCAGTATGTTAGGATGCTCTCCACTGTGGCTTTGTAGAAAGACACCTGCAGCTGCTGTTTTAGGTTATTTTTCCTGAGCAATCTCAGGAAGTGCAGTCGCTGCTGGGCCTTCCCTACCACCGCTCTGGTGTTTGCAGACCAGGAGAGGTCGTCGGCGATGTGCACGCCCAGAAATTTGAACGAGTGGACTCTCTCTACGCAGTCTCCTTTTATGATGAGTGGTGCTGGATTCCTGCTATTCCTTCTGAAATCCAGAATCAGTTCTTTTGTTTTTGTTGTGTTCAATATGAGGTGGTTTTCCGAGCACCACGTTGAAAGTGACTCAACCTCATCCCTGTATGCCGCCTCGTCCCCTTCAGAGATGAGGCCGATCAAGGTGGTGTCGTCAGCAAACTTAATAATAGTGTTTGTGGGGTGGGTCGGTGAGCAGTCGGAGCTGTAGAGGGTGAAAAGCAGGGGGCTCAGTGCACAACCTTGGGGGGAGCCAGTGTTCAGTGTTAGGGTGGGAGAGACGTGGGTACCGAGTTTCACCGACTGTGGGCGGTTGGAGAGGAAGTCCATTATCCAGTGGCAGATGGAGGGAGAGAGTCCTAGGTGTGCAAGTTTCTCCACCAGGATCTCCGGGATAATGGTGTTGAAGGCTGAGCTGAAGTCCAGGAAGAGCATTCTGACGTAGCTCCCCCGGTGGTCCAGGTGTTTCAGCACGGTGTGAAGTGCTGTGTTTATGGCGTCGTCAGTGGAGCGGTTTGCCCTGTAGGCAAACTGGTGGGGGTCCAGTGTGAGTGGCAGGGAGTTTTTGATGTGCCGGGACACTAACCTCTCGAAGCACTTCATGACCACAGGCGTGAGAGCTACAGGCCTGTAGTCGTTGAGGCTTTCCACTGCTGACTTTTTGGGGACGGGAATGATGGTGGAGGTTTTGAGGCAAGGTGGGACGGTCGCCTGTGACAGGGACCGGTTGAAGATGGTGGTGAAGACCCCAGCCAGCGGATTGGAACAGTCCCTGAGTACCCTCCCTGGTACTCCATCCGGGCCAGTTGCCTTCCTGGGGTTTATGGTATTCAGCGCACGCCTGACTTCGTGCTCCTGAAATGTGAGGGAGTTGCTGCTGGTTGTTGATGGGTGTGATGTTGCTGTATGTGGCCTACCAGCTTCAAAGCGAGCGAAGAACTGATTAAGGTCCTCAGCTAGTGAAGCCTCAGCCTCAACAGTTGCCAGGTTGTGGCCTCTGAAGTTGGTGATGTGTTGGAGGCCCTGCCACATCCTCCTCGGGTCATTTCCAGCGAAGAGGTGCTCGATCCTCCTTGTGTAGGCTGATTTTGCTTCCTTGATGCCTCTCTTCAGGTCAGCCCTGGCCACCCCGTAAAGAGCCTTGTCTCCAGACCTGAAGGCGGTGTTGCGGTGTTTGAGGAGGGTGCGCACCTCGCTGGTCATCCAGGGTTTTTGATTTGGGTAGTTTTTGACTTTTTTATATACTGTGACTTCATCCGTGCAGTAACGGATGTAGGATAAAACAGTGTCAGTGAATTTCTGGAGGTCATGGTGTTCAAATACCTCCCAGCAAGTTTGATCAAAACAGTCCTGCAGCTTGGAGAGGGCTCCCTCAGGCCACGTTTGTATTGTCCTCGTTACAGGTTTTGTTTTCCTTCGGATGGGGGTGTATGAGGGGGTAAGGGATAGGCATATGTGATCCGAATTTACTAGGTGGGGGAGGGGGGAAGCTTTGTATGCGTTTTTGATGTTGCTGTAAACGCGGTCCAAAGTTTTTTCACCCCTTGTTGCACAGTTCACATGTTGATAGAATTTTGGAAGAACAGTCCTTAAACATGCATTATTAAAGTCGCCAGCGATAATGAAAGCTCCGTCGGGGTGTGCAAGCTGTTGAATGTTTATGGCAGCGAGTAGAAGGTTTAGCGCTGTGCTAGCGTTAGCATCCGGAGGAATGTAAACAGCTATCACAATGAGCACAGTTAGCTCTCGCGGTATATAGAATGGTCTACACGATACCGCGAGAAACTCTAGATCGGGCGAGCAGTGTGCATCAATAATTCTGCTGTTATTGCACCACGCATTATGTACGTAAATGCATAGTCCCCCACCTCTTTTTTTGCCGGAGTCTTCGTTGCGGTCGTATCGGTGTAGCGTGCGTCCTGTTAGCTGAACTGCAGCGTCGGGGATCCGCGGGTCAAGCCATGACTCCGTGATCACAAAAATGTTGCTATTCCGTACGAAGTTGTTAGTAGCTATCCGCAGCTCAAGCTCACTGATTTTGTGTACGATGGATCTGGCGTTGGTCAGGAAGATACTCGGAAGCGCTTGTCGGTGTGGTAGTCTTTTTAGCTTCTTCGCTAGGCCTCCCCGAGAACCTCGTTTTTGTTTACGTTCCCTCCGCCGTCTCCGTCGCTTGTTGGGCGAGCAGGTAACCCAGGGAGATCCCGGTGGTCTTCGTATGTCCTTTGGGATGTTGTTGTTGGTGTTGTAATCGTGAAATGAGTCGAAATCTAATCTTAGACCCAGGTTAATAAGTTCCTGGCGACTTAAGGTGATAGTTGCCGAACAGGTATTTATCAAAGAAAGGATGAGAGATAAAAGAACACTTAAAGTAAAAAGATTTACTGGAGAGCCACGTGAAGCCGCTGCGTATAGTCGCGCCGCCATGTTGTGTGGGCAGGGTTAGGTAGGGTTACTTTAACTTGAGAACTTTCAATTACTTTTGGATTACTCCAATACCAAATGTGCTAATAAAAGACAAAAGAAACTAAATATGGATAAAATGACTCAATTTTGTGCAGGCTTGGGGAGTAACGGAATACATGGAACGGCAAAAGTGATGTTAACAAGCTGTTTGGATTGATTTTCATTTTGTTTCTGTCGCATTTTAAGTTAGTTTTGCCGGAGATCAAAGAGATCAAAGCCAGGAGAGAAAGCTTACCACGTGTTGCGAGTCATCATTTTATTCATATTTAGTTTCTTTTATCTTTTATTAGCATATTTTGTATCGGAGTAATCCAAAAGTAATTGAAAGTAACCCAGTTAAAGTAACCCAACCCTGCATATGGGAGTGTGTTGAGGGCGTTTCTAAATATCCCTGGCGCTAAAGGACTTCTCGGTTGCAAAGGAGACTAAAAAGGTAAACATACTCCCCTGCTTTATGGTGATCGTGTGCAAAAGGAGTTATTGTTAGTGTAGTGGTACACATCCATAAAGTTATACAGCTGGCAAGGGAGCAGTTCCCCGCCACTCGCTTCACTCACAACAATAACTGTTACTGAATGAATAGCTTTTGCGTGGGAAACCTCATTTGATTTTTTTATGAATGAACTTGCTCAACAGGCTGGCTTAACTAAACACTAAAACTCCACAAAACCAAAGCCAATACAAAGCCTCCATTATACTAATTTTTTGATGCATCAAACAGCCGGATCAATGTGATGGGCAAAACCAATACAGCTTTGTTTTCTTTCCGCGCACCAGCCGCCATTTTTCATGGGCCCAAAAATGCACATCTGAGGTGTCATTGTTTTAACACTATTTTGTGGTGTTCCCATTTTTACTATCACGTTGTTCCCTCAAAGAGCCGTGTCACCTTTTATCTTACCGGCGCACAAAAAGCGTATATATAGTATCTCATTTATCCAAACCATTCCATTTTTCTGTGTATGTTTCCTGTCACTGGGTACATAGAAACGCACAACTCCCACTTACAATCTACTTGCGGAGGATGATGCAGAAAAATATGCTGTCTCTAAAAAAATCTCGAAAGTGAAAAGTTGCCTATGAGCAAAAGCAGCCAGTTACAGGGGTGCACCAATCAATTGGTCGGCCTGTTTGTTTGCTCCTATTTCCTTAATATATTTATTAAATCCTTTAATTTTATGTCATATACACACTAAATGTATCTTTAAAGAAGGTGTGTATGTGATTTAATGGTCTGCATTTCTATAGCAAGTCAATGAAAACCTCCCAAAGCGCTTCACACTTTTCAATTTTACACATTAACTAACCGATAGCAGCGTTAGCCATGCAAGGCAACTATCTGCTACCGGGGGCATTAGGGATTCAGTGTCTTGCCCAAGGACACTTCGACATATAACACAGAGGAGCCGGGAATCGAACCTGCGACCTCTTGATCCCTAAACGAGCCTCCTGAGCCAATGCCGCCCGATGATATGTGAATGGTAAGTTTATTCTTTATTTTAATCAGAATGGAAGGCATGTATCATGAGTATAAGGGATAGGAAGGACTCTAATTTTTTTAAGTAAAAAAAAACCAAAACATACAACCATAACTTTCTTTGCAACTATCTCAGGTCTTGAAAATTGATAGAACGCTTACTTTTGTCAAATATTTGCAAACTTAAATGTGAATTGTCCAACCGCATTTGAACACTCAATAGTTTTGCTTCTGTTAGTGGCTGGTTGCTAACTCTGGCAATGTGTGCCATACTATACCAGTACAGGTTGTGTTATCTCGGTTTGTTAAAATAGGATCAGCAAAATAGGTGCTGCTAATGCTAGCATCAGTAAATAATGATTCTGGTCTAGAATGCAAATGGTAGTGGCTTTGAAGGTAGAGTGCATTAGAACAAGGCTTGATCCGCATTTACTTGAGGAAATATTTGGAGCTGCAGTACAACTCGGGACCTGCCAGGGGGCGTATTACATGAGGAAATAATATTGAAGTCTATGAGCTCCCAGTGAGTCATAATGGGAGCTATAGTACAGACCGTAGCCTGCCAAGGGGTGTGCCACTTGAGTAAATAATATTGAAGTTTATGGGACCTATTACCAGGCCTTGCACTAATTGAGCATCGCTAGTCCTATGTGCTAGCATTCGCGTCAAGATAAGTAGCATCTGCTTCATCAGATAGGATCCGTTATTGCTTTAAATTATAGTGTTATGTTTTACAATTCCACATGATTAAAAGGTTGAATAGGGCTAGCCAAGAACTTTAAAAATATTTGGGAGAATGATCAACCGGGGTATCGTGACTGGCTCGCCCTATCTGCAAATTTCAAGCAAACACAAAAACGATTGAGAAGAAACTTCTGAAACTTCACCTCAACAATTCTCTTCCTCCCTGCACATTTTCCTTATATAGAACTATTTCTTTCACTGCAAACACCTCGACTATGGCAGAGTTATTTTTAGAAAAAGAAGTTCCACAACAGATATCCACCGTCCTTACTTGGAGAGAAGAAAAAAAAGATATCAGGTCATTAAGAGCAAAAAGTAGTGGTTCAAGCTAGACTAAAACAAAATACACTCACTTAGTGCCTGAGCCCCAGAGGTCGCAACACCTCTTAAAGTAGCACGCTAGACAATGAGACTATATTAAATGTTCGGCAACAGGGTTTTTAAAGTGCCATGAATCCCGTAGGATCACCTGCAAAGGATTCCGTCCATTGGTCTGTGATGAATGATGGTACCTAGCGAGCATCTTACTCCCATTAGACTGCAACCGTAGATAGCGGGACAAAGAAAACTGTGACTTTCATCGTAAAAAAAAAAGAGAAAATAAGAGAAAAACAGAACGGCCAGGCTGCAGAGGCCAGAAAGATTCATTTATCCAACATGATGAGTTTTAGATGGTATAATTAGGCCTCCTGACACAGAGAGCCGCTCTACAGTGCACCGGGCGCCCTTTACAGAGAAAAAGAATCTACGTGATGTGCTGGTTGAGGTTGTTCCCAAAACCAAAAGTTGGGCACAGTACTAATGCATTTATCTTCATGTGTCCCACTGGATGTGCGAGTGTTATTTTTGGGAGTAAGCAGGTGGCTTTTAGACCGAAATGCAGCTCTTACTGGCACGGCACTTGCACGTTCTATTTATAGCTCTTTTTCCATGGCTGGGCCATTTGTGGGGCAGAGTTCAGAAGCGTTGTGGCCTGAGGGGCTTCCTATTCCGAATATCGGCTAAACTGACACGACCGAAGAACGCTAAACAGAGCAATTAAGATGGGAAATTGCAAAATGGACAGAAAAACGTCTTTGGGGGAAGCAGTTCAGCATTTTAAGCAGTAAAAATGTGGATCAAACTGTGTACAAATGATGACTCAAGTCGAATGACACAAATGTACGAGCAGTTTTCACGGATCATGACACAAGGCGACTACTTTTCAACACTAAAACATTCGAAAATGTGTATTTTACTTCGGCCATTTTTATTTACATCGTGACAGAGTTGTAAATGTTTGACTTCTCTTTCTGTGTCTCTATCACAATTGTGCAAACTTGTGGATAAAAATGAATCAATAATCCTGTTACGCACACCTAGTTTAGGGTCTAATTTAAATACAGTAGGGGAAATCTTCAAATCGATTTATTACGAATTTCATTGGCTAACCAATGTGTCAACCATCTTTTGAATCGGTCACAATGAGAATAACTATTGTTGATCGTATTCTGAACTATCTAAACTTTGCAAGTGTTTTATGAACTGTGATTTTTGTGTGAACACCTTTTGTTAATTGTCTTTTCCGCCAAATAAACTGTTTTCATTCAGTTCATGTGTCTATTGACTTGAAAAGCGCTAAATAAATGCAGATCATTTCATTCCATTTCATATCCTTTGGATCACCTCAACGAAACACAACAAATATTCTTCATTGTTTTTCCTACCCTCTTTCCCAGTCTTTAAACATTTCCACTTGCCAGCTGCGATACATTATTTGTGTTGTTTTAAATTTACCGTAAATTCCAGACTATAGAGCGCACCTGATTATAAGCCGCACCCACCACATTTTAAGAGGAAAACCAATTTTGTACTTACACAAGCCGCACCTGTATATAAGCCGCATGCGCCCATATCAAAAAATGTAACACAAACACAAAATTAACCCAAACCCGACTTCAAGTCCCGCGATTGAAAGTAAATGTCCTTCATTAAAGTACACAGTACAAAATCAGAGCCGGCAAAATTAACAGAAAATGATACCGGTACTTAAGGTTTGATGCACACCTGCAGAGTCTGGGACCCGTTGAAAGTAATCCAAGGAAAAAAGTGTATATTTCCAAAGGTAAGGGTGGAAAAAATATATATCCACGATTGTCCGCCGCGTCCACAAACAGGTCTCACCTTTACCCCACTTCCCGTCACCCCGCGTTTGTTCCGCCCCTTCTTTTTCATTCGCCCGTGCAAAACATATCAGAATAAGTGTCTAAAATAAATACAAATAAATACATTACAAAAATATACAGTTGCAAATACATATTATACATGGTTACACATATCTACAAAGAAAGACGGTACACCGAGAGAGTTTTCAAAGCTTTAATAATAATAATATGACTTTTATCCCAAACGGTGCCTGTGACAGGGCAGTTAATGGTAGCAACATGCTAGCAACACGCTCGCAACACAGTAAACGGGTCTTTTAAAAAAACATACCGTACTTGCGTAAAAATCACGGTAAACCGTCCTCATCTTCCTCATGTGCCTTTCGTTTTGCATTTTGCATGATGAGGGTTTGTTTACGCTAATTTAATTCATGCACAAGCCAAGAAGTTGCAGTCTTCCTCGGCGCATATATTCCACCGTTCTAAATCTTACCTTTTGTACCCGAGCGCCGCTGGCGGGCGTTAGAAAAATTACATAAATTGGCCGCATCACTGAATAAGCCGCAGGGTTGATAGTTTAGGAAAAAAGTAGCGGCTTATAACCCGGAATTTACGGTAATCAAATAACACATTTTAACAATCTTGATTAGTCTGATTGTTGTATTCATCATTGTGTTGTTTTCATTGCTCTCCATTTCTCACTTTGATTCGGGATGGATTTGGATTCGCAAATCCAGCCAGGGATTCGCAATTAAAGGGGTTATTCAAACAAACCAACCCTTCCCACACACTTAATTACCACATTTAGCTTCTGCATTACTCGTCTTCGAGCAGCCCAGTTGATTTGCCAGCTATTGATGATCATCACGACTGCAACAAGGAATCCCCACGACGCCTCCCCTCGCCTGCGCCTTTCAAGAGTAGATCCCGATTGACTTTAAACAGTGCTAGTGCGCCTTTCGGAGTTTGCACAAAGACGTAATTAAAGCCCGTTTTATTTCCTTCTGATTCGCGCAGGACAAAACCTTTCAGGCAGACGTGCCTAACAAATGAGGTCGGACACGAGAAGGAAAGGAAAGAAAATGTGAGCTAACATTTGGAGCGTAAAGAGCAGTTGCCGCCGTGGGCCTAGATGCTTTTCAAGTTAAAAGCTTTGAGTCAATATTTATAGTCATCAGAAAAAAAAAGGAGAAAAAAAAAATCATCTCAAAGTTAAGTGCTGACTAATAAAATGCTGACTGCCCAGGAGTGAACTGAAAAAGAAAAAAAATGAGGGTAAAAAAATTGCATTCCCTGGGCGGGTTAAAAATACAAACACTATGTCCTAAAAAATTACTCTTATCTCGGTGCAGTCTTGGTGCCCCGGTTGTGTGTAAATAAACAGTGAAAGCAGAGGAAGTGGAAAAAAGATAACATAGGGCAGGAATTCCATCAAGAGGCAAAATGGGATGACTCATGAAGTTAAGTGACTTTGAGGTTATGCGGGCAAGGACAATAAGGAGCCTTGAAGCGCTGAGATTACAGAGCGCCAGCTGATGGAGCAAACTCGCGAGCGCTGCAGCCGTGTAGCCCGGGCTACTCCATCATTCGGAAATACACCGAGGATCCGCCAGCCTCCCCGTGGGGGTTCAGGCATCACATTAACAGCTCACCTGGCGGCAGAGGAACAACTATGTTTTCGTGGCTCGGCTGTGTACCGCGCAAGACTCGACACGAAGCAAACAACTGAACATGTGCCAGCTTGCCATGCCTGCTTCTGTCTTTGCGCCGTATCGGCATGTGTAACTGCGGTGTACCTGTCCCACCAAAGATCCACATTCATGCTGGACTGGATGATGAGGTTTTTATTACAGTTTGTGCAAATGAAATGAGTCACAACATTAGCTTCTCTGCTGGCTTTGATCTCTTTGATCTCGTTGGCAGCTCTCTCTGTAGACTGCCAACAAAACCTCCCGGTCACATGTCAGAAGCCAAAACTAAACCCTACCCTATACCAGCAGGTGGCACTGTTGGACTCATCATTGCAGGACACTTACCAAAAACTATACACATATTTCAGCAGGAGTTTCAATAAAACAAAAGTTATTATTACACCCGTTACACATGGTAAACAACATCCGATAAATACAGTCAGGTCCTTGTAACCTGAGAAACTGAAGATCAATAGCTGTTTCTGTTTGGAAGAAGGAAAGACTTTCCCTGGATTCAGTGAATCTTCTCACTGACACTGCCACTAAAGCTAGCTCATTTTAAGTCAGGGGTCGGGAAACTTTAGCATAACTGTCAACCTGTACGTTTTTGCCATACAAAGTACCGTAAATTCCAGAGTATAGAGCACACCTGATTATAAGCCGCACCTACCACATTTTAAGAGGAAAACCGATTTTGTTCATACACAAGCCGCACCTGTATATAAGCCGCATGCGCCCACGTTTAAACATGTAACACAAACACAAAATTAACCCAAACCCGACATCAAGTCCCGCGATTGAAATTAAATGTCCTTCATTAAAGTCCACAGTTCAAAAATCACAGCTGGCAAAATGAACGGAAAATGATACCGGTACTTAAGGTTTGATGCAGACCTGCAGAGTCCGGGTCCCGTTAAAAGTAATCCAAAGAAAAAAGTGTATATTTCTAAAGGTAAGGGTGGGAAAAATATATCAGATGAACACATTTACTCACGCAACTCCTTTTTCTTTAACCAACTTTTTACCCCCTCTTCTTTCCTTGTCTGTCCCTCACCTTTAGCGGTCCCCACTTAAACTCGGCACCCCGCGTTTGTTCCGCCCCTCATTTTTCATTCACCCGTGCAAAACATATCAGAATAAGTGTCTAAAATAAATACAAATAGATAAATTACAAAAATATACAGTTGCAAATACATATTATACATGGGTAACACATATTTACGAAGAAAGACAGTACACCGATAGAGTTTTCAAAGCTTTAATAATAATAATATAACTTTGATCCCAAACGGTGCCTGTGACAGCGCAGTTAATGGTAGCAACTAAATTGGCTGCATCACTGAATAACCGCAGGGCTGAAAGTTAGGGGAAAAAGTAGCGGCTTATAGTCCGGAATTTACGGTATGTTTATTATGCATATTAAGACGTTTACGACGTACAAGAAAATCTGTACGGAAAAATGTGAATTTGTCAATGATGGGTACCATCCGGTATACACCGATTATCACGAAACGGTAAATCAATCAAGTCAAACAAGTTCGCCGCGGTAGCCTCTATCTCGGTATCATTTTTTTTCGTTGCAAACGGAGCGAGCGGTTTGATGCTACTGTGCGCATGCGTCTGCTTAGAATCATCAAGTCGCAATGGCTGAACCTGAATTAAAACGCCGTACGTCATTCTGATCTGAAAACAACAGGAGAAGTTGATTGAGTAAATTGCTCAAATTCAGACGAACATTTCAGGAATCTTCGGGCAAATTTGGTCTGAAATAAACGGCGGCAAGTTCCAGAACATTTGGACGAACCTATTTAGTAATACCTCGTTGTATCGTGATTTACAATTTGTGGTTTCAATACTTTGTGGATTTTCATCCTGCATGTTCTGCAACATACAACACACACCAAATGCTATCACCGGGCAAGTTCCGGAGGGCTGTGTGTGTGTTGGGAGGGCGTGGATGTCCTTTAGCGTGACTATGAGAGGCTAGTGTATGCTGTCTGTCAAACAGCCGGGCGGACGCACAAGTTAATGTATTCACCCAAAACAAACTGCGAAGCACGGCGAGTGCGAGTATTTCACTTGTTCTACAATGAAAAGAAATTAAATTGGACCCTGAGAGAAGTCAGGAGAGCCCAACGAAATGTGGATCACCACCAGGTGCTTTGTGGATTGTTATCAGGTCTGTGAAGAGACCGGGGCAGCATTGGGAGATAAAGCGGGTCTGTAGGTCAGCTGCTATGAATCAGTTCTCACAAGCGGCGCCTGTCGAGCTTGTATTTCACCAACGCCAGATTTAGTAAATGGATTTTCTGGAGCTACAACTCGTAGGAAACTATTACATTTGTGAGGTCTGTATTTTAATTACGGAGACTGTCTCAAACCCAGGTATCCCTGATGCTAGCTACAGCCAGCCAGATGCTCTAACTTTCTTACAATGTTATTGTACCATTGTATAATGACAATAAAGACAATACATTTATCGAGTCAACTGCAATTCTGTCTCCTTTGTTTTTATTTGTAGATCTATAGTTGTTATTTTGTTAAGGTAGTATATATTATGTTATTGATACCTAAAAAAATAAATGCATGTTCCTACTTCACATGTGCGGTCCCTTCTCAAGGTTTGCTCATTTTCCTCATGTTGAGGTTTTTGAGTTTTTCCTTGCCCTCATGCAGGTTTTAGGTCAGGGGATGGTATAATAATAGTCTGTGGTTTGCAATAGTCTGTGCAGCCCTTTGAGACTGTCCCATCTCAAGGTTTCTTCATTTTCCTCATGTTGAGGTTTTTGAGTTTTTCCTTGCCCTCATGCAGGTTTTAGATCAGGGGATGTTGTCATAATAGTCTGTGGTTTGCAATCATCTGTGGTCTGTGCAGCCCTTTGAGACTCTTTGTGATTAAGGGCGTCACAAATAAACATGACTTGACATGTTTTGACTATCAAACGTAACCCCCGCGAAAAACAAGGCATCACTGTATATACTGTATATATTTTTCAAAGTGAACATTTGAAGTATGATGGCTAACTTGTCCCATCGTTGTTATCCCTTGATTAGGAAGTCGCAATGTGAAAATAATTTCCTTGATTTGCATGCAAATAGAAAATTTCCATCCAGGTCAATGAGTTTCTGAAAAAAAAATATTAAAACTAAAAACAAATACAGAGAGATTGGGAAAATTGCCATGGAAAAGTTCAATTGTTTTGTTTACATTCAGTCCTTTTAGCTAGGTTAAAACCAGCTTTACCCACATCGGTTTTTAAATGATGCTGGCTCCTCACACACTCAGTGTTCATTTTACCTCTGAAAAGTGATGAGTCCCAGGGACTCGCATGCTCAAAAATCTATGGGTCCCAACAGAGATCTATGGGTCCCCAAAATTTAGTGTTATCGAGGTTGAAATTGTAAATCGGTGACAAATATATAATAAAAATCTATATATTCATTCAATTCTAATCATCAAATTACTAATTCATTTTCTGCTTCAAATCATTGTTGGTAATATACTGATTAAAGGGATAACCACAAACCTATCTTTTTTTTCATTTTCTCCTTTTATACTTCCTTTTTTTCTCAACTTCTTTATACAACATCATAATTCGTAATATAATGCATCAAAGCAAGTGAGCCGTTTGAGAGCCGGCTCTCTTGAATGAGTTCAGCCGAAAAAGCCGGTTCTCTAAATAGAGACGGACTTTGCACCTCACAACTCGATATCGGCGTGCAGACGAAAACTCGAACCGCGAGACCAAAACAACATCTGCCGGATCCGCCTGACGAAAAGTTTGGAGTGCGGTAAATTTGTTTAAAAAAAAAAGTAATCGGGTAATGTCAAAGATAGTCATTATTAAGGCTCTTTGGTGGCTGTATTTACACAGATAAAATACATATATTGTTAAAAACTACATCGTGATAGCAGCTGGCAAGGTATTCACACGAGGCTCCTTGTTGGTTGAAAAAGGAAGAGAGAGAGAGCCCAAAGGGTGGGCGTGTTTTATTATACGTCAGTGAAAACAGTACACACATGAGCACGACTTCACAATAAAAGAATATAAGATTGATAAACGTACAAGAGATATAATAAGACTGATTATTGAAACGTTGTTTTATGTGTGTGTGTGTGTGAGAAAGATTGTTTTTGTATTTAGACATATAAAAACAAGTTATTTTGATTAGACAGAATTCTGAGAGATTTACATCCAAAACGGCCACCTTGACAGGTAATAATGACAATTTTGTGTCAAAAAAGTTGCGTCCCGGGGACGCACGTTGATTTGAGACTATGCGTCCCCAGCAAAAATGATGCGTCGAGGAAGGTTACGCTAATGCACACTACTAAGCACCAAAAGAAGATACTAAGCGTGTCCAAGTGTCTTCTTTTTTTAAACGGAACCAGTGCGAGGACTCAACCAGCAAGGGTCAGCAGTGAGTGCTGATGAGAAGGGCAGGAAGGGAACTCCAGATCACGGCTTCAAATAACAAAGTCACACCACAGGTGGTGTTCAGCTGCAGTGCTCCCCCCTGGCTCTCCACCCCACGCATGAGAGCATCTGTCATAAAAATGAATCAACTAATGAAACGGAAAAAGACTCCACGGGATGATCGTTTGGGGGGGGGGGGGATAAAAATGACGTTGATTAAAGAAAGAGACAGTTAAGCTTGTTTAAAGAAATACAACTACGGCATTCAACAAGAGTGACCATATAATAGGGAAGGGTGATAAGACTTCACACTTATGTGAGATAGCACTTTTACAGACTCAAATAAAAGGCCTGCCTCGCTACAAATTAAGCTGAGAAACACCCCACAGCAATGCCATTAAACAACATCGAAGTGAAAGTCAGAAGAACTCATCATTAGAATAGAAACCGCCATTTTTCTCTCTGGAAAATTCACCCAACCATAAAAAAGCAGCTAAGAAGTATGATAAAAGTTCCATTTACCGTAAATTCCGGACTATAGAGCGCACTTGATTATAAACCGCACCCACCACATTTCGGGAGGAAAAACGATTTTGTACATACACAAGCCGCACCTGTATATTAGCCGCATGCGAGCTGCGCACACATTGATATAACGCAATACAAACACGAAATCGACCCATACTCGATACTGTCCAAAAAATACAGCCGGCAAAATGAACGGAAAATGATACCGGTACTTAAGATTTAATGCAGACCTGCAGAGGCCAGGTGCCCGTTGAACGTAATCCAAGGAAAAAAGTGTATATTTCCAAAGGTAAGGGTGGGAAAAATATATATCCACTATTGTCGGCCGCGTCCACAAATACGTCTCACCTTTACTCCACTTCCCGTCAGCCCACATTTGCCCCACCCTTTCTTTCTCATTTGCTCGTGCAAAACATATCAGAATACAAAAATATACAGTTGCAAATACATATTATACATGGTTACACATATTTACAAAGAAAGACGGTACACCGAAAGAGTTTTCAAAGCTTTATTAATAATATTATAACTTTCATCCCAAACCATGCCTGTGAAGGGTAGCAAAACGCTACTAGCCACACGCTCGCAACCCAGTAAACAGCTCTGTTAAAAACACACCGTACTTGTAGTAAGCACGGTTAACCGTCCTCGTCTTCATTCTTATAACTGACGTCATCAAAGTTGCCTTCCTTTAATATGGGAAAGAGACTTTGTCAGATAGACTTCGTCCTCTGTTTCCTTCTCTATCGGACTGCTCGGTTGCGTTTAGCTTGAAAGTTGCGTCATGTGCCTTTCTTTTTGTAATTTGTATGATGAGGATATGTCTACACTAAATTAATTTGTGCACAAACTAAGAAGTTGCAGTCTAAATCTTACCTTTTGTACTCAAGCGCCGCTGGCGGCCGTTAGAAAAATTACATAAATTGGCCGCATCACTGAATAAGCCGCAGGGTTGAAAGGTTGGGAAAAAAGTAGCGGCTTATAGTCCGGAATTTACGGTAAATTTACCCTTGCTCACACTCAAATGCAAGCTAGACAATATAGACCTTCACTTGAAAGAAAGCAGGTGATTGTGTCTGTGCTTTTGCGACGTTGCTTTTTTTTCCCAGAAAAATAATATGTAAGTAAAAGTGCCTGTGGAGATTTGTGAATCTTCAACCTTTGATGGCTTTCCCATTAAATATCGTCTCTGTGGACCGCAGTGTCACTTGGTGATTCAATCACCCCATCCTTTTACATGCACATCAGAGTCTTGGTCAGGGTCGGGACCACCAAAAATCAATGCGCTGTTCTCTTACAAAATTACCACGTCGCTTCTTATTGATAGACTTGTATGTGATATCGATATATTTGCATTAGACAAAGTGAGTTGTAAACAGATTTTCTAACACTGACCCCGCAACTACTTTTACCATTAACACCACATCCGTCGAATCTCTATTGGATCGATGCTTGCAACAAAGGTACGGTATCCCTCACCGATAGACGGACAGATGGACTGATAAACTAAGCTATGGACAATCGGGTCCAACCATGGAAGGATGGATGGATGGAATGACGGATGAACGAATGGACAAATTGATAGATAGCTGTGCTAAGTGTTGTACAAATGTATGGAATGATGGATAGATTGATAGATAGATGTTTAAAGTGAAGGACGAATGGATTTTTACAATGTATGGATGGACTGATGGATGGATGTGCTCAGAAAAACTCTGTAAATGCAATTGTTGCTGATAGGACCATCTGATACTAGTGATCACATACCAGATAAAGAACCTTAAAGTAGTATTTGCCATTATATAAAAGAAAAAACGTATTAAGGGAAGAATTATTTTGAAATTTATAGCTACAGCCTTGAGAAGGAATGCTATGCACTAATGACATTGGTATGGGTCCAGCACAAAACACGTTTTTTGACTAGTAAAATAAATCATAATCGGTGTAAACATAGTTATCTACAGTATCTATCTTTTAAATGAAGATTTGAAATCCTTTATTACAGGCGGTGTCATATCAGAATATCATCCCTGTATTTGGTGTCAGGATTACTCATGACACTCATCTGTGCCCGCTCGTTTGGCGCCAGATGCTGCGGGTTACCTGATTGGTTCCCAGTCCTATATAAGCGAAGTCCTTTCACTCGCCTATTGTCGGTCTGTCAGGGAACCTCTGTTTTCACAAGGCAAGCATTTTTGACTCTGACTCCCGTCTGTCCTGTTTTGGCACCCGTTTTCCACTCGTCCGTTCCTGATTTCCCCGTTTGTCTCCTGCTCCGAACCGTTCTTTGACCCCGACCACGTTTTGATTTCCCGTCCCGGCTAACGACCTTTTTTCCGTCTAACTACGCTACGATCTCCCGCTCCGGAAGATCCACTTTGGCATTCGGAACACGCTCCGATCCCGGGAGCGGCTTGCTTCCCGCGTCCAGCGAGCACCGGATCGCTGGCGCTGCCTTTCCTCTATATTTCAGTAAACTTGTGAGTAACGTTACGCATCTGGGTCCTCCTTCTGTTCTGGTCGTGACATTTGGGTCTTTTTGCAGACAAAATATTATCATTGTGTTACAAGTCAATTCAAATTTACATGCCTTGACGGCCCGCCAACAAATAAAGTAATAAAATGAAATAAACACAATCCATCCATCCATTATCTGCACCGCTTATCCTCAGTAGGGTCGCGGGGTGATGGAGCCCATCCCAGCTGTCTTCGGGCAGTGGGCAGGGGACACCCAGAACCGGTTGCCAGCCATTCGTAGGGCGCACAGGGACAGATCATTTGCTTGCTCTCATCTAGGGACTTTTTGGAATTAACATGACATGCATGTTTTTGGAATGTGGGAGAAAACCGGAGTGTCCAGAGGAAACCCACGCAAGCACTGGGAGAACATGCAAACTCCACACAGGAGGTTCAATCTCATGACCTCAGAACTGTGCCGCACACGCGCTAACCACTGCGCCGCCTTGCTGCCCCTTGTAAACTATTTATCCATCCATCCATTATCCGCACAGCTTATTCTCAATAGGGTCGCGGGGGTGCTGGAGCCCATCTCAGCTATCTTTGGGCTGGGGACACCTTGAACTGGTTGCCAGCCAATCGTAGGGCACACAGGGACAGACAATTCGTTTGCTCATTCACACTTAGGGACTATTTGGACCGGCCATTCAACCTGACATGCATGTTTTTGGAATGTGGGAGGAAACCGGAGTTCCCGGAGGAAACCCACGCAAGCACGGGGAGAACATGCAAACTCCACACAGGAGGTTTAATCTCATGACCTCAGAACTGTGCCTCACACGCGCTAACCACTGCGCCACCGTGCTGCATAAACACAATGCTCCTCCTATTTTAAGTATTAAAAAAAACACCCTTGTGCAAAAAAACTATTCATTTCCAATGTATAACGATAAACGTAATAAACTGATGCGCAAATATATTGCTGCCTGTTTTGGATGATATCATCTTGACAGGCAAATATCCGCTCCTATGAGTCAACTTTATTCATCGCAGGGCATGCAAAGTTGCAAAATTATTAAAAAAGCTAAATCTTAAGTCAGCAATTTCCTTAAAAAAGTGTGTATCTTGGCAGCACATCTCGCAGGGAGATGACTCTCAATTTGTGGTTGACGTATTTGCAAAAGATCAATAAGAGGAGAAAAATCATAAAAAAAAAATGACAAGCCCATCTGCTCTCCACCACAAATACGTTTGGCCTTTAAGGCGGCGGCAGGTATCAAGGGTGTTTAGTTTGCAATTTGCGGGGATTTCATTATTGCTGACAATAAACACAGGACGAAGGAAAGAAAAAAAAAAGGAAAAAAACCAAGCAAGCCCGAGCAGTTATCGCAGACGTCAGACGTTATACTGCAGGGATCATCTCCATTTTTGCATTTGGCCTGATTACAGCAATTAATAATCTGCAGACTACATGTCACGTACAAAAGCCCAGCATTCCTGACACGGCGTGCGCTGATGAAACGAGCGGAAAACACTCCGAGTGAGCGTAAGTAATTTTGCTCCGGTTTATACGCAAACAATGTGAAGAGCCGCACAGAGCCAGCCTTGCTCAAGTAAACAAAGACAACATCGCATTTTCTCATTACCGAGATGCATGAGGGAGGCCGTGGAAGAGAAATTAGCGCCCAGAACTGCAAGGAAAGCAAAGCAACCAGGTCATCTGCCTTCTTCGGCACCCGCTGTTGTTTTTTGGGGCGCGTTAAGCTAATAAAAAACACACACATAGGTATAGAATAAATAGAACTTCTATAGAAATCCGACAAGGAAGGTTACATAACAAATGCCCACTATGCTCACAACAAAGCATTTTGATGATGCGGGAAAAAACACGCCATTGTGTTAATACTTCAACGGCTTAAGAAAGGTTTTTATGGTTACGGAGAAATGAATCCAATTCATGTGTAAGTGAGTGTTACAATACGGTATATGATGTTGGGGAAAAACATTTCTGGAATTTTAATGATTGAGGTCCAAGCTTCTGCTTTAGCCTAGCATGTTTACTTCTAATATGCAAGACATTCAGTTGATTGACAAATGTAATATCACCCAGAGTGACTCAGTCAAAAATTTAAGTGTCATATTTGACCCCGATCTGTCCTTCCAAACACACTTTAAGAATATTACTAGAACAGGTTTTTTCCATCTTCGCAACATTGCTAGAGTTCACCCTATGATACCTCCCGTCTCGATTACTGCACTACTCTCGGGTCTCCCAAAGTCCAAAATCAAGAGCCTTCAGCCGGTACAAATAATGCAGCAAGGTTGCAGTCTGGTCATCCTGGAAGGGGGATTACCTCATATGTGGTCCCTTCTCAAGGTTTCTTCATTTTCCTCATGTTGAAGTTTTTGAGTTTTTCCTTGCCCTCATGTAGGTTTTAGATCAGGGGATGGTGTAATAATAATCTGTGGTTTGCAATAATCTGTAGTCTGTGCAGCCCTTTGAAACTCTTTGTAATTAAGGGCGGCACAAATAAACATGACTTGACTTAATATAAGGGTTAAGATTCAGCAAGCCACCGTCCTCCAGAGGGCGCCAACAGGAGGACAAACTGGAGGACCCCAAACGTGTATCAAATCACCCACACCTGACTCTCATGAGAACAAAGTATTTAAGGACTGACCGACAGCATAGGCTGTCCGATTGTTGTTTGCATTTGATGTACCTGAACTCCTACCTGTCGTCGATCTATTTTGGACTTTTCGAACTCTGCCAGTGTTTAGTATTTTCTAGACATTTTTTGTCATTGTATTTATTGATCTGTTTTTGACTGCAAAAAAAAGAATTTATTAAGAAAATAAACGCTTAAAATTATTTTAAATATGTTTCTGAGTTTAAATTCACCAAAGACATCTTAATATGATTAAGTATGTTTATAAGTTGTTAAAATATAGGGCAGCATTAGCTCAGGATCAAAAGGTCGCAGGTTCGATTCCCGGCTCCTCTGTGTTATATGTCGAAGTGTCCTTGGGCAAGACACTGAATCCTTAATGGCCCCGGTAGCAGGTAGGCTACTTGCATGGCTGACTACCTATTGGTGTGTGAGTGTATGTGTGAAAGGGTAAGTGTGAAGCACATTGTAAAGTGCTTTGGGAGGTATTCATTGACTTGAAAAGCGCTATATAAATGCAGACCAGTTACCATTTAAAATAATTTTAAAGACAAATAATATGATGGGAAAAATATTATATACAGTGATATAGTTTAATACCAATTTTTAATAAAACAAAACATATAAAATATTTTTTATAAATTAAAACAAAACATGAAAAAGGAAAATTAAATTCTCAATTTAGCAATAGGGCAGGTTGCAGATTTTTTTCTCATTTTATGTACTTTTCTTACTACCCTAAAAACGAGTCTTAAAATAATACTAATCGAGCAACATTTTCTGCTATTTTTAGGAAAATTCCAAAACAAAAAATATTAACTACATTATTATAAAATATCCTGGAAAAGTATGTCAAAATAGAGTAAAACAGGGCGAATACTAAATAAATAGGCAAATTTATTTTTTTGTGAAATATCATTTTAATTGATTATTAATTAAATGGAAGTTGGTAGATATTTGAGTGTGTTTTTCTATTTTTTGGTTTTTGATGATTTTATATGATGATTATTTTTTAAATGAAATATGAAAAATAAATAGTTATGTTTATTTGTATAGCCCTTTATCACAAGGAGTCTCAAAGGGCTGCACAGACCACAGATGATTGCAGACCACAGACTATTATGACACCATCCCCTGATCTAAAACCGACATGAAGGCAAGGGAAAACTCAAAAACCTCAACATGAGGAAAATGAAGAAACCTTGAGAAGTAACCGCACATGAGGTCATCCTCTTTCCAGGATGACCAGGCTGGATGTTGCAATAACAAATGATACACAGATATTGTCAATATGAAATATAGGCCATTTAGAATCTATAGAATTAAAAATAAATACTATAAAAATATTACAAACAAATAATAATTTGTTTCAGGATCGTGCTCTTAGCTTGAGGAAGAGCGACAGAGATCGCATACCATTTCATACGTTTTTCGATCATTTTAAATTGTGTACAGGAAAGAGAAATGGAAAGACCTTGGCTACTTCGGCTCTAATCTGGATCATCAGGCCAGTGGTAGCAAAATCATCGTAGATTTCTAGTATTGTTGCTATATCCTACATAGGTTGCTGTTTATAAATAACATTGTGTGTGTTAAGTTTATTATCGCTTAATAAGAATATTTTGCTGCCATTAATAAGGGGAACAATTGGTTGCAGGTGACAGGTACGTAAGCACTTACTGTAAACTTAAAATTAAAGTTACTGTAACTTTAAATCGGGTACACACGACAAAACCATACAGCACAGTTTTTTTAAATATATTTTTGTCTGTAGTATTTTGCAAATTGGACGAGCTGATTCTGGCAGTTAGCAGTCACAAGCAATGAGTGGTCTTGAGCAATGTTCCCTGTAATTTTCCACGGGTCTGAGCGGTCACACAAATTCGGTGAGCAACGCTTGAAACAACAGTGAGCAACGGCAATCCCAAGTGTGGCAACTAATCCATTATCAAACATGTCCAAAACTTGACATCACATTACATTTTGCTGAGTTTCCGGCAATGCAAGAAAAAATTTCACTTTTGAATGAATTGATTAATGTATTATTGCAAAGGTTTTACGGCCTTCAAACGTCATTTGTTTTTACAATTCTTTCACAAGATTTCCATTTATTTTTTTCCTGGTATCTTTTGTCGCATAATACTAACATTTTTGGGAGCTTATTTAGTCAGTTACACGATACAGAACTGTATTTAATCACATTTTTTAGTGGAAGTACAATGTTCGCAACAAGATTGACTTGATATAATTGGAAATTATTTGAATGCAACACAAACTTTTTCTATTTTTTTTTAATTCTTTTAAAAAAATCTCATTGCGTTTTTTTTTTCCTAGCTGTTACTTTTTTCTTTTTCTTCTCTATTTACTTTTTTTTCTTTTGTTACTTTCTTTTCTTTTTTTCTGGCTTTTTCCTGAATCTTTTCATTCTTTTTTCTCTTCCTTTTGTTTCTTTTTTTCTCAGCTCTTCACTACTCTTCACTACTTCGTTCTTTTCCCCCCTTCCTTTAAGTCATTTTGTGCACAATTTTACATAATATTTGGTCGTGTAGGGATTAAAGAAGCAAAATCAATCTGAAGAGCCGTTTGGGACCCGAAAGAGCCGGTTCTTTTTAGTTTGCCGAGCCAAAGAAGCCGGTTCTCGAAAAACTCTACTGACTTGACTCAACTTCGTTCTACTTCGACCTTGACTTCAAAATACCGCATTTAGAAAACAGCGTCAGGGGAACCTGTGTATTTTGACCTTCGTGCACTGTAACTTTGACTTAATTCGCTTCTTAATTAGCAATTTGGAACCCTGATTTTTGTGAGCTGGCTAGATTTTCTTGTGCGCGGAAAAGCTCTGGGTAGTGCACAATTGCGCACACACGCAGCTTAGAGGGAACATTGGTCTTGAGTGGTCTATAGTGGTAGCCTTTGGGACTGCTCATGAACTAGATTGCCCTTTGTATAGCCAGAAACATTTTTGTTGCCAATAAAACCAGAATACCGAAATTTTTGGATAAAGAGCTACCACTGTATTGTAAAGGTTCACCCTGAAAAAATCCACCATAAAATTTACAGAAAGCAAAAACCTTCACTGAACCAAAAACATTCATTGTGAAAGATCAAAACACACTTTTTTTTTAAATCAATGAAGAGCGACGTTACACTATTTTGTTTCACCTTTGCATAAATGCCACAATGTTGGAGAGGAGCTAAAAGTCACATCAGATCTTCTTAGGTAAGCCAAGCTGACATTTATCCCCATCACACATCAGCGTGGAAACTACAGCTGAGCGAAAGTGAGCCGTGCACAAGCCAGCTCTGTTACGCAGGCATAGAGACACCCACTGCATCATTGATCTCGGTCATAAATCAGCCCTCTGCTCTACCCCACTACTTTTGCTCTAGTCCCGGCAGAACACATGACATCTCATTACGACGTAAAGCCGCACGGAAATTACCTGGAGTCCGAGGCTTTAATGACGCACAGTTTTTCTTTATTTTATTTATTATTTTCGTGGACAATATCTCTGTATTATTTGTGATTGCAACATCCTTTGCTGTCTGGTAATCCTGAAAGGGGGATGCCACATGTGCGGTCCCTTCTCAAGGTTTCTTCATTTTCCTCATGTTGAGGTTTTTTGAGTTTTTCCTTGCCCTCATGTTGGTTCCAGATCAGGGGATGATGTAATAATAGTCTGGAAAATAGTCTGTGTAATAACCTGTGCAGCCTTTTGAGACCCTTTGTGATTAAGGGCTATACAAATAAAAATGACTTGACTTGACTTGAGCAAAACTTGATGATGTATCAATGCAAGTGGAAGTTTATGCAAGAAGAGGGCATCCTGTATATATAATGATAAGTGAGCTACAACTCACATGCTCATATTAAGACTACGTTCCTGCATGCAGCGTGCATCAGTCAGAGCTCATATCAATTAAATATACAGTAATGATCTATCTATCTACCTTGGTCATATCCCTAAAGAGGGCTGATCGACAGCAAGACAAACACATAAAGTAACAAAAAAAATAAAAAAGGGGGAAAAAAATATCAAAAAACGCACACAAACATTTTTGGACCATGGCCATCCCAATGCCCACACACCCAAACAAGTTAAGCACCTCGGCTCCCAAGACAGTCATGCATTTGTCCCTCCAGATGAAACCTGACACAAGAAAGCGGCCATGTCATTCGGGTAAGGGTGACAAAACACTCTCTTTTGTTCAACAGCGGGGCCCGACAGCTTTCACTGGTTTACCCCTGCCGCATCATACAAGGTACCCTGCCCATCCCCTTCTAAACATCCCACTATCCTTTCACTTCACCTCTCCACTCATTCCTATTACCAACAAGAGGTCTAGCTTCCACTAGATTTAGACCTCTTTCCTGCAGTGCACTCATAACACCACCCATCCACATCAATTGTGTCCCTCCTATTGGTCTCCTTCCATTTACTTCTGCTCTGTAGATCCTCTTCAACATTCGCTCCTCATCCATCCTCTCCATGTGTCCAAACCCACCGAGTACTCTCTTATCCACACGCTTGCTCAGTTCCACTACTACTCCAGTTCTGTTTCTCACAATTTCTTTCTCAATCTATCCAATCTTGTCACTCCTAACATACACCTTAAACACTTCATCTCAAATAAATTTAATTTCCTTCTCAAAGTAATAATAGATTACCAACATTGGGCACTATTGTTTTATTTATATTTTACACACATGAAATACATTGATGTCAATATTCAGCATAGAGTACAAAGCTATTCAACTATATGTTAGGTTTGAACTATAGTAGACCCTTAAAATAAGGAGAGAGGACGTCAATGGATTTAGAAGTGCAAAGAAGGACAGAGAGAGGAGCATTTAGATAAGACAATTCTATTACGTCTCCAAGCCTTCTCTTGAGCCACCTTTTTATAGAATTTTCAAGGTTACAAAAAACAAATAAGCCCTTGGGGGGGTTATCAAAGAATGGCAACGTGATCGGCCAATAGCGACAATGATGCAATAGTCAAAATGTGGAACTGGCATCCTATTAAATCTCCTTTGCACTTGTTCGTTAATAAAAACAGAATAAACATATCACTATATTTTTAACTTGCTTTTCTCAATAAATTAGAGATCACACAGAAAATAAAATGAGAAACTTACTTGATATAAAGGACAGCAAAAAATATCTTACCATAGCTTTAAATTATTTTATTAAATAATTAAACGTATTACCTAAATATGGTGTCTGTAACTTCTAAATATTATAATTGCTGATGCCATCTTCTGGCTGAAATCCTCATTGCAGCTCTGTCAAGCTGCTTTTGTGTCTATTTCAGACGCGCTTGAATGATCTCTTCTTTTTGGGGTTTTGGGTTGGCATTCGGACTGTATCTAAGACAGTTATTGTCTTACTTTTACAATTTTCATCCTAGAATAAATCAAACAACGAGCACCAGCGTTATCGCTCTTATCTTGGTTTGAATGTGTTTTATAGAGGAGAAAGAAAAGCTGCTATCTGCCTTTGTCTTAAAAGAAATAAGATGAACAAGTTAAATAAACAAAGAACCCACATCAGGAGCTAAATTATCTAATTAGGCAAATGGCATATTGTTTTTTCTCATTCAAAATATATTTTCATTATTGAATGGAAACTACACTGCAAAAAATACATTACAGTGGAACCTCGCTAGTTCGCGGTTCCACTTTTGCGGGTTCAGAGCTTCGCGGGTCTAAAAAATATACCTTACCTTCTCAATAAAAGCATTTATTGACTTGAGCAAGCGCGAGCTTATGTCAACTAAGGACACGGTGTGGACACTCTTATTGTGAAGGGGAGGGGGAGGCCCTGACACAATGCTTAGTCATTGCCGCATCGCTCAAACCCCCCTTCAGCTCCTCCCACCTCACCCCCTTCTTATGTGGCGCTCAGTTTATCAAGGAGGGAACTCGGCGACGCGACGTAAGTATATTCTCTTCTGTCAGATTTGAAGTTTGACTTTATTATACCAAAAGCGAGCGGTTGTTTGTACTACCTAAACACGGCTAATTGTGTGTGGTTTCGTGTATTTGTTGTAAAAGCCGTTCGATGCTACTAGCTAAAGTATGTTGTTATTGTCAGAAGGTAGCTCTTTCACTTTCATTATAATAAACACAGACCATTTTTTTAACTGTTGTTTCTCAAAACGCTTCACAAACACTCATCAAATATCACATTTTCACTGTTTTTCTTTTCAATATGTAACCGGTAGTGTTAACAAGCGAAATAAAGCGAAATTGCCGCTACTTCCCGGATTTTCAGCTTTCGCGGGTGGTCTCGGTCCCCATTAACTGCGATAACCGAGGGATTTCTGTATTTCCCCATCGACAGAAAATAGTGCTCATTTACGTGCTAAATTTCTTATTTTACAAAATGAAAGAGGTAGAAATCACGCTCAATTTTGCTAATTTTAAGTGTTATTTATTCCATTTATATTATTTGTACTTAAATATATTCACTACTGCAGAGGTCGCTAACATTTCTTAAGCTGAAAGCAACTTTTTTGTTCCTGATAAGCAGAGGAGCAAGAGAAGATGCAAGGACAGAGTAAGCAGATTACATCCATCCATCCATTATCTGCATCGCTTATGCTAAGTAGGGACGCGGGGGTGCTGGAGCCCATCCTGGCAATCTTTGGGAGTGGGCAGGGGACACCCTGGACTGGTTGCCAGCCAAAGAGACATTCTAGACACCCAGGAAAATTAGAACCAGCCAATTAACCTGACATGCATGTTTTTTGGAATGTGGGAGGAAACCGGAGAGAACAGGGGAGAACATGCAAACTTCACACAGGGAGGCTGCGGTAGCTGGACTAGAACCCTGAACCTCTTCACCAGGGGGCGCTAACAACCCAGCCACCGTGCCGCCAGCAGATGAGATCTATCTATCTACCTTGGTCATATCCCTCGAGAGGGGTGACCGACAGTGATACAAACACATACAATAACAAAAAAAAAAAAAGGGAAAAAGTAGCAAAAAAACACACACAAACTTTTGTGGACCATGGCCAACCCACATGCCCAAACACCCAAACTAGTTGGGCACCTTGGCACCTAAGTTGGTCATGCTTTCGTCCCTCCAGATGAAACGGGACACAAGAAAGCGGCCATGTCACTCGGGTCAGGGTGACACAACACACTCTTCTGTACAGCAGGGCCCAACAGCTTTCACTGGTTTACCCCTGCTGCATCATGCAGATGCCCTGCCCATCCCTTAGAATGCGCCCAAACATCCCACTATCCTTTCACAACATCTCTCCACTCCTTCCTATCACCAACAAGAGTTCTAGCTTCCACTAAATTTAGACCTCTTTCCTGCAGTGCACTCATAACAGCAGATGACATAACAGCTATAAATCCAAGGTTCAAACAGTTAGGCATTAGACATGCCGTGGCAGTGCTTAAATCACAGGTTTCAAACAGGCGGCCCGCGGGCCATATTAGGCCCGCTAAGGGATTGAATCCGGCCCGCGAGACAACACTCAGAGAAGCGCAAGGGAAAAACAAGCTGCAGGTTGAAATATGTCCACTTGATGTTGCCAAAGCCAGGTGCCTCACACAAAGACAATGTACTTGTATATCTCTCTCTCTCTCTCTCTCTCTCTCTCTCTCTCTCTCTCTCTCTCTCTCTCTCTCTCTCTCTCTCTCTCTCTCTCTCTCTCTCTCTCTCTCTCTCTCTCTCTCTCTCTCTCTCTCTCTCTCTCTCTCTCTCTCTCTCTCTCTCTCTCTCTCTCTCTCTCTCTCTCTCTCTCTCTCTCTCTCTCTCTCTCTCTCCACCCCTTTTCTCCCACTCTGTCTCTGTCTCTTTCACTCTCTTTCTGTCTCTCTTTTTCTCTTCCTTTGTTGCTTTTTGTCTCTTTTTCTCTCTGTGTCATTTGAACTTCTTTTGCTTTAACTTCATTTTTTCCTTTTCTCTCTTTTCTCCTCTCTTCCTACCCTTTGCGCTTTCTTTTCTCTTTTCTCTCCTTCTGTCTATTTCTCTTTGGATTTCTTTCTTCCTCTCCCTTTCTTTTACCCCTCTCTCACGACTTTTAATCTTTTGATTCTCACGCTCTCTCCCTCTCTCTCTTTCTTTCTTTGTCCCGCCCTCTCTCCTTCTTCCTCCCTCTTTCTCCCATTTCTTTATCTCTTTTTCTTTCTCTTTAATCTACTAGTCCGGCCCCCGACAGAATGTTGGTTCCATCGTGTGGCCCCTGAGTTCAGATGAGTTTGACACCCCTGGCTTAAATAAACGGCTTCGATCCCGGGAAGGGGCAGTAGCGCCGAAGCTTTGCCACGGAGCCAAAAGAACAGGGGGTGTGATGACGCGGCGGGGAAAGTGTAAAGTAAGCTATTTTTAGTTGTGTATTTCTCAGACACCCATACTATGAAATCAACTTTTTTTTCAATGTTTTTCTATTGTATGTAATGTAATACGCATGCGCAGTGACCTTTCAATAAATACGTCTGCTGACCAATGTTCCCTGTAATTTTCCACCGGTCTGAGCGTTCACACAAAGTCGGTGAGCAACACTTGAAACAACAGTGAGCAACAGCAATCCCAAGTGTGGCAACTAAGTCAATATCAAACATGTCCAAAACTTGACATCAAGTTACATTTGCTGAGTTTCCGGCAATGCAAAATTATTTTTCTCTTTTGAATGAATTGACTCATGTACTATTGCAAAGGTTGTACGGCCTACAAACGTCGTTTGTTCTTACAATTCTTTCACAAGATGTCCATTTCTTTTTTTTTTCCTGATATATTTCGTCGCATAATATTAACATTTTTGGGGGCTCATTTAGTCGGTCGCAAGATACAGAACTGTACTTAATCAACTGTTTTAGTGGAAGTACAATGTTGGCAACAAGATTCACTTGATATCATTGGAAATTATTTGAATGCAACACAAACTTTTTCTTCTTTTTTCCGTTTTTTTTCTACTTTTTTTTTAATTCCTTTAAAAAAAATCTCATTGTGGTTTTTTTTTTGTTACTTTTTTCTTTTTGTTTTCTATTTACTTTTTTCCAACATTTCTTTCTTTACTTTTTTTCTGGCTTTTTTCTAAATTTTTCCTTCTTTTTTTCTCTTCCTTTTGTTTCTTTATTTTCCTCAGCTTTTCACTACTTTTTCATTTTGGTATTTTTTTCTTTTTTGTTCTATTCCCCCCTTCCTTTAAGTCATTTTGTGGATAATTTTACATAATATTTGGTCATGTTGAGATTAAAGAAGAAAAAACAACCTGAATAGCCTTTTATTTCCCGAAAGAGCCGGTTCCTTTTAGTGAGCCGAGCCGAAGAAGCCGGTTCTCGACAAACTACTAACTTTAATCAACTTCGTTATACTTCGACTCGACTTCAAAATACCGCATTCAGGACACAACGTCAGGGGAACCCGTGTATCTTTACCTTCATGCACTGTAACTTTGACTTAAGTCGCTTCTTAATGAGTAATTTTGAGCCCTCATTTTTGTGCGCTGGCTAGTTTTTCTTGTGCGCTGAGAATGTGCGAGCAGAGCGCAATTGCGCACGCGCGCAGCTTAGAGGGAACACTGCTGCTGACCCAGATGTGGGAGATCGGCCTGGGCGGCCAGGCAAGATGGCAGCCGGGCCGGGCTCCTACATTCGCAAAGTACATTTAAACTTTTTAAATGCCTTTAACTTGAATATTTTTGCCAGCAATGAGTTTATATCTGTGCAGCACGGCAGCGCAGTGGTTAGCGCGTGTGCGGCACAGTTCTAAGGTCTTGGAAACCTCCTGTGTGGGTTCAAATCCAGCTACTGGACTTCCTGTGCGGAGTTTGTATGTTCTCCCCGTGCTTGCGTGGGTTTCCTCAGCGCACTCCGATTTCCTCCCACATTCCAAAGACATGCATTTCAGGTGGATTGGCCGGTCCAAATTGTCCCTAGGTGTGAATGAATGAGCAAATTGTCTGTCCCTGTGTGCCCTGCGATTGGCTGGGAACCAGTTCAGGATGTCCCCTGCCAACTGCCCGATGATTGCTAGGATGGGCTCCAGCACCCCCGCGACCCTACTGAGGATAAGCGGTGCAGCTAATGAGATGAGATGAGATGAGATAAGTTTATATCTTTATAAACTCTGACAGAAAGTTAAAAAAAAACTGAACACCTGATCTAACAGGACTGAAAACGGGTGTTTCAGTCAAGCCTGGAGAACGCGACATCGAGAAATACTTAGAGAACGTATAACAAAGGATTTATTTCCCTTTCTCTTTTGGTGTCGGGCTTCCCATAGTACCCGCATTAGGCCCTTTAAACGGCGACGACGTGTTTGTTGGAAAGGCTCTTGCATCAGGCCTGTTTGTTTAAGCGGCGAAATGACGCTAGAGACAAAGCCCGCCCGTCTCTGCAGACTGCTTGGATAGCGCCCGGCGTTGCCAACAACACAGGCAGGCGGGCGGGGCTCCCTGTAACCTCTAACCCGTCTTTCCTCCCTCCTCTTTGGGAAATCCACAACGCTGAGCCTCGCTGATCGTTCCGACATGTACAGCAGAGTCGTAAATACTCCCAGAGAAGCCCGGCTTAGTCTGCGGGAAAGGATCGTGGGTAAAACGCTAACGCCGCGAACGCACTGGCCGACGTTCGACTCACACGTGGTAGAAAAATCAATAACACGGGGCCGGACTAGGTTATCGATGGCTTGGCTGGGGGTCTTTTCGAAGGCTCACGATTAAAATAGGATTCAGGGATGTAGGAATTGATTAGGAAACAATAATGGAAGATTTTTTATTTCTTCAATATATGTTTTCCTTCACTTCGATCTTTTGTCGTGTTTATCAACTAAAATGAGTGGAGAGGTGTTGGAAAAGGATAGTGGGATGTTTGGACGCGTTCTAAGGGATGGGCAGGGCACCTGTATGATGCGGCAGGGGTAAACCAGCGAAAGCTGTCGGGCCCTGCTGTTGAACAAAAGAGTGTGTTGTGTCATGGCCGCTTTTTTGTGACCCGTGTCATCTGGAGGGACGAAAGCATGAACAACTTGGGTGCCGAGGTGCCTAACTTGTTTGGGTGTTTAGGCATTTGGGTCTGCCATGGTCCCCCAAAAAATTTGTGTGTGTTTTTTGCTACTTTTTCCCTTTTTTATTTTCTTTGTTATTGTATGTGTTTGACTTGCTGTCGGACACCCCTCTTGAGGGATTTGACCAAGGTAGATAGATAGATATAATTGGTTAAAAAAGAAAGAGAAAAAAAAAAAAAAATATTTCCACTACAGTTTATTTAATATGGGGAAACTCAGGCGGACTGGAAAGTAGGGCTGCATGATTAATCGAAATCTAATCAATATCATGATGTGACGTAGTGTGATAGTCATGGGTTTATTTACTTTTTGATTTACAAATGTATTTATTTTTTATTCAAATTATATTTTTCACCCTGGCATTTTAGCTTTTATTTATCTATTTGTCAATTTTTGGGGGGTTTATTTAATGTATTTCAATAAATAGTGTTTTATACATGTACAGATGCTCCCCTACTTACATATATATATATATAAAACAGTAGATACGATGGTTTTTCCTAGTAGAGGACAGTACTGTACTTTCTTTTGAAATTAAGGTGGAACAAGAAAGCATGATGCGGTTGAGAAAATGGTCGGAACGCTTTTTCTCGGCCACTTTTTACCACGGAGGAGGAGTTCTTGAAGCTCATCATCCAATAGTAAGTTAAACTCAACTTTATTTATCTTTATAAAGTAAATTATTTTATGAAATATTTATTTTTCAGTACAAAACAATACAGGTTACTTATACAAGCCTTAAACATACATATATAAACCTTAAACATGCATTCCATGCAAAATATAGCACCGAAGCAACTTACCAACAAATTCAACTTACAAACGAACCTCCGGAACCTCGTTTGAAAGTAGGGCAGCGTCTGTACATATTTTGCATTGCATTTTTTTAAATATCATTATTCATGTATTTATAAATGTATTCATTGTCTCCCTATTCATATTTTTTTTAGATATTTTTTGATTTTATTTTTGCGTGTATTTTAAGTTTTACAGTACATGTTATTAACCATTTTCTAGGTTTTTTTTTTATTTATAGTTTAGCAGGTGGGGAAAATGGTAGGTCAAAAAATGGAGCCACCTGGAAACACCACAACCATTCCCTGGTTTAAAAAGTAAATTTAACTCACAAAATAAATGCTGAGTGAGTAAAATGTTGCACTTCCAGGACCTTGTACCTCAAAAGTCTGTCTGTGATCTTCCCGCTAAAGTTTCTACCGTGCATCGGATTCTCCCCGGACACTACTTGTGCACACAGCATGAATAATAATAATGAATATCTTTATTTCAAGAGTTAAGAGGGCAGAGGCCAGTTTACAAGGTTGGAGAAGTAAACAGAAGCGGGGCAGGGGTTAATATCCCGACATGTTTTGCCCTCTAAATGAAAAAGGCAACCCACGTCTCTATTGACAGACTGGAAAGCCAAAGCTCCGAACGGTCACTCGAGCAGAACAACTACACCTATTTTCTTACGCAACCTACTGCTAAAAACCTGCCGGCAACGTTTATTTCATATGTATGCATGGTGAGGAAATGTATGTGGTTTGACCTTCTCACTCACTGACCTTGTCAATTTTGTATTCCAGAGTATTTTTCGATTTACAATCTCAGTACTTGACCATAATTTGTTTAGATCCAATGTTCAATGTTTGTTCGTTTTCCTATACAAAGTAATTATTTTTATACGTTCCGATGCATGAAAAAAAAAGACAAACAGGGAAATAGAAAGTCTGTATACCTTATCAAGGCCAAATTCAAGCACTTTTAAGGACTTTCAAATCCATTTCAAAAGCCATATTCAATTTCTCCGGTACCATTAAAAGAAGAAATCCGGTGTGAATCATGTATTTTGCTAAAGATCCTCAAATATGTTTGCGATTTACATGTGGCATTAAACAAGGCATATCATTTGTAGATCTTGAGTAAATTGGGAATGTATTTGTGGATCTGAACAATATGTTTGTAAATATTTTATATAGGTGATGGGTAAAATGCCGATAATATGTAGCTTACAATTTCAGGTGCAGGAAGTTATTCCCATGACTATTTAACACTGAAAACGCTTAATTAATGCATAGTCCATATCAAAAGTCCATAATTGATACGTAACCACTCCGGCAAAGCACATTTCGTAGTGTTCTGCTAAGGTGAGCATGCACCCGTCCTCTTGGGCACAATGCCATACAAACTAATCCTGGCTGCCGTTGATCATGAGAAGAAATGCAATGGCAAAGCGAAGCCGCCAGAGAGCAGTGTCGTTGTCATTTTAAGCAAACTTATTGTGAAGTATGGCAACAATTTCAAGCATTTACAAGGATTTCACAAAAAAATACAAGCACTTTTTAATCCTTGAAAACACAACACAAAAATGTAAGCATTTTTAAGTATTTTAAGCACCCGGACGAACGTTGTTATTAACAACAACCATAAATATCTTCAGTATCAATAAAATGTAACCATAATTCCCTATATGTGTAGCTAATTGTAATGATTACCGATGTGAATCACCTGTACCCGCTCCTTTGGCGCCAACTGCCTCGGACTCTGATTGGCTCCCTGTCTCTATTTAAACCCACCCCTATCTGTCCCCTTTTGTCAGTCCGTCTGCGAAGCTCAGTTAACACTAGGGAAGCCTTTTTCGACCTTGACTCCCACCTGTTTTTGCTCCTGTCTGTCCCCCGGCTTCAACCAGTTTTTGATCCTGACCAAGTCTCCTCTCCCGTCCCGGCTTTCGACCTCTTTTTGTCTCCGATCATGCTTTTGCTCTCCTGTCCCGGCAACTGACCTGTTTTCCGTTCCCAACACAGCCATCGCTCGCCACGGAAGTCCCACTTCCGCGATCAGAGGGACCTGCTTCCCGCGTCCAGCAATCACCGGATTGTAGACGCAATCCTTTCTCTTTCTTCTAATCAAACTTGTGAGAAACGCAACGCAAGTGGGTCCTGTCTCCGTTCTGGTCCCGACAGATAATAAATATCAAACATAATAAAGATTAAAAACCTTAGACAATTTTAAGCCGTTTAAAATGGCAGACACTCGTTTACCATTCTCGTATTTGGCTACAATCTCCGCCGATCTCTCTTGGCACAAAAAAAACAATAAACACACTAGATTACAATTCTATACAAACGACTGCCGATATCTTTTGAAATGATGCTAAACGATCAGGCTAGTTTAGCCAAGATGGCCGTTCATCTCAATGGTGTTCAGGTTTTGTTCAAGTACGGATTTTTCATTTGAATACCAAAGCAAAAAAATGACTTCTGTCACGGTTGCCATGGCGGCCAATTGGTCCCCGCCGCGTGGCGCCAGATTTTGTCACGGTTGCCGCGGCGCCCAATTGGCCCCGCCCATGGACACCGGCTGAAACACGTTGACAGATTGCTCCCTGACTACTTAAACACTGTCTTGTGAGTCGCCTGGTGTCGGAGTCCTGCGAAACTCCTGCACTCTGTTGTGATACGTCAATCCCTGTGAATCTCCGTTTTTGCATGTGTTTTGCTCTTGTTTTGTTCTCGCCCCGATCTGTTAGATTTTGACCACTTCCTCGTTCCGATCAATCTACTTCAGCGACCAGCGATCTCCGGATCGAGTGTGCGCTCATTCCTCTTCTCCCCAATAAACTGTGAGTAACGTTACGCGAGTGGGTTCTGCTTCCTGTCCTGGTCCTGACAACTTAGACTTCTGGGTCAATACCAATGTTTTTAAATACAGAGTCTTAGTGTATACTGTACATCAAAACCATACCATATACTTTATCTAAAAAAGAGAATGCTTTTTAGCATAGAACACAAGCTATTTTTCTTTATTGGTGATTTATTCACTACCCACCCTGTTTTTGTATTGAATCCAGCGAGTTGTTACATCGCCATCAGCCATATTTTGTCTTTGTTAAGTAAAGAACGGTTGCAAAAGTAAATATTTACACCACAGTGTCCTCAAGTGGATTCTGCCCACTCTGTCATTGAGCAATATCAATTGCATTCCGTTTTTTTCTTGATTATTTTCCTGGTAAGTCTTTTCTCCGACTGGGCAACCTGAAGGCAGATACTCCATCTCTTCGATGGCCGTTAATATTCATTCCCGTTTGTTCTTTCTCGGGTGTAAATAAACTGTTTACAGGTTCAACATTTCCAAAGCTCAACCGGCTCCCCTGCTGCTTGACATTTCGTGAGTTGGCACGCGTCAACATTAAAAAAAAAAAAAAAACTGCACATACGGTTTGACCATTGAGAGAGAAATCTGATGCGACTGGAGAAGCCAGCCCTGAATAGAAAACATATTCATATCGGTGCTCAATTGACTCGTTTGGGGAGAACAGTTCGATGGCATCATGTCAGGGTTGGGTAGGGTTACTTTAACTGGGTTACTTTCAATGACTTTTGGATGACTCCAATACCAAATATGCTAATAAAAGACAAAAGAAACTCAATATGAATAAAATTACTACCGTAAATTCCGGAGTATAGAGCGCACCTGATTATAAGCCGCACCCACCACATTTTAAGAGGTTAACCGATTTTGTACATACACACATGCTAATAAAAGACAAAAGAAACTAAATATGAATACAATTACAAAATTTTGTGCAGGCTTGGGGAGTAACGGAATACATGGAAGGGCAAAAATGATGTTGGCAAGCTGTTTGGATTTATTTTCATTTTGTTTCAGTCGCATTTGATGTTCGATTTGCCGGAGATCAAAGAGATCAAAGCCAGGAGAGAAAGCTTACCACGTGTTGTGAGTCATCATTTTATTCATATTGAGTTTCTTTTGTCTTTTATTAGCATATTTGATATTGGAGTAATCCAAAAGTCTTGAAAGTAATCCAGTTAAAGTAACCCTACCCAACCCTGGTAACATCCTACATGCCCAACTTCTTGTGTAAATATTGTGTAAATTATAACCTTTATCTTCTTTGTTCCTTTATCTTCTTTGTTTTCTTTTATCCTCGCTGTTAAATGTGAAACCTGGAGTGCCACGTCCAATTTCGTTGTCACATTATGTTCAACCCATTTTGTAACAATGACATTAAAGGTATATTCTATTCTATTCTAATAGTCACTCAGGAAGAAGGGTGGAGAAAGTGGCCAGTAAGTATGAAATATTACCAGGGTTGGGTAGGGTTACTTTAACTGGATTACTTTCAATGACTTTTGGATGACTCCAAAACCAAATATGCTAATAAAAGACAAAAGAAACTCAATAGGAATAAAATGATGACTCACAACACGTGGTAAGCTTTCTCTCCTGGCTTTGATCGCTTTGATCTCCACAGTTAGTGTTTGTGGTGATACCTTGAGGATTGTTGGTCTTTACTTTTGTTTTTTTTCTCTGATGATTTCTGTCCCCTACTGGCTTGATGTTCTCTAATTTACTTTACCTTTTCCAAAAGTTCTTATCTTATATTTATAAATCCATGCTGTGTTTTATTGGAGTGTGTTTGTCTGCCAGATAAGGGGCACACTGTGTACCTTTGTTGTTGTTTTTTACAATGCTCAAAATAAAAATGACATAGAAATGGATATCTTAATTACATTTCTTTAATTTCAAAACCAAAAAAAGTTTAAAATCAAAACAAATCAATATTCGGCTCATTAATATTGTAACGAAATTAAACTTGAGGCGGTATCATACAACAGGGTAGTTATGTCCCAGGGTTGGGTAGGGTTACTTTAACTTGATTACTTTCAATTACTTTTGGATTACTCCAATATCAAATATCCTAATAAAAGACAAAAGAAAGTAAATATCAATAAAATGATGACTCACAACACGTGCTAAGCTTTCTCTCCTGGCTTTGATCTCCGGCAAAACGAACATAAAATGCGACAGAAACAAAATGAAAATAAATCCAAACAGCTTGCCAACATCATTTTTGCCGTTCCATGTATTCCGTTACTCCCCGAGCCTGCACAAAATGTCGTCTTTTATTCATATTTAGTCTCTTTTGTTTTTTATTAGCATACAGTGGAACCTCGGTTTTCGAACGCCTCTCAGTTCGAACAAATCCGAGTCCGACCAAAAATTTCGAGAAATTCTTGCTTCGCTGTTCGGTCAAAAAATCGGAGTTCGAACGCCGGGGTGGATGTTTAACATCACATTTTTTTACTCCTTTTAATTTTCTCAGGTGCAATTGCACCTCCAATACACTAGGGGACGTCCGAGATGAAACAAATGTGTAGCAAATGGGCCGAGTTACAGAATTTCACCACACCGATGAAGCTGCAGCCACCAGAGTCATCAGGACTTTAACGACACTGTCATGAACCACTTCCGAAAAGTGCTAAAAAGAAGGCAGAAGCAAGTGTCATTGGATAGATATTTTAAGAGAAAAGAACATCCTGTAGCCAGTCATCCGTAGCAAAGAGATTTGAACGTGTGAGCACCCCTCAGACAGAAGAGCTCCCCGAAGTTTTTATGGAAGGGGACTCTCCTTCCAAACAATCATTTTCCTTCCTCCTCCATCCCTCTCACCGTCCATCTGCGCCTTCTGCTGACCACCACAAAGGTAAAACATCCTATTCATAATTCTTTTCTTTATCCTTTTTTTTATTTTTACACGTTCACGGAAGATTACGCTAACCCGAACGTACGATTAGCCTGGGTTACATTTATGTTATTTGTGTCTTAAAAGTAAACAAAGGTAAACAATCAGGGTGTTGGAACGGATTAAAACGATTTACATTATTTGTAATGGGAAAAATGATTTCGGTGTTCTAACGAATCGCTTTTCGAACAGGGTTCTGGAATGGATTATGGTCGAGACCCGAGGTTCCACTGTATTTGGTATTGGAGTAATCCAAAAGTAATTAAAAGTATTCAAGTTAAAGTAACCCTACCCACCCTGCATCATGTGCAGTCGGTGAAAGAGAATAAGGGATAATAAACGGCGGAAAATTCATCACAAACTGAATGCTAATTAACGTTTCGCTTGATTACAGATACGCGTTTATGTAAATGTCAGTGTTAAGCAAATGTATAGATGCCTCGTGCAACGTAAACTAAAGCAATTAGATCAAATTAATAATGCGTATTCAAGGCAATTGCGATTTCCATTTGGCGATAATAACTACGGGACCGAAAGTCCAATTACCGTATTTATGCGTAAACAAACACGTATAAAAGGATCAAATGAAAAATGAAAAAAGGACTGATTACATTCATTACAAGTCACATATTGATGTCTAAAATCATAAGAGGGGTGGATCGGTATCCATTATTCCTTTACGATTTCCAAATGAGTACAACTCCGTCACCTTGCGCACAATATCGAGCTCATTGTTTCGGATATTTTCAGGGTTTTTACAACTTTTTCAAGGCCAGATTCAAGTACTTCATAAGGACTTTCAAAGCCAACTTTTTTAATTTCTCCAGTACCATTCAAAGCAGAAATCCAGTGTAAATAATGTATTTTGCATAGCCACAAAAACGGTAACAGAACCCACTCGCGTAACGTTACTCACAGTTTTATTGGGAAGAAGGGAAAGGAACGCACACACGATGCGTAGATGGCTGGTCGCGGAGTGTAGGTTGCTCAGACGCGGGAGTGGGACTTCCATGATGAGTGATGGCGGTGTCAAGAGCGAAAAAAACGGGTCAGTAGCCGGGGTGGAAGAGCAAAAACGTGGTCGATATCAGAAAATGGGTCGTTATTCGGGACGAGAGAACAGACGTGGTCGGGACCAAAATAGGTTGTGATTCTGGACGGGAGAGCAGACGTGGTGGAGGTCAAACAGATGGTAGCGGGAGAAAAACGCAGGACAGGCAAAAAAGGGCTTGCCGTGTAAAAACGGAGATTCGCAGACGGACGGACAAAAGGGGACTGACATGACAGAGTTTAAATACTGACAGGGAGCCATTCTGTCAACAAGCTGCAGCTGGCGCCCACAGGCGGGGCCAATTGGGCGCCACGGAACCGTGACAGAAGCTGGCGCCACACGGCGGGGGCCAATTGGGCGCCATGACAACCGTGACAAAAATATCTGTAAATTGCTTGTGCGATTCGACCAAACATATAATTTTTAGATTTTGAATTAATCGTAAATATATATATTGTGGTTCTGAACAATTTATTTGTAAATATTTTTGAGGTATTGGGGAAAAAATAATGGCAATATATAGTTCACAATCTTAGTTGCAGGACATTATTCCTATTATAATTACCACTGGGAGTTGCTAAAATAAAATTTTGTACAAAATCCTTCTACTAGTGCTCTGTTCAGGACCCAGAACAGGATCAGGACCCAAAAGGGTGAGGTTCTCACACAAGCTTTTTAATTTACGGGAAATGTGGAGTCATGCACATTAGGCAGCGGTCTGGCGTGGAAAGAAAGGAAGCCAGAGACCGACGAGATCGATTCCAATTGCCCAAGTTGATATCGGACAGATGGGGTCGATACCAGACAGGACAAGACAAACAGGATAGATAATGAATCGGGATATCGAAAATAAACAGGAGATAGTAGACAGGAACGAAAACTGTAGAATATAATAAACAGGACAAAAATAGACGGAAACAAAACTGGAACAGAAATTAAACAGGACTAAATAAACGGGAACAATACCGGACAGGAAATACCAACAGGAACAGGACCGAGGCGAAACCCACATCTTGTGGGGCAAAAGTTTGTTGACGGGCTGACAAAGGAAGCGTGACAGCGCTGAGCTTAAAATAGACAGAAAGCCAATCTGTTAACGAGCTGCAGCTGATGCCACACGGGCGGGGCCAATTGGGCGCCATGGCAACCGTGACAGGTGTAACAAACAGTAGCATACAAACCAATGCCAGCTGCCGGTAATTACAAGGAAAGAAGTTATTCAATGGCAAAGCGAATCCACCAAAGAGCAACATCTGCGTCACTTTCAAGAGACATGGGAACAATTTCAAGCATTTACAAGCACTTTTCAATCCTTGAAAACATAAACATAAAAATTCAAGCATTTTCAAGGATTTCAAGCACCCGAACGAACCCTGTATTTTCCAGCCAGGAGGCTTGCCCAAAGTTAGCGCAATGACGCGCGTCGTCAATGTCACGCGAACGTAAGTGTCGGGTAGCCATGGCAACAGATTCAATCTGTCCTCCATTTGTCAATTTCATAAGACTCCAGGCAAAATAAAAAAATCCAATTCCCATAAAATGATAATTTACATGGTGATATCTGCCAAACTATTCCCGATGCCATTTTATTTCCATTTGTCACACGCGCATGTTTGCAACTTCATATTCTGGCAGGAACTACTCTTGCGTCTATATATGTCAACAGAGAAGATCATTGACTTTCTTTCAATGTCCAAAAACAATTTACATGAAAAATTTACAAAACAACCTCTAGAGCAGTGGTTCTCAACTGGTCTTACTTGAGGAACCACCACCCCACCATAACGAATTACAAGCCCTGACCCATATCAAGAGCAAAAAATGCAATTTTTCAAATGCAGTCATAAAAAAGCTGAAATCTTGCAGCTACGTTTTTTTGCTTGCTTTTTTCCCCGTCTACTATTTGTTTTTTTTTGCCTTTTTTCCTTTTATTTTTCTATTTTTCCTCTTTTAATTTGTTCCGTTTTTTTTCTTTTTTCCTTTTTATTTTACTCTTCTTTCAGATTTCTTCTCATTCAATTATTTTCTTTTTTCTGCCTTCTTTTTATTTTTTTATTTTTCCGTGAAAGCATAGGCAAAAAAAGGAGGGGGAAATGTTTGGTTTTTGGTCATTTTTATGTATATCTTTTTTTATTCGACAGGCCGATTATATAGTCTCAGATGCAAAAGAGCCTCCCTGTCCGTCTCTTTCCTACCCGTCTCGGACAATACCCACCCCGCAACCTGTGGTTGGATAGGCGACCAGTGGCAGAGCCATTGAAGCAGGAAGATGAATATTAGAGCGGGCATGAGTCCCGACATTACTATGAGTCATTACTGCTGATAATATTAGTGAAAAAGCTAATGTGTGATTAAAAGATAGGCGTAAAAAGTGAAGTTTCCCTGTTTTAGAGAAGGGGGTTCACGTGGATACTGATATATTAGCTCTTATCATAACATTAGTTCGCCAATCAAGCCTGTGCGTTTATGATTGAGATTAAGGGCATAACAACCACGCTTATGTGGGGCTAAGTGACTGGCTGCTACCATGAACATTAGTTCACCAATCTGGATGAGTACCCACACTTTTTAACCCTTCGTTGAAATTTCAATGCACTTTTTTGTTTCACGTTAATTTAAATCATGTTGGGTGTATCGACATTTTTATTTATTAATTGTAAAATAAAAATCAGGGAGCTGTTAAATTTCTATGTACCACATCAAAGCGTACAGGGAGTGCAGTTTGCTGTGTTTTACGGAAACGTGGCTCACGTCTGGCATCCCGGACGCTAACGTGGAGCTACCCGGCTTTAGCGCTGTTACACAGAGAAACGAAAGCCTGTGGGAAGCGGAGAGGAGGCGGACTCACTATCTACGTGACCACAAGGTGGTGTAACCCTGGGCACAAGGATTTCCATCTGCTGCAGGGACATCGAACTTTTGGCCTAGCGTGTGACGTCATCCACTCCGCTGTGGCTAAACTACAACACAGCACCTCGAGGCCATCCTGTTAATCTGTTAATAATCAACAAAAGGATACTGCTGGAAGTGTGAATTTCCCTAATGAATAAAGTATATATCTATCTATCTAAAGCACAGGTGTCAAACAGGCGGCCCGCGGGCCAGATCAGTCTGCTAAGGGATTGAATCCGGTCCGTGAGACAACAGACAAACAAACAAAACTTCAAAAGTAAAGGCCAACAATCCTCAAGGTATCACCACAAACGCTAACTGTGGAGATCAAAGCGATCAAAGCCAGGAGAGAAAGCTTTCCACGTGTTGTGAGTCATCATTTTATTCATATTTACTTTCTTTTGTCTTTTATTAGCATATTTGGTATTGGAGTCATCCAAAAGTCATTGAAACTAATCCAGTTAAAGTAACCCTACCCAAGAGAAGCGCAAGAGAAAAACAAGCTGCAGGTTGAAATATGTCAACTTGATGTTGCCAAAGCCAGGTGCCTCGAACAAAGACACTGTACTTGTATTTATTTCTCTCTCTCTCTCCCTCTCCCTTTTCCACCCTTTTCTCCCACTCTCTGTAACTGTCTCTTTCACTCTCTGTGTCTCTCTTTTTCTCTTCCTTTGTTGCTCTTTGTCTCTTTCTATTTCTGTGTCTTTTTAACTTCTTTTGCTCTAACTTCATTTTTTCCTTTTCACTCTTTTCTCTTTCTCTCTTCCTACCCTTCGCGCTTTCTTTTCTCTTTTCTCTCCTTCTGTCTTTCTATTTCTCTTTGGATTTCTTACTTCCTCTCCCTTTCTTTCCCTCTCTCTCACGACTTTTTATCTCTTTTGTTTCCCGCGCTCTCTCCCTCTCTTTTTCTTTCTTTGTCCCGCCCTCTCTCCTCTTCCCTCCCTCTTTCTCTTATTTCTTTATTTCTCTTTTTCTTTCTCTTTAATCTACTAGTCCGGTATCTGTTCTGAAAAACCAGTATCGGTCGATCCTGAAAAAACAGTATTGGTCGATCCCAAGTAAAAAGGGGATGAAAAAAAACGTCTCATTCCGCACTGTATTGTATATGTATGGTTGTCCATTACCGTCGCTGTTGTTGCTAAAGCTCTAATGGCATCACTGGGAGTATTATCGAACCTTTACCCGAAAGAGGATGAAATTGCTCCGTTCTTTACTCTCTCTTTTTTGTTTTTTTTTACAAACACCCAAAGTGACATCAAAACGCCCCCTTTCCTTCACCGGTCCTCCCGGGTCTCCATTTGTAAGCCTGAGGGAGAGGATACCTGTGACCAAAGGCCAGTAACATGGCAACCGAGTCAAAACGACTTCATGCCTGGAGCGCCGCGGGGCGCTGGCATTTACTTCCCACCCCGTTTCATCCTCGAGCCCCCCGAGCTCCACACAGGAGACAAAAAGAAACCGGGCGATGCTTTTTTCAGCTTCTCTTCCCCGGTTACAGAAGACGACAACTTCCTGTCCATTTGTCCATTGTGCAGGCCAATGTTGATGTTTACCGGCATCGAGAGTCCCCTGCTTCTAAACTTGTGAAATATTTTTTGAAGGTGAGAATAATAAAGCCCTACATTCCGGCACTCACCGAAGAAGGAGAAAAATGTTACGGCCCCGGGGAGAATTTCATTTTCTGCTACGTGTCGGTAAGGCCGCGGCGAAAAATGCATTTCATCACAGTGGCGGCGAAGGTCTCCGTCGCAATTTCTGATTGTGGTTACAGACCGGGTGGATTATTTTTACACCTGCTTGTTGCTATTAAAGGGTATGACTGACCATTTGCGTGTCATTCGCACGATTTCAAAAAAAAAATCTACGCTTCTTGGCTTGAATCGTGGAAGAAATAAGAGTATGTGATAGGCCAAAAATAAGGAAATACAGTAATTGTGTTATTCAATTCATCTGTCAATTATGTTGTCTAAAAATCAATGGTCTGCAATAATAGTTGGCAGAAAAGTCTTATTCTAAGTGTATTTTAAACTTGGTTTTTTTTTTCAGGAAAATTAAAAAAAAACATTTTCTGACTAAGGAACAAAATTGGTTTGCAAATTGTAGGTCTTTTTTTTTAATCTTGGTAAAAAAACAATGATTAAACAACAAAGGTTATCCCACCTGCCACAACAGATAACTTGTTTATCTAAATGTGATGTATTGTTTTATTTTACTCAAGAAACCAATGATGTTATAGTTTCCCTTCCATGTATTTATTTGTTTGCAGTGAGAGAGAGAGAGAGAGAGAGAGAGAGCGAGAGAGAGAGAGAGAGAGAGATGTAGAGAGAGAGACAGATATAGAGAGAGTGATGTACAGAGATATAGAGAGAGATATAGAGAGAGATATAGAGAGAGACAGAGACAGAGACAGAGAGAGAGAGATGCAGAGAGAGAGAGAGACAGGTTAGAATGAGAGAAGTAGAGAGAGAGAAATAGAGATATATATATGTATATATGAGATAGAGAGCGAGAGATAGAAAAAGATAGAAAGATATAGATATATATATACCTAGAGAGAGACAGAGAGAGAGACAGAGAGAGAGAGAGAGAGATGTAGAGAGAGAGACAGATATAGAGAGAGATATAGAGAGAGAGACAGATATAGAGAGAGATATAGAGAGAGACAGATATAAAGAGAGATGTAGAGAGAGAGACAAATATAGAGAGAGATATAGAGAGAGAGAGACAGATATAGATATATATATGAGAGAGAGAGAGAGATAGAAAGAGATAGATATATATATATATATATATATATATATATATATATATATATATATGTGTCCCCTGCCCACTGCCCGGAGATGGCTGGGATGGGCTCCAGCCCCCCCGCGACCCTAATGAGGATAAGCAGTACGGCTAATGAGATGAGATATATATATATATATATATATATATATATATATATTTGTATATATGAGAGAGAGAGAGAGAGAGAGAGAGAGTGAGAGTTACATCAACACAAAAATAATCTGTATCATATCATGGAGGCAATTCAATTCTAAGGATGTGGAGGGTTGATAATCCAATACATATTGAAATTCTATACGATTTTGTTCTTTTTTTAAGTTGTTTTTAAGTCTGAGTGGTTAGCGTGTCCGCGGCACAGTTCTGGGGTTATGTGTTAGAATACAGCAACCAGCCTTCCTGTGCGGAGTTTGCATAGTCTCCCCGTGCTTGCGTGGGTTTCCTCCTGGCACTTTGGTTTCCTCCCACATTTCAAAAACATGCATTTCAGGTTAATTGGCTGGTCTACATTGTCCCGAGGTGTGAATGAGCCAGTGAGTTGTCTGTCTCTGTGTGCCCTGCGACTAGCTGGCAACCAGTTCAGGGTGTCCCCTGCCCACTGCCCGAAGATAGCTGGGATGGGCTCCGGCACCCCCGCGACCCTACTGAGGATAAGCGGTGCAGATAATGGATGAAGTTGTTGCACCTGTATCACAAATAGTCTAAAGTAAAACGCAAAACAAAGACATGATTGCCGCATGAAGAAGACTCACTTCCGAGCTGTCCCATTCCAGTTTGCACATTCTTTTAACAGCCCGACCGTCGGCTTAAGTATTTCGATACTTCATTGTCTACGAAATTTATGGCGACAATGTGTTTCCAACTGATGAATAAATCAATTATGATGATGATGAGGCATTGAATCACCCGTGTTAACGCTAACTGTGGTTCGACGCACTCATCCCGTGTCCTGTATTAAATCATTTCCAGCTCCCTGCTTTGAATAAGGCCTACGGGGAGTCGTCAAGTATCTTTAGGGAAAAGTCGGCACTAACTCCACAGTCCTTGCAGACTCTTGCGACAGAGAAACGGAGCCGGCCGAAAGCTCATCGATCACTGGCTGGGAAATGCCAAATGTCACGTTGGAGGAGAGTTTTTTAACACCGCCACTGACCGCTGCAAATAATAATAAGGTTTCTTGAAGCTTGTTGGTTAGAATTGTGCAAAATATGTAGTCGCTTATTCGATAAGGCTAAAATACATGAGGCGATAGAGGGGAGACCAACATTTTGGAGTTAAATCAGCAAAGATAGATAAACATGTTTTGTACTGAGTGACGCTTGTACCGTATTTTCCGCACTATGAGGCGCACCTAAAAGCCTTTATTTTTTTCAAAAGCTGACCATGCGCCTTATAATACAGTGCGCCTTATTTATGGATCAATATTAAGACGCAAAGTCTTGCAACTAATCCAAGCAGCCGCCGACTAGATTTTAGGCGAAGTCGTCCGCGGTGTATGCTGGGATTTATATACCGGCGTTTCATTGGCTAACCAATGTGTCAATCATCATTTGAATCGATCATTATTGGCTAAAGTTATTCGGAGGTAAAGGGGGCGGATCCTTTTTATCATTTACAGGCTCGCATAGGCTAAGGGGCAAAACAAAGCCTGCAATTGGCCGAAAAAGATGTGTCAATCATCAGTTGAATCGATCACTATTGGCTAAAGTTATTCGGAGGTAAAGAAGGCGGATCCTTTTTATCATTTACAGGCTGGCATAGGCTAAAGGGGCAAAACAAAGCCTGCAATTGGCCGAAAAAGATGAATGTGAATAGCATGTTGGGTTGACGGCATAGAGAAAACAGTATTTTACTTTTATGTACTGTATTTGTAAATATTTTACTCTCCTGGATTTACTACACTCACGGATATAAGAGGACCATGGTTGCACATTATTAATGAACATAACGACTTCGGTGAGCTACTCCGGCTATATATTTTCCCAGTATCTTGTTTCAGAGTCATTTCGATGTTTCTGTGATGGGTCTTTTTTAAATTAAACTCAATTCCAAGTGTTTATTGTCACATGCACAGTGAAGTTGCGAGTGAAAAAGAAAATAGAAACTAAGGAATGGTTGGCATTTCTTGAATCCCAAGACTTTAACCTTCCGAATGATATTTGGAACGATGCATTTGAGTGACATCGTACGGACACTGCATCCGCACGTGTCTACGACACGTATTTGCTTCTTTGCAAGCTTTCGGAATGTTAAGGGGGTAATAAGTTTGACTGAACTATCTGACTGTTTTCTCGACGTTCCCATTGTAGCGCCTTTTAATCCGGTGCGCCTTATGTATGTCAAATATAGGACCAAAAACTATTTTTTCAGGGTGCGCCCTATAACCCGGTGCGCCTTATAGTGCGGAAAATACGGTGCTTGTTTTGGAATGCTAGCCGCTAATGCTAGCAGACGCAGTGGTTGGTGCCTAGCTTGTCACAAATATTCTCTGAATCTATGTTGGACTATCAGAAATGATAAACATGTCACCACTCCAAGCTATTGTCATGCTTTGCTAATGTAGGTTAAATAGAGATATTTGCTCCTAGAATGCTATGTGATAATGCTAGCAGAGGCTAATGTAATTAGAGCTACAATTGTCACAAACATGCTCAGAATCTAGATAGGACCAGAAGACCCCGAGTCGTAGCCATTCTTTTCTAGTGTAGGTAAACACGAGTTTTTCGCTGGTGGAACGCTAGCCGCAAATGCGTGTAAACACTGATCCAGTTAGCGACACAATTTTTGAAAAAATATTCTAAATCCAAGCGGGTCTGCCAGAAACTATAAACACGTCATCCAACCTGAGCCGTAGCCATGTTTAGGGTAGTGTAGGTACACAAGATGAAAGGGCGGTTGTTAGAAAACAATCTAGAGGTCGAAATGTATTGAGTGGTACTAATACTCCAGAAGTTTAACCATAAAAGCTAATGTGGTTCGCACCACAATTGTCACAAATATACTCTGAATAGAGGCCAGACTGTGTAAAAACTATAGCCATAGCCATGCTTTGCTAGCGTAGGTAAACAAGAGGAGACGGCAAATGCAGAAGTTACGAAGATTGAATTGTTTGTATTCAAATGTAAAATAAATCTTCAAAAACAACATAATAGCACAGCCTTTCAGACTGTATCATTAGCTAATATATCAGGTCTATCTTGTCACAGATATTTCCTATCACAGTCTCGGATCGTAAGACTGCGGGAATTCCAGGCGTTTGACGTAATCGCAAAACACAATCATGGTAAAGACAAAATACGGCCATTAAACGGGAAACTAGTGAAAAAAATGTCAAGATTGCCTAATGGGATCATATTGAATACCAACGATGTCGGAACCATAGGCATAAATTCTAAGTACAGCACTGAAATGATCTATTCTGATGTTATTTATTTATTTATATTAAACACACACCGCACAAAAACTGAAAACTCTTGAAAACACACTACCTCATACGAACGTAAAATGGTACTCATGTCTATGTTTCCTGCACAATGTTGACTGCACTATGTTTACTGCTCACCTTGCACAATGTTGACTATTTTTTTGCACAATGTTGACTATTTTTGCACCAAATGCATATTGAACAAACCCTTACGATACCAACTGTATGTAATATCCTACATGCCGTCATTTCTTTGTGTAAGTATTGTGTAAATTATTACTATAACCTTATCCTCCTTGTTTTATAACCTTATCTTCTCTGTTCCTCATCTTCTTGGTTTCTTTACCTCACTGTGAATGTGTGAAACTGGAGTGCCATGCCCAATTTCGTTGTCACAATATGTTAACCCATTTTGTAACAATGACAATAAAGGTATATTCTATTCTATTCTATTCTATTAAGTGAATAGTATAATGGCGGGATTTCAAAAGAAAACAATACTATTTCAAAACAAAAGTGATACATGTGTGTTGCGCTAAATAAACAAATGTTACCACTCACACACACACACATTTGAAAATACTCCTAATAAATCACAGTGTCTATTTTTCAGGCAATTTTAAAGGAATGTCAGAAGGACTGCCCTTGCAGCAGATAGCTGCACTGTGAATCCATGCGGCGAGCTAACTAATTAGCCGCCATCTCTGAGAAATGTGCGGCGGAGAGCCACTGCTGGATGCCACTTCACTCTTCCAACCCTCCACATTCAAGGCAAGCGAGAGGCAAATGAGGGACTATACAACAGCGCAAATGAGCAATATTACTGGCAACAGGCTGATAAGAATGCAAGAGAGGGAGGGCCAGCGAGTCAAAAGACTGGAAAAAGGACAAGGCCGGCTATTCTGTCCAAACCATTGCCTCGCTATTGGAGACAGCAGAGCGAGCAATGTGCCTATTGTTGGCTGAATTGATCCATCAGAATTTTGCACAGAACAAGGCGCGCAAACTGCTTTGCTATTACCCAGACGCGTCTCTTTACACCTGACGTAGCTTCATATATCATCCGTCCTCCGAAGCACGGTTTCTTATGAGCGCATGACGATGACTAATATACAGTGAAACGACGTGGGCGGTAGTTAGCAGAGCATTCAGTCAATAGTTCTTTAAAGCGTCCAACTAGCATTCCCCCTGAAGCTCTTTTCAAAGTCGATTGAACAATACGTGATATCAGAATAAACATCGGTTGAGCAATCTTTCGTACGGGTGTTTTGTGCGATCCATCTGTCTGCGGTAGAAGTAGCAGACAATGAGCCACCAGGGCAGCTCAATATATTCTTTTTATGGATGGCCGGATACAAATGTACATCACAAAGCGTTATGGAGGTTCGGAGTCTTTTCTCCATCTTTAGCTGCTGAATCTTTGGACATGCCACATCACAAAATATATATATAAAACAACGCTAAAGGTTTAACAAAAAATGATGGTTAAACACCTTGCCAGGTTGATTTTCTGTCTAATTTCCGTTAAAGGAGCTTCACAGAAATTGGAACTATTTTAACCGCTGCCGCCCTCTCGTGGCTTGTGTCATCATTGCAGCCTTAGTCCGCTAATGATGAGTGTGCAAGTACATGCATTTCTTAGAAACACCCGGATAAACATCCCTTGGGGTTTGGGTTATTTAGGACACTACTTGATGTAGGCCCTTTCCCTCTTTTGCGGTTTTTATGCTACACTAACAAATAGAAGAAGAAAAACGTGGGGACCAGCATAAGGTCAGTTTCCAGCCTTGCCCTTAACCCGATTCCTTCTATTTAATGTGTTCCGCCTTCCATCCATTATCTACACCGCTTATCCTCTGTAGGGTCGCGGGGGTGCTGGAGCCCATCCCAGCGGGTGACGTGTAATCCTTGCACTAATAAACATTTCATAGTTCACTGTTTAGGTGAAGCATGTATCTGTCCTCCTGGGCGCGACCCATAGGAGATGATGACGCTTCATAGGACAATGCTATACAAGAAGAGGAAGGGAAGAAGAAAATCAGTGGCAAAGAAAAACCACCAGAGATCATTGTCGGTGTGTTTTTTAAACCAGACTAGTTGAGAAACATGGCAACAATTTCAAGCATTCACAAACACTTCACTCAGAATTACAGCACTTTTTAATGGTAAATGATCTGTACGAACCCCGTATATTTTAGATTTTTGATACAACACAAAGAAACAGGAGAATATTTAATGCTGAATAGACGCAATTCTGAGGATTTGGAATAATTCTTATCCAAAAACAATCAATAAAATTATTTCAGATGAATTAGATTTAAGCAGTAAAGATTGCATCCCTTTTTAGGTGACATTGCTTTTAAATATACGGCAAGCTCCTAATCTCAAAACCCAGATGAGCCGAAATCAGATAATAATACCATGTGGCCAGTAGCTGTCTAAATTCAGTCTTCAGAGAAAAGAAGGTGGCCAGTGACATTTAATGGATAATAGAACTGAGAACGGTTAAAGACACAAAGGGGAGGCGAGAAACTCTCAGACGACCTCACGTTTTTCAGGGAGCTAAATAAAAGATGATAAATATGGATTAGGGTGGCCGATTCGCCACTCTTTTTTTCTCTCTCGAGTCCCTGAAATGGGTCTCTAAATTTAGCATCAGATTTATCAGCGGCCGCGATCCAGTGGAGGGCGGACGGGACTTGGCTATAGGGAAAGGAAAATACTGAAGAAAGGTTGAAAGATATTGCAAAGACAGGTACGGCAGACAAAAAGATTGAAGGGCGGGGAAGGTTGCCATTGTCCGGGCCGTGCTGTCCATCACTTGCCACTTTCTGAATGGAAATACATTTCTCTTAATATCTGCCAGACACACACACACACACACACAATGAGAAATAGAATTTCAATTAAGGTAAGGATATTAAACAACTGCTACTGTAATAAAAAAAACAAGTAGATAAAGAATTTAATATTGTTCGGAGAAGACTAACCGATTGTCATGAATGTCTGAAAGGCAGCCCGACTTGAAAGCTAACAGAAAGAAAGGAAGGTCATCCCAGGACAGCTGATGTTGGAATCTCCTGTCTTTCCACGTTTTCAGTTTATTTTCACAAATTCTACACATTGCAGAGGACTACACTGACACAAATACATTTTCCCCGAGCTGTTTTAAACCACAAGCTATTCCAGAACAAGGAAGAACCTCAGAGGACCTACACAAGAGCAGGGCACACCGGGGCCCCTTCATCCATACTAGGTCACCAGAATTCCTTGAGTGTACTAAATATTTGAAACCCAAAAGTGGTCATCTGTAATCAAAAGATTAATGATTTGCATATGTGTGTCATGCTTCATTCCAGAGATGTATTTCATTGCTAGTATCAACCTATCGACAGACTGCATGACTTTTTCTTTTTTTTTTAACAGCATCAACAGGAAGTCCAACCGGTCACAGGACCTCCGGTGACTGATGACATCAGCTGCATTTAAAAGTGCAGGCGGGAATGCCTGATTTTCCTCTTTTCTTCACGCCTGCTCCAGGACAGGAGCCTATATTTCTTAAATATATATAAATGCTTTTAGGCTTTTGTCTTTTTTAATTTAATTTTATCAAAGTTTATGTTCAATTTTTATGTGTATTTTTGTCATGATTACTGATGCGAGGCACCTGAGCCCGCTCCTTTGGCCCCAACTGCCTCGGACGCCGATTGGCTCCCTGTCACTTTTTAAACCCCCGCTTTTCTGTAACCGGTTGTCAGTCCGTCTGCGAACCTCAGCTTAAGCTAGGCAAGTCTTTCGACCCTGACTCTCTCCTGTTCTGGCTTCCGTGTGTTTCCCGGCTCCGACCCCTTTTCTGATCTCGATCACAATTTTTGCTCACCAGTCCCGGCTACTGATCTGTTTTTTTCGCTCTCGACACCGCCATCGCCCGCCACGGAAATGCCACTTCGTCTTAACAACCTGCTCCCCGTGACCAGCGATCTACGGATCATGTGTACTATCCTTTCCTTCTTCCCAATAAAACTAAGAGAAACGCACGCAAGTGGGTCCAGTCTCCGTTCTGGTCCTGAGAATTTTGTGATTATTTTTGTACTTTATCACTTATGCATATTTATTTTGTTCTGTCTACAACACTATTAAATTGTGAGGATTACAACAAAAAAGTATTTCTTACTCCCTTGTAACCCAGGGCGGCTATAGTTTAGTCTAGGTTTTTTTCTTCACTGCATAGCCTCTCTTAGCATCACGAATCAACAAAATGTAACCATTCCTCAGAGCGAAACTTTTTTACTGAATGGAAGCTAAACTGCTTATTAACACATCCACTCAATATCCCATGAGAAATTAGATCCTTCATTTTTCAACGCCGCCAGATGTTTTTTTGCTCTGTATGACCTGCCTAACTAACTACGCTGACACACTCACATATGCTAATCAACGTCCATGTAGCGCCAATGTGGGTTAGGTTACATCAATTTAAAAAATAATAATAATAACGAGGGAAGAAGGTGAACATAATTTAGACCAATATAAATGCAAAGAGCCCAAAAGGTCAAAGTTGGACTAATTAAAAGTGCAGTAAAATTGTCTGGTGTTGTAAAATTGCTGCATGTAGCAATCAATTAGAAATCGCGAGATGGCGCAGGGAAGTAGTGGCCAGGAAATGAATCTGTCAACACGTTTCATTACTGTCGGATAACACAAAGCAAATTAAGCCACAAAACTGCAGCTATAAGCTAGACTTGACTTGCTATGCATTCCCTCGCTTTGATTATTTCCAGCTATCCTCCCTTTTTTTTAGCAGGGGTGCACAAATGGTACTCTTTGTATGTGTCGATTGAAGCAAATCGAGAAATATGATATCAATCCAGGGTTTCCTATACCATACAATTTTCAATGAATTTATTTCATGCATAATGTTATGTTATTGTTGGTAATATGTCAGTCGAAGCAATAAAAATATCTCAACAGCCATTTGAGAGTCAAAAGTACTAGGAAGTTTGATCACATTACACCGATTTTAGCTAACCTACATTGGCTCCCTGTTAGCTTAAGATGTGATTTTAAGGTATTATAAAAAAAAAGCAGGCATGGACTTGTGCCCTCATATCTTTCAGATTTAATTCCCCCCTAAGTTCCGGTCCGCAGCATTCGCTCTGAAAATGCTGGTCTACTAGTGATCTCAAGAGCCAAGAAGAAATCCGCAGGTTCGAGAGCATTCTCCATTCGGGCCCCGGTATTGTGGAATGCTTTACCCCCTGAGATCCGATCTACAACCTCAGTGGAACTGTTTAAATCTATGCTTAAAACATAGTTATATTCTATAGTTTATAAATGACTTAAATTTCATATTTATATATCTGTTTAATATTTGTTATTGGAACATCCATTGCAGCCAGATCATGGTGGAAGGGAGATTACCTCATGTGTGGTCCCTTCTCAAGGTTTCCTCATTTTCCTTATGTTCAGGTTTTTGAGTTGTTCCTTGCCCTAATGTAGGTTTTAGATTAGGGGATGATGTCATAATAGTCTGTGGTTTGCGATAATCTGTGGTCTGTGCAGCCCTTTGAGACTCTTTAAGGGCGTCACAAATAAACATGACTTGACTTAAAAGAGCCGGGTCTATGTAGTGAGCTGAGCTGAAGGAACCGGTCGGTTTTCAAAAAAAAAGCATCCCTAATAAATTGCGCATTACAGTGCTATACCTGAAGACGTATACATTTCTTCCACATTTTGTATGCAGTATAACATATAACAGATGGTAAGGCGCCCGCTTTGAGACTGGGAGGTCGGTGGTTCGTGCCCCGGCCGAGTCATTCCTAAGACTTAAAAAGTGGTCGGCGGCGCCCTCTGTTGGCTGCGGCTGCATCGGCTCGCTACAACGGGTCAGGTGCAATCGACATTTCGTTCTGTGTACATTGTTACACAGAATGACAATACAAGAAAATTATTATTATTATTATTATTATTATAGGACGGTGAAGAAAATAAATAATAAAACATCTTTTCCTTAGGTTAGACCGATCTTGTCTTGCCGATTTCGGCTTCTATCCGGATCGTCTCGGTCACTGGTAGCAGAAAACAATGTCTGCTTTTTTATCGGTTATCTTCCAGAATAATGGTTTGTTTAGGGTAGGTGTCAATGTCCACGAATATGTAGCGGAACTCATATTTTCCAGATTCAGGATTCTCTTTAGACTCAGAGTGTACTGTGCCTTTAAGCCCGGGTTCGGCTCCCTCAATGTAAAACTTGTCATTGTGGATTTTTAATATTGCCGCAGTACACTCGCAAATTTTATGCCCAATGAAAAATGTACTTTTCAAGCGGATTGTTTACACAAATCATATTTTTATTTTACATAATCTATCTTGCTGCGAGTAAATAGAGCACCTATTTTTTGCATTAACTCCTGTCTCGTTTAGCATGTTTTGAAGGTGTGTCTTGTTTGCTGTGTCCGCCTTTCGTAACTAATGTATTTACGATGCAATAGTTTACAAGAGGATTCATTCATCGTAGAGCTTACTTGTTGATTTTGGTCTAAAATTGCACCAGAAAATAAAATCGAATTAAAATTTTAAAAATGTTCTTCCTGGGGGGAATGCCCCTGAACCCCTTTACGCTGTAATCCTTTTTTTGGTTTGTTTATTTAATTTTGGGGTCATTGCCACAACTGTAGCACACAGAGTTTGGACCGATTACAGGGAATATTCAAGCAGTCGTCGTGTCTGGGCCTGGTGTCAATCACGGTCAATTAAACTTGATCATCTCACTTTAAAAGCAATGAGCTCTCCGCAGTTAGTTTCACCAAAAATGAGTCCAAACGACCCGGTCTTACGAGAAATTAAAAAAAAAAAATGAAAAAGAAAAGTTGACGTGCACATTTTGGAGCGCGGGATGATGAAAATGTGCTGGCGAGTCAAAGGATATCTCATTTCAAGTTACTTGGAATGAATAACGTGGGATAATGACTTCATTTATGAATTTGCTGCAATTAAAATGAGTGCATTGAAGTCGCAGGATTCTTTTTTTCAACACTGGGGCTGGCATTTGGAATAAACGGTGAGAGATTATAATTGGCGCGGTTATCCATTTGCTGGCGCAGTTTTAAATCTGTGGTTAAGGAAATGTCTAATATTTGTCTGTCTGTGATAAACATTGTTAATTCTGTAATTAAACATAACGTACTGGCTTTTGGTGCGTTTACTCCACGCATCAATTTGTTTATATCGAAATTATAGTAGCTCAAATTGCTTCGGTCCATTTAGTGGTTTTTTTTTGAGGGGGAGACCATTAGATGAAATGATTATAGGTGAAACTAATTAACGAGTCAGATCTGCATTGTTTAAAAACCGTTCGGATTAAAAGAAACCCAGAATCTTCAGGCTATTATTTCCACAGCAGGACAGATTTTACTGTCCTGAGCAATTATTTTAGTGTTTATTTTTAAGTCCCAGGAGAAGAGACCATTTTGGAGGGAGAAAGTTGTTGCCCGATGCCCGCAATTTGCTTCTTATTTGGAAAATAATAATAATTCTGCAAATTCGTCTCTTTATCCTGACATTATTTTTCGTTGTAGAGACGCTCCACTACTTACGACCATAAAAAAAACAGGAAATACAAACATTTTTTTCTCTGGATGTCGAAAAATATCCGGACATTGCTGTAAATTTGATTTTGTATTGTGCAGCTTTTTACGAGGACAGGACAGTACTGTAGTGCTTCTTTCTGCCGCTACCCGCATGTGGCACTGTGAGAGCTCACCGAGCATCAACTCCGAAGAAGAAATCCTGCTTCCTCTTCCTAGTTCGTGTGTAAACTTACTATACTGTATCTCCAGCGCGCTAAGGACGTTGAGATTTTTATTGTTGAGAAAATGGTCGGATCGCTTTTTTTTCGTTCACTCTACCACAGAGGAGGACCTCTTGAAGCACATCTTCCAAAAGTAAGTTTAACTTAACTTTATTTCTCTTATAGAGCATATCATTTGATGAAATGTTTATTTTTCAGTACAAAATACAGGTTACATATACAAGCCTTAAACATAAAAAATATATCTCTGAAGCAACTGACGAAAAAATTCAACTTACAAACGATCATCTGGAACCTCTCGTTCATAAGTAGGGCTGTATTGTTCTCAATATGACATGTTTCTCCTGGAGTGCCATGTCTCATCTTAGCGTAAGCAATGTTTACTACGTTGTTCTCAATGACAATAAAGACAGTTCCAATTCTAAATTTTCTCGCACATAATAGAGGGCAAGGGCAACCATTGAGCGTCGTCTCCCAAAAAAATGTATCTGTTAATTTATCCGATTCATTCAAAATGAGTGAAAAAAGTTTTTAACACATTAATCAAATAAATATTTGTTTAAGCCCTAGTATCAAGTATGAAAAACATATTTGTGGTTAAGGAAAAAGAGGTATTATTTAGCCCTTCCTGGTGGCAAACTAATTCTTCATTCATTAGAGGTGGAGTGTCTCATTTAAGAAGTCCTTAAAAAGTGTGTAGTAGTATACTTTCTCTATTAAGTACGTGTTAACAATTATATTTATTTGGTCCAAAAGGGAAATTCATTTTCACCTACTGTACGATGTGGTACAATAAGTGCTGTTGCAGCAGAGCGTGCTCCAAATGACCAATACAGCACCTGGTATTTCCTGGTGGTTTCCCATCTGAAAACTAACCAGGCCCGACACTGCATACCTTACAGCGTTTTCAGGGTGGTATGGCCGTAAACAGCTTTTAAAATTTTTTCCCACCGCGCCGATCTGTTTTTATCTTACTTTTAGCTACGCTTTTCGGGACGTGCAACACATAACGTAGAAGGAAAGGGGGGGAAAGAGGGGGTGGATCGTGACTTTATGCCCGTCCTTAGTTTTTGTTAGTGTAGCATGAAAAAGGTAAAAAGTAAGAGAAGTCTTGTTTCGAGTACAGTCTAAATGTCAACACAATCCCACAAAAAAAAACTACAAAAAGGAGAGTTTATTTGAGTGCAACATGACTTGGAGGAAAGGGATGGCGGCAAGAGGTAACACATTTCCAAATTCTGGACAGTAAAATCTATGAACATATAAATGTGCAGTTTTTAAAATACTCAGTTAAGAACTTTGCATTAATTTCACATTATAAGCCTCACCTTGAGGGAACTGGTATAATTGTCTGCCATCTTGCTGGTACGGCTACCCAAAGACTGAAACCCTTACAAATGTCTGGGCAAAAATACTAAAAGACAGTGTGATTTGGTCACTTTCCTTGTGCATTTTAACACATACTTTCAGCTGCACTTCATATTCCAGTGACATCTAGTGGTCAAATAATAAACACTGTCCCTTCAAGACATTTTGTGTCCATTTCTTTCAGCAGTTCACTGAAGTTCATTACACATGTTTGATTTTAGTCCCTGCATACTCATTGCACGAATATGATTCTATTATTACACTAATGTAAATTTACTCTGGCTAATTATATGCCCCTCATATATTACATTGACTCTTTTTCACAGCTGTCTTATTGTGTCAAGTGTTTTTCTTTTTTTTAAAGAAAACAGGGTCCAAACCCTGAGGCAGGCAAACGGACACATACAAACCCCGGCAGGCCGACGTGAGAACATGACACAAATGTATACAGATGATAAAATATGATGCGGCTGACATTGCCCGCGATGAAAAATTAATGGCATGAGCCAACATGTCAGCAGTAAAATGGTGAATGATGTACCAAAGATAAAGGTCACAGATGAGGACCGCAGCATTACAGCCAAGCTCTTTAGCGCCCTGCGCTGGTCTACCAACATACTATTTAATCTCTTTTGCAACATTCATCTTTTTTTTTTTATCGCCCACTGACATGTAACACATGTTTGGATTGAGGGGGCCTAGGATTCTTCCTTAATGGGATGAGTGCGACCCACATGCCGCATGCTGTGTTTAAGCTAGCACATCCTGGTTTTGCTCTCAAAGCTTCTCTGCTCTTTACTAACAACCCAATGCTCATCATCAGGACAAACGGCTAGCTAATAACAATGCCCAATTGCTCAGCGGAATAGCACTTTGGCGGCTGAGCAAGGAGAACTGAAGTCAAGTCACATTTATTTATATAGCACTTAATCACAGAGTCTCAAATGGCTGCACAGGACCAAAACTGTGGTAGTTACAAAATCCCTTGATGTTAAACCTACATGAGGGCAAGGAAAAACTCCAAAATAACATTCAATAGTACCAGGGACCTTAACATAGTCCATAAATATGTACACAGGCATCCATCTTCTCTCCTTCATTGTATGCAGCTGTCATAAACTATTTTTTTCTAGCTGTGGCCAATGCACATAATGAATCACTCCATTTCCAACAGCTATTTTTGGCTTTTAATGTGGTTTTTGTCACTCCACACCTTGCCATTGCTTTAGTTACATGTGATGGTAGTTTTGGGTTCATTTCCAGTCAACTTGTGCCGTCATAAAATCCTTTGAGAGCTCTGTGAGGAAGTGTTGTAGTCCATTGGTGCTACCTGTGTAGAATTTGGGGTGCTGAGCCCTGAGTAGAGGTCAACCAATTATCTCCACCGATATTTGGGAATTTGACGAATATCTCTATCAGCATCTTATTAGGTCGATTATTAAACAACACCGAGCAACAACCCATCTGAACCTTTCTCTTCCTCTAATGCCTTCTGTCTCGGACGCTACGCACCCTGCGCCTTCTAATTAGATACGTGACAGAGGGCGGTGTCAATGAAACGGGTATTTTCCTTGGTAAAATTGGACAATTGACTTAATAAAAGTGTGACTTTTTCATGAAGAACACAAAATTGTCTGGGTGACCACAAAATTTTCAACAGCGATGTCAATTAACTCTGAGATACAAATTCCAAGGCGCAGGAAAAAAACTCTTTAAAGGAGATCCTTCAAGTTGGCCTCCTCTGGTGCTCTGCTCAGCCCGTCGTCCTTGGCTGCATGGCCGCCTTCATTACTGTCAGTCAGCATCAGGTTTAGCCGTGCCAGAATCCGGCTCGGCCCTCTGTCCTCCCTGCCCTGCCGGCGCTTGCCTGCCTGACCGCTGCCGATGGAAGCTTTGGAGGAAGCACCCTCCTCCCTCAGGAGAACCCAATTACTCTCCACCAGCAACCAAGGAGACCACGGCAGAACGTATGCCGGAGAAGAAGGAATCTTGCAGATGTGAGCTGCGCTTCCGCGAGATCGGGGCAATTATTCCGAAAGGAAACGACAGCTAACGTTGGCAATTTCTACCTCGATGGAAGTCTAAAACGCCTGCATAGAAAATAACACGGCACTTAACGGAAAGGCACAAAAAACAACCTGCGTGAATCAAATGCTTTGACTAGCCGTTATCTGGGTCACTCAGTTGGCAATTGTGTTTGACCGCGTAACAGTCGTTCGTTTGTTTGCGCTTTGGCCCCCTTTTTTCTCATCTGGAGCAGTTCCACTGCGGCAAAAAGGGACGCAAAAGAGCTGACGGGTCCAAAGCTTGAAGGTAACCGGAGCCGCTAAATCCCTGCAAGGAAGGAGAGTTCATCCAGAATAGCACTGCTAGCATTAGCACAGCACACTCTTTTGTTGAACATAGTCTCATTCAAACAACACTCTCTCTCTTATTCTTGTTTTACGTAGGAAAACAAGGATACATTTAACACTTATGTAATAGTATATAGTAGAAATAGTACATTTTAGAATACATAATCTTTGAATTCTTTATAATTAAGATACTCAAAACAAATTGAATTTGTTTGAGAACAGCAGGTTCATTCAAAATATTTGGTTGCTGTTAAAAATGAACTAATGGTTAAAATATTTTTTTATTCATTAAAAGAGGAAGTAAGTTTGACCAATTTTTGATCAGAGACGAGTTTCTTTTATTTAAGGAAAAAAAAAACATTTATGATTTTCTGAGAAGATATAGGCCAACCCAATACCTAGACCAATACGAACTTATGTTTTCCATAACAATTTAGGGGTTTGAAATTATTTTATTTTTTTTTACCAATATTTGACCAGATCCCTTCATATTTTCCTATTTTGAAAAGTATGAAGGAAAACATTTTACCAATGAACTGACATGATATAGGGTAAACCGGGGGTCTCTAACCTTTTTTAAAACTAATGGCTAATTTTAGTTATTAATTGGCACAGAGGGCTACTAGTTTTATATGCATTTCTAAAATAACTTATATTACTATGTTCTTTCTATGTAATTACCAGGTTAGTTTTTGGCAAGTATAGTTCAATTAGACGCAGTAAACCAATAAAAAAAAAAAAATTAACATTGACCCACCAACGGTAAGCTATTCTCAGAATCAGTCCACAGGTGACTCAGCTGTCTTTACGGTGCTACCTGGTGCCCACGGGCACCATGTTGGATACCCCTGAGCTACAACAATAACTCAACTATGAATAATTTATGGTAATAAAAACAAATTGAGGTATAAAATTGAAGATTTGACAAGAAACCAGCAATTTGTTATTGTTTTTGAAAAAGATCATCATAAACCTTACCCGATTTCCTTACGAGATCTATGCTAGACCTGAAACTCAACTATCTATCTACAGTGGTCATATCCCTCAAGAGGGGTGACCGACAGCAAGACAAACACATACAATGTATGATGCGGCAGGGGTAAACCAGTGAAACTCAACTATGAATTTGCATAAAACAATTTCAGGTTTTTTTCATATTGCCCGGATTGAAAGGAACATGTTGAGTGATCCAATTTAGAATAGAATAGAATATACCTTTATTGTCATTGTTACAACATGGGATATATTGGGACAACGAAATTGGACGTGGCACTCCAGGTCCACATTTTACAGCGAGGATAAGGAAAACAAAGAGATAAAGGAACAAAGAAGATGTTAGTACTGTCCTTGTTGTATTGGCTTTGTTTTCCTCCGGGGGGGGGGTGTATGAGGGGGTGAGGGACAGACAGAGCTGGGCGGATCCAACTTTATGGACTAATTGACATGTTGGTCAGATTTATTGCCCTTTAGTTACTCATCTGAATGGAAACTTCAGACCAATATAAAACAGCAGTAATTACACTGTTTCTAAAAACGGAATTATCACTTTTTCCTCCAATTAAATTTGTTCAGCATCCCACAATACATGCGAAATTAAATGCTCGACATCTGTGATGTAGAAATTTAAACAGAGAAGCTCGCATTATTAAATCGATAATTTATAGCACATGGAACTTGCCTCGTCCATTGATTCTAAGGTCTGACAGACCAGCAGTACATTTAGCCCACGTCAGAACGCTTTTGTGGTCTTTCGACACGGACTTTCTCTTCCCGAAATTGCGCACTGGTAGTTTCATCCATCACACGGCGCGTTTATGGACAGTAGCAGCGCGCGTGTTTGCCTGATGGGCATGACAAAGCACCGGCTTGTTTTTGGCATGTCCTGCCTCGCTGTACGGACTGCCTCCGAGTATGTAAAACCCATCTCGAATCCCATTTGGGCTGAGAAATAGAAGCCATGTCTGTTCAGCGGGACGGCTTGCTTATTTGCAGGCGAAGCGCCTGAAATGTGATGTCGAGTTTAGTAGAAAGCGTGGCGTCGCGTCGGTCTGGTCGCGCTGGCTGTCAGAGTGGATGTGCTCGGGGGATGTCGAGAAATATGGAAAGTCTAATTAAAAATAGCCTGCTACACATGACAAATATCTGGGAGGGTTCATTGTCAGACCGAACAAAAGCGACTGATACAGCGCTCTGTTCTTCATTGAGGACTTTTGTCCTTGATTATTCTTTCAGACTCATGCAGCTGTGGAGAGTTGGAAGAGGGAAGCTGGTGCTTTTAATAAACTCCAAGAGACATTCAAAGGACCTGGCAGGCACGGAGGTTTCATTTACCAAGCAGTGAGCGGCGTCATTTCAAATAAGGATCATTTGGAAAAGGGAAATATAGTCATGCTAAATCGAGATCAAATAACGGAGCAAGGTGCACGGCTGGATTTACAAGGCAGGGTAAACCTTGAAGAGGTGCCAAAAAAAGCACAACTGACAAGGGGTTAGCTTTGCATTTACATCTCCACTGGTACCACTGGCGATGCCATTTTTTACAGGGTTTGTATACCTTTTTTAATGGCCACTTTTAAGGACTTTCAACAATTTTCCAGTACCATTAAAAAAATCAAATTTGAATTATGTATTTTGCAGAGCCACAAATATATCTGAAATTGGCAAATGCCATTTGTTGAGACATATTAAATCTTGAGCAAATTGCGAGTATACAGTATATGTTGATCTGAACAAAAAGTGTGTCAATATTTTCAGTTGCAGGAAGGTCTTACCATTTCAATTTGTATTGCCCATGATAAATGTCCATTATTGTTACATAATCCATCCAGCCATTATATGCACCACTTATCCTCAGTAGGGTTGCAGTGGCTCTGGAGCCCATCCCAGCTATCTGCAGGCAGTGGGCAGGGGACTCCCTGAACTGGTTCCCAGCCAGTCGCAGGGCACACAGGAACAGACAATTCGCTCGCTCATTCACACCTAGGGACAATTTGGACCGGCCAATTAACCTGACAAGCATGTTTTTGGAATGTGGGAGGAAACCGGAGTAACCGGAGGAAACCCACGCAAGCACGGGGAGAACATGCAAACTCCACACAGGCGGTTCGATCTCATGACCTCAGAACTGTGCCGCACACGCGCTAACCACTGCGCTGCCGTGCTTCTTGTTCCTTGCACTCATATAAATGTCACAGTGCTGTTTAGGTGTAGCAGGCGCCTGTCTTCCTGGGTGCGACCCATAGGGGCTGATGATGCTTCATAAGACAACCAAATTAAAACGAATGCCAGCTGCACTTAATCATGAGCAAAGAAGAATTGCAATGGCAAAGCGAAGCGATCATAGAGCAAAGTTGGCGCGATTTTTAAGCAGACTTGATGTGAAACATGACAAATTCGAGCATTTCACCCTAATTTCAAACACTTGTCCACCCTTGAATACACAGCAATAGCCAAGCATTTTCAAGGATTTCAAGCACCTGTATGAACCTTATTTTTACTTGCTGGTACAGCTCGGACTTTTCTTTAGCTATTTACGAGCATACAGTTTTGTATGACCAATAAATATTCCCTGTAATCTATTGGTCAACTAATCAAACAGTAAATAAGAAAATACTTTGTGATTATGCCGATTTTGATGAATTGAAGGACTTTTTTTGTCCTACCAAACATGTTACGGTAAATTGATTGCTAGTAGTCTTACTTGGGACTGTTTAAAAAAAAAACAATACTTGCTCGGCTCTGACATGAAAATGTATTTTTTTTAACGTTAATACTTTTTAAAATCCTAAATAAGATATTACAGGCATATTTTTCTTAATACCGTAGTCCAAATAAATATTTTGTGTTAAAATATCAGATTGTGTTGAATCGGGGGAATGCTTTTTGTTTGCTCAAAGGGACAATGTACAATATTTAGTGTTTCCTAGTATTACAAAAAAACTTTCATTCAGTAAAAAAAAACAAAAAAACATGTATTTGAATATTGGGCAAAAACACATGAACTATCTTACCAATGTTAATAATGCTACAAAAAAAGAGAAAAAACCATCACAGGCCAATAAATGTGTTGACTTTTACTTAATGGAATCCACAGTGAGATTGCCGCCATGTTTGTTCGGCATCCAGCCACCACGCTATGCTCTGTGGCACTGGCACACGCTCACAATAGACGACACAGTGCCATCCATTGGTCAGATATTACACACTTGGGCTTTAAGCTACTGTTGTGAAATGAATGTTCAGTCTGTAGCTTTACTGCGAGATTGTGATCAAACTGAAACCTTAATAGCAATCAAAAATGTAGCATTTCAGTATGGGCAAAAACATGCATTACACAAACAGAGAAAAAAATGAATATTAGTCAATTTTATTTGCAACACATTTATAGATAGAATAGGATTTTATTGCCATTGATCTCAAAGACTACTATATTATGTACATGCATAACTGAAAATGGCCTTATGATTTTGAAAAATTGACACTAATGTTGATTATCGTTATTTACTGCTGAAATAAAATCTGTTGTTGTGACAGGCCTAATTCTATCTATCCATCTACCTTGGTCATATCCCTCAAGAGGGGTGACCGACAGCAAGACAAACACATACAATTACAAAGAAAAAAAAGGGAAAAAATAACAAAAAAACACACACAAACATTTTTGGACCATGGCCAACCCAAATGCCCAAACACCCAAACAAGTTAGGCACCTCTGCACCTGAGTTTGTCATGCTTTTGTCCCTCCAGATGAAAATGGACACAAGAAAGCGGCCATGTCACTCAGGTCAGGGTGACACAACACTCTTCTGTTCAACAGCAGGGCCCGACAGCTTTCACTGGTTTACCCCTGCCGCATAAAAGAAGTGCCCTGCCCATCCCTTAGAACGCGTCCAAATATCCCACTGTCCTTTTACAACACCTCTCCACTCATTCCTATCACCAACAAGGCCGAATTAATATTTACAAATCATTATATTGTTGAAGAAAATTTGTTCTGCGGCAAGGTTTGCTGACCAAACAGGGTGTTTATATTACCGTATTTTCCGCACTATAAGGCGCACCTAAAAGCCTTTATTTTTTTCAAAAGCTGACCATGCGCCTTATAATACAGTGCGCCTTATATATGGATCTATATTAAGTAGCATAGTCTTGCAACTAAGGCAAGCAGCCGCCGACTAGATTTTCCCTCGAAGAAGAAGTAGTCCGCGGTGTATGCTGGGATTTATATACCGGCGTTTCATTTCCTAACCAATGTGTCAAATATCATTTGAATCAGTCACTATTGGCTAAAGTTATTCGGCGGTAAAAAAGGCGGATCCTTTTTATCATTTACAGGCTCGCATTGGCTAAAGAGGCGAAACAAAGCTTGCAATTGGCCGAAAAAGATGAATGTGAATCACACGTTGGGTTGCACAACGGCATAGAGAAAACATTTTTTTGCTATTCTGTATTTGTAAATATTTTACTCTCCTGGATTTACTACACTCACGGTTGTAAGAAGACCATGGTTAAGTATCATTATTGAATGTGATGGCTGCAAGAGAACTTAGGTGAGCTATGCGGCTTTATATTTTCCCGGTATCTTGTTTTAGAACGATCTTGATGTTTCTGTGATGAGTCTATTTTTAAACTAAATTCAATTCAAAGTCTTTGTTGTCATATGCACAGTAAAGAACCCCGTTTCCCTGCACAATGAAAATTCTTACTTTGCTGTCCACACAGTTGCCAGCAAAAAATAAAATAGAAACTAAGAAATGTTTGGCATTTCTTGAATCCCAAGACTTTAACCCTCCGAATGATATTTTGAACGATGCATTTGAGTTATTGGTGACATCGTACAGACACTGTTTCCGTGCATGTCTGAGACACGTATTTGCTTCTTTGCAAGCTTTCAGAATGTTAAGGGGGTAATAAGTTTGACTGAACTATCTGACTGTTTTGTCGACGTTCCCATTTTAGCGCCTTATAATCCGGTGCGCCTTATGTATGGAAAATATAGGACCAAAAACCATTTTTGGGGGTGCGCCCTATACCCGGTGCGCCTTATAGTGCAGAAAATACGGTAAATAATGCTTGTGTGTCCAATAAAGAAGTAGCCATAATGTAGTGGGCATCTGTTCCCCAAAAAATGCAAATAATTCTTCTATCAGCATAATCCGTAATTTTGGACACACGTGTGGTTGAACAAGTCAAAATGAGTCGAACTTTGTGTTAAGAAATCTAATTAAACACTAAAATTGAAGAAACGTACATGCAAATGAACTATTTCATGAAACAACACGAGGGAATAGTATGTGTTTCTCACAGGCTTGGTATTAATAGACTTTTTATAAAAACCATCAACTCAATCAGTAGCAAACCGCCCTACAGGAAGGAGTGAGGAGACTCGTCAATTTCCCGCTCGCGCGAAACGTGCGCGGAAACGGATAAAAAAGGAGCTGTGTGCGGAACGGAAAAGGAGAACTGAGACGTAGTTGCCAGCCATGCAGCTTTGACAGACCGCCGTTAAAAGGGAAGCCACAATCGCAGGTGTCTGCCACCGATTGAAATATACAAAGACGCTTTGACGATATACCCGTCGATAACCTCAATCAACGAGGCGTCGCTCGCTCTTGTGGAAAACGGGCGGCCTCAAAATCGAGTAAAGCGCATTTCTCTGATTGTTGTCGCAGCTGTCTCTTTTAAGGTCACGTTTATTTGTGGACCGTCTTCTTCGTGCTTGCCAAAACCTCCAGGAAACGCGACAACAACAGGGGCAGGAGGGTTCAAAGGTGTTACGTCACCGGTTCAAACAAATTTGAAATTAAAAACGAATCGTTTTCGTAACAAGGCATCGCAATGCATCATGGAATTAGGTTGCATTGGTTTATATCAGTGACAGATCAAGTCAAGTCATGTTTATTTGTATAGCCCATAATCACAAAGAGTCTCAAAGGGCTGCACAGACCACAGATGATTGCAAACCACAGACTATTATGACAGCAACCACTGATCTAAAACCTACATGAGGGCAAGGAAAAACTCAAAAACCTCAAGTCAAGTCATGTTTATTTGTGACGCCCTTAATCACAAAGAGTCTCAAAGAGCTGACTTTTACAGACTACAGAATATTATGACACCACCTGATCTAAAACTTACATGAGGGCAAATAATAAAAAGATATTGTCAACATAAAATATAGGTCAGGGGTGTCAAACAGGCGGCCCGCGGGGTCAGATCTAATTTAGTTTAGGTTTTTCAAACTAATTTCACACAAAATTTAGTGTGCTCCATGCCCTTACAAACTGTCCAATTTTCCCTTACAAAATACAAAAATATCAAACATGTTTATTTATGTAGTTTAACATGTTATATTGTACATGTGTTTCCTTATATCATATATATTGTGAATGAACATTTTGTTGTGAGACCCTGAGTTGCTCGACATGAATAAGGTTTATTCACTGTAGAAAGAAAAAATACATGCAAATATAATTAAGTAGAATAATACATTTTCTTATTCAAATTATGTATTCATTTTCTGCGTTAAATTATTGTTGGTAATATACTGATTAAAAGGGATCACCACAAGCCTGTCTTTTTTCATTTTCTCCTTTTATACTTCCTTTTTTTCTTAACTTCTTTATACAACATAATCATTCGTAATATAATGCATCAAAGCAAGTGAGGCGTTTGAGAGCCGGCTCTCTTTAATGAGTTAAGCCGAAAAAGCCGGTTCTTTAAAAAGAGACGGACTTTCACTACACAACTCGAACTGGAGATCGGTGTGCAGACGAAAACCGCGAGACCAAAACAACAATGGCGGATCTGCCTGACGAAAAGTTTGGAGTGCGGTAAATATTTGTTAAAAAATGATAATGACAATTTCGTGTCAAAAAAGTGGCGTCCCGGGGACGCACGTTGATTTGACACGATGCGTCCCCAGCAAAAATAATGCGTCTAGGACGCAGGGACGCGGGCAAACGAGAACACTGCGATATTAAAAATACCTCAAATAACAGGCACATGTATACATCAGCTCGCATTTTTATGAGTTAGAATGTGAAAAAATATTTCCATATTTCACAATTCCAAGTCGTCCTACCCCTAAACAAAAATGACTGATGGAAACTGCCGCATCAACATAAACCATTGGAGTGAATATTCCTCCCTCCCTCTCTCACAATTTTTTATGAGTGACTCCAAACTGGTGTGATATAGACATGCCATAAATCCCTGGCAGATGTCATGGCACCTCGCCAGAGGTGCGTGAAGCTACTCCTAGCAGCGAGCACCATTATGTATTTAAGACGTGACGCAAAATGACAGCCGCATTCCCAAATATGATCGAGAGCAAATGGCCACCTAAATGGATACGGAATGAATCCATTCGCCGTCAATATTCAATAACCGAATCGAATCACAGCCCTCGGGATTGCAATCAAATCGTGCTGCCAATTCGCGAGAGGTTCTTCGCCTCTAATGAAGATGCACACTGGGATGGGGCCAGAAGAGAGTTTTGCATTCCGCTGAGTGACACACCAGATTAATGGGCTTCCGATGCAAAGACAGGATCCCAACCGAGGCGGAAGTGATCCAGCATTTTTAAACCAAACGGAAAAGCTTTCAGGGAAGAAAAGGGAAAAGACTGGCTGCTGCCAAGCATTTGGGGGTGGAACTGGCAACTCTATTCCACGACATATTGTAGTACCGGTAAAGGATTTTATACATTTGACTACAAAGGATTTTATATGATTGACTACAAATTTACATGTATTAAGTTTAATGCAATAGATATTCACTGACTGGGCCTTAGTTCAATGGCTGTTCTAATGCATAATATTTTGTCTGGGAAATTTTGATAACAGGACTCGTGGATTTGCTGACGCTGAACGACAGGCGCTGTTGTGGGAGAGCCAGACCTCGAGGCGCGCAAAACTGCTTGGCATGCCCATGGGAGGAGCTGAGACGCCATCTTGCGGGGAGAAGTGAGCAAGAAGAAAAAGCTAAAAGGAGTTCAGAAAAAGGCTTCCCACATACACTCCAAAGTCATTTCTTTGGCCGTCTCCTGAGAACACTTAAGTTCTTCTGTTAGGAAAAATAAACAACCGCCCCCTTGTGAATGTCGGCTTTCCTGGTCATTTTTCTCTCAAGAAACGAGTGCGCATAATTGTTGGATGAATGTCGGTCATGTTTGGTTAATGGAGTCAGATAACTAATTCGAACAATTTGGTGAACGGTACATTTTGATAATTCCCAACACTTGCGTCGCTCGATTCAATTTGATTAAATGAAAAACAGAACAACACATCTGAAGTAGCAATTCCCTCTACATTGTCAAACTAGAATGCAAGAATTTATCAATCTACCAACATATCAATTTCATTGATGTAACTTATCTTATCATTTTTCAGAAATCTCCATCCATTCATCCATTATCTGCACTGCTTATCCTCAGTAGGGTCGCGGGGGTGCTGGAGCCCATCCCAGCTATCTTCGGGCAGTGGGCAGGGGAAACCCTGAACCGGTTGCCAGCCCATCGCAGGGCACACAGGGACAGACAATTCGCTCGCTTTAAAACCGCAGTGTCTTGCAATTACACAATCGCACTATGTCACATATCAATAACTATCAGATTTCAATTAATTGTGCAGTCTTAATGACCACTGATTTATAGCAGTCAAAAATAGTTCTTTCAATCATTATTTTCCAAGAACAGTGTGGTATTTAGCGCCCCCTAGAGGTACAAAAAAATCTTTCATCCAGCAAAAGTGAGACAACACTGATGTAAATACTAATAACTATCATACCAAAGTTATTTTTTTGTAGCTCGGTGGCCTTGGGGTAGGGCGCCTGCCCTGAGACTGGGAGGTCGCTGGTTCAAGCCTCGGCCGGGTCATACCTAAGACTTAAACCATTGGTACTCATTGCCTCCCTGCTTGGCGTTCAGCATTAGGGGTTGGAATTGGGGGTTTGGTCACCTAATGACTCCCAACACATCAGTTGGGTTGAGCGAGGCTGGGAATCCCCTCCTCTGTATCGATTTCCCAGAAAGAGTCAGAAAAGACCACCTAAGGGGACATGACATTGGTGTACATACAATTTTTTTGTAAAAATAAATAAAATTTGTATTTATTTTTCACCATGGAATCCCCTCATGTTTGTCCGGCATCCTGCTGCCAGGACCTACAGTGTAAAACCGGCCCTGGCTCGTACCAGACAACACAGTGCCATCTAGTGAAATGAAATGAAATGATCTGCATTTATATAGCGCTTTTCAAGTCAAGACTTCCCAAAGCGCTTTACAGTGTGCTTCACATTTCCCAATAGCGGCCGTGCAGCCATGTAAAGCGCTAACCTGCTTATTGGGGGTATTAGGGGTTCAGTGTCTTACCCAAGGACACTTTGACATGTAACACGGAGGAACCGGGATTCGAACTGCGATCTCTTGATCCCAGCTCTACCTCCTGAGCCAATGCCGCCCCGTGTGGTCAAATATTACACATTGGGGTTTTACAGATGAAGTTTTGAAGTTTTGAAAATAGATTCACTTATCAACTTGACTCCAAAAAAGTAGAAAACCAAATTTTAATGCACAAGACTTTTTTTCAATCCCGGTTTCTATAAATCAGTGCAACCTGGACCAGTCTCTCCCTTTTGACCTCTGCCAAGACTCAACCAGGCTGAAAGTCACCCACAAACAAGCTCACCAAACCCCCCTCCAGTTTTCCTTACGTTTGAAGTTAGCGCCTCGCAAGGTTTCCTTCCTATTAGCTGTTGCCAGACAGCCTTGGCCGGCATCTTCCTCAGAGCGCAAGCGTGTTTGGCCACGGGGAGCGATGCCGTCTGATACAAGTTGTTTTTTCCCGCCATGCTGTCATCCCGCCGCAAACACCTTCACTTGTTTACGGCCGAACGTCCTCTGCGTTCACCTTCGCGTCCCGTTTCCGGCATTATCCTACGTGCCGTACATAATGCGGGCGTTTCGCCGTACTGCGGCGTTCAGCCACGGAGGGTCAAAGTCAGGGTTGGCGAGGAGGGAGGTCATTGTTCGCCGCGAGAACATTAGCGCTGATTGGTCTCCTCGCCGTTTGATTCACGAAAGCCTCCCGAGTCGAGCGCGACTACGAATTCTCATCTCATCTCATTATCTGCACCGCTTATCCTCAGTAGGGTCGCGGGGGTGCTGGAGAATATCCCAGCTATCTTCGGGCAGTGGGCAGGGGACACCCTCAACTGGTTGCCAGCCAATCGCAGGGCACACAGGGACAGACAACTCGCTCGCTCATTCACACCTAGGGACAATTTGGACCGGCCAATCCACCTGAAATGCATGTCTTTGGAATGTGGGAGGCAACCCACGCAAGCACGGGGAGAACATACAAACTCCGCACAGTAAGTCCGGTAGCTGGATTTGAACCCACACAGGAGGTGCCCAAGACCTTAGAACCGTGCCGCACACGCGCTAACCGCTGCGCCGCCGTGCTGCCCACTACGAATTCTGCACATTTTAAAAAAATGTATATTTAAATATGAAAAACATTACCAGTAGGATTACAATCATAAATATATTTTCTAATTGTATGGAATATTGGATATTACCGTATTTCAGACACTAAGGCGCACCCCAAAAATGTGTATTTTTTCTCATTTATAAAACGCCACGGAATATAAGGTGCATATAATTAACTGGAGTAAGGGCTACGGTTGCACTAAAAAAAATATACAGTGGAACCTCGGTTTTCGAACGCCTCTCAGTTCGAACAAATCGGAGTCCGACCAAAAATTTCAAGAAATTCTTGCTTCGCTGTTCGGTCAAAAAATCGGAGTTCGAACGTTTTTACACGTTCATGTTAGCGTAATATTTCGTACGGAAAATTACGATAACGCGAAAGTACGATTAGCCTGGGTTAGCTTTGTTTACGTTGAACATTCGAGGTAAACATTCAGGGTGTTGGAACGGAGCCCCCTTTCCAATGAACCGCTCACCACTTGTTGTGGAGACCCGGGTGCTAAATGACTTGTAAACGACCTGATTTTCTTATTTTTACACGTTCATGTTAGCGTAATCTTTCGTACGGAAGATTACGATAACGCAAACGTACGATTAGCCTGGGTTAGCTTTATGTTTATGCTACACATTCAAGTTAAACATTGAGGGTGTTGGAACGGATTAAAACGATTTACATTATTTTTAATGGGAAAAATGATTTCGGTGATCGAACAAATCGGTTTTCGAACAGGGTTCTGGAACGGATTATGGTCGAGAACCGACGTTCCACTGTATACATGATATTTGTGCATTGATTGATTGTCTAAATATATCGCTGATGGTAATCAAACCCGGATCCAGAGAGCACTGGGTCATACCTACTTGACGACTAGGGATAAAGACAACACACAAACCGGCATTAGGTTTTAGGTCATCCTCACACTATTTTTTAAGTCATGGTACCACGTCGTTTAGGTTGTTATTGGGCCGGGCTGCAGGGTTATTGCCAGACGTGAAACTGGTCCATGGTACAGATAAGGTTGGGAACCATTGAAATGCGGTACTGTATCACAGACTCACAAAGTATTTAGGAAGCACATGAGATTCTGAACTGAATGAAGAAAAAGGCATTGTGGGAAGTAGTATGGACGCCCTGAAAAATTAACGCGTGACCGCAAGTATTTAACAACAGTTGTCAATAAAAATGCTTAGTTTGAGCTAATAAAAATTGTACGTATTCAGACTTATAATCCCTGTTTTGTTATTTCTCTACATTTGTATCTGTATCAAATAAAATCAGTGTGATAATGATTTAAGAACTAGTTTTTTTGTTTTTTTTTTTATGAATTTGCATCGTTGTAAATAGAATTATCAAATTTGTGTATAAAATACGTAGAAGTCTACCAGTATACAGTATAAAGGTGAGATCTCGGGCTCAGACCCTAACCCGGCTCGATAGTCGGGCCTCGTTTGGGCATGAAATGTCAATCATTAGGTCGGGTCGGGCTGGGCATCTCTCTTGCGTTTCTTTTTTGTTGTTTTTTCCGTGGAGGATCTGCAGAGCGTGCATTTACATTTGCTCATTTGATTATTTGGATGACTAATTTTTACTTGTACTTAAGTAATATAGTAATAAAGCAATTGTACTCTTAACAGTTCAGTGCTGCACCTAAGCACCACGCGTACTTTGGTGCCGGGGTCTGGCTTCGGGGCCATGCGTACTCCAGCGCCGAAGTGCACACTTGATTTGAGTGACCTAGCCAAAGGAAACCTGAAGCTGCACCTCGAAGCTGCATTTCGGCGCCGTGCATGCTTAAGACGAAGAAGTCACTTCGATGCTGAAGCACACACTTAGGCGCTAAAATGCAGCTTCAGGGTTACTCCAGGCCTGGCCCCCAAATCAAGAGTAATCGGTCGGGTTCGGGCTTTTATACCCACCAACCCGGTCAGGCTGGATTTCTTAGGTTCGATCTTACCACTACATACATTACGTCCACTGGGTTCTAGATTGGACAATTGTGAAACTGATGAGATGAGGACTAGTCAAGTAAAGTCATGTTTATTTGTATAGCCCTTAATCACAAATAGTCTCAAAGGGCTGCACAGATCAAAGACTATTGCAAACTACAGACTATTATGAACACATCCCCTGATCTAAAACCTACATGAGGGCCAATAATACACAGATATCGTCAACATAAAATATAGGTTATTCTTATGCTATAGAATAGAAGTGTGTTTTAAGCTTAGATTTAAACAATTCCACTGAGGTTGCAGATTGAATCGGGGGAAGAGCATTCCACAGCACCGGGGCCCGAATGGAGAAGGCTCTCGAACCTGCGGATCTCTTCCTGGCTCTTGGGATCACTAGTAGACCAGCATTTTCAGAGCAAAGGCTCCGGACTAGCACTGATTTATTAATAAATCAAGTCAAGTCAAGTCATTTTTATTTGTATAGCCCTTAATCACAAAGAGTCTCAAAGGGCTTCACAGGTTATTACACAGACTATTTTTTCAGACTATTATTACACCATCCCCTGATCTGGAACCAACATGAGGGCAAGGAAAAACTCAAAAAACTTCAACATGAGGAAAATGAAGAAACCACAATTTCCTTTGTCTAGTTTAGGAAGCTAGCACATTGCACACTGGCTGAAGGCACCACACTTCAAACGTGATTACGCTTAAAAAAAAATAAAAAAAATGTCTTCTCGAGTCCCAAGAGCGAAGAGTAAAAATGTCCTACTACACTGTAGTTTCACACCAAATGCAAAGGGGAGATGGTGCAAGAGGGCATGTCAACAAAGCTCTCGACTGTGCAGCGGCACCATCTGCACCCGTTGCATATTTAATTGTCAATAGACACGCTCAAGACTGGCAATCAAGAGCAAAGATCACATGAATCACCAACGTGATTGGAGTTTCGTCTCCATGCTAATTGTAACGTCCACAAATGAACGTCTTTCAAAAAAAAGTCAATCTATCCCCTTTGACTTGCAATCTCAAAGAAAAACACCCATTACATATTTGCCCATCTTTAAAAGAGACCATTTATCCCTCAACCGCCATTCACCAGGACACGCTCCGCCAATCCTGCACATTTTACCCGTAACATTGTCTTCTCCCGATTCGACTTTCAAAAGCTTTTCGCCGTTAAACAATGGCGAGGCGTCGGGCTCCCCGATGCAAATAAATCCATTTTGCCAAATGGGTTTCTTTCCATACAATGGCGTGAGGAGGGGGAGCATGAAAACAGTGACGATGAAGCAAAGAGATATTTTTAAATGTGCGGGGCAGAAACAATGTGAGGACAATGGAGCCAGACGAGCTATTTCTCTAAAGCAAACAGACAAGCGCTGCCTCTTTGAATCTGCTGTGCGGCCACAGAAAATTAGGGACGCTTGCTGACACCAGACATAATCATTTTCTTGGAGGAGGCCCGGCAACCAATTTATTCTTCTTACCTTAGGCTGGGCGCGACGTGGAAAGGCAACCTTCGGATCAATCTGAGGAAAAGAGAAAAAACATGGAGTCAAAACATTTCATTAACATGTACATTCTTTGTACAGAAGAAAAGAAATTGACGTTTTCGACCAAAGGATTAATTGTTTAATGGACCCAAATGGGACTTTTCATGAACCAATCAAAGCATTTAAAGGTTCATAAATGGTGCATAATCAAGCAGCATTAAGACAAATGTTGTGCTTTTCAAAGTAGAAAGCATTTTTTGTTCTGCTTAAGATAAAAACTGGAATTATTTTGATGGATGATTAAGTGCACATCAACGACAAAACAATACGAGTTTTTCCCCCATCGTGAACAAAATAAAACTGACATTTGTTGTCCAACTGATTCTAATTTCTTGGTTTATCAATACAATTCTAAGATTTTATTTAGTTAGAGGTGAACATTTTGTCATGATTACTGATGCGAAGCACCATTTGGCGCCAACTGCCTGATTGGCTCCCCTCTCACTATTTTCTTTCACCTGGTGTCAGTCCGTCTGCGAACCTCAGTTAACACTAGGCAAGCCTTTTTCGACCCAGACTCCCACCTGTTTTTGCTCCTGTCCGTTTCTCAACTTCAACCCGTTTTTTGCTCTCCTGTCCCGGCTACTGACCCGTTTTTTTCCGTTCCCGACACCGCCATCGCTCGCCACGGAAGTGCCACTTCCGCGTTCAGAGCGACCTGCTTCCCGCGACCAGCGATCACCGGATCGTGTGTGCAATCCTTTCCTTTCTTCCCAATAAAATTGAGAACGACATAACGCAAGTAGGTCCTGTCTCCGTTCTGCTCCTGACACATTTGTACATTTTATAGCAAGCTTGAAACAATTTAGCGAGAAGTAGGAAATATTGTTTCAGTGTATTCCCTGTATTCAGGCATCAACAATATTTTGGCCCATAGTATTACCCAAAAAAGGATATTACCAGATTTGGTGTCAGTAGAATTACAAACATTAAATATAGGTTTTGATCCTTCTTTAGGTAGATTCTACTCGATGTTGTTTTAATTATTTTCTATTTTTAATCATAACGTTTGTACGTTTTCAATGTTTAAATGTTTAAATCTATGCTTAAAACACACTTCTATTCTATAGCATATGAATAACCTATATTTTATGTTGACAACATCTGTGTATTATTTGCCCTCATGTAGGTTTTAGATCGGGATGGTGTCATAATAGTCAGTAGTTTGCAATAATCTGTGGTCTGTGCAGCGCTTTGAGACATTTTGTGATTAAGGGCTATACAAATAAACATGATTTGACTTGACTTGAATAATGGAACTGAGTAATTTTACTATTGGGATTACATCAGCTCAATATGACACGTTTTTAGCACTTGATGTGGAATCTTTATCCAATCGGATGAGGAAACCCGTAAATCAAGCAATCCTTTGAATAGGCTTTCACTGCTTTACTCACATTCGTAGCCACATTTCAACTAGCGTCACTCCAAAGACAATTTTATTGTCAAGTATATTTGGGGGTTGTCTTCCTCTCTGAGAATCATTAGCGACATTGTGTGGTCCTTTATGCAGATCATTTTCCACGTCAACGCTCAATTGACGGAGCTTCTTTTCAAAGCGTTAAATACATTCATTCATTTGACTGGGCAGTGGGCCATTGGGAAAATCCTATTCATTAGCCCTGATCAGTGTCCAACAGTATCCAGACAAGAGATAGATGTATTATCGATGAGTTGTTCATTGGTCGATTATGTGGAATTGACTTGAAGCAATTTAGGACAATCGGGGTGCGCAACTCTACTGCAACCAACAGAGGCGCTAATAGGTCTTTCTTTATAAGATTGACACACTTGCCAAAATTATATTCCCAGTCTGATTGTGACCACCATTTGTCAAGTTTTTGAAGCTATCCCTTCATTATACTTGAAAATTATATTTATATAAATATGTACCGTATTTTCCGCACTATAAGGTGCACCTAAAAGCCTTTATTTTTTTCAAAAGCCGACCATGCGCCTTATAATACAGTGCGCCTTATATATGGATCAATATTAAGTCGCAAGGTCTTGCAACTAAGGCAAGCAGCCGCCGATTAGATTTTACCCCGAAGGCGAACTCGTCCGCGGTGTATGCTTGGATTTATATACCGGCGTTTCATTTCCTAACCAATCTGTCAATCATCATTTGAATCAGTCACTATTGGCTAAAGTTATTCGGAGGTTAAGGGGGCGGATCCTTTTTATCATTTACAGGCTCGCATAGGCTAAAGGGGCGAAACAAAGCCTGCAATTGGCTGAAAAAGATGAATGTGAATCACACGTTGGGTTGCACTACGGCATAGAAAAAACATGTTTTACTATTCTGTATTTGTAAATATTTTTTTCTCCTGGATTTACTACACTTACGGTTGTAAGAAGACCATGGTTACGTATCATTATTGAACGTGATGGCTGCAAGAGAACTTAGGTGAGCTATGCGGCTTTATAATTTACCGGTATCTTGTTTTAGAACGATCTTGATGTTTCTGTGATGAGTCTATTTTTAAACTAAATACAATTCAAAGTGTTTATTGTCATATGCACAGTAAAGAACCCCGTTTCCCTACACAATAAAATTCTTACTTTGCTGTCCACACAGTTGCCAGCAAAAAATGAAATGGAAACTAAGAAATGTTTGGCATTTCTTGAATCCCAAGACTTTAACCTTCCGAATGATATTTGGAACGATGCATTTGAGTGATTGGTGACGTCGTACAGACACTGTTTCCGTACATGTCTAAGACACGTATTTGCTTCTTTGCAAGCTTTCGGAATGTTATGTGGGTAATAAGTTTGACTGAACTATCTGACTGTTTTGTCGACATTCCCATTGTAGGGCCTTATAATCCGGTGCGCCTTATGTATGGAAAATATAGGACCAAAAACTATTTTTTAAGGGTGCGCCCAGTAACCCGGTGCGCCTTATAGTGCGGAAAATACGGTAATAATAATTTTCAGTACAATCGCACAAAAAAATGTTTCCAAAACAATAAATACAGAGGTCATTCACAAGAGCTACGGTTTGACTAGCCATCGTCGTTATGTTGGAGAGTGGCTGCTGCTCCGACCGGGATTCACTGATTGAATATGACACGGAGAAAATGAGAATCCCAGGCTGGCTACGCCTCCAAATAACAAGCAGGATGCATCGGATGAGCATGCGTGCACATCTTGTGCTTGTTAGGTTATTAGCTTAATTTTCCCATTAATTTTGCTGGTATGAAGGTATGTCACGCTAGGATAGGAAGGAGGGTTGGGGGGGGGTCACATCAACCTTGCACTTATAATCAATCACGAGGTGACATCCGAAGTACATACCAATGAATTCTTCCAGGATACACTCAACGTATCTTATTTCCATTTGTGCATTTGCATTGGTGCTATAACCATCAATGATTTTAATGTATAAAAAGCTCAATGAGGTCCAGCTTAGTTATATGGAAAAATGGAGATTGGACAAATATAAACAAATCATCAATCGTATGGAATCCAAATCTGTCATTTAAGTCCGTATATTAAAAAACACATTTTGGGGCGGTAGTAGCTCAGGATGTAGAGCGCTCGTCTTGGGATCAAGGGATCCCAGTTTGAATCCCGGCTTGTCCGTGTTACATGTCAAAGTTTCCTTGGGTAAGACACTGAACCCCTAATACCCCCAATAAGCAGGTCAGCGTCTTACGTGGCTGCAATACGAGGCCGCTATTGGGAAATGTGAAGCACACTCTAAAGCGCTTTGGGAAGTCATTGACTTAAAAAGCGCTATAAAAATGCAGATCATTCAGATTTTGGTTCAAGTTTTTTAGTTTAGCTGGTTATAATAATAATAATAATAATAATTTCCTTTGTATTGTCATTCTTTGTAACAATGTACACAGAACGAAATGTCGATACACCTGACCCGTTGTAGCGAGCCGATGCAGCCGCAGCCAACAGAGGGCGCCGCCATTTTTACCAATGTTATAAGTCTTAGGTATGTGATAATCAATAGGTTGTTCATTAACCAATGAGTTGCTCCACCTTTACTTGGAACCATTTGCAGTTCCCAAAAATGGTATATCTTTCCTGCAGATGGATCCATTTCAGAAATGCGTAGCCTGCTGGGGAAAGCAGCAGAAACAAAATGAAGCGAAGAAAGCATCTGCACGGCTCAATTAAGCCAACGAGCCTGACTGGCTTTTAATGCGTTTGAAGGGAAACCATGATGTGCTTTGTCATTGCCATCATTCCTGCCAGTCTCCGTTATTACGGTTATCGCTTGCTAAATCGGGTCAAAATGAGAAATGAATTCAATAACACCTCGATATGGAAACCCTGCTTGAAATAAATTTCATTTAGAAATTTATTTTAGCACTTACCCTTTGGCTCAGCCAATTGAAATTCAATTATTAGGTGTGCCTTGTTTGCTTCAAGACAACATGTCATGCTCACAATACTAAATTTAAGAATTTCCCTGTCTTCCTTTTAGATCAGGGACCTATGATTGATTTGACGTGCAGTATATTAAGCACGGTTGTCTATACTCGCCAACAGGGTTGGGTAGGGTTACTTTAACTGGATTACTTTCAATTGCCGTAAATTCCGGACTATAAGCCGCTACTTTTTTCCCAAACGTTCAACCCTGCGGCTTATTCAGTGATGCAGCCAATTTATGTAATTTTTCTAACAACCGCCAGCGGCGCTCGAGTACAAAGGGTGAGATTCAGACCGGTGGACTATATGCGCCGAGAAAGACTGCAACTTCTTAGCTTGTGCACAATTTAAATTAGCGTAGACATATCCTCACCATGTAAATTGCAATAGGTAAGGCACATGACGCAACTTTCAAGCTAAAAGCAATCGAGCGGTCCGATAAAGAAGGAAACAGAGCTACTGCACGTAAACTTTGCTTTGCGAGTGTGTTGCTAGCGTGTTTTAGAATAAGGAAGCGTGGGACGACTTCTATATGACAAAGTCGTCTTCCCCATACCAGGGAAGACGACTTTGATGGTGTCAGTTGTAAGGAGGAAGATGAGGACGGTTTACCGTGATTTCCCAAGTACCGTATAATTTTTTAACAGATCCATTTACTGTGGTGCGAGCGTGTTCTTAGTAGCGTTTTGCTACCCTTCACAGGCACGGTTTGGGATGAAAGTTATAATATTATTATTTAAGCTTTGAAAACTCTCTCGGTGTACCGTCTTTCTTTGTAAATATGTGTAACCATGTATAATATGTATTTGCAACTGTATATTTTTGTAATGTATTTATTTTAGAGACTTATTCTGATGTTTTCCACGGGCGAATCAAAAACGGGGGCTGATGGGAAGTGGAGTAAAGGTGAGACGTGTTTGTGGACGCAGCGGACAATAGTGTATATGTATTTTTCCCACACTTACCTTTGGAAATATACTTTTTTTTTTCCTTGGATTATTTAACGGGACCCGGACTCTGCAGGTCTGCATCAAACCTTAAGTACCGATATCATTTTCCGTTCATTTTGCCAGCTGTGGTTCTTGGACTGTGTACTTTATATTCAGTTACAATCGCGGGTCGAGCTTGGGTTAATTTTGTGATTGTGGTAACTGTTTTAATGTGGGCGCATGCGGCCTATATACAGGTGCGGCTTGTGTAAGTACAAAAGTGGTTATCCTCTTAAAATGTGGTGGGTGCGGCTTATAATCAGGTGCGCTCTATAGTCTGGAATTTACGGTACTTTTGGATGACTCCAATACCAAATATGCTAATAAAAAACAAAAGAAACTAAATATGAATGAAATTACTCAATTTTGTGCAGGCTTGGGGAGTAACGGAATACATGGAACAGCAAAAATGATGTTGGCAAGCTGTTTGGATTTATTTTCATTTTGTTTCTGTCGCATTTTATGTTAGTTTTGCCGGAGATCAAAGAGATCAAAGCCAGGAGAGAAAGCTTAGCACGTGTTGTGAGTCATCATTTTATTCCTATTTAGTTTCTTTTGTCTTTTATTAGCATATTTGCTATTGGAGTAATCCAAAAGTAATCCAGTTAAAGTAACCCTACCCAACCCTGCTCGCCAATAATATACAACAATTAAATGAATGTTAAAAATAACAGCCAAAGAGAACAGTCAATCCAATTCTTTAGAGGAATACTGCGGTCTACTCTTTTTAGGTCACAACTTATGATGAATGACTCCTTTGAGGAATGTGAAATTAAGGGCAGGTGAAATACAGCGATTGTTTCCCATGTTTTTTTTCCTTTTTTTTTTTTATATGGTGTTTTTTGGTTCAAAACTGTCAGCAAGCTGAGTCCGTCAAACCCAAAAAAGTAAGAAATAAACACTGGTCTTTTGTGCTAGATAAGCAAAGTTGCAGAAATTGCCCTGATGTGTCAAGTTCACCTAGATCACAGGTGTCAAACAGGCGGCCCGCGGGCCAGATCAGGCCCGCTAAGGGTTTGAATCTGGCCCGCAAGACAACACTCAGAAAAGTGCAAGAGAAAAACAAGCTGCAGGTTGAAATATGTCAACTTGATGTTGCCAAAGCCAGGTGCCTCGAACAAAGACACTGTACTTGTATTTATTTCTCTCTCTCTCTCTCTCTCTCTCTCTCTCTTTCTTTCTCTTTTCCACCCCTTTTCTCCCACTCTGTCTCTGTCTCTCTCATTCTCTGTGTCTCTCTTTTTCTCTTCCATTGTTGCCCTTTGTCTCTTTCTCTCTCTGTGTCTTTTAACCTCTTTTGCTCTAACTTCCTTTTTCCCTTTTCTCTTTCTCTCTTCATACCCTTCACGCTTTCTTTTCTCTTTTCTCTCCTTCTGTCTTTCTATTTCCCTTTGGATTTCTTTCTTCCTCTCCCTTTCTTTTCCCACTCTCTCACAACTTTTTATCTTTTGTTTTTCACGCTTTTTCCCCTTTCTCTCTTTTTCTTTCTTTGTCCCGCCCTCTCTCTTTTTCCCTCCCTCTTTCTCTTATCTTTTTATCTCTCTTTTTCTTTCTCTTTAATCTACTAGTCCGGCCCCCGACAAAATGTGTCTGAGTTAAAATGAGTTTGACACCCCTGACCTAGATCATCTGTATGATCAATTACATATTATTAATTGTGTCCTATTTTGCAAAATCCAGTTGTGAGGCCCTAGCTCTTCGACACATCGTTAAAAATTGGGAAAATAAAAACAAAAGAATGTATGGAAGGGACGAGGGGAGATCAATACACACGCAAAAGTCTAATTCCACAACAGCAGAAGTCAGTTGGTAACGCAAACGTTATAATGATATTAAATGTGCTTTCAAGCCTCTTTAACTATGTCAAGTCACGTCTATTTGGATATATCTTTATCAAAATAAGAGTCTCAAAGGGCTACGCAGACCACCATTACAACAGCTTGTAACTGTTTCTCTGATGCGTGTCAATATATTGTGTTAGATTGCATACGAAAGAGGGCTACAACAAACCATTGTTTAAATTCTTTGATTTAGTGATTACTCTGTCCTTTTTTTATGAATTGCATACAATCAAAAGTTTTAATTCAATATCTATATTGTAAAACGAGATAAATTTATGGTACGATTGTAAAAAACTGAAATTCAAGAACATTTACACACTAACTTGGGTCAAACCGAGTCAGAATTGGGCAAAAATGTTGGCAATATTTTGCGGGGTAAAAGAAACTCTGTAGAGTAAAAAATAAGATAGATAGATACTTTATTCATCCCCGAAGGGAAATTCACATTTCCAGCAGCATCCCTGAGCTGAGAACAATACAATAATAAAGCAAAAAGAATACAATATACAAACACCCAGTGTGACGTGCAAATGCCCACTGTAGCGTGTTATATAGAATATCTAAATAGTGCTACACAGAATACATATTGCAATAAAATTTGGTAATATGAAATGTAGGTGGTGTGGTTTAATGTGGGCTTTTACTCTGCCGGGTAGAGTTAAAGAGCCTCATGGCATGAGGATGCACACATGTGGGTTATCCAAGATTAGACCAGAGAAATAATTACCAAATTGGGTTCACAGCTAATCACCCTGGTCGAAACATTTTGGACATATTTAGCCGTCAAGGTGTTTAAGTCAGATTATCTTGATCTGAAATCCACATAAGCGTAATTGGCCAAGTATTTGCTGTAGTATTTTCAGAATTTCTCAAAGAAATCTACCTCTACAAACAGTTGCCAAATCATCTCATAACCAATATGTAGTCATCTAATAGATGAGATATATGATCTCTCCTTTGAAACGTGCCCTAAATTAGTCATTTTATTTTTCTCCCCGCAGTAGCCCCAACTGGAAGAGATGGAACAAAACCCTGTAAATGGGAATGTGCTTCTACCTTGGAACATTAGGTTTTATTGGCTACAGGATTATCTGCGCGAATGCGGGCAAGTAGCGCGATTAAGAAGCTTAACACATGGCATTTACCTTTTGTTTATTGTTTTCAACCCGTGGAAGTGTGAAGGTCATTAGGTTGTTTTGTTATTGTACCTACAGCACGAAGGGAGGCAAAACGCAAATCAAACTCTCAGCACGCTTCCAAGTCGTTCTGGATGCACTCAAGAACGCAATCACACCTTAACCTATTTAAGTCAATTCCAACACAGCTCATTTGCTGAGGTTCTAAACCCAATGAATGGTTGAGTTCATCTACAATGATAATATGTGTTAGGTGTAAATAGCGTAACTCACAGGTAAATGGCGTAACCCAGGGAAGAAAAGACATTGTAATAACCAGTGGCGTCAAAAAAATGAGAAGGGACCAAAAGGTTACGACTCCTTTACAACATCTATCCTACCATCTTTTACCTTCTATGGCTTTTTACAACAAGGTCTCTGCAGGCCACTTCTGAGTGAGATCAGCAAAAAGAGCGTCATGTCTGATAAATCTACGCCCGTCTTCGATTAAAAAAAGACCCCAAAAATTCTGCACAGTATATCAATGCAGCTCTTAGGTAATCTCCTGATTAACACATATCTGGACTGGCTCTACGGCACCGTGCTTCGGCTTAAAGGAAGGGGCTTATCAAAGTGTGCAGCTTCTCCCAATTTAGGGCTGCCGAGGTCTTCCACAGGTGTTTGCAAGTGATAGCAAACACAACAGACATGAAATTCGAGCCTAAATGATTCTTATCGAGGATGTCCATCTGTGCTTAAAGAGAATGTTTGTTCACCTCCTAAATCAATGAGAATTTCAACCAAGTCAAAAGAGAACCAACAAATTGACCTTTCCCAAAATATGCATGTGGATGTTGGTTATATATCCATCTATCTATCTATCTATCTATCTATCTATCTATCTATCTATCTATCTACCCTGGTCATATCCCTTGAGAGGGGTGACCGACAGCGAGACAAACACAAACAAAAACAAAGAAAATAAAAAAAGGGTAAAAGTAGCAAAAAAGACAAAAATGTTTGGACCATGGCCAACCCAAATGCCCAAAAACCCAAACAAGTTAAGCACCTCGGCACCCAAGTTGGTCATGCTTTCGTCCCTCCGGAAGAAACGGGACACAAGAAACCGGCCGTGTCACTCGGGTCAGGGTGACACAACACACACTTCTGTTCAACAGCAGGGCCCGACAGCTTTCACTGGTTTACCCCTGCCGCATCATACACCTGTCCCATCTCTTAGAACGCATCCAAACATCCCACTATCCTTTTACAACACCTCTCCACTCATTCCTATCACCAACAAGAGCTCTAGCTTCTACTATATTTAGACCTCTTTCCTGAAGTGCACTCATAACACCATCCAACCACGTCAATTGCGGCCTTCCTCTTGTTCTCCTTCCTCCTTACACGGAGAGGATGGATAAGGAGCGAATGTTGAAGAGGATCTACAGAGCAGAAGTAAATCAAAGGAGACCAAGATGGTTTTATATGGGAATACAAAATATGCACCTGCTTTCACAAGATTGATAAGATAATGAAGCAGGATTTTGAAATCTGTCCAGAGTTGCGTCCTCATTGGTGCCCCAACTACTCATGTAGTTAATGGATCAGAGAACTGTGATTGAGGGCTCATTGGTTATTATCGTAAATTGCGGACTATAAGCCGCTACTTTTTCCCCAAACTTTCAACCCTGCGGCTTATTCAGTGATGCGGCCAATTTATGTAATTAACGGCCGCCAGCGGCGCTCGAGTGCAAATGGTAAGATTTAGACCAGTGGAATATATGCGCCGAGGAAGACTGCAACTTCTTAGCTTGTGCACAAATTAAATTAGCGTAGACATACCCTCATCATGCAAATTGCAAAAAGAAAGGCACATGACGCAACTTTCAAGCTAAACGCAATCGAGCAGTCCGATAGAGAAGGAAACAGAGCTACTGCACGTAAACTTTACTTTGCGAGCGTGTTGCTTGCGTGCTTTTGAACAAAGAAGCGTGGGACGACGTCTATATGACAAAGTGTCTTACTGAAGGAAGACGATTTTGATGATGTCAGTTGTAAGGAGGAAGATGAGGACGATTTACCGTAGTTTCTACATGTACAGAATGTTTTTTTAACAGACCTGTCTACTGTGTAGCGAGCGTGTTGATAGTAGTGTTTTGCTACCCTTCACAGGCACGGTTTGGGATGAAAGTTATAATATTATTATTAAAGCTTTGAAAACTCTCTCGGTGTACCGTCTTTCTTTGTAAATATGTGTAACCATGTATAATATGTATGTGCAACTGTATATTTATGTAATGTATTTATTTTAGAAACTTATTCTGATATGTTTTGCACGAGCAAATGAGAAAGAAGGGGCGGGGCAAACGCGGGCTGACAGGAAGTGGAGTAAAGGTGAGAAGTGTTTGTGGACGCGGCCGACAATAGTGGATATGTATTTTTCCCACCCTTACCTTTGGAAATATACACTTTTTTCCTTGGATTACTTTCAACGGGCACCCGGACTCTGCAGGTCTGCATCAAACTAACTACCGGTATCATTTTCCGTTCATTTTGCCGGCTGTGATTTTTGGACTGTGTCGGGTATGGGTTAATTTTGTGTTTGTGTTGCATCTTTTAATGTGGGCGCATGCGGCTAATATACAGGTGCGGCTTGTGTATGTACAAAATCGGTTTTCGTCCCGAAATGTGGTGGGTGCGGCTTATAATCAGGTGCGCTCTATAGTCCGGAATTTACGGTAAATGAAATGCAAAATATCGACACGATTGTATTTATCATTTTTATATTTTCTTTTTCCGATTCATCAATACGTTGAGAAAGTTATTGATGTTTAAGTATTATTTGTCTTAACGCCTTGAAAATGATGTGAACCGCACCCACCTTTGTGTAAAAATTTAATTTAAATCGTCTAACTCTTTGTGATTAGAGAATACTAGGCCCATGTGATTTGAAATAATCTTTTAGTACAATATTTGAGCATTATCAACTGGATTTTTCATTCTGACTAAAATAAGTTTGTACCGTTATATTTTTTTTACATCCTCGAAACCATTACTCACTGTATAATGCTTGAAAATTTTATCAGACCACCATGCTTAGAGATTAGTTGAATTTGACATATTAAGACAGAGATTAAAGCAGGGGTCAGAAACCTTTGTGGAGCAGAGATTCATGGTAGTCAAAAATTTAATTAGAAATTCACATTGACCCTTTTGTTGGACACCTTTTTTATTTCTGAAAAGGTCCGCGGGCTACTTTGCTGTTCTTAGGGGGCTACCTTGAGCTCACAGGCACCACTTTGGTGCTCCCTGGATAAGAGTATTAGATCAAACATTATCTGTACTGTACTTATTACACCAAAACTGGACTTGAACGCGGAGAAAATGAGGTAGGAAGTGGCATCGAAGAATTGCTCGAAAAGAGAGTCATTAGAAAACACCACCCCTCTCTCTCACCCACATGACCTCATCACACTCTCCGCCATAATTAACTGGGAGGCAGCGCCCCTGCTAATGTGAGAGCGCGTCAGAGTTCACATGATGAATCGGACTTTCTCAGAATACGCGCGATTCGGTTCCTCTGCTTTTCCTGTGCAAAAAATAAAGGTCTCTCGTTGTCGAGTCCAGCAGACAATTTAACACGGCCCGAGTCTGAAATACGACAATCGATTTAGGATTCAAATAAGGATTTTCATTCCTTCACACGACCTCCACCTTTGCTTTCTGTGGGTCTTTTCAGTTTGCTAGAACATCCATCTATCCATCCATTATCTGCACCGCTATACCTCAGTAGGGTCGCGGGGGTGATGGAGCTGTCCTCGGGCTACCCTGAACTGGTTGCCAACCAGTCGCAGAGCACACAGAGACAGACAACTCACTTATACACACCTAGGGACAATTTGGACTGGCCAGTTAACCTGACATGCATGTTTTTGGAACATGGGAGGAAACCGGAGTGCCCGGAGAACATGCAAACTCCGCACAGGAAGGCTGGTAGCTGTATTTGATCCCATGACCTCAGATCAGTGCCTGCTAAACACTCAGCCGCCGTGCCGCCCTCGCTAGAACATATTTACGACAAATATTTATCTAAAAAAAAAGGTTTTTAATCCAACATGTCAAAGTTTGTTGGAATCGCAGTCTATAAACGTATTGCTTTTACGCCCCGCATCAAAACTGTACACACCCCTCTTCACTTATTGTGCACAACGAATTTCCTGCAAAATGGGAAATAAAAATACCAGTTTGACCATCAAATGGATTAATTGTCCTACCAATTAGTTTCTAAAATAATTAAAGTTGTGCGATTTTCCATTGCTGAAAACACTCTTCATAAATGTTACAAATACTGTATAAATTATGTTGTTATTATGTGATTTCAAAACTTTGTGCAACTCAATTCAAATTTTAATGCGTGTGAACGAAAACAAACGCGATTACTTCAATAATGTCGTAGCAGAAAAATACATTCAAGTACTCAATTCGGGACGTTCATGACAACCTAACTTAATAAAGGAATTCTAAAAATTCAGGTTTGACGTCCCCAGTCGTAATGGCGCTTAATGCGTAAAAGAAAGTAAAAGACTGTCACATTGGTTTTGGTTTCACAAAAGAAAATAAGGACAAAATCTTACTCATAATTTTGTCAACTTAATAAAACTCTTGGATAGTTTTCTCAGATAAAGTAAATGGTTTTAGACGTTTGCCTTGTAACCAACGAATTTGTAAGCCTGCTGAACAGTGTTTTTTAACCAGTGTCATGAGACTTTGTCCTGTGTTTTTGATTCGTTTTAAATGGTCAAACTAAATAGATAATTATTCACCAAATGCTCAGCGTTGTCATCTGTCTTTTTTATTTTGCTGTCACCTGCACACCTCGCATGAAATGGCTCATATTTATATTTTCTGCTGATATTGTCAACATAGGGTTTCCTTAGCCGTAACCCCCTTTTCCCTAATTTAAACCTTAAAACACAAATACAAATCTCTCACCTTCATGAGAAATTTACCATTTTGAAATGAAAAAGGGTGACCTACTTGAGTTATGAGGATCTGAGGAGAAATGTTCTGAGGTGCTGAGGGGGGTACTGTGAGACTTCTCACTTGAGGTGGTGCGTTTGAATTGAAATCAGTGTAGTTCGCACGGGCAGGAGTATTGTATTTATTCATGTATAACTCACATTCAATTTTATGTCATTATCACACCAGAAAAAAAAATGCATGAAAGAAACAACAACTCTTTGGTGTATCTGATGATGAATCAGACTTTGAAGGACATTAATTAAATATATTGAAAGTGTTATGTCAGTTTTGTGTTTATATTTGTTAATAAATGATTTGACCCGATGCTGTCTAAATCGGATGCGGGGATTATAATTCACGCGTTTGTTACCTCCCGTCTCGATGACTGTAATGCCCTACTCTCCGGTCTCCCAAAGTCCAAAATCAAGAGCTTTAAGCTAGTACAAAATGCTGCAGCGAGGCTTTTAACTAAGACAAGAAAGTGTGATCACATGACCGTGATTTTAGCTAACCCACATTGGCTCCCTGTTAGCTTAAGATGTGATATCAAGGTTCTGTTGGTAGTATACAAAATCATGCATGGACTTGCTCCCTCATATCTTTCAGATTTCATTTCCCCCTATGTTCTGGTCTGGAGCCTTCGCTCTGAAAATGCTGGTCTACTCGTGATCCCAAGAGCCAAGAAGAGATCCGCAGGTTCGAGAGCGTTCGCCATTCGGGCCCCAGTGTTGTGGAATGCACTGTCCTCAGAGATTCAATCTGCAACCTCAGTGGGACTGTTTAAATCTAGGTTTAAAACAAACTTCTATTCTATAGCTTATGAATGACCTATATATTTGACAATATCTGTATATTATTTGCCCTCATGTAGGTTTTAGATCAGGGGATGGTGTCATAATAGTCTGTGGTTTGCAATAATCTATGGTCTGTGCAGCCCTTTGAGACTCTTTGTGATTAAAGGTGTCGCAAATAAACATGACTTGACTGGAATCATGGCGCATGTATTAAACTGTTCTCACTTTCAATGATGAGTTAGAGCTGAGCAAAAGTCAAACAAAATGTAATATTGATTTTTAATCAAAAACTATGAGTGTGCGTTATATACAAATAAATACAGAGTTTCCTCCATTCCCTTCTCACCTTTTTAATAAAGATAAACCTGCTGTCAATCACTGGGAATTAAATGAGAGTTTTTCCTTAAAAAAATGTTTAAAAAGTGCCTTGGCTCAAAAAAGGTAGAGAAACATTGCTTTGTAAAATGTAAGATAAATGGCAATCCACCTCCCCAGTTTTTGAGGGTGAGCACACTTTCCCAGTCATATTATCTCTTGAAAATAAAATTGATTTTTTTTTTTACCCAATTGAGTTCCAAGAATCAAATTAAAATCTTGAAAGTTTGGAACTCGCTCGTCTTCGTCACATTTATTATAAAACAAAAACGGCATTGTGTCGATTGTGATGCGCGTTATATCTGCATGAATATAGCAATTAACGTGCAATCAATCTCCCAGCGACAAATCTGCCTCATTAGTAAAGCGCTCTTCAAGTGCTCATGCCCGCCTGAGCTCCAAACACGGTCGAAATATGTCGTGATTTACCAGCATGTGTGTTGTGACGCCCGAGGCTATGCTCGTCCATATGTCTTGTTGGTATCTCCATCGGAGTGCTTTCATAACCACTCGGGAATAAAGCAGCACTCCAAAAATGTGGACGCTGTGAAGAACAACACTGCAGACCGTATTGATCTGCTATTTCCCTTTAAGACGGATTGAATAGCACCGGACGACGGAACTGAAATTGTGGGCGGTATTAACTCACAAACCCAATCATAACGGGAAGCAAATGTAAATGAGGGATGATTTTCACATCCCAGGGCTGAACGCTCACAATATGAGTCAGCTCCTTTGCAGCCACTGGCGGCCTCATTCGGTTCAAGGTGACCCGCGATGGGCGAGATTCACCGAACACGACGATTCGCGATCGTGACGTTATTGACGGACGTCTTAAGGAGAGCGTACGACTAGCTTTCACCTACTTTCTCTTGTCTTGTGCCGACGGCACGTTAGCAGCTGGCAAATGTCTATTTCCGGAGGTCTTCTGAGTCATCAAGATCACGTCTATAGGCACTCGTGTCAATCACACGGTCAGAGATTCCGCAGAATAACAAGCTGAGCTGTATTTGCTATTATGAATTACGTTGTCCATGCACGACACAAAGTACACGGTAGTTATTGATAATAAATGACAAATGGTGATTAAGAAGGAATAACCACAAAACGCTTCGCCCCTTCATGATCCCGCACCTTGTCATTGTCCCAGTCTAGTATTCAAGACACAGGGGCCAAATTTGGTCTTGAAAGATGCTGTACGGAGTTTTGAATGTTCTTCCTCGCTGCTGCTATATCCTAGCATGAAATGAAATGAAATTAAATGATCTGCATTTATATAGCGCTTTTCAAGTCAATGACTTCCCAAAGCGCTTTACATTGTGCTTCACATTTCCCAATAGCGGCCGTGATCTGTGCAGCCATGTAAGGCGCTAACCTGCTTATTGGGGGTAATTGGGGGTTCAATGTCTTACCCAAGGACACTTCGACATGTAACACGGACAAGCCGGGATTTGAACTGGGATCCCTTAATCCTAAAACGATCGCTCTACCTCCTGAGCTACTGCCGCCTTAGCCGTAACCTTAACCTCTGTCAATCTCATGTTTGGTGCGTGTGTCTCTTAGACCAACTTGAATAAACTCTTTGGGTTGGCGTTTGGACTGTCCTTGAAACAGACCTTTTCTCACTTTCACCATTTTCAATGCTAGACTAACAAATTTGTGGGGATGGTCATGACATCACTATCTACCAAGACCAGATGTATTAGATGAACTGAGTAATTTCCAAACTTGTCGGCAAGGAGTAAAACTCTAGCATTTTTGCAATTCGGAGATGGATTAAGAGCTTGCTCTGTCCGCTCCATGCATCAGCCCGGTATTGCAGTACCTCCGGGAACGGTGCTTTCGCACTGATCGCTGCATGGCTCTGTGGCTAGGACCTTGACTCGGCCTATTGGCTGAGAACAAGTGTCTCGGCCCGTGGCTTTGTAGTGAATTATGAATTGACCGATAATGGATAATGGATAATTGATAACGAATATAGAACAATAACCCTTCCAAAATCCCTCCCCCCCTTCCTCTCTTGTCCTCCCATTCCGATTTTTTAAGTCTCCCTCCCGTCCCAACCGTCTTTGCTAAAAATAAGATAAAAGCAGATAATTATGGTGGGGGAAAAAAACATAAGGGCTTTTTGAACTTAGTTGGGCATTGTTAACAGATTAATTATTCTATTAAGTATCTACTTTTTTTAAGACACCTTAAATGACGTATCCGACCTTTAAAATACGATTTACATTCCCAATGTGCAAATGATATATAATATTCTTAAGAATATGCCCCTTGTGTTATCATTGCAGTCAGTCATTTGGAAAATTGTTGTAGGTATTTAAAATAATCTCATCTCATTTCATTAGCTGCACCGCTTATCCTCAGTAGGGTCGCAGGGGTGCTGGAGCCCATCCCAGCAATCATCGGGCAGTGGGCAGGGGACACCCTGAACTGGTTGCCAGCCAATCGCAGGATTCAAAATAATGTTTACAATATTTCAAGTCAAGTCATGTTTATTTGTATAGCCCTTAATCACAATGAGTCTCAAAGGGCTGCACAGATCAAAGACTATTGCAAACTACAGACTATTATGACACCATTCCCTCATCTAAAACCTACATGAGGGCAAATAATTCACATATTATCAACATAAAATAAAAACAATAAAAAAACATTTAATAATAAAAATAATAAATATACCTATTCATACCAATATTAGATTATTATTTTTTTATTATCATTGTTATAAATATAAGTATGTAATGGGAAAATATTGCAATTTTATTAAATAATGATATTAAATAATCTAATTTTATCTAAAATTGGTGGAAATGAATAACTTAAAAATGTGTTTTACAACCCTCTCAAAGAGGCAAATAGTTTAAACTTTTCAATTGCATGTGATCATTTTGGGAAAATCATAAGCTAACCTTGTAAAAAAACAAAACCACAGATTCCGGTGGGCTTGATAAATTACAACAAAAAAACTACACTCATCAAAGTGTATCCTTAAAGGTGCTGTACAGAATTTGAAACTGTTTAACTCTCTGACGCCATCTTCTGGCTTGTCATCATTGCAGCCTCTGTCAAGCTGCTTATGTTGCTCATGCAAGTACATGCATTTCTTTTTTCATCTTTTTGGGGGTTTAGATTTGCGTTTGGACTTTACTTGAAACAGACTCTTTTCTTGCTTTCACTATCTTATTGCAACACCAACAAAAAACTGCGGTGACGAGCATAAGTAACTCTCCAACCACAATGTGTTTTGCGGCCCAAACAGCTTTGCTGATAGTAAGATAAAAGCAGATAGGCGTGGTGGGAAAAAAACCGAGAAGGGCTCTTTGTACTTGAGTTGTGTATTGTCGACACATAAACAACAGAGAAAATATTCTACTTCCAACTTTTCAAGGACACCTCAAACGACGCAAACTTTAAAAATATTAGTGCATGTGACTCCAGAGAAAATAAGTCTGGACATTTCTACATGGCTCAGATTTAATATTTTAATTGACCTGTTGTTCAAATGGTCTTTGGCATCAACGGCCACCAAGGGTCCCTCCTAATGAATTGAAATGAAATGAAATGAAAATGATCTGCATTTATATAGCAGTCAATGACTTCCCAAAGCGCTTTACAATGTGCTTCACATTTCCCAATAGCGGCCGTGCAGCCATGTAAGGCGCTAACCTGCTTATTTGGGGGTATTAGGGGTTCAGTGTCTTACCCAAGGACACTTCGACATGTAACACGGATGAGCCGGGATTCGAACTGGGATCCCTTGATCCCAAGACGAGCGCTCTACTTCCTGAGCTACTGCTGCCCCGCTCCTAACAAAACTGTACTAGGTTCTACAAGTTCTGCTGTTGTCTCAAGTCAAATGGATGGAATGAGCCCAAAGTCCTAAAGTTCAATCCTATGTAAAGCTCCACAGAATCACTTGAAAACTGTACCGTACACCAATGTTCCCTCTAATTTTCCACGGGTCTGAGCGTTCACACAAAGTCGGTGAGCAGCGCTTGAAACAACAGTGAGCAACCATAATCCCAAGTATGGCAAGATAATTCATTATCAAACATGTCCAAAACTTGACATCAAGTTACATTTTGCTGAGCAATGCAAAATTATTTTTCTCTTTTGAATGAATTGACTCATGTACTATTGCAAAGGTTGTTCGGCCTACAAACGTCGTTTGTTCTTACAATTATTTCACAAGATATCCATTTCTTTTTATTTCCTGATATATTTTGTCGCATAATATTAACATTTTTGGGGGCTTATTTAGTCGGTTGCAAGATACAGAACAGTACTTAATCACATTTTTGAGTGGAAGTACAATGTTGGCAACAAGATTCACTTGATATATTTGGAAATTATTTGAATGCAACACAAACTTTTTCTTCTTTATTCCGTGTTTTTTTCTACTTTTTTTTTAAATTCCTTTAAGAAAAAAATCTCATTGTGTTTATTTTTTCCGAGCTGTTACTTTTTTCTTTTTGTTCTTTATTTACTTTTTTCCTACATTTCTTTCTTTTCTTTTTCCTGGGTTTTTTCTAAATTTTTCCTTCTTTTTTTCTCTTCCTTCTGTTTCTTTTTTTCTCAGCTTTTCACTACTTTTTCACTTTGGTATTTTTTTCTTTTTTGTTCTATTCCCCCATTCCTTTAAGTCATTTTGTGCATAATTTTACAAAATATTTGGTCATGTTGGGATTAAAGAAGCAAAAACAACCTGAAGAGCCGTTTAGTGCGCCGAGCCGAAGAAGCCGGTTCTCTACTAACTTTACTCAACCCAGTTCTACTTCGGCTCGACTTCAAAATACCGCATTTAGGACATAACGTCAGGGGAACCCGTGTATTTTTACCTTCATGCACTGTAACTTTGACTTAAGTCGCTTCTTAATTAGTAATTTTGAGCCCTCATTTTTGTGCGCTGGCTAGATTTTCTTGTGCGCCGAGAATGTGCGAGCAGTGTGCAATTGCGCACGCGCGCAGCTTAGAGGGAACACTGCCGTACACCCATTTTAACAACTACTTGATAGCCATTTGCCAAGGGAAAGTTCCAAAATTGTCGTCACTGCATTCGAGAACCATTTCATTCATCTCATCTCATCAGCTGCATCAGCGGGGGTGCTGGAGCCCATCCCAGCAATCATCGGGCAGTGGGCAGGGGACACCCTGAACTAGTTGCCAGCCAATCGCAGGGCACAAGGGGACAGACAACTCTCTCGCTCATTCACATCTAGGGACAATTTGGACCGGCCAATTTTACCTGAAATGCATGTTTTTGGAATGTAGGAGAAAACCGGAGTGCCCGGAGAAAACCCACGCAAGCACAGGGAGAACATACAAACTCCGCACAGGAAGTCTGGAGCTGGATTTGAACCCACGCAGCAGGTTCCCATGACATGAACTGTGCTGCACATGCGCTAACCACTGCGCTGCCGTGCTGCCCCATTTCATTCATATTTTAAATAAATCATCTTTGTAATTGCGGTGGTGATAGCTTACTTTGCTGGCATCTACTTGTCCCTCCTCTTTGTGGCGACTAATTGGAAACATAGGAAACAAAGTGTGATCCCATCTGGCTCACCGCCAACAGCACCTAAATAGAGCTTAAGGCAATTTGGCAACATGACATGACAAGAGTGGAACTCGTGTGAGGAAAGCCGCTAACCCGAAAGCAATCCCACAAGTGGAAGCGCATGAGAGTCACCCTAAAATGGTGCAAAAAAGTGAAGCCCTGGACAAAATCTGCATCCATTTGAGTTGGAAAACCTAGGAGTGTTTTTGTGTATTTTCTCATCTAGTTGATTAGTAAATACAAAGTCCAACCCGACAGTTTAATTGACAGAAGCAATAAACAATGTTTTGTGGAAACGCCAAATTAAACTTCAGGCGAAAAACGTCTCTTCTGTCACTGACGTCTACGAAAAGAAAGGCCCGCCTGTTTAATTATTCATTCATGGACAATTTTTCAAAAAGTGGAGAAAATCCACAGTGGTGCAGAGTGTGCTCATAAATGGAGGTTTATTCATAGGAATTTACATGAGTAAATTCAACTCGCAGATTCAAATCGGAGAAAAGTCAAGGTGAAAAAGACCATCAGCGCAGCAGGCACAAGAGTAGCCGGTGGACCAGTTACCGAAATAGCTCAAAACTGATGAGCCACTTTGATTCTCTAGGAAATTGAAAAGTGTATAGAAGGAAAACCATTTTTTGAGAATCAAGGGGTCGCATATTGTCATCTATTGGTTGCCAGATTTTTGGGTGAAGTGACAAAAACTGTGTATTCATCAAAACTATTAATAATTGTTAATAATAACAAGGCCATTTTCTAAGATTAAGGAAAATTTGTCGCTTTAAGCGTCAAAAACGATTATGACCCCGGACATATTTTACAATAAAGTATTTGGAATGAACCCGATTGCCCTTTTTCCCCAAAACTTCAAACTCATAGCTTACAGCAGATAACTTCTACTATCGATGGACATAAATTATAGGACTGATAGTATAGCAGCAAAATATGATGGTATCGGCCAATCGGAAATAAAGACCCAAAAATTAGTCACTTGGAGCTACGCTATAATGTTCAATCAGCCAAATGATTCAAAGTGTTCATGTCCCACATTAGAATACGTTTTTATTTTATAAAAAAGTAATATCAAAACTTGGTTTTGTCTCCTCTCTACCTCCTTGAATGTGCGCCTGCAACCGGATAGCTCACCTATCACCAGTAGCACGGCTTAGTATCACCAGTAGCACGTACATGTACAGCAGCAGTGTGATTGTATGGGTTTCTCAACCTCCACTCTCATAATTGTCTAAATGTTGTTTAGGTTTTTTTTTTTTTTTTGCTAAATGTGGTTCCCCTTTTATTCATTAGCCTTTGTATGCCTATTTTAGGTTTTTGGAGTGGCTGAAGAATGTTTAGAAGTAACTTATTTCCACATAGTGTTCCCAACCATAATCATGGACATGCACTCTGTAATATCTATATGTCTGTATTAGGTAGTCAATATATATATATATATATATATATATATACACACGCAGCATGATCCAAGCATTTTCAAGGATTCAAGCACCTGTATGAACCTTATTTTTACTTGGTGGTACAGCTAGGACTTTTCTTAGGTTATTTACGAGCGTACAGTTGTTTTGTATGATAAATAAATATTCCCTGTAATCTATCGGTCAACTAATCAAACAGTAAATAAAAAACTACTTCGTGATAATGCCGATTTTGATGAATTTAATGATTTTTTTCGTCCTACCCAACATGTTACGGTTAATTGATTAATTATTAGTATTTTTCTCAAGACCTGTCTGTGTTGCTTCATAAGCGGAAAAAAATGGAGTCTTACTTGGGGAAAAAAAAAATCAATACTTGCTTGGCTCGGACATAAAAATGTATTGTTTTTAATGTTAATACTTTCTAAAATCCTTAATAAGATATTACAGGCATCCATCCATCCATTAGCTACACAGCTTATGCTCAGTAGGGTCGCAAGGGTGCTGGAGCCCATTCCAGCTATCTTCGGGCAGTGGGCAGTATTATATCCATCCATCCATTATCTGCACCGCTTATCCTCAGTAGGGTCGCGGGGGTGCTGGAGCCCATCCCAGCCATCCTCGGGCAGTGGCAGGGGACACCCTGAACTGGTTGCCAGCCAGTCGCAGGGCACACAGAGACAGATATGTCAGTCACTCATTCACACGTAGGGAGAATTTGATTTTGGACTGGCCAATTAATTAACAAGCATGTTTATGGAATGTGGGAGGAAACCGGAGTTTTTAGCATGTATATGTTAGCATAACTCATCAACAAGAGGCTATTAGCATAAATTGTAAATATGAAGTACATAAAATATTGCCATTACCAAACTTTTTAGGATGAAAAAGTGAGCATTTAGCCGTTAGCATCACTTTTTAGAATGTATCTGTTAGCATAACTGATTAACATGAACCCATTAGCATAATTTGTAAATATGATGTTGTTAAAATATAGCCATTACCAAAAAATTTTAGCATGAAGAAGTTAGCATTGCCGACAGTGTTTACAGCTAGCTTGCGCTAATACTTGGGCTGGCGCAAGCACAGGGAGGACATGCAAACTCCACAAAGGAGGTTCGATTTCATGACCTCAGAACTGTGCCGCACAAGCGCTAACCACAGCCCGGCAGTATTACAAACACATAATATTTTATCATTATAGTTATTACTGACAAAGTAAGTACTCATTGAATTATTGATGAAGCTCAGCGTTAGTCTCTCCGACACTGTTTTTGGAGACTAGTTTAAAAAAAGCAGTATAGTGTAATTGTGAATAAAAACAAAGACACACATTAGAGTTGTTGGATTTTGTGTGTACTTCCATTTTAGGTATAAGGTATCGGTTATTGGTAGTGGTAGAAAAACAGTCATTAAGCATCCCTAATTGGTAAAATGAAATATTTTGCACTGTTAGTCTTAAAATCCAATTTGGGTGCATTCTATGAGATGACATGTGGGCTGGGCAGCACGGCGGGTCAGTGGTTAGCGCATGTGCGGCACAGTTCATGTCTTGGGAACCTCCTGCGTGGGTTCAAATCCAGCTCCAGAGGAGTTTGTATGTTCTCCTCGTGCTTGTGTGGGTTTCCTCCGGGCACTCCAGTTTCCTCCCACATTCCAAAAACATGCATTTCAGGTGAATTGCCCGGTCCAAATTGTCCCTAGGTGTGAATGAGCGAGTGAGTTGTCTGTCCCCGTGTGCCCTGCGATTGGCTGGCAACCAGTTACGGGTGTCCCCTGCCCACTGCCCGATGATTGCTGGGATGGGCTCCAGCACCCCCGCGACCCTACTGAGGATAAGCGGTGTAGCTAATGAGAGATGAGATGAGACATGTGGGCTAAACACTGACATGGGAGGGCATCACGCATGTGCATGCTCGCTCACGCGTCAGTCAAGGAAGGGGGCGTGTCATTCCCATTCATCCACACAAGTGAACATGCACATGTAATATTCCAAGCGTTATATTGACTGAATTAGGTCTGAAAGGCCCGTAGCGCATTTACTCCCTAATGATGACCTTGAGCAACCTCGCACAGCAAACGTGCAAAGAAATGAACTCACCGTCTTTGAGTCTAATTCGTGGTGTTGCTGAGCTAGGACTTTTTCTACGCTGGCAGCGTCTGTAAAGGTAACGAAGCCAAACCCTCTGCAAGGCAAAAGAGACAAACGACAACAGCGTCAAAAGGCGCGCAAAAGTGACTCGTGAAAAGCAAACGCCGTGACATTGCACAGCATGTCATGTTTCTTCTATGAGGGCTCGGTATCAACTGCTGTTTCTTGTTAAAACAGTCTCGCAAGAGCGCGTGCATGTGTTTATCATCCAGATTGCGGACGTCCTATGTGGCACGGAGCGAAAGTGAGCGAGCCGCTCTCGCCACACCGCGCTGCAGTCACAAAGTCAATGTCAAATTGCATTCGGGCTGCGGCTTTACAGCAGCGAGCGTTTAGGCTTATCTGGCTCGCTGGGGAAAAAAAAAAAAAAAACGCACACTCACACGCGTGCACAAGCGCTTTCACTCTCACGCGTACCGACAGTGGATTAAGCACGCAACAAAAGTACAGCCGTGCACACACAAAAACACATGCAAAGTACAGTGCTACCTCTTCTTACGAGGTGAATTTTGTCCAAGATCGTGCTCATAGCTTGAATTATCCGATATCAAAAAATTAGAAACTAATTGGTCCGCTCCTGGGCCTCCCAAACGCAACTAAGTGAATCTTTAATAGCTTTAAAAACACATTCCTGATCACTAAAAGCAGATTTAAATAGTGATCAAATATAAAAAAAATACAGTAATAGGACAAAGATAATTTGTAAAAAAAAAATCAATGCTAGTTTATTATGAGCTCTGAAAATAATGTGAGTGCGTGGCTACGGGGGAAGGAGTAGTCATGGAGATCTCATACATGTCAACCTATACGTTTTCCCCGTAATCAATACATTTATTTAGATCATGTACACCGTATAACAATTTTCAGACGAAGAATAAATTGAAAAAGACAGATCTCATCTTGTCCATTTCGGCTCTACTCTAGATGGTCTCAGTCCCTGTTTGCAGACGACAACGTCATCGTAGATTGCTATAATATTGTTCCCGGTATTGTAGTCTGTCTTGCTTTTAGGCGCCATATTAAGTTAGTGAGGTTTTTTAATTGCTTGATGAGGAGGATTTCACGAACCTTAATAAGGGGAGAAATTAGCGGAGGTTTACAAGTATGATATTGAGAGTTGGTTAATGATATGGAAGCAGACTGTATACTTACAAATGAGGAACACGCAAAGGAATTGTTCAAAAACATTTGACAATCTGCGCAAATATTAAGAATAAAGAGGTGAATGATGTAATATTCCTAAAAGGCGTGATTTTTTTTTCAAATTTAGTCCCAAAATAAACGTCTAAAATTTGGTGGTGTTAAGCCCATCCAACTTTTTTAACTTTAAGGTTAGCTGAGTTAGAATTTAAAGGGAATTTGACTGTTAAATTCTTACTCTTTTACTTGAAATTTCACGTTTGGCCTGCCGATCAATAATTTATGCAAAGAAAATTGGTTTAAATTACATTTATCAGGTCCAGAATCTAATTCTGTGGTTGCTGATTTGGCCAGTAGGCATTGCTCACACTACCACACACGAATTGATTCCAAATAGCCTCATATTGTCTAACATTTATCATTAAGGAAGCAATAAAGTCAAGTCATTTTTATTTGTATAGCCCTTAATCACAAAGAGTCTCAAAGGGCTACAATACTCTTAACATATTTAATTTTCAGCTTTTGTGAAGCACATAGTAAAGTGCTTTGGAAGGTCTTGATTGACTTGAAAACCACTATATAAATGCAGGCCATTTACAATTTAATGTGGTTTAGAGCGGTCTCTGGTGGTAGCCTCTGGGACTGCTCTTGAACTGGATTTTCTTTTGTTATATAGAGGTCAATTTTTGTACGGGGAAAAAAACGTATACGGATATTCTCATGGTTATAAAAAGGTATCACTGTGTTGATTTCTTTGCCTGTTGTGGTTTGCATGCACAAACTGGACAAATTCATGCTGGCGGTGAGCCGTCACGAGCAGTGAGCGGTCTCTTGTGAATGGGATTTTACTTTGTACAGCGATAAAAACTCAGCTACATAAATTCTCGTGTTTAGAGCTGCTTGTATAAAGAGGTACCACTGTATAGCCACACACAAACATGCAGAAACACACACACGGACACACATGCGTACCTGTCAACCTGTACGTTTTTGCCGTACAAAGTACATTTATTATGCATATTCTGACGTGTACAAGAAAATCTGTACGGAAAAATGCAAATTTGGTAATTATGGGTACCATCCGGTCTACACCGACTATCACGAAACGGCAAATCAATCAAGTCAAACGAGTTTGCCGCGGTAGCCTCTATCTCGGAATAGTTTTTTTTCGTTGCAAACGAAGCGAGCGGTTTGATGCTACTGTGCGCATGCATCCGCCGCCTCGGATTTCACGTGGTAGTCATGTAGTGAAAGGAAGTCCGTCTCTTTTTAGAGAACCGTCTTTTTCGGCTCAACTCGTTAAAGAGAGCCGGCTCTCAAACGGCTCACTTGCTTTGATGCATTATATTACGAATCATTACTGTTGAATAAAGAAGTTAGTAGAAAAGTAGAAAATGAAAAAAGACAGGTTTGTGGTTATCCCTCGAATAAGTATATTACCAACAATAAATATTAATAAATAAAGAATTAATAATTTGAATAAGAAAATGTATTATTCTACTTAATTATGTTTGCATGTATTTTTTTCCTTCTACAGTGAATGTCTAAGCGACTTCATTTTTCAACTTTTTTTATAAAAAACCTCATTCATGTCGAGCAACTCAGTATCTCATAACAAAAATGTTAATTAACAATATATAGGATAAAACGAAACACATGTACACTATACACGTTTGAAAAAAAATATGGTGCAAGATTATTTTATATTTTGTAAGGGAATATACAACATTTTGTAAGGGCATGGAGCCGTGGAGGTTGACAGGTATGCACATGCAAAGTAGTTTCTTTACCTTGAGCGCTTGGTCGTGGGATCTCGCATCACCATACATTCTCTTATCTCTCCAAATTTACTAAAATATTCTCGAAGGCTGTCTGTGGGGTGGGAAAAAAATACGTCATGTCATTAATGGTGTCATTTATTTAATACTAATAATAACATACACACGAGGGCGTGCACATGCACTTCTATACCCCCGCCCCCTTTACCAGCAGCAACGCTGCGATGCATTTAGGGGTCAAATAGAGGACTTGTGATGGACAGAATTATATTGTTGGAAAATAAGCCTCGCGCTGTATAGCGGAGGCGCAACGCGGCGAACATTCGCAAAACAAGCCGCGGACGCAAAAGGACGAAGCGCTCCGACAAGACTCACCTGGTGACGTCTGCCAGCTCAGGCCGCCGATAAACATTTTCCTAGGAGAGGGGAAAACAACACAAGTGAGTCCAGATGTCAGTTCGGCCATTTTGACGACTAACTACTTGGAAAAAGCCACCTTAGAGGACCGAGCGCGAGCGAGTGAGTCGCTCTTCCCCGAACGGGGTGGTGGGGGAAGTAAGGATAAGGGAGGGAGGGGGACACCTCCGAGTGCCGGTGGAAAAACTACCCGAGGGGGAGACGCGGAGAGCGGCGTAACAGCGCGGACGGATCCGGTATAAGTCCTCCGCGTCTGATGATTCTTACCCCGGGTCATGTTGTGAGTCGCTGAGGCTCCCGGATGTGGTTTGACTGGCGTCTCCTTCCATCGCCGTTCCGAAGTAGTGGCAGACCCGCGGATAGATACGCGAAGCCCCGCTAGGAGAAATATTACTGAGCCGGGGACAGCAGCGTCACACGTGGGATCAGCACGGCCCCCTCGCTCGCTCCCTCCCGCCTCACTCTCTTCACTTTCTCCCCTCCCTCTCTCCACGCAGCACGCGCTACCTTGGCCCACGAGTGGGCGGGGCCTCGAAGGTTCACCTAACCAATCCGGTTGACGTCAAATCGAGCGATCTGCCAGCCGATTGGTCAATTCGGGGAGAGAGAAAGCGGGGAGGTCAAAGTGTCCTCTCGCACTTCCGAGCAGGTGCGCGGTCTCGTGTGACATTTTCGCACTGTTTTATATTTTAAATGAATTAAAATCACACTTTTATTATTTATTCATATTGTTTTAGTGAAATAAAATGATTTGAAAGTGGTTGTAATTCCCTTGATTAAATATTAAAAGAGACCAATATTGCCCTCTGCTGTCGAACGGATTTCCCTCTGTTGTCACCTGTCAAAGGTACCATGAGCGATAATTATTGACATCTAGTGGTGAGATAAGAGAATGCAGTTAGTCACGCACAGTTATCAAAGTGACTTTTTTTTTTTAAAGCACTTGTGTCAAACTCATAAACCTCGGGCCAATTGTGGTCTGCCACTTCATTTTATGCAATTAAAAAGTAAAGGTGAGATGTTTTGCAGCATTCCAGGAAAGTGGGAGAAAAACCTTCTTTTTGTCTTTTTTTGAGAAAAAAATGGAAGGAAACTAGCGCTTTTCGATCACTTTCAGTCTCCGTAGTCCTTCTTGGACTCATTTTTGGTTGCACTACACATTAGAGTGGACAAATATAAAACACTGTCCCTTTAAGAACAATGGAATGTTTTTATCGAGGCTGTTTTTGTCCCAAACTCACCCGGATCCTAGCTTCAGCGTCCCCTCAATCAACTGAGTTTTGAAACCCCTGGTTTAGGGTAATACAAGTAATACAAAATGTAAAAACATGGCATCTGGGAGTTTTTGCAGAAGTTTAAAGAAACTTTAGCTTCCTTCTATAATTTATATGCATATCTAACAGCATATTCAGGTAAACAAACTTTTTAATCATCAATAACAATTAAATTTGTGTTTGTATTCTATTAACGTTCAGCTATTAAGGTACTCACGCAATATATGTTTGCGGAATGGTGAAACATTAATGTCTTTGAAACAAAAGACAGGTCTGCAACATATATTTCCATATTTGACCAATCTGTACATACGTAGGAATGTTTTGGCTCTGGTCAAAGTTCAAGTGAATATCGCAAAAGTTTATCAAGTCAAGTCAAGTCAAATTTATTTATATAGCTCTTAATCAGAAAATGTCTCAAAGGACTGCACATGATTACAATGACACAATGACCTGATCTTAAACCAACATGCGGGCAAATAACAACTCAAAACCTCAGCGTGAGGAAAAAGAGAAACCTTGAGAAGGGACCTCACAATTGGTATCCCCCTTTCAGGATGACCAGGGTGAATTACATTTAGCATTACAGTACACAAACATAGTAAACACTAGCTAACATGTTGAAAATTTGTCCAGGAAAGTGCATGACAGCAGCGACGCCCCCAGCCTGTAAACTAGTCCAGAAAGTCTATGACGGCCACGACGCAGCTTCCCATCTCTGCCAGCTGGTCCATGCAGGCGTTCACATGCTTCAGGTCAAACGCTGGTCCGCTGACTCATCTCCAATCGTCCTTCTCCTTCGTATCACCACTAAGCAGGCAGTCGGAAAAAGACAGGACGATACAGAATATGAGGTGGGCATCAATGATAAGCTTTGGAATAGAAGTGTGTCTTAAGCCTTGATTTAAAAACTTCCATTGAGGTTGCAGATCTTATCTCCAGAGGCGGGGCATTCCATAGCACCGGGGATGGTTATCAGTGTCTGAAATAACAGCTGCCCAGATGAACACGAGAAAAATGGATAAGTGGTTAGGAATCAAGCCAAAACCTCAGCCCCAGAAGAAAGATTCAAAAGAAGCTAACAAAATTGATGACGCTACAAAACGTAAACTTACATTAAATGCATCGTGGAAAGAGGAGTTCACATGGCTTGTAGCAGACGACGCAAAGCAAACATTGCGTGAATGAAGATGAGTTAATACAGGTACATACTGATGGAAAACAGCAATGTCATATAGATGCAGTGTTCTGGTTTGCCCGCGTCCCTGCGTCCTAGACGCATTATGTTTGCTGGGGAAGCATCGTGTCAAATCAACGTGTGTCCCCGGGACGCAACTTTTTTGACCCGAAATTTTCATTATCATTTTTAACAAAGATTTACCCCACTCCAAACTTTTCGTCAGGCAGATCCGCCATTGTTGTTTTGGTCTCGCACGCCGATCTCGAGTTCGAGTTGTGTAGTGAAAGTCCGTCTCTTTTTAGAGAACCGGCTTTTTCAGCTCCACTCATTAAAGAGCCGGCTCTCAAACGGCTCACTTGCTTTGATGCATTATATTACGAATGATTATGTTGTATAAAGAAGTATAAAAGGAGAAAATGAAAAAAGGTTTGTGGTGATCCCTTTGAATCAGTATATTACCAACTGTCATGATTGCTAACTCTGGTCACCTGGAGCAATCATGTGGACGCCTTCTGATTGGCTGATGCTTCCTTCTCTTCTCTACCTCTTCGTCAGAGAATACGATTGTAACTCTGTGTGACTCTCCGGATTACCTGTTTCGCCTAGAACTCTGTTTATCTGTTCCTGCCTGCCTCCGACCCGACCTGCTTCCGTCCCACGCTACGAACTTCTCACCAGCCCCGGTACACTTGACCTGCTTGACTTCCGCACTCCGATTGGCTACTTGATCCGAAGCTATCTTCCCGGCTCCGCTGCTGACGTCTGGCAGACATCACGTCTCCCGCAAGCCCTGTACGCTTCCCTTATAAAGAACTGTAACGAATGCTCTGGGGTTTCCTGGTCTGTTCTGGTCTCTTGATACCAACAATAATTGAATGCAGAAAATGAATTAATAATTTGAATAAGAAAATGTTCTACTTAATTATATTTGCATGTATTTTTTCCTTCTAAAGCTACTTCATTTTTGAACTTTTTTTATAATAAACCTCATTCACGTCGAGCAACTCAGTGTCTCACAACAAAATCTTCATTAACAATATATATGATATAAGGAAACACATGTACAATATAACATAAAACTACATAAATAAACATGTTTGAAAAAAAAAAAGATTCTTTTTTATTTTGTAAGGGAAAATACGACAGTTTGTAAGGGCATGGAGCACACTAAATTTTGGGGACCCATAGATCTCTGTTGGGACCCAGAGATCTTTGAGCATGCGAGTCCCTGGGACCCATCACTTTTAAGAGGTCAAATGAACACTGTATATGCAATGAATGTTATAAGTAGATTTATAATAAACTTCATTTTAAAGTGTTGTTCTGTTATATATTCTGATTATCAATCGTTAATACTTTGCAACAATGTTTTTTTTTTTTTTTTGCGACGAGTCGTCTTATTGCGTTTCAAGTTGTGAAAAATGGGGCAGGCAACTTTATGGCTGGGCAGGCACGTTTTCAGAGTTGTCTGCCCTGTTGTCCGCTAACTTTTTCTTATGAGTTTCAGACACTGGGTTTATACAGAAAATAGGAGGCCCACTTTCCGAAACACCATCCCATAACTTCTTCCCTTCTCTCATCTCTTTCACACGCTATCAATTTTACTTCTCCCCAAAGCCACCAATCCTGCAGTTTTCAACGCCTCTCCACCATCTTTTGAAAAGAGGTTCATCTTTTTGCTATTGAACTGCTATTGTTCTGAACTGTTTTTGAGAACAGGTCACGGCATTTTGTGAGAGATGTACATTTCATGTCCAGCATGGTCGCCGTGGCAACCGGCTGGCCCCGCCCGCTTGGCACCGGCTGTGGCAGATTTTCTAATTTGCGTGTGTGCTTCTTGAGGGCGGGTTTTGGGCATTGCCGGTTGTGGGTTCATTGCATTACTTTGCATTATTCTGTTCTGTTTGACTTGAGGAAAGCTGTACTTGCCCGTTCTGAGTAAAAGCCTGTTTTGTGAGTATTCCTAGTCTGAGTTCCTGTTTGCCTGTAAGCCTGTTTTTGTTTTTGTCCCTGAGTGTTGGACGACTTTTATTTCCTTAATAAAAGTAACTCATCGTTAACGCGAATGAGTTCACCCTTCCTGCCTCCGATCTGGTCCGGTCGCGTGACAGAACAAGATATAAACTCTCTGTTGGCAGAATTACTCAGATGAAAACACTCATTTAGGTTTTAACTTCCCTCGCCAATGGTGTGTGGACGACCGAGCAGCCATCTTCCCACAATCCCCGTCCGTACACCCCCATCCGTCAGGAGGCGTGGTTTATTTTCTTGACACATCAATAGGAAATGAAGTCACTCATAAGCGCGACTTGACAAGGAAATGAAATAAAATTGAAACGTATTTACAAAGAAAATGGAATTAGACTGATCTTTGAAACGTGACCATGTGTATGTGTGTGATGATGGTTTTTATATTCCTAAATATAAAAACGGGTATATTTCATAGCATGGAAGTCTGAGAAATACACATCCAAAAACAGTCAACTTTACACATTTAGATGGACCAATAGCGAACATTTCGGTCTTTTCAGAGTTAAGGCGCAAGAAGTTGAGTGACAAGCACAGTGGGGCAGTGGTTAGCGCGTGTGCGGCACAGTTCTAAGGTCTTGGGAACCTCCTGTGTGGGTTCAAATCCAGCTACCGGACTTCCTGTGCGGAGTTTGTATGTCCTCCCCGTGCTTGCGTGGGTTTCCTCTGGACACTCTGGTTTAAAATGTCAAGGTGGCCGTTTTGGATGTAAATCCCTCAAAATTCTGTATTATGTAAATAACTTGTTTTTATATTCCTAAATACAAAAACAATCTTTCTCACACACACACACACATAAAACAACGTTTCAATAATCAGTCTAATTATATCTTTTGTACGTTTATCAATCTTATATTCTTTTATTGTGAAGTCGTGCTCATGTGTGCTGTTTTCCCTGACGTATAATAAACCCGCTCTCTCTTTTTCTCTTTCAACCAACATGGAGGCTGTGAGTACTTTTGCTCCTGGTATCACGATTTAGTTTTTAACAATATATGTATTTTATCTGTGTAAATACAGCCACCAAAGAGTCTTAATAATGACTATCTCTGACACCTCCCACATTCCAAAAACATGCATTTCAGGTGGTTTGGCCGGTCCAAATTGTCCCTAGGTGTGAATGTGCGAGTGAGTTGTCTGTCCCTGTGTGCCCTGCGATTGGCTGGCAACCAGTTCAGGGTGTCCCCTGCCCACTGCCTGATGAATGCTGGGATGGGCTCCAGCACCCCCGCCACCCTACTGAGGATAAGCGGTGCGGCTAATGAGATGAGATGAGAAGTTGAGTGCATTCTTTTATCTCAGTGAGGCAGGCCTCCAAATTTCCAGTTTAGTGTAGTAGATTCCTCCAACGGAAGTGGAAATCTTCAGCTCCATTCCACAGCAGAAGGCCTTGACTATGGCAGTAATCGCACACTCTTATCATAGGAAAAAAAAATGGAAAAATCTAAACTGATGTTTATGGATACAGCTCTCAATCCCCGTGGGAAAATACTTCCATAATGAATACAGATGTGAAAGGCCATGCCTCAGGGTCACCACAAAGGATTTGAACCTTTTTTTCAATGCTGGCGAAACCCGCTCGGGAGAATTATGCCGATAATTAGCTAACCAAACAAAAACGGGTTCGGATTTTGCATGTTTGCAGATTCGACATTTCCGCACGTCGTCGGCCGCTTTGGAAATTGAGCGATTTGCCGTCATCGATTGACTGACGGAAACACGTTTTCATTCTCGTACACGGCTTGGTGAATAAATACATGATTGCTGCCTTGATGTATTTTAGGGTTCATGCTTTATTTATTTGCGTCACAATGTAATTCACCTACAAAAGCGTGTGTCATTCTTTTTACTTATTCATTTATGTTCGTAACATAAATTAAACATAAAATAACAAAACTTGTACTTAGATTTTCATCTGGTGGTTTTTGCATGGATTACATTTTACATCAGAGTTTGGGGAAGTATCACAGACCAGGAACGGGGACAGGACCCAATAGCGTTCGTTTTACTCAGTTTTTATGAAGAAAGAGAGCAGTGCTTGCATCCACGATCCGATGATCGTCGGTCACGGGTAGCAGATGGCAGGAACGCGGAAGCGGCACTTCCGTGTCGAGCGAGGGCAGTCGTTGATGTTGGAATTATATACATATATTTATCCTACAGTTGACATTAATATGTTATAAGTGTTCTCAGCCCTTCTTGTTTAGTTTTCAGCCGTAAGCTGTTCTTCAAGGCCATGAGTTGAGTTGTTCTTTGTACAGTCTGTCTCTTTTAATCATACATACCAATGAGAAACAACTTGACCTGGAATGCAATAACCTTGGAAGAAGAAAAGAAGGTGTCCACACAGAAACCAGCTGTGATCATCGGGTGGAAAGCAGGCCGTGCGAAAGAAGATTTAATTAACTCCGCGTAGCAACAGTCAGAATGAAGTCTCCACCAGTAAGATAGAGCCCTTCCTTTGGAGGCTGAAACTTATGGACAATAGAATAAAAGTAAGATACAGAACCGAGACGGGGCTTCGCGACGGGGCCACAGAGAAGTGAGGGAGGAGACTTGCGACTGCCCAGTCTCCGTCGCTGCGGAGACTGGGCAGAGTAAGATAGGAGATTTGTAACAGCCCGGTCTCCGCCGCTCTCATTATAATGATTAAAAAAATAACCAATTCTCAATGACCGATTCTCTATGTCTTCTTTGTTTCAGAGCGTTTTATTATAAATGTTGGGGACTTAAACCTAACAGTTGACAGCGAGAAAACAGGTCGATGGCCAGGACGGGGGAGTAAAACAGAAACAGGTACAGAAAAAAGGTCGGCAACAGGTATCGGGCAGGAAGCAGGGCAAAACAGGTCGATGGCCGGGACGGAGGAGCCAAAGCAGAAACGGGTCAAGAAAAAGGTCGGCAACTGGTATCAGGCAGGAAAACAGGGCAGGATAATATCGGAGAGTACAAAAGCTTACCTAGCTGAGAGCATAAGTTCGCAGACGGTCTGACGGGTTCCTTTCGGAAGACGGTTGAGATTGAGCTGACAGAGCTTGCTTAGGAAGCCGAGGATTGTTGGTCGCTGGCAGCGCTGGACGAAATAGCAGCTCTGTGACAGGTAGGCAGAATCGATACGGCTTAGCGGGCAAGTCGATGGCCAGGGCAGGGTAGCAGGTTGTAAGCGTGGGGCAGAAACCGGTCGACACAGAAGGCAGGCAGGAATCAAGCAGGAGAAGTCTTTGGTACTGGTAATCTGGCGAAACACACTGAGAGACACAAGTACGGTCTGACACCCTCTTCTGGCAGCTGACAGCTTAAGAGGAGAGTGCCAGCCAATCAGAGAGCGCGCTCCTGCGCGCCAAACGATTGCCACAGGTGTCTTCATTTTGGCAATCATGACACATATTCTACTAACACAATATTTGTCAAAAAATTGTGTTTAGGGCCCGTACAGCATATTCTTGCTAGAAAATCCTTTGAACTGACTCATGGTTTGGATCAAGCTTAACTAAATTGAGCGCACGATGCACAAAACAGTTGCTCGCTCGGGATATACCGTAAATTCCGGACTATAAGCCGTTACTTTTTTCCCAAACGTTCAACCCTGCGACTTATTCAGTGATGCGGCCAATTTATGTAATTTTTCTAACGGCCGCCAGCGGCGCTCGAGTACAAAAGGTAAGATTTAGACCGGTGGAATAGATGCGCCGAGGAAGACTGCAACTTCATGGCTTGACTAGCGGCGAGAAATCTTTCACTAAAACTGGCCGCTTGCGAAAGGCAACTTCCAGTGGATCCTGTCAGCGTGGGGGCAGCATAAAAAAATTCACCATCACCAACGGGTTCCGATAAGCCGGTCTGCTGCGTGACGAAGAGGAGGGCACAGAATCAGGAGTGGATGGGAGCGTGGGCCGACGTCTATATGACGTTTCTTTCCGACATTGAGGAAGACGACTTTGATGCTTCAGTTCTAAGGAGGAAGATGAGGACGGTTTACCGTGATTTTTACAAGTACGGTATGTTTTATTTAACAGACCCCTTTACTGTGTTGCAAGCGTTTTGCTAGCGTGTTGCTACCTGTCACAGGCACCGTTTGGGATGAAAGTTATATTATTATTATTTAAGCTTTGAAAACTCTCTCTGTGTACCGTCTTTCTTTGTAAATATGTGTAACCATGTATAATAGGTATTTGCAACTGTATTTGCAACTATTTTTGTAATGTATTTATTTTAGAGACTTATTCTGATATGTTTTGTACGGGCGAATCAAAAAGAAGGAACGAAAACCACGGGGGCTGACGGGAAGTGGAGTAAGCGTGAGACGTGTTTGTGGACGCGGCGGACAATAGTGGATATATATATTTTTCCCACCCTTACCTTTGGAAATATACACTTTTTTCCTTGGATTACTTTCAACGGGACCCGGACTCTGCAGGTCTGCATCAAACCTTAAGTACCGGTATCATTTTCCGTTCATTTTGCCGGCTGTGTACTTTAATGAAGGACATTCAGTTTCAATCGCGGGACTTAAAGTCGGGTTTGGGTTAATTTTGTGTTTGTGTTACATTTTTTAATGTGGGCGCATGCGGCTTATATACAGGTGCGGCTTGTGTAAGTACAAAATCGGTTTTCCTCTTAAAATGTGGTGGGTGCGGCTTATAATCAGGCGCGCTCTATAGTCCGGAATTTACGGTAGATTAAACAGCAATGATTTTCTATAAATTTCCATGTATTGAGACATCACCCTTTCTCAGGAGCACGTCCGTGAATCCATGAAAGCTGCAGCCTCTCCCAAGAGGGTTTTTGTCCCCTTCGTTTACGCCAAAGCCGGCGAGCGAGCCTCGAGGAGGAGGAAACCGGGCCGAACTAACATGCATAATTGACGGCCCTGTTCCAGGAATTAGCCGCCCACCGGAGTGCGGTCTGTCAGCCGCTTTCAACCCGCCTTAAAAAAAAAAAAAGAGCGTGGCGGCCATAAATGATCAGTTGATGCTGCTGAAATGAATCAAGAGATTTCTTGTTTTCATCCTCGACGTGTTTGTTTCCCCAAAGGTGCTTATCATACGCGCGTGGCGGAGGAACTATTTGAAGGCAGATCAGTGGAAAGGATGTTTCTGCTGATAAATGATTTCTTTCATTATTCCTACTTTAACTGCACAGATGATTAAATTAAGCCGCACCGGAGGCTGAGCGCTAGCATTCCGCGGCCATTTCATCGAGTTATGAAAGACGAATATTGATGATGAAAATCCCCGGAAATGGAACTTGTTGTGACTGGTAATCTGTGTTCCGCGATTAATTGCATATCGATTACATAAAGTAATTAATTTGGCGTTGTAGTCAGCACTGTTAGCCCGATGGCTAGCATGACGACGGAACGATTTTCGCAACCAAGCATAAGTGGTAGAAATGGGTGGAGGTGGAGGGTAAAGTGAAACAAGTATAAATACAAACCAAAGTTGTCACGAAACGGACCGGGAAGCAGGAAGTTGGAACTTACCGTATTTTCCGCACTATAGGGCGCACCGGGTTATAGGGCGCACCCCCCAAAAATAGTTTTTGGTCCTATATCTTCCATACATAAGGCGCACCGGATTATAAGGTGCTACAATGGGAATGTCGACAAAACAGTCAGATAGTTCAGTCAAACTTATTACCCCCTTAACATTCCCAAATCTTGCAAAGAAGCAAATACGTGTCGTAGACACGTGCGGATGCGGTGTCCGTACGATGTCACTCAAATGCATGGTTCCAAATATCATTCGGAAGGTTAAAGTCTTGGGATTCAAGAAATGCCAACCATTCCTTAGTTTCTATTTTCTTTTTCGCTCGCAACTTTACTGTGCATATGACAATAAACACTTGGAATTGAGTTGAATTTAAAAATAGACACTCCATTCCATCCATTATCTGCACCGCTTATCACAGAAACATCAAGTTCAGTCTGAAACAGGATACAGGGACAATATAAAACCCGGAGTAGCTCACCGAAGTCGTTGTGTTCATAATAATCTGCAGCCAATGTCCTCTTATATCCGTGAGTGTAGTAAATCCAGGAGAATAAAATATTTACACATACAGAATAGTAGAAAAATGCTTTCTGTATGCCGTCAAACCACGTGCTATACACATTCATCTTTTTCGGCCAATTGCAGGCTTTGTTTTGCCGCTTCAGCCAATGCCAGCCTGTAAATGATAAAAAGGATCCGCCCCTTGACCTCCGAATAACTTTAGCCAATAGTGATCGATTCAACTGATGATTGACACATCTTTTTCGGCCAATTGCAGACTTTGTTTTACAGTTTAAGCCAGGGGTCGGGAACCTATGGCTCGCGAGCCATATATGGCTCTTTCTATGAGTATCTGTGGCTCAGAGACCAATTTGATTGCATGCAAAATTTCTCCATCTTGTTCAAAACCGGAGTTGTCTATCCTATCCAAGTACACGTAAAGCCAAACCAAAGCTAAACACGAGGGTAACACTTCGCAGTATATATAGGGCACGTTTTTCACTACAATTTACAGTCAAGGTGTCACACAAAAAAAGGGGAAAAAAAACTCGTTTTGGCTGTACAACGCTAAATAATCCTTTATTTAAAAGTTCACTATATAATCTGTGTTCAGTGTTCAGATACTTTATGATGAATCCACAGAACTGTAAATACGCCAAAACACCGGAAGAGAACTTAGTCATTTGATTGGGTGAGTGGGAGAGATGGGTGGAGCTATGCAAAAAGTACAAGCATTCCCTCCCATCTCTCACCAAAGGTAAGCACATAAGGCTCCCTATTCTCAGAATGTTGTGACGTTTTTACAAAATAAATGCTTGCATCTGGTTTTGAAACCAATATGTATGAAAAAAAGGGTCAAAAGGAGTTTAACCGATCTTGAGTAATTGCAAGAAAGAGACAAGTTTAAAGTGGTATGTTTGTTGAATTTGGGACAGGGGCTCTGGCATTATTCTCTTTTCATAATTTTTATCAAATCATCAAAAATAAATGTGCTGAAGACTTAGCTTTTGTCTGGGGCGCCGGTTTAGCAATTTAGTAAATTTGTCTCATAATATATGGTGTGGCTCTTTCCCAAAATAAAATTAATATTTTTTGCTTTTATGGCTCTTTGAGTCAAAAAGGTTCCCGACCCCTGGTTTAAGCCAATGCCAGCCTGTAAATGATAAAAAGGATCCGCCCCTTGACCTCCGAATAACTTCAGCCAATAGTGATCGATTCAAATGATGATTGACACATTGGTTAGCCAATGAAACGCCGGTAAATAAATCCCAGCATACACCGCGGACTACTTGGCGTTCGGGGGAAAATCTAGTCGGCGGCTCCAAGTTAGTTGGAAAACTTTGCAATTTTAAAATTGATCCATAAGGCGCATGGTCAGCTTTTGAAAAAAATAAAGGCTTTTAGGTGCGCCTTATAGTGCGGAAAATACGGTACTCCAGGAGCAATCAGTCCAATGCGTCTCAGCCGGTGTCAAGGGGCGGGGCCATCTGGGCGCCATGACAACCGTGCAGGACATGACAAAAGTAACAGTGTAGATTGTGTTTCACTCCGGAGTTTCCGCTCCATCTAAAATCTATATGGCTGGGATCGTGTTTCCAAGGTTGTGCTAGTTTCTCTTTCAACCTGCGCCATATAATTAATTTAATATGCAGGTAATCTGTTGATTAATTGATGATTCAGATGAAATAAATAAATGTTTATGTTCTATTTTCTATAACAGGAAATTACATAAATCAAAAACGGTAGAAAAATAGACATGTGATACTCTTGAGTAGTCATCCTGTGGGCTGTGGACCTTTCAATCTCTTGAATAATTTTCAATCCCAAAATAACAATTTCCTTAATATTGCATTTAATGATTAGCAAATTATCATTTCTGTAATTTCATGTTTCCGATTGTACAAGTAAATTGCCAACAGGAAGACCGCCAATACTGGTGCCGGAAACCATCAAGAGTAAAGGTCTGTGTTAGCGTGTTAGCATTGATACCAAGAACTCCTATCAGTAATGATCAATTACGACTATAAAGTACTGGTTTGGCCTCCATTATGCTGATGTGGCCCTCAGTGACAATGGGTTTGACACTCCTGTACTAAAGGGACACGGTTTAATATTTGAACACTAAATGCCGCTGTATCGTGTAGTTTAACCGAAAATGAGTGCTAAAAAGCACAAGGAAGAAAACAAACTGTAGAGACGCATCCCGGCTTTCTAGGGATTACTGTACATGTCACAATTGCCCATTGCCCTCACTGTGCCTGCTCGTTTGCGCCTGATTGGCTCGCCTCCTATTTAAAGTCAGTGCTCTCATTCACTCCTTGTAAGTCCGTCAACGAACCTCTTCACTTGCAAGGCAAGCATTTTGACTCTCCGGTATCCTGCTCGGGTATCCAGTATCCGGTATCGATCCCGTCTGTCCCGTTCTGTCCGGTATCCTGCTCGTGTATCCAATATTGATCTTGTCTGTCCCATCCTGTTTGGTATCTTGCTCATGTATCCGGTATCTGGTATCAATCCCGTCTGTCCCGTTCTGTCCGGTATCCTGCTCGTGTATCCTGTATCCGGTATAGACCCCGTCTGTGCCGTTTTGTCCGGTATCCTGCTCGTGTATCCTGCATCCGGTATCGATCCCATCTGTCCAGTATCCTGCTCGTGTATCCAGTATCCGGTATCCGGTATCGATCCCCTCTGTCCCGTCCTGTCCGGTATCCTGCTCGTGTATCCTGCATCCGGTATCGATCCTGTCTGTCCAGTATCCTGATCATGTATCCACTATCCAGCATTCAGTGTCAATCCCGTATGTTCCGTCCTGTCCTTTATCTTGCTTGTGTATTTGGTATCGATCCCGTCTGTCCCGTCCTGTCTGGTATCTTGCTCGTGTATCCTGTACCCGGTCTCGATCCCGTCTGTCCCGTCCTTCCCCTAGCTTCCTCTTTTTCGCGCCTGACTTCTCTGACCCACTCCTTCTGCCCAGCAATCGCTGAATCGCTGGCACTTGTGTTCCTGCTCATGACTGCCTCGCTTCTGTAAATAAAGCTAGGTGTGAAATCGCTACGCGTTTGGGTCTGTCTGTTCGGGTTCTGACAGTATATGGAAAATATACCAGAAATTACCATTTTTGGGGAGTGGCACTTATAATTCGGTAAGCTTTATGGTGCAGAAATTACTGTACTTGGTTATCAATCTGCTAAAAAATGAAGTGTTTTTCAGTGTCTCAAACACAAATAGCACAGAAACCATTTTGGCCGTTAACCGACTTCCACCGTACATTGTTCTCCACATGACCTTAACGCCGACCTTGCCTTGTCATGGAGACAAGAAGCGAGACACGGGACATCCTCGTCTTTCCCCCACCCCGGACGAACAAGGTCTCCAATTTCGGCCCTCTCCTCGGTCCCTCGGCTTGGGCCGTCACGGACATTGTTACTTCCCGATCCCGACACGTTCCCGTTCGCGTTGATCAGCCGGCCAGACAGGATAAACGTGGCTCTGGGCCGAATGAGGCGGCCGGCCCCTCGGCGTAGAGACGCAAGGTGTCGATACAGATTAGCTTTTATCAGATAAACTTGATGTGCAACATTGGAGCGTCCTTTGCTTGGGTAACAGTCTGATCTGGGCTTCCTATTGATATTGCGGCTATGCAGCAGCCTTGAACAAGCTTCAAAATCCTTCTTGTTGCGTTGCTTATTATGTCCTGATGGAGGCGCCCCAGAATAGAGTTTGATTGATTATTAGAGGGACAACTGCATGCTTTCGTAAAAAAGAACTTTGGGTACCAAAGTATTTGTATGATGATTGGGAGAAAAAATATCACTGATTGCAAAAGATTGGATGCAACAGGAATCCACTATTTGTCAGGACCAGAACGGAAACAGGACCCAATTGCGTGACGTTTACCACAAGTTTTCATTGAAGGATAGAGGATCCGATCTGGTGTTCGCTGGACGCAGGAGGCAAGTCGCTCTCGCAATTGGATTGTGATCCGAATACGGAAGTGGATCTTCTGCAGCGAGCGATGGTGGTGTCAGGGACGGTAAAACGGGTCGGTAGCCGGGACTGGGAGAGCACGGCGTGGTCGGGGTCGGAAACGAGTCTTAAGCCACAACGGGAGAGTAGACGTAGTCGGGGACAAAAAGAGGTCGTAAGCCGGGACGGGAGAACAGACGTTGTCGGGAGCAAAACAGGTTGTAGCCAGAGACAGACGGGAGCAAAAACGGGACAGGTGGGAGTCAGGGTCGAAAAAAGTCTTGCCTAGCATACACTGAGGTTCGCAGACGGACTGACAACAGGGGACAGACAGGACTGGGTTCAAATAGTGACAGGGAGCCAATCAGAACCCGCTGTGGTTGGCGCCAAATGAGCGGGCACAGGTGAGTCTCATCAGTAATCATGACACTATTGGGCCCACCATTCCACCCTGATGACAATCTGCAACCCAAACAAGACAAGATGTCCACTTCTCAAATTTATCCAGTAATAGGAATGTGCAGTTTAAAGCAGAGTATATAAAATACATTCACCTTAAAAAAAAAAACGAGAAAACCTAAACGACTTCAAGTACAGAACATACTCGCATATAAGCCTACATTGTCACGACCAGAACGGAATCAGGACCCAATTTCGTAACATTTACCACAAGTTTTATTGAAGGAAAGAGGAAGGGCTGCGCCCACATTCCGGTGTTCGCTGGACGCGGGAAGCAACTCTCGCACTCGGATTGTGATCTGAATACGGAAGTGGATCTTCCGTAGCGAGAGAGGGCGGTGTCAGGGACAGGAAAACAGATCAGTAGCCGGGACTGGGAGAGCAAGGCGTGGTCGGGGGCGGAAACGAGTTGTAAGCCTGAACGAGAGAGTAGACGTTGTCGGGGATAAAAATGGGTCGTAAGCCGGGACGGGGGAGTAGACGTGATCGGGATATAAAAAGGTCGTAGTCGGAGACATACGGAAGCAAAAATGGGACAGGCGGGAGTCAGGGTCAAAAAAGGCTTGCCTTGTATCAATAGAGGTTCGCAGACGGACTAACAAGGGATTGACAGGACTGGGTTTGAATAGGGACAGGGAGCCAATCAGAGCCCGCAGCGGTTGGCGCCAAATGAGCGGGCACAGGTGATTCACATCGGTAATCATGACAATTAGAGATTTTTTCGCATTTTTAGATATGTTTCTTTCACAAAGATATAATCTTGCCCAGTTCTGATATAATTTGTCTTTTGCGTAAAAATGATGGTAATACGTAGCTTACATTTTCAGTTGCAGGAAGTTCTTCCAATTACAATTTACCACTGGGGAACAATCCCCTATTTTTTTCATGGTCCATAAGAAATGTCCATAATTGTTACCCAGTTTAGGTCTAGTATGCGCCTGCCATCTTGGGAGCGACGGCGCTTCATGGAACAATGCCATATAAACTAATGCCGGCTGCCGTTAATCCTGAGGGAATTAATGCAGTGGCAAAGCAAAACCACCACAGCGCAGTATTGGCGTTATTATTGAGCAACAATGTCAAGCCATCTTGGGCGCAATGACTCTTCATAGGACAATGCCATACAAACAGGGTTGGGTAGGGTTTACTTTAACTGGATTACTTTCAATTACTTCAATTACTTAAAATTACAAAATTTTGTGCAGGCTTGGGGAGTAACGGAATACATGGAACTGCAAAAATGATGTTGGCAAGCTGTTTGGATTTATTTTCATTTTGTTTCTGTCGCATTTGATGTTCGTTTTGCCAGGGATCAAAGAGATCAAAGCCAGGAGAGAAAGCTTACCACGTGTTGTGAGTCATCATTTTATTCATATTTAGTTTCTTTTGTCTTTTATTAACATATTTGGTTTTGGAGTAATCCAAAAGTAATTGAAAGTAATCCAGTTAAAGTAACCCTACCCAACCCTGCATACAAACTAAAGCCAGCTGCCATTAAGATACAAGAGCCAAGAAGAAATGCAAGGGGAATCCGAAGCCGCCAGAGTCAGCGTCATTTTTAAGCATTCACCCCAAATTCAAGCATGTGTCAATGTTTGAAAAGAATAGCAATATAATTCAAGCATTTTCCAGGATTTGTGTCCTGCATATTTCAAACAAGACACAAGTCAAGGTGCTTGTATCTCAAGGCAAGAGTAAATCACCACCGAGGGTGAAATAGAGCACCGAGAAGAAAAGCAGTTCAGTCATTAGCTCACTTTGGACGTTCCCTTTCTTTTCTTTTCACCACGAGAGCGATTTAAAAGGTGCGGTTTTCGTATAATAACGACATGTAGTCAAATTTGATCGGAAGCAAACACGAGGAGGGCAGCGGGTTGCCCGCATCAAGAGTAATGGTTTCATTTAGCGCAGTGAAAGCAAACCCCCAAAAAGTGTCGGCCTACTAGCGGCAAACAAGCCCGGGCAGAGAGATGAAACGAGCCAGCGCGGCGCCAAATGATCCGAGCCGTCGACACCTTGTCAGTTATTAGGAGAAGAGAAATCTGACATCAATTTTTGTTGTCTGGTGAAAGCAAAATAATTGGCTGCTATGACGCCCCCAATACCCCCCACCTGCCCCTCGTGCCATACTTTGAAGGGTCTGTCAGCAAGTTCTCCGGCTGAAAGTGACGGCATCGCACCCGGCACTGGACGTCTTTAAGACATTTGGTTTTACACTTTAAGCTGAGCTATTTGGGTTTCCTAGATAGAATGCCCAAAGGACAGCCAACTGACTGGATTAGTTTCACCATTAATCTGCAGACGGGCAAACTCTGATGCAAACTACACAACACAATCATGACTCCCACCTGTTTTTTGCTCCCGTCTGTCCCCCGGTTTCGACCCGTTTTTTATCCTGACCACGTCTACTTTCCCGTCCCGGCTTTCGACCTCTTTTGTCCCCGACCATGTCTACTCTCCTTTCCTGGCTTACGACTCTCTTCTGACCCGGACCACGTTTTTGCTCTCCGTCCCGGCTACTGACCCGTGTTTCCGTTCCCGATCCCGCCATCGCTCGCCATAGAAGATCCACTTCCACGTTCAGAGCGACCTGCTTCCCGCGTCCAGCGATCACCGGATCATGGGCGCAACCCTTTCTATTTCTTCCAGAAAAACTTGTGAGAAACACAACGCCCGCGGGCCAGATCAGGCCCACCAATGGTTTAAATCCGGCCCGCAAGACAACAGTGAGAGAAGCGCAAGAGGAAATTGAGCTGTAGTTTTTAATATTTCCACCGGATGTCTCATCTCATCTCATTAGCCGTACCGCTTATCCTCATTAGGGTCGCGGGGGGGCTGGAGCCCATCCCAGCCATCTCCGGGCAGTGGGCAGGGGACACCCTGAACTGGTTGCCAGCCAATCGCAGGGCACACAGGGACAGACAACTCATTCGCTCATTCACACCTAGGGACAATTTGGACCGGCCAATTCACCTGAAATGCATGTTTTTGGAATGTGGGAGGAAACCGGAGTGCCCGGAGGAAACCCACGCAAGCACGGGGAGAACATACAAACTCCGCACAGGAAGTCTGGAGCTGGATTTGAACCCACGACAGGTTCCCATGACATGAACTGTGCCGCACAAGCGCTAACCACTGCGCCGCCGTGCTGCCCTCCACCGGATGTCACTAAAGCCAATTAATACTTGCAAAACAATTTTGGTAGCATTTCTCTTTTTCATTCTCCTGTTCACTCTCTTTCTCTCTCTTTTTCTCTATTTCTCTCTCACTCTCTAACTCTTTCTTTTTCTCTTGCTTGCTCTCTTTTTATTTTCTCTCTCTAATTCACACTTTAATTCTCTTTTTCTATTTTTCTCTTTCTTTCTCACCCTCTTTCTTTCCCTTTTTCGACCCCTCTCTCTCTCTCTCTCTTTTTCTCTTACTCTCTCTCTTTTGATCATTCTCTCTTTCTCTTTTTTTCCCTTTCTCTCTTTGGTTTTCTTTCTCTCTCTCTCTCTCTCTCTCTCTCACTTTGTCTCTTTTCTCCTGCTGACTCTTTCTTTCTGTCGTTTCACTTCTCTTATTCTTTTTATCTTTCTCTTTTTTCACTCTCTTTTTCTCTCTAAATTCATTTCCCCCTTCCTCTCCATTCATATCCCAATTCTGCTCTCTCTTTTTCTCTCCCTTGTTCTCCCTATCTGTTTATCGCTCTCTCTTTCCCTCCCTCTCTTTCTCTGTCTTTTTCTCCCTCTCTCTTTCTCTTAAACTTACTAGTCCGGCCCCCGTGAGATTTTTTTTATAGCATTTGTGGCCCCCAGCTAAAACCAGTTTGACACCGCTATGCTAATGCGAAGAAAACGATGTTCGGTGGGGGCGTAACCAGTATTTTTGTAGTATTACTCTAGTTGTATTTTTCATGGTATTACTGTACTTTTTTTGTATTATTTCTAATGTGTTTTCTGTAGTATTTCAATTGGATTTCTGTAGCACATCTGTAGTATTTTTGTAGTACATATATACCCCTCACATGTTAAAGTAGACAATGTTCGGTGGAGGAGTAACCAGCCCGTATTTTTGTAGTATTACTCAAGTTGTATTTTTCATGGTATTACTGTACTTTTATTTTGTAGTATTTCTACCGTGTTTTGTGTAGTATTTCCATGGGATTTTTGTAGCACATCTGTAGCACTTTTGTAGTATTTCTGTCGCTATGTTTCTGTAACAGTATTTCTTTAGTATTTCTGTCATATTTCTCTTGCAGTGTCATGTACCAGAACAGGATCAGGACCCAAACGCGTGACGTTACTCACACAAGCCTTTTATTTTATGGGAAATGGGGAGTCATGCACGTGAAATGATAGGAAGCCAGAGGCCAACGAGATCGATACCAATTGGCCGAGTTGATATCGGACAGATGGGGTCGATACCAGTCAGGACGGGACAGACAGGATAGATAATAAAACAAGATATCGAAAATAAACAGGACAAACTACACGGGAACGAAAACTGGAGAGAATAACAAACAGGACAAAAATAGACGGGAACAATACCGGACAGGGAATACCAACAGGAAACAGGACCGCGTCAAAACCCACGTCTTGCAGGGCAGAGGTTCCTTGACGGACTGACAACTGGGGATTGACAGGACTGGGTTTAAGTAGCGGACAGGGAGCCAATCAGAGCCTGCAGCGGTTGGCGCCAAATGAGCAGGCACAGGTGATTCCAATCGGCAATCATGACAGTGTTTTTGTATTATAGCATTACTGTAACGGTATCTTGTAGTATTTTTTAAGTATTTCCAGTGTAAATATTTTTTACTATTATTTTAGTTGAACGTTTGTAGTATTTTTGTTGTAATAGGGCTCAAGATGTATTTATCGTCCTAAACCGACCGCATTCCATGTGAACAACCCCAATTGCCGCATTCACGGAACAGTACTTTTTCATTATTGTGTAGAAAGGGGAAAACACTCTGATTGTGCGGAGTTTTTGGCACCAAATTGACAATATTAATCTTGTAACAGTAAAACCCCCACAGATTACTTAATCCGTTACAATCTAATAAGGTTTGAAAGATCAATCAATACGTTTAACTAAAGCACAGTTAAGGGCCGCATTCAGCACTGGAGATATACTGCCATCAAGTGGCCAATTTTGGTCACTGCAAGTTCACCGACCTACGTATAGTAATATTTGTATTTAAAATGTTTGCATCGACATTATTTAAAGATTATTTTATGTATTTTGATACATTCTCCTTTGATCAAAATGTTTCTTAATTTACGTTAGTTCCAGCTTTTTAACTAATTCTCTCAAACTAATCCATATTATAGAACATGACAGTGCTGTACGTTAAGAAGTGAGGTAAACAAGGTGAAATTGTAATATTAAACATTAGTAGCAAAATAGTTTGTAGTATAAATATTCTATATATATATATATATATATATATATATATATATATATATATATATATGATTAAATAACATAAACTAACATGGAGGTAAAAATAAGATACATTTGACTTACCTTTTTTTACACACAGTATAAAATCAACATTTACAAGAAACGAATTACAATTAAATTTAATGTATGTAATGTAAAATAAATACAATATTTTAAAAATGTAAAAAATAAATAAATGACCTCATGTTCCGTCCCTTCTCAAGGTTTCTTCATTTCCCTTTGAGTTTTTCCTTGCCCTCATGTAGGTTTTAGATCAGGGGATGGTGTCATAATACAGTAGTTGTCATGATAACCCATTGCCCTCAGCTGTGCCCGCTCGTTTGGCGCCAGCTGTTGCTTGCTGCCTGATTGGTTCCCCTCCTATTTAAGTACTCCAGTACTCCATTCATTCCTTGTCAGTCCGTCAGCGAACCTCTGCATACGCAAGGCAAGCACTATTTGGCTCCCGTCCGTCCCGTCCTCACCTATATCCAGCTCGGCTGTCCCTGACTTCCCAATTGTCTCCGGTTACTTGACCCGTTCTGTCCATCGACCATGCTCCGATCCCCCGCTTCGGCTACTTGACCCGTTTTTGTCCATCGACCATGCTCCGATCCCCCGCTTCGGCTACTTGACCCGTTTTTGCCCACCGACAACGCTCCGATTTCCTGCTCCAGCGACTTGACCCGTTTTTTTCCCACCGACCACGCTCTGATCACCCATCCCAGGAACTCCACTCATTTCCGCATTCTGACCACGCTCCGAGCCCGTGAGCTCCTTGTTCCTCCACTCCAGCAAAATTTTGCTTACGTGAATCAATAATAATTTTTAAAAATGTGATGTTTTTTTTACACTTGAAGGTGCTAAATTGTTTTGTTGAGGTGGACCCAAATGCATAAAAGCCAGATTGGTAGAAGGATTGCTTAACAAAAGGTGGCATTTATAGTATTAAGCAAAACCAGGAACAAACAAAACAAACCTTGTCTTGAAACAACTAACAAAGTGTCCAAAACAGAAACAAAAACCAAACGTGACATGGATTCAGAAGACAGGACAGCAGTGGCACGGAAATGGCAATGACTCGACCCCGTGTGCTGTCCAAACAGTCATTTTAATGAGTCAGGAAGATCGCCATCAGGTGTGGGGAGATTGGGTCGCTGATGGGCGCCCTCTGGTGAAGGAGTCATGCAAGACATTACCTTCCTCTCAAGGGCCGGATGCCACACGGACCAAAATCACAGAGGCTGCAGGAGACAGTCCCCTACCAGAACAAGGGACAGCTGTAACAATGCCATACACAGTGGCGTGACCTTCTTGTTGCCAGGACAGGGACTAGAAGCGGCCGAGGGACCTTCTCCTCACTGCCTGGACAGGGAACAAAAGCGGCTGAGGGACCTTCTCTTCATCGTTGGTACAAGGAGCAGGTGAGGACAGACAGGCCTTTGCTACCAAAAAAGGACAAAAGAGATGGACGCTTCCTGTTGGGTCTTTTGGTAGTCGGGTCATTCTGTCATGTTTACGGAGGAGGACCCAAATGCAGGGAAGCTGGAGGCATACGTGCTCAACAAATGATTGTTTTATTGACAAACAACAAAAGAAAACAAACTAGGTCTCAAAGCAACTAACAAAATGTCCAAACCTGACATGATAACAGAAGCCCCTTTCCCATCAGTCAGTATAAAGGCTTGGTATTGATAGAGACAGGTGTGTGGTGATTGAACTCAGGTGGCGCCCTCTGGGGGAAGTTGGGGTAAATATTTAATCATGACATCCTTTCACCTTTTCTTTCCTATTTTGTGCCATTTCATTCGAAAATTTACCCCTTCCAGGTGCTAAATAAAACAAATTGTCCCTTATAAACTGCATTTTAGAGATCTGTCTTTCTTAAAGGACAGGAATAATAAACAGGGGTTTTACACCCTTTCATGGCTAAATTTAAGCACTTTATAAGGACTTTCAAAGACAATTAAAAGTACCATAGAAGAAGAAACCTGGTGTGAATTGTGTATTTTGCAGATCCACAAATATCTGTGATTTACATATGCGATTTTTAATCTTGTGTTGTTGTGGAATGTGGATAGTAACTAATGATGAGTATGTAGGCATCTGGTGAAGGCCGTGGGATGATGTTGTTGCAAGAGGTCACAAGCTGATATGCTGAGGAAACCGGGGCGGACGACCTTCACGAGATATCTTAACTTTATTTGAGAACACCATAAAATGTTGAACCAATGTTAAACGTCTGGAACTTTGAACGTGTCCCGAATGCAATAAAGCTGGTTCCCTTTTCGCCATATCTCCTCTCTGCGTAATTTTTGGGGCGATGCCCCATAATAAGTGGCCCCAGGTTGGGCGCCAATTATTTTGTAGAGAACGTCGTTGGGCGTCGCCCCAAAAATGACGACCTTCACCAGATGCTGACATACTTATTAGTTATTATCCATATTCCACAACACTGTATGCATTTATCAAAACATGATTTATAGATCTCGAGTAAATTGCGAACGTATTTAGGATCAGGCCTAAAAAAAAATTGATCCCGACCTGACCTGAACTCGGCGGATTAACTTGATTTGAGTTACCGAGCCTGACAAACACCTGAATTTTCACATTTTAAAGGTGATTTTGGCAGTCTCTGACAACAAACAGCACAGCGCCGAAGTGCACACATTGCGGGTTCATTTTTAAGCAGACTTGTGAAAAATGACAACAATTTCAAACCTTTACAAGCACTTCAGGCTATTTTATGCGCTGTTGCATTCCACTTGTACTTAAAAATACGTGTCCTAAGTTTGACCTCAGCCTTGAGTGCAACTCTTCAGAAGGGTGTTGTAAACCGCCTTTGCTTTGGAATGTGTCTTTGGTTTCAGTCTGTGCAGATAATGATTTATCACCTTGCCTGGGGTGTTGGATATCTGCCTGGCACCGTCCTATCACCCCTCCTCCCATTCTTCAAGCAATGGTTGGTAAATTTGTATCGATGATGGTGCAGACCAATCACAGCAGCTTGGTCATGGGGCGTGAACATTTCATCGCCATGTGTTATAAAAGTGGGAAACACTAGAGCCCCCGTCGCTCTTTCTCCACATGATTGTAATTGGCAAGGAAGAAAGATCCTGTCACAGACCAGAAACGGACACAGGACCCAATAGCGCTCGTTTTCTCAGTTTTTATTAATAAAGAAGGAGAACAGGGCTTGCTTCCACGATCCGATGGCTGCCGGACAAGAGGAGCGGGCGATGCGGAAGTGGCACTTCCGTGTCAAGCGAGGAGGATCGGAGACAGGCGGGAATTACAAGTCGCTGGCCGGGACTGTAGAGCAAATTCGGTGTCAAGTTCGGAAACGAGGTCGGCAACAGGAGGCAGGCAGTAACGGGGCAAAACAGATCAGGTAACAGGCAGTCAGAACGGGGCAACGTCAGGTCTGGAAACAGGTTGGCAACGAAGATCAGGCAGAGAAAAGCAGGGCAGGAACAGAGTCGAACGTAAAGGCTTACTGAGCCGGTGGCAACAGTTCGCATAACGATCTGACGGCGGGTTTAAAAAGAGAGCATCAGTTAATCAGCTGTCCAGGCTGTTGGCGCTAATTAAGCATTCGCAGGTGCTCTCAATCGGTAATCATGACAGATCCATTCTTTGATTATGCTAAATAAATTAATATGTGGACTATAATAATTTCTCCGACTTCTGGACATGCTCCAACTGTAAGGGTTGAGACGAGACACGTGAAGTGTCTTCCGAGTCAGATTTCAGTATAAAAAATGTTAAAACCTTACAGCGCCAACTTCAAAGACTTATCAATTCTTGACATGAAACTGAAGCATAATCAAAGATTTCAAGCACCCGTACGAACCCTGGGCGTTAATAAAACGCTTGTCTGTTATTTGGCGTCAGCTCGGCCCTGCAATGTCAGACCAACTTCTCCCACTTTCGTCTTTGCAGAAGGGATCAGAAAGTTTGTGAAAATCCATCCTTCCTCCTTATCAGCGTTCCTCATTTTACCGGCACCGGCGATTGATCGGGAGGACAGACGAGGCGGCAAGGTGAAAGGCAGTGTGTTTTTGTTTTGCTGCTGCGGGGACTTGAAGTTTGCTCCAAATCCAAATGAGGGCCGGCAAGTAGATTAGGACGCCCTGATAAATGCGCTTTAGCGCGACGTCCGATCGATATTTGGATGACCCACTTGAAACCCGGAGAGGGCGAGTCGCCCTTTTTTGGTGTCACTTTTTCTTGGATACTTTCTTCTTGACTCAAAATCTCATTCCGTGTCCTTTTATGGTGATTTCAAATTGTGGTAAGTGCGATCGATAAGATTCACTTAGAATAATACAAATAAGCAAATTATGAATACATTACATTGAGATGACACCCAAATCAAAGAGATCAAAGCCAGGAGAGAAAGCTTACCACGTGTTGTGAGTCATCATTTGATTCATATTGAGTTTCTTTTGTCTTTTATTAGCATATTTGGTATCGGAGTCATCCAAAAGTCATTGAAAGTAATCCAGTTAAAGTAACCCGACCCAACCCTGGTAACATCCTACATGCCCAACTTCTTGTGTAAATATTGTGTAAATTATAACCTTTATCTTCTTTGTTCCTTTATCTACTTTGTTTTGTTTTCTTTTATCCTCGCTGTTAAATGTGATACTGGAGTGCCACGTCCAATTTTATTGTCACATTATGTTCAACCCATTTTGTAACAATGACATTAAAGGTATATTCTCATCTCATCTCATCTCATCAGCCGTACCGCTTATCCTCATTAGGGTCGCGGGGGGGGCTGGAGCCCATCCCAGCCATCTCCGGGCAGTGGGCAGGGGACACCCTGAACTGGTTGCCAGCCAATCGCAGGGCACACAGGGACAGACAACTCATTCGCTCATTCACACCTAGGGACAATTTGGACCGGCCAATTCACCTGAATGCGTGTTTTTGGAATGTGGGAGGAAACCGGAGTGCCCGGAGGAAACCCACGCAAGCACGGGGAGAACATACAAACTCCGCACAGGAAGTCTGGAGCTGGATTTGAACCCACGACAGGTTCCCATGACATGAACTGTGCCGCACAAGCGCTAACCACTGCGCCGCCGTGCTGCCCAAGGTATATTCTATTCTATTCTATACTAATAGTCACTCAGGAAGAAGGGTGGAGAAAGTGGCCAGTAAGTATGAAATATTACCAGGGTTGGGTAGGGTTACTTTAACTTGATTACTTTCAATTACTTTTGGATTACTCCAATACCATATATGCTAATAAAAGACAAAAAAAAACTAAATATGAATAAAATGACTACATTTTGTGCAGGCTTGGGGAGTAACGGAATACACGTAACGGCAAAAATGATGTTGGCAAGCTGTTTGGATTTATTTTGTTCCTGTCGCATTTTATGTTAGTTTTGCCGGAGATCAAAGAAATCAAAGCCAGGAGAGAAAGCTTACCACGTGTTGTGAGTTATCATTTTATTCACATTTAGTTTATTTTGTCTTTTAGTAGCATATTTGCTATTGGAGTATTTCAAAAGTCATTGAAAGTAATCCAGTTAAAGTAGCCCTACCCAACCTTGACTATATCTTCCGACGGAGGAATCTGCCACACTAAACAGCGGAAATTTGGAGGCCTGCCTCACTGAGATAAAAGAGTGGATGTCACTCAACTTCTTGCGCCTTAACTCTGAAAAGACCGAAATGTTAGTTATTGATCCATCTAAATGTTGTGAATTGTTCTCAAAAACTGCTCTGAACATTGACAAATGTAATATCACCCCGAGTGACTTAGTTAAAAATTTAGGTGTCATATTTGACCCCGATCTGTCCTTTCAAACACACGAGAAGAATATTACTAGAACAGCTTTTTTCCATCCTCGCAACATTGCTAAAATTCGTCCCATGCTGTCCTATGCGGAGATTATAATTCATGTGTTTGTTAACTCCAGTCTCGATGACTGTAATACCCTACTCACCGGTCACCCAAGGTCCAGCATCAAGAGCCTGCAGCTGGTACAAAATGCCGCAGCAAGGCTTTTGAGCAAGACAAGAAAGTTTGATCACATGACCCAGATTTTAGCTAACCCACATTGGCTCCCTGTTAGCTTAAGATGTGATTTTAAGGTTCGGTTGGTAGTATACAAAATCATGCATGGGCTTGCTCCCTCATATCTTTCAGATTTCATTCCCCCCTATGTTCCGGTCCGGAGCCTTCACTCTGAAAACGCTGGTCTACTAGTGATCCCAAGAGCCAAGAAGAAATCCACAGGTTCGAGAGCGTTCTCCATTTGGGCCCTAGTGCTGTGGAATGCTCTTCCCCCTGAGATTCGATCTGAGACCTCAGTGGAACTGTTTAAATCTAGGCTTAAAACACACTTCTATTCTATATATGAATAACCTATATTTTATGTTGACAATATCCGTGTATTATTTTCCCTCATGTAGGTTTTAGATCAGGGGATGGTGTCATAATAGTCTGTAGTCTGTAAAAGTCAGCCCTTTGAGACTCTTTGTGATTAAGGGCATCACAAATAAACATGACTTGACTTCCTCAGGGTTAATGTTCAAACCATTTTTTCTTCATTTTGAGTTTGTGTTCAAACGTACACTCTGTTCTCTTGCTTACTATAGTTTTACAACATTGTATTGTCAAGTTTCATGTTTTGATCAGTTAATAAACATCTTGCTAGTTATTTTTGTATTTGTTCTGTTAGAGCTGCTTAGCGTTGGAACATTGTGTAGCTTTTCAATGCCGGAGTATGTTTTGCTTTTTCATGTTTTGTTCCGTTAGAACCAGTTGGCATTCTACCATATCCTGTGATTTATTTCTTTAATGTTTTGGTCAGTTAGATCTAGTTAATGTTTTCTTCAATGTTTTGGTCATTTAGATCTAGTTAATGTTTTAACATTTTGTAGCAGGTATGCATAATCAAGCCTGTGTGTCACGGTTGCCATGGCGCCCAATTGGCCGCGCCCGTGTGTGTCACGGTTGCCATGGTGCCCAATTGGCCCAACCCGTGTGGCCCCAGCTGCGGCTCATTGAGAGATTGGCTTTCTTTCTATATAAAGCTCAGCGCTCTCTTGCTTCGGTTGTCAGCCCGTCAAAAGAACTTCTGCCCCACAAGACGTGGGTTCTGACTTGGTCCTGTTTTCCTGTTGATATCTTCGGTCCGGTATTGTTCCCGTTTATTTTTGTCCTGTTTAATTTCGGGTTCCAGTTTTCTTTCAGTCTATTTTGGTCCTGTTTATTATTTTCTTCAGTTTTTGTTCCCGTCTAGTTTCTCCTGTTTATTTTCGTTATCCTGATTCGTTATGGATCTCGTCGGTCTCTGGCTTCTGGTCATTCCACGCCAGACTGCTGCCTAACATGCATGACTGCCCAGTTCCGGTAAAATAAAGGCTTATGTGAGAACGTCACGCGATTGGGTCCTGATCTGGTTCCTGACACTGTTAGAGTAGCTTTGATGTATTTGAATTCTGAAGATCACAGCAAACTCTTTCTCTGTTTCTGTACACCATGTGATCAGATTCCTTTACCGTAAATAAACCATGTCCTTAAATCTTATTTCGAGCGCCAAAACTTGACATCTTAATCTCAATTGATCAAAAGCACAGAGAGTTTCATGACGAGCCTGGATTTATTGTCTCCCAAGGATGAAAACGAAACCTGCGTGTACACAACGGTCCTCACATGCAATACAAAAATATGGATTTTTTTACAACATCAAATAAAAAACATGTATCGGCCCATTAACCAAAAAAATGTACAGTCTTTATACATGACAAAAATATAAATATATATACATCTGTATCAGCATAAGCGGGCTGTATTCCAAAAAACGTGTTTTGATGCCTTTTACATAGAAAATGCTTGTACAAATGTTAAATCCTCATAAATTGCTGTACAGTAAATGAAGTATTTACAGTACAGATTTGCAAGACAAAATCAACTACTTATCCCAGCCGCAGACACGCGTTAACACACCAGCAGGACGACTGCAAAGAATAAAAATAAAAAAAACACGCTTACATACACAAACCAGAGGTAATGTTAAAAGGAAGATAGAGAACACTTTTTCTTCCATTCCTCATCAATCCACTCAGCTGCTTGAAATAACGCAATTTTATAAGGTGCACTTGACATATTTGAAAACGAAATTCCAGCATATATGCCTTTTCCTGGGAGGACGTTTTATAAACAAGAGTATTATGGGATATGTAGCGATCATTAAATGCTTGTTATTAATGAAGAAAGGAAAACGATCCCCGAAACACTGCAGTGGTAGGTCGAATTTGAAAAAGGATGTCATGAATTTAACCCTCGTGGCATGTAGTTACATATTATTTACATTTTTTTTCTAAAATATAATTTTTAATCAAAGAGCATTGAAAAGTAAAAAACTTGGGAGCTCACCCTGTTTCTGAGAACATGTAGATGTTCAAAATGGCATTGTGCTGTGATTTATACGTTATTGCATTCGGGAGCTAACCACATACTGTACACAAAACATGCTAAGTACATTTTTGGGACGTTATAATTCATAATTGGGAAGAGTAGGGTGATGAAGTGTTCACGTGATGGAGTGGGCATGGCGTTAGAAATCAGGTTGCATGGACAGGTGCTGGAAGAAGTTGAAAGCTTTAGGGACTTGGGTTGTGATGTGGCTGCAGTTGGTGGAATGGAGTGCGAGGTATTGCACAGAGTGAATCAAGGAAGCAAGGTTTTGGGTGCTCTGAGGAGAGTATGAGTATGGATGTTAAGAGGGGACTGTGTGAGAGTGTGATTGTGCCGACTGTGTTGTATGGTGCAGAAACTTGGAGCCTGGATGTAGATTTGAGAAGGAAATTAAATGTTTGTGGGATGAGGAGTATGTTAGGAATGACAAGATTGGATAGATTGAGAAATGAAATTGTGAGAGACAGAACTGGAGTAGTAGTGGAACGAAGCAAGCGTGTAGATGAGAGAGTGGTCAGGTGTTTTGGACACATGGGGGGGATGGATGAGGAGCGAATGTTGAGAAGAGCAGAAGCCAATGGAAGGAAACCAAGAGGAAGGCCGCGATTGACGTGGATGGATGGTGTTATGAGTGCTCTGGAGGGAAGAGGTCTAAATCTAGTGGGAGCTAGAGCTCTTGTTGGTGATAGGAATGAGTGGAGAGGTGCTGTGAAAGGATACTGGGATGTTGGATGCGTTCTAAGGGATGGGCAGGGCACCTGTATGATGCGGCAGGGTTAAACCAGTGAAAGCTGTCGGGCCCTGCTGTTGAACAGAAGTGAGTTGTGTCACCCTGACCCAACTGACACGGTCGCTTTCTTGTGTCCTGTTTCATCTGGAGGGATGAAAGCATGACCGACTTAGGTGCCGAGGTGCCTAACTTCTTTGGGTGTTTGGGCAATTGGGTTGGCCATGGTCCAAAAATGTTTGGGTGTGTTTTTTGCTATTTTTTTTCCCCTTTTTGTTTTCGTTATTATATCTTTATTGAATGCGTTTGTCTTGCTGTCAGTCACCCCTCTTGAGGGATATGACCAAGGGAGATAGATAGATAGCATTTGGGAGCTAACCACATTCTGTACACAAAACCTGCTATGTGCATTTTTTTGGACGTTATAATTCGTAATGTTTGAGATAACATAAACCTGGCGTATTTCAATGCAATTCTGTGTTTTTTTTCCTTCGGTGCCGAGGAGTCAAATATATGCAAAGTAACAGTTTTTGTTGAGTATGCACACCTTGCCCAAATAATAGTGGTTTGCAGGTGAAATTAACATGTGAGGTATTGGGGGAAAATGCTATTGTAAAAAAAGGGCAGTTAATTAATAAAAAAAATTGTCATCACTTTTTGACTACTGTATCAGGGGCAATAGGAAGTCAGCGTCTTGCCCAAGGACACTTCGACATATAACACGCAGGCTGGGAATCGAACCCGCGACCTCTTGAACCCAAGCCAAACTACCTCCCGAGCTAATGCGGCTCTAATACTCTTGTTAGTTTTATATGTGACATCATTAACTCTATTACATCCTTTGAGTTTTGAATATTTATTACCGGTACGGTACAACACTTCACATGTTATATTCACACTAAACCGCAAGAGGGCGCTCAAGTGTTGATCATTTCAACTTTCCTTTGTTGTGTGGGGCCATCTTTTTGTAAGCCAAGCGGCTTATTAAAGTTAGAAAAATATTCAGAAATGAGTGAGTTATCACACTTGAAGTTCAAGTCCAAATAATGTACACTGACATGAATTGTGCAAGCTTTTCGCGAAAACTGCTATCCTCAAAAAAAATGTGTTAAAAAACAATTGTGACCCCGTTTTGACTAATTCAAAGCTCTAAATAGGCCAGCGCGTCCTGGGTCGTCCCCTGGACCTCCTGCTGGTGGGACATGCTCCCGGGGGAGGCGTCCTTACCAGATGCCCGAGCCACCTCAACTGGCTCCTCTCAATGCGGAGGAGCAGAGGCTTTACACATCCCTCCTGGATGACTTAGCTTCTCACCTTATCTCTATTATAAATACCGTAAATTGCGGACTATAAGCCGCTACTTTTCCCCTTAACTTTCAACCCTGCGGCTTATTCAGTGATGCGGCCAATTTATGTCATTTTTCTAACGCCCGCTAGCGGCGCTCGAGTGTTGCTACCATTAACGGCCCTGTCAAAGCTATATTATTATTATTAAAGCTTTGAAAACTCTCTCGGTGTACCCTCTTTCTTTGTAAATATGTGTAACCCATGTATAATATGTATTTGCAACTGTATATTTTTGTAATGTATTTATTTTAGACACTTTTCCGATTTGCACGGGTGAACAAAAAAATCAGGGGCGGAACAAACGCGGGGTGCCGAGTTGAAGTGGGGACCGCTAAAGGTGAGGGACAGACAAGGAAGGAAAGGGGGGTAAAAAGTTGGTTAAAGAAAAAGGAGTTGCGTGAGTAAATGTGTTCATCTGATATATTTTTCCCACCCTTACCTTTGGAAGTATACACTTTTTTCCTTGGATTACTTTCAACGGGACCTGGACTCTGCAGGTCTGCATCAAACCTTAAGTACCGGTATAATTTTCCGTTCATTTTACCGGCTGTGATTTTTGGACTGTGGACTTTGATGAAGGACATAGTTTCAATCGCGGGACTTGAAGTCGGGTTTGGGGTAATTTTGTGTTTGTGTTACATGTTTTAATGTGGGCGCATGCGGCTTATATACAGGTGCGGCTTGTGTCTGTACAAAATCGGTTTTCCTCTCAACATGTGGTGGGTGCGGCTTATAATCAGGTGCGCTCTATAGTCCGGGATTTACGGTATATATAATATATATCATTTGAAGAACTGTATGAGTGTGAATAGGTCTCTAAACATTTTTTTAGTGGTTAGAGGTCAAAAATTATTCATAAACGGTAGAGATATTTATGTTCACGTCCACATGTATTGTGTCACCAAAGCAAACCCATGCCACGAGGGTTAAAAAGGAGATTAAATGCAAAAAAAAGACCCCAAAAACTAAACGAGTTTGTGATTCGATAGGCAAGCGACATGGACTAAGGGTTTCCCGGTGCGTTTCATGTTCCGCAGTGAGTGTGTTTCAAATCCATGTGATCACAAACAAAGCCTCAGCGAGCCAAAAGGACAGTGCGGAGAAAAAGTGTGCTACACCTCCGTCCACTGATGCTCTTTTTGTCTTTTTTGCAAACGAGACGAGTGAGTGAGAGAAGGTTGCGGAGGCTTTGAACAATCCGGCGGGCGTTAAGGATTCGGGAACATGCAAGGCAGACCCGGCCTTTGTGTTGCATTGCTTAGGTTTGCCGCTACAACCTGAAAGCCGACAGGAGAAGAGAGACACAGGAAGCAGAAGCTGTTAAGAAGGCGGTTAGGCAATCTGTTAAAAGGGTGACAACTGGGAAGATGAGAAAAGCAGGAAAGACACACTTTCAGAGGACAATTTACAGTGAAATTGTATTCGCCCCCTTCTTGAATCCTGTTTTTTTTGCATATGTATCACTCACAAAAGGTATTAGATCATCAAACCAATTTTAATAACAAACAGAGAAAACACAAGGAAATGCAAAACAGTTTTAAAATATTGATTCCGTTTATCAAAGCACTGAACAAGTCAAAACCTATCCGGCCCTATGTGAAAACGTAAATCCCCCCTCGTTAAATCACAAAAAAACGGATTAATTATAGAGATTTGGGAAAGCCGAATTGATTTCCAAAGGCAACACCCAAAAAAGATTGACACCACCTGTGTTGAATCAAGAAATCACTCAAATTGAATAAGATATAGATAGATAGAGATAGATAGAGATAGATAGAGATAGATACATAGAGATAGAGATAGATTGATTAGATACCATCGATAGATACTTTATTTATCCCCGTAGGGAAATTCACACTTCCAGCAGTATCATTTTGTTGTTTATTAACAGATTAACAGGATGGCCTCGGGGTGCTGTGTTGTAGTTTAGCAACAGCAGAGTGGATGACATCACACACTAGGCCAAAAGTTTGACGTCCCTGCAGCAGATGGAAATCTTTGTGCCCAGGGTTACACCACCTTGTGTTCAAGTAGATAGCGAGTCCACCTTCTCTCCGCTTCCTGCAGGCTTTTGTGTCTCTGTCTGTCCTAACACCGCTGAAGCCGGGTAGCTCGACGTTAGCGTCCGGGATGCTAGACGTGAGCCACGTTTTCGTAAAACACAGCATAGCCAGTTCGTCGGTTCATTTGGTAGAGAGTTCACATTTACCATGATTACGGACGGACTTATAACGCCGCCAGCCGCTGAGCCTTAGCTCCGGCTCTGCAGCCACAATAGGGCCCCCTCATCACGCCGGCACGAGAATTCTTCAGGGCAAGGAGTTGATTCCTCGAATAAACGCATTTTTGTGTGTTAAAACCCATAACGATAGGATAGAAAGTAATCCAAAGTGTAGTTGTCAAACAAGACGAAAAACACCGAAGATAGAAGCAGACACTTAAAACACTAAATCACAAAAAGAGCGAAATAACAGGGAGCTCCTGGAAAGGCTGCCGCTCGCGGCAGCGCCTATGTCATATGTTATGTTAGACATCATGTTAGACAGAGTGAAGTAGGCTACACAATTTCAAGAACACAATTGCATGCCACGATCCAAAGAAATTCCAGAAATTCCATCTGGAAAAGCTCACAAAGCCATCTCCAAGGCTGTGGGGCTCAGCCAACCACTGTCAGAGCCATTATACGCAAATGGCAAAAACTGGGAACAGTGGCAAATCTTCCTAGGAGTGGTCGACCAACTAAGGTTACTCCAAGAGTGTGATGAGGAGGTTACAAAAGAACCTTGAAAAACATCCAAAAAACTGCAGGCATCGCTGGATTCAGTTAAGGTCAGTGTTTATGACTCCAATAGACTGCTAAAAAGCATCTTGATTATCCTCAAGACCTTTGGAGAAACAATCTGTAGGCTGAAGAGTCATGTCAAGTTATGTTTATTTGTGTAGGCCTTAATCACCTCTCTTCACTGACAAAGGTGGCCCAACTCGCTATTAGGTTCAGGGGACAATTACTTTTTCACGGGATTGTTTTTGTGCCTTAATAAATGGAATCCACGTTTCATTTTCAAGTGCATTTTGCATTTGTGATATTAAAAATTGGTTTGATGATCTGAAACCATTTGTGAGTAATAAATCTGCTAACAACACAGAAATCAGGAAGGGGGCAAATACTTCTTTCACGGCATTGTTGCCAATTGTTCCTTTGGTGTGATTTCCCCTGAAGAGACAGTGTGTATTATTGGACCTTCAGAAAATGCTATATTGTGCATATGAAATGATCAAGGTTTTTTTATGACCCCCTAAAATAATCTTTAAACATTTTTGTGTTACACGCCAGGAAGCATTGTGTATCTGTGCGGAATATTGAAAATGAATGCACACAATACACCCCATATGTAATTATATTAAAGGGACAGTGTGTAATAATGGACTAATAGAGGTTGCTGTATTGTGCAACTGAAAACCAGTACTACAAAGCAAAATGGAGATTACAAGCTACAGATACTCAAAGTGACCAAAACGCATAATTTTTATCTTTTTCAAAAAATTGAAGAGAAAAAAAGAAGAAAAAAAAAAAGAAAATAAAAGAGGCAAAAAAAAAGGAGAAAAATAACAGTACTAAGAAAAAGAAAAGTGAAAGACGAAAATAAGCAAAGGAATTAAGAAAAGAATACAAGAAAGAGAAGGAAAAAGGATAAAAGCAAGAAAAAGAATGAAAAAAAAAGGTGAGGCTCATTTCATCTCAAACATATGCAAATTCCTTAACCTACCAGTTTTTAAATATAGCACGTTCAACTGATGTTTCTTTGCTTATTATATAAATCAAGATATATGTTTTTTTAATGACTGCTGTTTTTCTTACCATTAGGAGGCACTAAATATTACACACCGTCCCTTTAAAGTTGCAAGCTATGCAATAAATTAGATTTCTTTTTAAATAAACACCAGTGCGGGTTACTGTTAGTTGCAGAAAAAAAGGCCAAAATCAGTTCAGAAAAGCACCCCAGAAATTGTTAATTTAAAAAAAAATACATTGGAAAACAGTCTCTCTCCTTTATGAATTAAGTACCGTATTTTCTGGACTATAAGGCCCACCCAAAAACTGGAAAATACAGTAAATACAACTTGAAAATGCATGATCACAATGAAGTTCTACGACAAACGGTAACCAATTTATTTTTGTGGTGAAACCAGAATACCTAACATTAGTTTATGTTCTATAAAATAACTTATTTTATTTTGTTCTTTTACTACTTTTTTTTTAGTACACCCCTAGTTCTCACAGTAGTTTTCATTTCGGGTGCCCTATAAGTAAAGGTTTTCACAAAAAGTTTATTTTTCTTTGTTTGTGCAAGCTATAGTAACGCAAATATGGTAATTTGGTGCCATTGACAGCTATCCACGACAAAAACCTGTATTTTCTTATATCTAAATTTTATAGATTTTCTTTAAATCAACAGTAGTAATGGTTATTGGTAGTTGCAGCAAAAGGGACACAGAAAAAATGTTCAGAAAAGCACCCAAAATATCGAAACTATAACAAAAAATACAGGGGGAAACAATAAAAACAGAAAAAAAGTATTTTCCCCACAAATTAACAAAAATAGTTTTTATAAAAGCCATTGACTGCACACGCTTGTATTATATTTAATTTGTACAGATTTAACCCCAAAAAATTACAGGAGCGTGGGTTATTGCAAGGGTCAGGAACCCATGGCTCGCAAGCCAGATAAGGATCTTTTCATGAGTACATCAAGCACGGAGGCAAAATTAACATCTTGCAAATGTTCACCGTATATTCCCTTTTATAGCGTGAGTGAAGCTAATCGTCGTCCATGAGAATCTGAAGCGTCACCATGATTACAGACGTTTTGGTGCAGGATGTACAGGGCACATTTTGAACTAATATTTACAGTCATGGTGTCACACCAACAGACCTGGTTTGGCCATACGTCGCTAAATAATCCTTTAAATGGAAGCGCATTCTATAATCAAGGTTCACTGTTCAGACACATAATGATGAAAACCCACAGAACAAACTGTAAACACCCAGAGCCATCAGCGCCGAAGCTAAATATTTCGATGTACATGTTTGCAGTATTTTTGTAATTTTTACAAAATAACTTTTGCCTGAAATATTCTCTTCCTTTTGTTAGTCTCAAATATGGCTTTTTCTTAGCTAATCAGCATTTTCGAATTGCGTCCTCATTGTAGATGTTGACACTGGTGTTTTGTGGCTGCTGTTTAACGTAGCTGCTAAGTGAGGAACTATAAGGCATGTATTTCTCAAACTACAGACTCTAATGTATCTGTACTACTCCTTGTTTGTGCAGCAGGGCCTCCCACTTCTATTTCTTCTCTAGTTAGAGGCTATTTGTGCTGAAGAGAGTAATACACACCATTGTAGGAGACCTTAAAGCCTTAATTTCTTAGAATAAAGAATAGATTGTTGAGTTTCACACAGAAAAACTGTTTTCTTGGCATTCGGAAAGTTGAATCACACCCACAAATGTGGTGCTCCAGAGACTGGACTAGCTCAAACGAAGTGTTAATTTTATAGTTTTCTAACCTGCCAAACTGCTTTCAGCTGTGATAACGTCATTGCACAAGGATTTTCTTATCATATAGTATAGCCTTATAACGCAATTAGCAAACACAATGTACTATTAGAACACTGGTGTGCTGCTTGCTGGAAATCAGCCTCCATACACCTAAATAGATATTACAATAAAAATCAGACATTTGCAGAAAGAAATACTAATTTGCCACTTGAACTATGTATGGGGTGCATTTCTGGTGAGTTTCACGTTACCTCCATTGGAAAGAAACTGATTTTCTAAAAAGATAGGGACCCTAAACTTTTGAATGATAGTGCCCGTACCACATAGTCTGAAAAATGTGCTAAATTTTTTTTTTGTAAACTCTTAAGAATGAAAATAACCCTCGACAGAAAATGTGGCTTAAGTATGATAAAGAGTTGTGTGTATTTTTTTGCACACCATCTCGAGAATGCGAACCCGCGTCTGTAGAGCATATTCAAAGACAGCTTGGAAATAAAATGAGATGATCAGTTTTTTTCACATGAAGACATTGTCATCACCCTATAACCTACTCTGCTGACTTCCAGAAGTGCCCCGGGTGAGACAGCCGGCGGTTGAGTTTGGGCAGCTTCTCCAGCATGTCGGCCAGCTGCGTGAAAGGGGGCCGCTCCCGCAAATCGTAAGCCCAGCAGGCCGAGAGGATTTCCTGGGAAGATGCCGGATGTCAGGACGCAGAATCGGAACCGGCTTGCTTGTCAGACCATTCGGACTCACCGTCACCTCCTTCCCCAGGCTGATCTCGGACAGGATCTTTTTGATTCCTTCCCCGCTTCCCACCTGCCAGATAGTTGCTTCCACCGGTTGGTTGTTGATTGGCCAGTCCCTCACTTGAAGCTCGTACCAAATAGTGCTTCCCCCCCAAAAACAAACGGGCGTGAGGATTATCAGTGTCTGAAACTCATGACAAAAACTTACAGGACACCAGGGCAGACTACTCTAAAATTTGCCTGCCCCATTTTTCACAACTTGAAACTCAATAAGACGACGAATCGCAAAAAAAAAAAAAACATTATTGCAAAGTATTAAGGATTGATAATCAGAATATATAACAGATCAAGTCTTTAAAATTAGGTTTATTATAAATCTATTTATAACATTCATTGCATGTATAGGACATCGCTGTTTTCCATCTGCCATCAGTATGTACCTGTATTGACTCACCTTCATTTAGCAATGTTTGTGTCTGCTACAAGCCACATGAACTCCTCTTTTCACGATGCGTTTAATGTACGTTTACATTTTGTAGCGTCATCAATTTTGTCAGCTTCTTTCGAATATTTCTTCTGGGGCTGAGGTTTTGGCTTGATTCCTAACCACTTACCAATTTTTTTTGTGTTCTCTGTGCGTCTACTTTGTAAAATGATAACCAAATGCAAGACCTTATAACGCTCGGGAAAGTCCGGAAGCACGAAGTTATTCGGTGCAGGCTTGTGATTGGCTGCTGAGTATGCAAATTACCAAACGAACCGAAATTCCAAAATTTCCAAACCGAACGAAGATTTCGAAAACGGAATAAACCAAACATTTGATTTGAATAAGTAAAAATAAATAAAAATAAATATATAAATTAAAAAACGAAAGATTTTTTTTTCTTCCGAGCAGACATTATTTCAGACACTGGGGTTATGCTATGTCCGGGCAGCGGTCTGATTATTCTTACCCAAAGGCGTAGACATCGGCCGCCGTGGAGAAGGGAAGCCGGTCCTCGTTGTTTCCTGGGCTCATTTTGCGCACGATTTCTGGCGCGAGGTAACAAATCCAGCCGTGCGGTAGTTTGAGTTGATTCTCTCGCCTGACGCCAAAAGAAATAGCGAAATATAAATGGCATCTCGAGGTCATGCCTGATCAATCGGTACTTACCTCCCTTCCTGCACGACACCGGAAATCCCGAAAAGGCCAAAGTCTGTGATCACCACCTTGTTCGTGTCGTGAAAAACGTTCTTGGATTTCAAGTCTTTGTGGACGATGCCTTTAGCGTGCAGATATCCCATTCCCTAAGTTGGGAGAAATTGGTTCATTGTATGATACATTACAACAAAACTCCTGTCCACTCCCAAGCAGTTCTTATAATGAAGTGTAATCCATTGACAAAATATATAACATGATCGTCTGGAAAAATTGATTGGTATTTCAGGAACCATACTGTTGTGGTTTTGGACCTCTCAGACAGGACGCATAGTGTTAACTATGGCATTATGGACTTTGAACCTTTTGGGGTCACCTGTGGCTATCCACAAGGCTCTGTTGTTGGCCCCCTTCTTTTTAGCATTTATGTTTTCACTTGGTGTTATCATCTGCAAGTATAATTCTAGTTTCCACTGCTATGCAGATGACCCACAATTCTAACTGCCTTCCCGAGATAAACAGATGGATGTGACGTAATTTTTTGCGCTTAAACCCAGAAAAAAAATGGATCCAGCTTATCATTGCGACTTGTTCTTAAACACATCTCTGGACCTTGAAATATACACTATCACCCAGAGTGACTTGGACAAAAATCGTGTCATAACCAGAATAGCATTTTTCCACTTTGGTAATATTGTGAAGATTCACCCGATGCTGTCAAAAGAAAATCCAAAGATTATATCATTTATGTGTTTGTTACTTCTCATCTCGAATACTGTAATGTATTTCTCTCTGGTCTCCGATGGTTAGGATCAAAAGATGGCATCTGGTTCACAATGCGGCAGTTGGGTAAACTTACGTTTCTTGTTTATGTTGACATTGTTTTGTGTATTGTTGCCATAGCAACATCCATTGCAGCCTGGTCAGTCTGGAAAGGGGATTACCACTTGTGTGGCCCCTTCTTTTGATTTTCCTCATGCAGGGTTTTTTAAATTTTTCGTTGTCCGCATGCAACTTTCAAATCAGAGGATGTTATTATGGTTTGTGCAGTCCTTTGAGACTTTTTTTATGATGAAGGCTGTACTGATAAATGTGACCTAACAATCAAATGTAATTCACGGCACCTCTTGGTAATATTAACATAGCTCAGGTAACACTAATGCTAATGAACCTGGCTCTTTTATTCAGAAAACATCCAACCATTATCTGCACCACTTATCCTCAGTAGGGTCACGGGGGTGCTGGAGCCCATCCCACCTATCTTCGGGCAGTGGGCAGGGGACACCCTGAACTGGTTGCCAGCCAGTCGCAGGGCACACAGGGACAGACAATTCACTCACCCATTTACACCTAGGGACAATTCGGACCGGCCATTTAACCTAACATGCATGTTTCTGGAATGTGACAAGAAACCGGAGAGCCCGGAGGAAACCCAAGCAAGCACGGGGAGAACATGCAAACTCCACACAGGGGGTTTGATCTCACCACTGCGCCACCGTGCTGCCCCACCTTTTAGCAATAAATGCTTAATACAAGCAAATGCTCATGTTAAGTTTTCCTTTTTTTTCTGGGCAAAATGTTCTGCCTATTGGGTGGGAATTTATTGTTTGTTGTATAATAAATTCAAGCAACATTGTTGTTATGTTCTTTACATGTGGAGAAAATCTTGTGAGACATCTCATCTTTCGGGATTTGTGTCTGTCCCACGTTATATACTAACCAATAAAGTGCTTCACGATACTAAGGTGCCGTTTTGATTTATATGATTCTCGATACAATAAATAATGAATGATGTCCAAACAAGGAACACCAAAATGTGTCAATACTTTGGATTCAAATGTATTAAGTTCTCGTTGCTAGCGTTCTTCCTCCATTTCACCCCTGTTTGCTTTCCCGCATTTTTTACGTAGTTGAAACGTCTATTTTAAAAATGGCCAAAAATGAAATCACGATATAAACAGACATTTTTTTTGTCCCACCTTGACAATCTCTTGGGCAATTTGTCTGGTTTTGTTGATATCCAAAGAGTTCTTCGTATCCCTCACCACAGAATACAGTGTTCTCCCTTTGCAGAAACTGTAAAAAGCATGAAAAATGATTTCTTTGCCGTATAGGTGAGTAAAAATAACAAATCTTGGAGCACTCACCTGGTGATAATGGCCAAGTGGGGTGGGGCCATGCAGGCCCCCATGAAGAGCACAACGTTTTCATGCCGGGTCTGCCTGTAGTTCATCACTTCCTTTTTGAAGAGCTTGAGGTGGTCCTGATTGTTCCCGTCGATCTCCAGAAGTCGGATGGCCACCTCGCCGTGCCAGCGACCTTTGTGCACCTTGCCCCAGCGGCCCTGCACACACAAAAATTTCCATCTGTTTGTTTTTTAGTTTCTTCTTTAGAACCGACAATCAAAATGGCTAGGTGTTGCCGGGCCGATGGAATATTGGATTTGGCTGCTTGGAGTGGTAAGAGGTCAGGAGCTGCAGTACCCAATTTGGATTCCAAAGGGCGATAGTGACCCAACAAAATCAGAACACATGAAAGCAGATATTTATTGACTTTGTTAGTATTTCTTAGTGGTCCCTAGACGCCAAACCTAGCAAAAAGACCCTCGCAAGAAGCCTAAAGTACAACTGCGTTAAATTTCACGAAAATCGGTTCAGCACTTTTGGAGTCTGTAATTCACAAACACACACAAATTGGGATTTATAAAGTAGTTTGGATTAAACAAGCATATTGTCCCGGCATTTCCGGGTTTACTACTTGAGCAAGGTTGATGGTGCGCTGGTTTGTTGAAAAAGTGCCAGGGAGCGACAGGGAGTGCCAAAGAGCAGTATGACTGCAAGCAACTCTAGAGCCGCTCGTACACAAAAGCAGATTTTTATCAATTTTGATGGTATTTATTGGGGGTGTCTTGACTTGAAACCTATATTGAGACACTTCAAAAGGCCTAAAATACCAGTCAAATCAAGTCATTTTTATTTGTGACGCCCTTAATTACAAAGAGTCTCAAAGGGCTGCGCAGACCACAGATTATTGCAAACTACAGACAATTATTACACCATCCCCTGATGTAAAACCTACATAAGGGCAAGGAAAAACTCAAAACCTTAACATGAGATAAATGAAGAAACCTTGAGAAGGGAACGCACATGATGTAATCCCCCTTGACCAGGATGACCAGGCTGCAGTGGATGTTGCAAGAACAAATACTACTGTGTACATTTTCACGAAAATCGTTTCGGAGCCTATAGGCCACACACAAAGACATGAACACGCACTCCAATCCGGGTTTAAATAATAGTCCAGATCTAGATTTAGATCAAATTTAAAATTAGATTACGATGGATGGCTATGACCTCAGACCACAAAAGAGGAAATATAATGACGTTAACTTTATGTGTACGGTCCCAAAAAAGGTTGTCTCTCAGATTCCTTGAAATGGTAGATTACTTATGTTACTATTTAAAAATAAATTTTATTAGAGTAGTGATTTTATCCCCCCCCTGCCCCAAAATTAAAAAGGAAATCCTTGAATAATTGATTTCCATTGTCAGTAATATTGTCTATTTGATTGTCGGATTAATTGAAATGTTATATTTCTTTTTTCACTGTTTAAAGGTGTTTTTATATTAAAGCAGTAGTATTTTTATTTAAAATATTCTGGTAAGATAATAAAAAAGAACATGAACACAACTATAATTTATTAAGATTAAAATTTTGATTTAATTACTCCTTATATTTTTATAGTATAGTAGGAAGGTATGTTTTTTGTTTTTTTTCTGAAAACATTAAACAATGAAAATCATTCTGGTAGAAAGGGAATAAAAAGCAAAATAATGTGTTATCATTAGTATTATTCTGATTATAATCTGTTGTCTTATTATGACTATCATGTGTCTGTAATTATGTATAGTCTTGTTTTTCTCATTTTATGAGAAAAATAGTACTAAAATTAGCAAAAAATATGAGACTTGGCATACGGTTTCCCGAAATTGTGTATGTTTCTGATCATTTCAAATTGTGTACAGTGTACACCGTATTATAAAAATGTTTAGACAGGATTTTTTTGAGTGACTAGTTGTTTTGTTAGATTGATCTCGCCTTGCCAATTTCGGCTCTTATCCGGTCTCGGTCAGTCGTGGCAGACCATGTGTTTGTAGATTGCTGATATTGTCCTGTTATTCTACATAATCTGTCATGCTGTGAGTAAATAGGTGCCGCGTTGCATTTGCAAGGTTTCTCATTGATTAATGCGGTAAAATACAATCATTCACAAGGGGAGCAATTAACTGAGGTTAGCAGATATGCCCATCTATTCTATGTTTGTATTTTTATTGTTTAAGTCTTTTTGTTAACAATTCTATTCCATTCTACAATCCCTTTTGTCAAACCATCCGTGTGCAGTCCTTACCTTCCCGATGAGTTCTCCGAGGTCGAGCTGTTCAAAAGGTATGTCCCACTCCTGCAGGTAGACGCTGGTCTGGCTGGGTTTGCGGGAGATAGGGACCTTCCATTGGTTCCCTCGCGAGTAGGGCAGATCGTCCAATTTGTCTCCTTCGCATTCCCCGTCCGAGCCCGGGTTCATCCGCATGTCCTCGTCGTCCTCCTCTTCCTCCTCGCCTTCCTCGCAAATGTCCTCCTCTTCTTCCTCCTCCTCCTCTTCATCCTCCTCTTCTTCGCGGTCTACGTCCGGTTCAGGCTCTTCTTCTTCATCCTCAATGTCATCCTCCACTTCCTGGGATGTGGTGCAAGATGTATTCAGTTCATAAATGTTAAGTGATTATGATCTGGGCACCAGGTAGCCCACTAAGAAAACCTTAGTAGCTCACCAGTGATGTTTCTTTGGGATATTCTGGAACATTTGATTGATAACTGGCTTGATAAACCGTTGACATGATCACTGTCTTTATATACATAAAAAATCTTCCAAAATTATTTTTGAATTTAGCCTATAATTTAAAAATGTAAATGACTCCGTGCCCTCAAGCAAAGCAGGTGTTGAGTCAAGTCAAGTCACATTTATTTGTAAAGCTCATAAGTCTCAAAGCACTGAGCCTATTGTAACCCACTTTCTAATAACTACCACCTGGTAATAACATAATAATAATAGAATAATAACAACATATTAATATCACGATAATTTGTGATTTTAGTAATGCATATCAAACTCTCAATCAGTAACTAAAAAGTAAGTGTTAGTTTTAAAAAGGCTGGTGCTTTAAAGTAAAGCAATAAAGTTGCTCAAGAAAAATCTTATCAAAGCCCTAAAATTGCTTTGCGTCCCAATAACCTGTAATTTGGCCAAACACTTGTTTAAAATATCCATCACAGGACACTGAACCCCGTTTATATTTTCCAGTAGATGAAATAAGGAGATTATCTAATCCAAATATAAACAATCAATTAAAAATATTATAAAGATGCCTATTAAGTTGATACTCGATTTATTGATACATCAACTAAATACTGCACATTGAAAACTAATAAACATCGTGTTAAACAACCAAGATTTTCAATTCAACATCACGATTTTGTTGATTTTCCCGACATTGATCCGAATTACCTCCTCGTCTTCGTCTTCATCTTCAACCAGCTCGTCATGCATGTCCTCTACCGATTGCTCGATCGTACTACTGTAATCCAAGGAAAACATCCAATCAAATGTGTATATATAAAGGAAAAAAGGATCAGTAAACATATCCTTGTTTAGGAATAATTTAATTCTAAGATCCTTACACTGTATTTTGGAGAATATCCGTGTGGAAAGTAGCAGGGCTGGTAACATCTGGGAAAGAAGCAATACATTTAGATACAACTCAAAAATATTCCTCTCGTGAATCTTCAACTCACAACAAAATGAAACACAGCCACATGCAGTTTTCCACTACCACCAGTAGATGTCGTCAATTATAAAGTAATAGTTGTGCATAGTACGCCACTGAAATGACAGGCAGGGGGCGCTAGTGCCTACAGGCTATCTCGGAAATGATGGGAAGATGGTGACGATGCAGTTTGACATTTTGGGACTCACCAGGGAAGATAAACTGCTGTCTAGGCTGAAAGTAGCAGGCAGCTTTTGTTTAGAAAAAAAAATGAAAAGGCCAGCAAGCATGACAGAGGGAGAGAGACTCATGATTAGATTTTTTTTCCTAAGAAAGAAACAGCCATCAAATATTTTCAGTGTTAATTCCATTTAAGGTATGGAGAAGGCTTTATTTCATATTACCGAAGAAAAAAAATGAAGAGTATCCGTGTGTTGCCTGTACCTCATTCTAGCATGCAGCATAGACCTTTTGGTCTGGTTCTTCATCTGCAAGAGCTCACCTGGGAAATTGAAGCGGCTGTCCCGATGGCCTTTGGGCGAAGGGTTGGGTGGCGGCGTGGCACTAGGGGGGTTGCTCTGCTGAAAGGGGGCTGGGGAGGAAGGGGTGGACGAGGTCGTGGACGACGGATTACTGCTAGAGTCCAGCTGGTTCAGGACGGGTGGATGATCCTGCTGACACAAGTTATTCCCATTTAGAACTTGCAGGGCGCTCGTTATGTACGACTGGATTGAGCCATTTGCAGCCCACCCAAAGAATACAGTAAAAAAATAGATTGCAATTTGTCTAGTTGTGGCCCTCTGTCAAGTCAAGTCATGTTTATTTGTAAAGCCCTTAATCACAGACACCCATTACAACATCTCTTGATCTGACACTATGGACCACAATGTTTTACTAGATCGGCCGGAGAAATGTATTGGTCTCTCCGGAACTGTCCCCTAATGGTTGAGAGTCTACCTCTCGGACAGGATGCATTGTGTTCTCTACGGCAATATGACCTCTGAACATTTTGATGTCAACTGTAGCCTGCCACAGGGCTCTGTACTTGTCCCCCTTCTTTATATGCTTCTGCTAGTTTATATTATTCATAAGTATAATATTATTTTCGATTCCTATGCAGACACTCAACTGTATCTGTCAAGGGAGGGAACTGCTCCGTTAAGCTGTGACTGCTTACCGCTAGCATCATCAGCTCATCCAGTTTGCACATGCAAATTACTAAAAAATAACATTGTGCTGTAAAAAAAATGTTTGAATGTACGTTCATTTAAAGTTAAAGTTACTTTAATTATCGTGTACAAGTGCTTACATATCATCAACAGTCTCTCGAGCTCCTACCTGTCAACGTCCGCCAATTGCTCCCCTTATTAATGATTGCAAATCCTCATTGTTAAGCAGTGATAAACACAATGTGGCACTTACTTACAGCAAGACAGTTTATATAGAACAGCGCAACTATAATAGCAATCTATGATGACGTTGTCCTATGCTTTCGATGACAGAGACCATACTGATTAGAGCTGAAAGTGCAAGACCAGATAGGTCTTTTTTGTCCATACAAATATTGTTAAATGATTCAATATAGCTCACTCTGGACAAATTCATAGAGAAGAAAAGTCTGTGTTCACAAAGAAACTTCTAGCAAACATCCCTATTTTTATTTCTTTCTGAAGATCTAAGCTTTAAATTGCAAACATTTTTAGAAATAAAGAAAAACTAAATACAACAACAAAGGCACGTCTGAAATTAACAGGATTCATCTAAATGCTCATCAATTTAAAGGCAATTCTCTAGGATATCATTAAGAGGAAATCAGGCGGCTCTCATATTTTCTGTCTGATGTTCACATAGCAGTGAAGAGACGTCAGGTGGAAAAAAACACCTGCAAATCTATTTGCCTTTCACACCAAAGCAGACGAAACAGGAACGTCCAGACGTAGAGGACATCTGCGCCAGTGGGTTCCGAATTTTCACACATACAAACACTTAAGTGCCAGACAAGAGACTCTAGTCTAGCACTCGAATGCCTCGCCAATCAAGAGAAATTCATGTTACCTTTTTGGTAATGGCCTTTGGAAGTGTACCGAACTGCGGAGCTTCGGAAGGACGATCCACCGGGTTGTTGATATCAGATGGCACAGATTCTGTCCTCCTAATTTTGGCAACTGGATTCAAAGATGGACAATGGTATCGTCACATGCTGCCTGATGTTAGTCAGGAAGCAAATCTAATCTTACTTGGAAGAAAAGAAATCCTGCATGATGGAGCTTCCTTTGTGCATTTGTTGTGGCACTTTAATCTAAATAGAAATATCACAAATAATAAATGAAAATCCCGTTATATAGTGCACTTTTTAATGATAAGATTGTTATTTTTAACCAATTCTCCTGAAGAGGCCTTTTGAGAATGAAATCCTATTTGCTCTCACATATAGCGTGCACATGCACAATGCTTGACTCTCATATCCATGCACAAACTTTTCTATACTCGCTCATACATTCTACATGCACAACTATACTGTACTCTCATACAGACACTATCATACTTATGCACAAACACTAGCTCATACCTTGTACTATAATCTCTCACATCCACACGCACGACTAAATTCTCATACACACACTACTATACTGTCTCACACATATCACTATACTCTCAAGACGCACACTACCATACTCTCTTACACATATTACTATACTGTCATACGTTACTATGGTGTCACACACATACTATTACATTCTTTCACATCTACTACTATACTATCTCACAAATACTGGGTGCAACTCCAGTTTGCTGTCAAACTGTACAACACCTACACACTGTTTGGTGTGCATCGCCATGGTTACCAAAATTACTCAGAGTAAAACAACACTCAGAGGTGAGGTGATCATTACACTAGGTGTGGAAAAACCCTATACTCATAGAAATCTTAATGGTGTGTGAGAAAGAAAAGCACTGTGTGTGAGAGTCTAAAGTAATGTGTGAGGGTGGGAGAGAGAGTATTACTAGTAATATGTATGTGAAAGCATAGTATTGTGAGTATGGGAGTTTAACACTACATGTATAAGAGAGTATAAGACTTTTTAATCAGTAGTATAGTTGTGCATGGGTATGACATGACTGTGTCCGTATGAGACTATAGTTGTATGAGAAGTATGAGGTTACATATGAAAGCAAGAATGGCTTACTTCTCAAACGGTCTGACATACTCCTAGAGATTTTAAAAGTGCTCAACTCACCGACAATGTTTGCACTTCACCCCAAACATCATGTTCTTCTGACACACCTGACATGTCTGAGAGAGCCAGGACTTGGTGGAGAACCTAGAAAAAACACTAATCATTATTAACGATATAATTCATTTCACTGGAAAAAGATGGAAGAACAAATTTAAAGAAATAATTTAAAAAAATTATATTATCTGAGTGAAATATTTTTCTGAAAATGAGCATATCCTCTTTTTGTTGAGTCCTAACATTTATGTCTTATTTTACCAGGGAAAAGGGTTACAAATACAGTAAAATAGTACAAATAATACTTGTTTTCTTTTACTTTACAAACAATAAATTATCTTTTTATTGAGCCAAAACCTCTGCTTAGATTTTCATATTGATTATTAACAATACAAAAAGCACCTGTGTGTGACAGCAAGGCCAATATCCCTCCTTACAGCTTGTGGCGAGCTGCGATGAACTGGTTTGTTATCTGAAAAAGTAGGCAAATACAATTCAAACCGAATAACTATATATATATATATTTACAAAATTGCTGGTGATAACAAGAAAAAGATAAAAGCTGTTGGTGAAAAAGAGGTACAAGATGAAACCCTCTGACAACCCTTAAAATATAGTTATTACATAGCATTGTAGCTTTTCCACAGTGCAGTGGCACATTCGCCTAACACATGAAAGGTCCCCAGTTTGAGACTGGGTGAAAACATATTGGCCTGGAGAGAAATCGGCACCACTGGGCTGTACTTGACCAAGACACACCACAGGAAATGGTGCCCCTACAACCCTAGTGATTAAAGGATCCAACCAACCAGTATAGCAAAAATACTATTTTAGTATAGTATAGTGAACCTGAAAACTACTTCTTTTGTTACTTATTAGCACAAAAGGCTAGCAGTTTGAAATGCATTTCTAAAAATAGCAACGTATTTTATTACTACGTTGTTATGTTATTACCAGTATGTAATTACAGTGGAAGCTCGGTTTTCGAACGCCTCTCACCTCGAACAAATCGGAGTCCGACCAAAAATTTCGAGAAATTCTTGCTTCGCTGTTCGGTCAAAAAATCGGAGTTTGAACGCCGGTAATGCGTGAGTGCGTACGCTAGGATGCGGTGCTGAGCGGCGTACGGGTGTAGATGTCTCTTTTCCTGACCAACTGTTATCGCGTGCGGACGTGCTTCGTTTTGCTTTCGCTTTTAATATAGGTGTACGAAGTGTTTTAGCCCCTAATTATGCCTCCGAAGAAAGTCAGTGCAAGTAGCAAAGTTGCTACAGGTGAAAAAAGAAAAATAGTGCGTACAACTATTGCATTTAAGAAAGAAATAATAGCAAAATATGAAGGAGTTGTGCAAGTGTCTGATCTTGACCACCACAAAGGTAAGAAATCCTATTCATAATTATTTTCTTTATCCTTTTTTTAATTTTTGCACGTTCATGTTAGCGTAATCTTTCGTACGGAAGATTACGATAACGCAAACGTACGTTTAGCCTGGGTTAGCTTTATGTTTACGTTAAACATTCAAGGTAAACATTCAGGGTGTTGGAACGGATTAAAACGATTTACATTATTTTTAATGGGAAAAAAGGTTTCGGTGATCTAACAAATCGGTTTTCGAACAGGGTTCTGGAACGGATTATGGTTGAGAACCAAGGTTCCACTGTATTAGAAATAAGGTTAAAATAAGCCCAGTCAACCTCTATGCCAGTGAAAAATCAAATTTACTATGACCCATCACTGGTGAGCTGTTCTCAGAACTAGTCTGCTGGCTACTCAGGTGCTCTTCAGGGGCTATCTGTTGCCCGCGGGCAATACGTTGGAGACCTCACGTGTAGTATGAATAGTATAGCATGCATAGTATAGCATATGATTTACTATACTATAGTTGACATCAGCAAAGTCCACAAAGTATTGTAAAGACAGTATGGCTTAGACTTTACTATTGGACTTAATGAGTATAGTACAAAATAGTAGCATAGCATGCATAGCATATACTTTATTATATTATAGTTGACATCAGCATAGTCTATTGTAGTAAAGACTTCAGCACAACATAGTATAGAATAGTATAGTAAAGAATAGTTGAACAAACTAAACTCAAAAGAAAGGCATTTTATTGTATATTAGAAAACACTTTACTAGGCCATTTTAAGTACACAGAAAAATGATTCGTTTTGTTTATTATCCCCTTACACACCTAAACAAAACTGGGTCAATTTTGTTTTAAACAATATAAAAACAGTCATTAATTGGTCCCTTTTTGTTTGGTTGTGTCTTGGAACACCCCCAAAGATCCCTGACAGGTAAAACTTACTTTTAATGATGCTATGCTCCTCCAACAGGGTGGGTGTACTGGGCAGAGTGTAAGGTGCGGTGTTTGCCAGCGGGGCCCCCCCTGGGGTCCTTACAGGGACAGCAGGGTAGCACAAAGGCGTGTCCTCGTGCCCGTTCCCATTCACTTGCATATTCAAGAGGATTTTGTTCTTTTTGACACACCTGGAAAAGCAAGGTCGCAAGTCAATACATGTGTTTGAATTGCCAGAACGTGCAGCGTCGGAGTTATGTAAAAGGATTTGAAAGCAGCACGTTTGAGTGAATAACATCCCCGCCGGCCGCGTTCAAGTCTCAAGGACGCACGTTCCCGTGTGAGCAATCTCAACATAAAAAAAGTCCATGACATTACAACCGAGACCTATTTCGTACAGATCGCTCCAAATACAGAAAATATAGGGCGGGTAAAACCGGTGCTTATTCGTGCGTGGTATCGAAAAAAAAAAAGGGAGACAGATACTGCTTGCGCGTCGGCATGTGTGCGTTTGACTTGCCAGCCCTGAGCATTAGTCCCGAGGAAACACTTCCTGTTTGTACATGACTCATAATCTCTGGGAATCTGAGGGGATTAGCCCCAACCAAACAGTCAGAGTAAGGAAGTGTACCGAGGGCAAACGGACATGAAAACAGGACAGACGCTTTTGTCAAGTGTCATGTGCTGTAACGGTTGTGGTGGCGTTGGAAAGAGTGCACTTACCATTCGACTCATCCAAAATCACTTTGTAAAAGACTGTAGATGGAGTTTAAAAAATCTACACATCCCTGTTGAAATAAAATCTTATTGTGACATGAAATATAGAATTCCCCTGCCAAAGTGACAAATATTTTGTGCAGATTATTCCTTAAATGAGGACCAACCTGGGATTTTTCTCTACAAAGAATGTATAAATTAGTGGCACTTTAAGACAAAACGGACTAACGCATGATAGAGGTAAGATTGTAGGTCCAAGCCCGACCCCCAAAAATTTTGGGTCAGGTTGGGCCTAAAATGTCAAACATTACGTCTGGGTCTGGTCGGGCAGGGCTTCTCTGTTGATGCTTATTTTTTTAACAATCAGGACCGAACAAAAAGGGAAGCCATCAGCAGCCCCGATGCTAACGGAGAGATAGCCTGACAAAACCTTACCTTTGATACACGCAGTGAAAAACACAAACGAAAGCCACAATCGACCATCCCCTAGCAAAAATGACGAATATGTAATCGCTGTTTAGTCTGTTTCTGAGGTTTGCTCACATGTTGTGTTAATTTTACTTTAATCAGGCATGCTTAAGGACTGTACTTCCCAAATCCATTCAATACGTGGACTGAGCAATTAGGGGAAAAAACACTGGACCGTGTGTACAGTAAGATCAAACATCTAGTTGGATCCGGCCATCTCTGTCTGTCCCTCACCCCCTCATACACCCCCCTCCGGAGGAAAACAAAGCCTATGCAACAAGGAAGGTACAAACATCTTCTTTGCTCCTTTATCTCTTTGTTTTCTTTATCCTCACTGTAAAATGTGGGACTGGAGTGCCACTTCCAATTTCGTTGTCACAATATATTCAACCCATATTGTAACAATGACAATAAAGGTATATTATATTCTATTCTAATTTGCCACTTTCAAGGTGTTGTGTTCCTTCAATTACGTCACAGCATAATTGCCAGATGGGTCAATTTTGAGATTAAATTTCTAGATTCACCTGGTCTGAAGAATATTTTGCAACATATTTGTATAATTCTCATCTAGTCTCATCTCATTAGCTGCACCGCTTATCCTCAGTAGGGTCGCGGGGGTGCTGGAGCCCATCCCAGCAATCATCGGGCAGTGGGCAGGGGACACCCTGAACTGGTTGCCAGCCAATCGCAGGGCACACAGGGACAGACAACTCGCTCGCTCATTCACACCTAGGGACAATTTGGACCGGCCTATCCACCTGAAATGCACGTCTTTGAAATGTGGGAGGAAACCGGAGTGCCCGGAGGAAACCCACGCAAGCACGGGGAGAACATACAAACTCTGCACAGTAAGTCCGGTAGCTGGATTTGAACGCACACAGGAGGTTCCCTAGACCTTAGAACTGTGCCGCACACGCGTTAACCACTGCGCCGCCCTGCTGCCCTATTTGTATAACTGTGGGGACAAAGTTCTGTCCCTAATCCCCCCCCAAAAAAAATCTGTTTGGGAATACCTTTAAAGAAAGTATTCCGAGTACCTACCTGTTGGTGAGCGGGTCTTCAATGCGATTGCCCAACTGAGACTCGTGACTTTTGCTGCGCGTGAGGGTGATGTTGGGGAGCAGGTGTAGCACCTTGCGGGACGGGGGCGGCGGGGTGCAAGGTGGCTTTAACCTGTGCCGGCGCTTAGACGGCGGCGTGATGGGCGGGGTGCAAGCATGCCCGTGGAGACGTGCCGATCGGGCGAAGGTCCCAGGGAATGTGTTGGTGAGGGGGCTTTCGCCGTGCGGCGTCTGCGGTTCAGGCATGGCCGACACGGAGCCGGAGCGGGGGTGAGGAAACGTGGCGCAGGGGGTGGAGGGTGTCGAATGGACGCAGGGGGGGCGGGCGAGAGGTGAGGGGCTGTGCGGCCGGAGCGGGTTCCCGAAGCCCGGGAGCTGATCGGCAGTCAACAGAGATCCGCTGTCCCTCCGAGTGGGGTCGGACAACCAACTCGTGCCATCTTCCTTCAGTTCGCCGCCTGTACACAAAGTGGAGTGACGTCACCGTTTGGGCAGCATGGTGCCAGAAAACATCCAAAAATTATTACCATATTTTCCGCACTATAAGGCGCACCTAAAAGCCTTTATTTTTTTCAAAAGCTGACCATGCGCCTTATAATACAGTGCGCCTTATATATGGATCAATATTGAGAATGTATGCTGGGATTTATATGCCGACGTTTCATTTCCTAACCAATGTGTCAATCATCATTTGAATCAGTCACTATTGGTTAAAGTTATTCGGAGGTAAAGGGGGCGGATCCTTTTTATCATTTACAGGCTCGCATAGGCTAAAGGGGCGAAACAAAGCCTGAAATTGGCCGAAAAAGATGAATGTGAATCACACGTTGGGTTGCACTACGGCATAGAGAAAACATTTTTTACTATTCTGTATTTGTAAATATTTTACTCTCCTGGATTTACTACACTCACGGTTGTAAGAAGACCATGGTTACGTATCATTATTGAACGTGATGGCTGCAAGAGAACTTAGGTGAGCTATGCGGCTTTATATTTTCCCGGTATCTTGTTTTAGAACGATCTTGATGTTTCTGTGATGAATTTATTTTTAAACTACATTCAATTCAAAGTGTTTATTGTCATATGCACAGTAAAGAACCTGTTTCCCTGCACAATATAATTCTTACTTTGCTGTCCACACAGTTGCCAGCAAAAAATAAAACGGAAACTAAGAAATGTTTGGCATTTCTTTAATCCCAAGACTTTAACCTTCCGAATGATATTTGGAACGATGCATTTGAGTGATTGGTGGCATCACTCATGACGGAAACAGTGTACAGACACTGTTTCCGTACATGTCTGAGACACGTATTTGCTTCTTTGCAAGCTTACGGAATGATAAGGGGGTAATAAGTTTGATTGAACTATCTGACTGTTTTGCCGACGTTCCCATTGTAGTGCCTTATAATCCGGTGCGCCTTATGAATGGAAAATATAGGACCCAAAACTATTTTTGGGGGGTGCGCCCTATAACCCGGTGCGCCTTATAGTGAGGAAAATACGGTAATTCGGAAAGAGGGAAATCATAACTTGAGGGGGCTGTAGTAAATTCAAAATCCCAAAGGTGAGAAAAACCAGGAAAGGTATGTGTGTGTCTGTGTGTGGAGTCAAACTTTGGAATAATTTACAAGATGAGATCAGACAATGTCCAACTATTCATGTGTTCAAATTTAAATACAAACATTACTGGCGTAATACAGGGATGAAGAAAATGGGTTATGAGTGAGATTGGAAATACTGCATTTAAAACTATGGGTAACTCTGTTGTTATTGTTGCTATTAATATATCATAACTGTTATCATAAATATTATTTTTATTTCTATTGTTGTTATTATCATTGGTGCCGCAACAACTGGTAACTAGTGGCATTATGACGTTGAGGGATGGGTATTACGATTAGTGTATAAAATATGTGATTATTGTAATTATTATAATTATTGATATCTGACTTATGTAATAAGTATATCCATGAAATTTTGTTATATTAGACACAAGAGGAGAAGAGGATTTATAAAATGTATTTAATAGGGAAGATAAAGGGGTAGGCAAAATAAGTATTTTCTTCTGACTACCCCTTTTCGAACATGTTATGTAACATTATTTTGTAGTTGACTCATTGTTTTTGTCCTGTTTTTATTTTAATGTTCAAAATAAAGTTTTCATTCATTCATTAGTCGACGTTGTTGATTGATAATAGAAATAAGGATGAATTCCAACATTGAATATTGTCGCCAGACATGTTTTTCCAACCAATGCATATAAGCATGAATAAAATCGCTGCTGAGAATAGGTCATGCAATATAGAGTCTCTGTCTTGAGCGGTAACATGAACATAGACAAATGGCAGCATCAACATCAAGTATGCGTAGCAAAACGTCTAGTTTGGGAGCATTTTTGCCTGTAAACTACTTGCAAAGTTTGCAAAGCAGACTTTGCATATTATGGCAATAGCAAGGTGACGCATGGGAATTTAAAGAGCAAGTCGGACAGTTGAACAAAACAGAGGCTGACTCGCCTTGCTAAGATTTAAGTCAAATTCAAGCAAATACGGTTTTAATCACAAGCATCGGGCATTATACAGGTATGCGTGTATTTGGCTATAAAAGAGAGCTTGAGCATTACGCTAGATCAGGGTTCTCTTACCCAGTGTTTTTCAACCTTTTTTGAATCAGGGCACGTTTTTTACATTTGAAAAATTTTGCGGCACACCACTAACCAAAAATGTTATTAAATGACACTGAACAGTATGTTTAATTACAATATAATTTATAATACACCCGGTTTTTACAGCACAGACACTTGCCAATGACATAAAATTAGCAGAAAATGATTCCTAAATGTTTTATAAAATTTTAAATTTTAAAAAGTGACATTGGATAATTTCTCTCGGCACACAAGTGTGCCGCGGCACAGTGGTGAAAATCACTCTAACCTTTTTCAAAATGAGAGCTGACATCGATTATAATCACTGTCTTTTACACACAGTGAGGTAGGTTACCCTAGATGTGAAAGGTGACATTCGATTTATTCGATTTGTTGACTGAGCAACTTTCCAAGAAAGACATTCTACTTTCCCAGGCCAGAACAAAACATTTCACTAGCAATAAAGTGAAGAGGTGAAAATGCTCAAAAAAACCTGACTCATCACTTTTGGTTTTGCAGACTCAGCAGTTTTTTTGAGAACGACATTCAAATGGTTTTACGTTTCAACACCGGTGATGCTCTAATGGCCGTTGCTAGTTTTTATTATCATTTTCCACATAATTACATCAACTTCATGCTGAATTTAGGGAAACGTTAACAGTTATCCGTTGCTTCAACAAACCGTTTGAATAGTCGGTGACTACTCGACTATTAAAATAGTATACAGTGGAACCTCGGTTTTCGAACGCCTCTCAGTTCGGACAAATCGGTGTTCGACCAAAAATTTCGAGAAATTCTGGCTTCGCTGTTCGGTCAAAAATTTGGAGTTCGAACGCCGGTACGCTAGGGTGCGATGCTGAGCGGCGTACGGGTGTTTTAGCCCCTAATTATGCCTCAGAAGAAGGTCGGTGCAAGCAGGACAGGTGAAAAAAAAAAGTTGTTCGTGCAACCATTGCCTTTAAGAAAGACATAATAGCTAAATATAAAAGAGGTGTACGAATTTCCGATCTTGCTAGTGAATACAGCATGGCTAAATCTACTATCAGTACGATAGTAAAGAATAAGGAGGCTGTGAAACTGAGTGATGCGGCTAAGGAAGTTAGCGCTATAAGCAAGCAACTGCCGCAAGTTTTGGAAGAGGTTGAAAAACTTTTGATGATTTTTCTCTCCCCACCGTCCACCACAAAGGTAAGAAATCCTATTCATAATCCTTTTTTTATTTTTACACGTTCATGTTAGCGTAATCTTCCGTATGGAAGATTACGCTAACGCGAACGTACGATTAGCCTGGGTTAGCTTCATGTTTACGTTCATGGTAAACATTCAGGGTGTTGGAACGGATTAAAACGATTTTACATTACTTTTAATGGGAAAAACGATTTCCGTGATCGAACAAATCGGTTTTCGAACAGGGTTCCGGAACGTTGCAATCTTAGTCACAGCGGAGCGCTGGAAAACACACGTGTTAAACGTACCGGCTTCAGTTGCACTCTTGAGGCAGGAGAGGGCAGCACTTAGTCGGGCACATTCTTCAGAGGTGAATCCCAGCCTTCTCATTGTTTCCCTCACCTGAGTTCCTGCCATCTGCAGTAAGGCATCCAGAGAGAACTTTGCTTCCACTGCCTACAAACAAAAAAAAAATATGACGTAAATTAAAAAAAATACAATAGATCGTTTCAAGAGAAGATATAAATGCTTTTCCTTATTGCCCTGCAGATGCTTGTGGTTTGGCGAACCAGACAGCGTCAATATCAGACTAGGCGGTAAGTAATTTTTCCGAGAAGAGGGATACGAGCGGATACAATAATTCACCAGCCCAGTGAGTTTGGGATGTTGTTTTTAGCCATGGGAAGTGCGCACTTGCTTATCAGGCAGGCCAAAGCCGCGCTTCCACAGGCCAAACGATGACCACACAGTGAGGGCAACGTCCTCCACCAAGCAGAGTCAAAGTGGGAGGGAAAGGACCAACACCCACCTTGTCAATCATTCCGGGAAAACAGTTCTTAATTTTTTTTAAAATCTGGGATCTGTTCGAGTACAACTTTCCTGCCTCACTAGTAACATGACATCACCATCAAACGGATGAAGGGGGGCAAATAAAAGGTTAAGCTAAAAACTAAGGACTGGACTGACTAAATGTTGAACATTTTCTATAAATAAAACCTATCGTCTAGTACAGTGTGGGTCGGGACAGAAAAGTGGGTCGCGGACCCGTTTTCAGTAGGTCACGGGCCTTTACCTTGACAAAATAATTCCAAAAATCATTAATAACCGGAAGCTCAATTACACTCCTTAACAGTAGATGGCGCTAAAGGCCTGCTCGATCTCCTCTACCTGTTCAGTAAATCAGCGCATTTGCAAGGAAACACATTTCATTTTATTGTGATTTTGTTGTTTTATTTCCTTTTACTGCCCATAACAATGAGTCCAAATAAAGTTAGTGATGAGAGGAAGGAAAAGTGGAAAAAGTGACAACAACGATTAAGCCGATGAAGGAAATGATTGTGAGATTTGAAAATGGTGGACAAGTATCTTCCGTAAAAGCATTACTGGAAGGTACAGTAAATGGTTTGAAATGTTATTTTTTAAGCTTTATACCAATATTATCATCTTTACTAAAAACACAATTGAATAATTATTAATGTTTAGGTACATGCTTTAATTATCTGTTGAATTTATTTTAGAATGTGGATATTTCAAAGCAGTTTTAGGGGGTCACTTATATGATGTGGGCTTATATATCGAGTATACACGGTACTTGAAGTATTTAAAAAAAAAAAAAAGTGAATACATTCTACTATGTCTGTTCTATTTTGTACCACATGTGCATTTCGAGAAATGCATACCAAAAAATGAATCACTCCATTGCACATGTCTCATTAGGAATGTCTAAATTCCCATCTCATCACAGATGAGTCACCTTTAGAATCTTCTCGTGTGAACACGAGGATTCCGGGTGACAAGAGGCTCTAGCGGTCGGACGGGACTCATGGAACCATATATACATTTGTAACTTTCAATTTCTACTGCACAATCCCTTCATTGGATACATTTAAGAATTGGCTTCTTGTCTTGATTTGGGTCGCAGCTTGTTATTAGAGTGGAATGGTGGGTCCTGAAATCAAACCAGTTGAGGACCAATTGTCTAGTACAGTGTTTTTCAACCCGTTTTGAACCAAGGTACACTTTTATTTATAAAGAAGCTCAGAGGCACACCGTCCGTTGAAAATGAAGTGTTTTATGTTTTATTTTTTACAGTGCAATCTTAAACCCCGTTGTTGAACAAATTGGATTATTAAATGTACTATGCTACCTCATGAGCATATAATTAGTGTATAAAAAGTATATAAAAATCTACTGCCACCTACTGATATGGATGACTATTACAGTTTCTCATCTGAAGATAGCAAAAATACTGAATAATGGCCTGATTTTTTTAAATAAAATTGGGCAAATTTCAGCGGCACACTAGACACACTGGTTGAAAAACACTGGTCTAGTAAACTTAATTGAACAAACATATTACAATATGACTTAATAAATAGCACGGCGGCGCAGTTAGCGCATGTGCGGCACAGTTCTGAGGTCATGAGATCGAACCTCCTGTGTGGAGTTTGCATGTGCTCCCTGTGCTTACGTGGGTTTCTTTCGGGCACTCCGGTTTCCTCCCACATTCCAAAAACATGCATTTTAGGATAATTGGCTGGCCAAATTGTCCCTAAATGTGAATGAATGAGCGAGGTGTCTGTCCCTGTGTGCCCTGCGACTGGCTGGCAACCGGTTCAGGGCGTCCCCTGCCTACTGCTCGGCGGTGCAGATAATGAATGGATGGATAAATAGAGCAATATTTTCTTATGACTGTCAGTCATCTTTATTTTCAACAGGCCTAAAAGACAATGTTACTTGACATAACAATCCAAATGACATGAAAATCAAACAAAAGAAACCAATTATTATCCAGGAATGATCATATTTCAACACAAGTTGGCTAAAAGTAATTTTCTATCATTCACTAAACTACTATAAAATAAAGTGCAAGGAGAAGTAATATACAGTGAAAACTAATAAACAACGATTCCTGACAATGCACTAATCATTAATAACCCAAGATGGTGTCAGTGGCCAAAGAAAACCTTCTCAGGGGCCGGATGTTACACGTAGGCCTTGACTTTGGCATACGTGCACTAGCAGATGTTTTTCTCAATGTATGATTGATGTTACAATTGATTTGACTTCTGTTAATAAAATGAGAAAAATATACTTGAGCAAATTTGCGTATTTGGAGTTTCATTGAATTTTAACCCATAAACATGTTCTTGTTTCGCACAATTATTATTTTCAAAATAATAATGGAGCAGCCCAAGCTGGATGAGTTAGACAATAACAACCTAGATAAACAGCCTTAATATTTATCTTATAGTGAAGTCACAACACAAAAGAAAACAAGGACAAAAAAAGTACAGTATACAGCTGCACAGGAAGGAAAACAAGTGATGGAAGGGGAAAAAAACGTAAAACATGACAAGAATATATTTTGAGCAATGACGGAAATGGTGAGATGAAAATGAACGATGAGTTTCTTCTACGTATGTCCTGAGTGACATGAGTGGGATTAGAGAAAAAAATGAACTTTATACTTAGACATGTCTTCCCCCAGGATTTTTCCATTCAAATTTAAGAATTTTTAAGACCTTTGCAAGATCACATACAAAGAAATTACAGACCAATCCCACACGAAGTTGGGTGCCAACTTGTGACGGCTCCACCCGATACCACCTGGAAATGCTATGCATGAAACAAGGACAATACAATACAAACATCTTTGTTCCTTTATCTTCTTTGTTTTCTTTTAACATCACTGTAAAATGTGAACCTGGAGTGCCACGTCCAATTTCGTTGTCACAATATGTTCAACCCATTTTGTAACAATGACAATAAAAGTATATTCTATTCTATTCTATGCAACAGGTACTAAGGGGGGACTGATCCCTGACCTGGCCACGGCCAGGCCTGGACTAAGGGTGGGACAGTGACCACGCAGTGGAACCGAACCAGGCTGGCGACAACACAGCCGCACAGGCATGTCGGGCTTGTGTTTCGGGACCTGTGGGTCGAAGACCAGGCTGGTGCTTGGGGAAGTGTGGCTTGAATCCCGGGCTTGTGTTTGAGGGTTTGTGACCGCCTAGTGGGCTCCTAAAGCCAGCGCACGCTCCCGGTCCTCTAAGCTCAGGCGGCCAGGCGCGGAGGCAGGTTCTGGACGTCAGCCGCGTGAACGCGTGACCGATGTCTGCGCCCGACTGCCGCCGTTATCCCTGTCGCTCCAAGTTAGGGACATCAGAAGAGCCACCCCTTGGAGGAGGCCCGCGCCCGACTGCCACCGTTACTCGGCCGCACAACGGCAGCGATACCACCGCAAAGGGTTCAGGCATCAGATGGGTGACCCCTCTCACTCATTCCCTCATACAGCCTGAAGCCAGTTATACTTTAAATCACTCAACCACAACGAGATAAACCTACTTTCCCATCCCAAAATTACTCAGACGACAACAGGGGGTTAGAGACTGACTGTACATAAAGCTCCAACGTGCATTTTCGAAAAGAGGAAATCTGGATTTTTCTGACCGACTTTGTATCTATCAGTCAGCGATCAATACAGACGGAGAAAATGAAAAACAATTTTAGACACAACCTTCCATTTCATTTTGGGCTTTTTAGTATCCTACAACTCGATGTCACGGCTATAAATAGTACAGTAATACTTGTTGTATAACAACCAAGGAAAACAATAAGACTGCCACGGTCGATTACTGTAATGAATGTGCAAATGCCTTTTATTCAAGAGAGATCTCACCAATGGTAATAGACCTAAACCACCTCTGCATCCTCTACATCAGTACTGTCTAAACCAGGGGTGTCAAACTCATTTTAACTCGGGGGCCACACGATAGAACAAACATTCTGTCGGGGGCCGGACCAGTAGATTAAAGAGAAAGAAAAAGAGAGATAAAGAAAAAAGGGAAAGAGGGAGGGAAAAGGAGAGAGGGGGGGGACAAAGAAAGAAAAGGAGAGGGGAGAGAGCGTGAGAAACAAAAGATAAAAAGTCGTGAGAGAGGGGAAAAGAAAGGGAGAGGAAGAAAGAAAACCAAAGAGAAATAGAAAGACAGAAGGAGAGAAAAGATAAAAAGAAAGCGCGAAGGGTATGAAGAGAGAAAGAGAAAAGAGAGGAGGAAAAAAGGAAGTTAGAGCAAATGAGGTAAAGACACAGAGAAAAAAAGAGACACAGAGAGTGAAAGAGACAGAGAGCGGGAGAAAGGGGGTGGAAAGGAAAGGGGGAGAGAGAGAGAGAGAGAGAGAGAGAGAGAGAGAGAGAGAGAGAGAGAGAGAGAGAGAGAGAGAGAGAGAGAGAGAGAGAGAGAGAGAGAGAGAGAGAGAGAGAGAGAGAGAGAGAGAGAGAGAGAGAGAGAGAGAGAGAGAGAGAGAGAGAGAGAGAGAGAGAGAGAGAGAGAGAGAGAGAGAGAGAGAGAGAGAGAGAGAGAGAGAGAGAGAGAGAGAGAGAGAGAGAGAGAGAGAGAGAGAGAGAGAGATAAATAAATAAATACAAGTAGAGTGTCTTTGTTAGAGGCACCTGGCTTTGGCATCATCAAGTTGACATATTTCAACTTGTAGCCTGTTTTTCTCTTGCGCTTCTCTGAGCGTTGTCTGGCGGGCCGGATTCAATCCCTTAGCGGGCCTGATCTGGCCCGCGGGCCGCCTGTTTGACGCCTGTGGTCTAAACAAAGGCCTGGGGGAATTCTGGGTCCACTGGACGTTTATCAATGGCTTAAAGCACGTTCCTAAAACACTATTGTGATTTATATACATTTCAATCAGACAATGGTGGATGAATGATCATTTATTTTCAGGAAAGTGATGGATTTGGATGTGCATGTTAAATTCCATGTAAAAAGAGTCAAAGTGCCCCTTGCATCCTTGACTACCTCAAAAAAACGGATTTCCCGTGAAACCATTACATGTAATATGCAGTAATGCAAAACTAGCATACCTCAATGAGTTCCCGCCGTAAATTGACAGTGCGGAGCCAGTCCCGCAGGCGAGGGTAGCTGTCCAAGTTGTCGGGCCTCTCGGTCTCTGGCACTTTGAGCTTGCACTGCAACTGTTTACAGATGTATTTCAGGAGCTTCACCTGCAGGGAGCAGTAAAGGACATGACTCATGATGGGAGGGGCAAGCACAGTAGAAGTTGTGTACGGACATATTTGTATTAGATTTTCCATTGGAAAATGCAACGGATTCACATAACCTGCAGTGTGTGTTTGACCCACTTTCCCAGTGTGGTGCAAAATACCTTCAGAATAAATGCATCTAGTTCATGCATTATGGACATTTAAAATAAAACTAAACCACAAAAGACCTAAAAGTGATCCTGCGGCTTCCTTGTTGGCTGTGTATGACAATGAGCACCACAGTGTTGGTTTGCAGTTTGAATAGCGTGGCAGATTGTGTGTCCTCTTATCAGGCTGTCTATCTGCATGGGTCCATTACAGCAGGCGGCACCTTCAGATGAGCCGTGCAACACCATTTATTCCACTACCAGCCAAAAGCCTCTCGAGTGCCCGAGTATTGAATAGGAGCGACAGTCTTTCGCTGTTCATTGAATTCGCCTTGTGATAGTCAAAGATAAAAATTACCCAGATGGTTCTCTAGGTAAGGTTGCCCTTGAAATGCACCAGAAAAAAAGGATAAAGGCGATATTGTAAGCGCGCACAAAAAACTGAAAATTAGTTCAGAATAAAAATAATCTGTCGACTGTAGAAACAAAGATTCAAAGTCAAGTATTGCCCCATATTTTCCTTGGCTGGAGGACATTGCCGGCATGCGCCAAAGCCAAAAACATAATAAAGAACTCCTCTCACACCAGTCACCGCCTTCTTGACATGTTGCCTTTTGGTAGAGGCTACAGGTTAAAACAAGGATTAACAGGCTCAGAGACAGTTTTGCCAAGGGCCATCCCCACCCTAAACAAGTGTGCAAGACTAAAATATAATCTTGCCAATTGTATTGAAAAACTGGAATTGTTTAGAAAAAAACGTATTTATTTGGAAATTTTGACGCTGCGGAATATAATTGCACTACTTTTTGTTGCACCACGTTACCATGTGCCGTTTTCAAAGCAACAATGCATTTATAACTTAGGCAAGTCTCCAAGCTCTCTCTAGTAAATCTGTTTGGCTATTTATCCTGACATATTTATCTTATTTTTTGTCTTTTAAAAGGAGCTATACGGAATCTGCAACTGTGCTACTCTCTGCCGCCATCTCCTGGCTTGTGTCATTATTGCAGCCTCAATCTGCACATTCATGATGTGCATTCAAGTATGTGCATTTTCTAGATGCGCTTGAATAAACTTAGATTTGTTTTATCTTTCTTGGGGTTTGGTGTTTGGATTCTACTTCAGGCAGGCCTTTTTTTACTTTCACTATATTCAAGCTACACTGACAAGTAGTATTTAAAAAAAAAAACTGCTGAGACAAGCATGAATATTTAGTAAAAGGTGTCTTTGAACTCAGTTTTGCATTGTTTACAGATAATAGAAAAAATATTTAACTCTCCACATTTCAAGGACAGTTTAAACTACAAACCTTACCTTTTTGTCTTTCATCTGTTCTTTGCACTATCGTACTCCAGTGTTATTGTTATTGTATATTGACTTGTTTACCTGACTGACCATTTTGCACATCTGGTTAGCTGCTCCTCTTGCACTCTTTGCACTACTGTATAATACTATACATAGCTATAATTATTTAGCATATTATTAGTACTTCAATACTCTAACTCAGTACAACACTTATTTATATCTGTACATTCAAGGAAACTGTGCCGGTCAGATGTATCGACATTTCGTTCTGTATACACGTGTACAAGAATGACAATAAAGTATATCTGAATCTGTTATTTATTACATGTTTATCCTGGAGAGCCATGTCCAATCTTCTTATAAACAATATTCACTACCGTGTTTTAAATGAGACACATAAGCATTTCATCGTAGCCAATAATTTCAAACAGGTACTTCGCTTGAAAAGCAAAAATTTCGCTTTCGCTTTCTTCCAGTTAGACACGGTGTTAGTTGTGGCATTAAATCACACCTTGTTAGATGTGGCTAACAAACTAGCCCCGTTTGGCCTCCTTGGACTCTGCTGCGGCCCCGTGACGTCATGTTACCTAGCAACCCCTCTTTTGAATCGTCAGCAACATTTCAGTGGGATTTTCCCATGCATGTGAAACACTGAGCACTGACAAAAGGCGAGCCCGCATAAAAATGTCACCACGCAGCTCTGCAGAGCAACAACAACAACAAAATAATAGGGCGGGAATCTTACTTAGCGCTTGACTCATCTGATATCTTGCTAAATAACAGCGACGTGTCCCCTCAGTCCCTCATTAATATCACCGAGATGGCATTTGGGATGGGCGGGCAAGCGTGTCAACAAAGCGAGATAACAACAGGCCTCACCGCCTTTAATGTTTTTTTTTCTTTTGCTGCAGAGTAGCAAAAGCAGCTAGTGACGCGTGGCCTGGAGGTGGGCGGGGAGACAAATGGCGTCAGAGCCCAACTGTCAGCCTGGCTCAAGGGCACCATGGCAACAGCTTAATGCTATGAGAGGATGAGTGACAACAAGCAGTGTGTCAGCCACAACAGGAGAGGTGAGAGTCTGACACAGCAGGGCCTTGATGGGCCCCGGGGGTCAAATGGGAATAGGACAACAAATACAGTGACAAAATTCTGCCAAGTCAGTTGATATTATGTTCTTATTTCGCTATTAATGGAGCACAGTAATAAAATGGAAAACTAGTTATATGTTAATAGCTGGCACACCCAAAAACTCCAAATATTTACAGGTATAATTGGAAAAGCAAATTCATATATTACCATATTTGTGCAATTAATTTCTATACATCTATCTACCTTGGTCATATCCCTCAAGAGGGGTGACCGACAGCAAGACACACATATACAAATACAAAGAAAATAAAAAGGAAATAAATAGCACAAAAAAAAAACACACAAAAATTTTGGACCATGGCCAACCCAATTGCCCAAACACCAAAACAAGTTAGGCACCTCGGCACCCAAGTTGGTCATGCTTTCGTCCCTCCAGATGAAAAAGGACACCAGAAAGCGGCCATGTCACTCTGGTCAGGGTGACACAACACACTCTTTTGTTCAACAGCAGGGCCCGACAGCTTTCACTGGTTTACCCCTGCCGCATCATACGGGTGCCCAGCCCATCCTTAAGAACGCGTCCACAATCCCACTATCCTTTCACAACACCTCTCCACTCCTTTCTATCACCAACAAGAGCTCTAGCTTCCGTTATATTTAGACCTCTTTCCTGCAGCGCGTATCAACACGCTTGCTCAGTTCCACGACTACTCAGTTCTGTCCCTCACAATTTCATTTCTAGTATTACCACTTTCCACCCTTCTTTTGATCTTGCCACACATTCGGACAAGTCCTTCCAGAACTCCTCTCTCTCCTCAGCGCTTCTTTCTGAACCAGGTCCATATGCACTTATAAACATCCATACTTCTACACCCCACTTCAACCTCACCCACATTGATCTGGAAGATATCTCTTTCCACTCCACCAGTTTTTCCTTTGCCTTTTCACTCACAAGCACAGCCACCCCTTCTCTAGCATGTCCACCCGTAACTCCAGACCTTCTACCATACATACCTCCAAGCTGTAATTCACCCTTTCCTTTCATCTTTGTTTCACTCAAGGCTAACACATTAACCTTCCTTTTAGTCATCATCTTTCCAATCTCGTCTTTCTTCCACTCAGTCGCTTTACTTCCACATCCTCTCACATTTAATGACCCTATAACTAGGGTTTGCGAGACCTTTTGGTCTCCCGCCCCCCTTTCTTTGCCTTGCTGTCTCTTAGGGAGTAGAGATAGAGAGGAGAGGATCCCCAGACCCCTCGCTCCCTCCACTTTAGTCGCCTCTTACGACGCACAGCGGACCATGGCGGGAGAATTCTCTTACCTCTCACAAGGAAAGGACCCCTCACCACAGGGAAATTAATGATCAATTAATTTCTTATCGCTATCCACCATTGCATGACAATGATGATAACAGTCATGGGACAGAAAACTCATTAGCAACAAAACGTGAATTTGTGTCGGGGACAAAAATAGTGCAGGCAGCAAGGCTAAGATAGGCAGTAGCCAGGTCACATGACCTTTAAGAGCCATGTACGTGCACAATACTCTGGGACAATGGCCTGCTTAAGGGCCCCTCCTCCTTGTATTGTTATCTCCTGCGTTGAGACGTTGCAAGCTTTATGTGTATGTGTGGTATAGTTTACCCACGCTTATCCAAGCAAACAGCAGACCCTGCCCAGAAAAATAGGATACTCAATAAGAGAAGGACGAAAATAAATCAAGAATAATGGCCTAGAAATGGCATGAACATGGAAAGGCTGGGATGTTTGTAAATACCTACAACATACAACTGAATATAGTTTTGTTGGTGCCGTCTCGAGAGTCCGGGCGTATTTTCTCCTAACTGATATTCAGATATTCATCCTACCGTATACTCACATCAGAGTTGTATTTACAACTATAAAATAAATACTGTGATCAGAGGATCAGTTTATAAACACATATTTGACTGTGTATCACCTGTAGCGAATGGCTTATACAGGAAAAGTGAGAGAAATGGGGCTAACGTGAATACATGATTTATGGTAAAAGAGTGCTGAATTATGGTATTTTCTTTCATGCAATTATTTTTGTAATACAACATGCCTGGAGAAAAAAGAAAACGACTTAGACATTACCCAGAAATCGAAAAGAAAATGTTCATGTAGTTTGAAGACAAAACAAAAATTGGATGTAAGTATTTCAACTCTTGGTTTACAAGCTCTCTAGATTGCACAAACCAAGAAATATGAAGTCTTCATCGAAGCCACAGGTTGATGTCCAAATTTTCTTTTACTTCTATTATTATTCTAGTTTTTCCTTGCCCTCATGTAGGTTTTAGATCAGGGGATGGAGTAATAATAGTTTGTAGTTTGCAATAATCTGTGGTCTGTGCAGCCCTTTGAGACTCTTTGTGATTAAGGGCTATACAAATAAACATGACTTGACTTATTCCTAAGACTTAAAAAGTGGTCGGCGGCGCCCTCTGTTGGCTGCGGCTGCATCGGCTCGCTACAACGGGTCAGGTGCAATCGACATTTCATTCTGTGTACATTGTTACACAGAATGACAATACAAGGAAATTATTATTATTATTATTATAATGTGGCAACTTTTAAGCTGTTTTAGCGGGCCCACTTCAATGTGATTATGTACTTGATAGTTACTCTTAGATTAATGGTCTACTATTGGGCGTCAGTAATATGAGGGATAAGGCAATTTATTTTTAAATAAGGTAACCAGTAACTGTAACTCCTTTTTTTTCCAGTAACGTGCCCAACACTGCCGATAAATAGTGCGAGTAACAGCTAGACCTAACAAGTTCTTCCCCAAAATTGAAACCCATCCCTGCTGGGTCTTGCTGTCATGCTGGCCTACACGGTTCCACAACAGTCTTTTGCATCGTCGACAGGTTCACAAACTGGGGATCTAAGCGGAAATACAGACGGGGTCAGTGTTGCTTCAATCGCGAACGTTGCGCTTCCTCAGTGCTCGCATGTCAGCTGTGTTCTCTATTGTTTTCCTCTCAGCCACACACAATCACACGCGTGCACACCGACCAACGGCAGTTGTCAGGTCATAAGCAGCGGCGCTGCCAATTGGCTCTCATTCTGCCCTCCCCTTTCCTTCCAGCCTCTTTGCACGTCATCTGATTTTCTTATTTAACAACCTACCCTGAAAATGCGTAGGAAGAGGAGATGTCTAAATATAGCTGCAGCCAAAACAGCTCACGCTACATGCGCATGGCAAAGTCTCTCTGCCGCACAGAGGGGAGACAAAACACGGTGACGCCGTGCAGTTTGATGCTCTCCGCCGCGCCATCCTTAAGCGCAAAAAATAGTACAGTGGTCAGCAACCTTTATAAAGCTATGTCTTTGTTACAGATAAGTGTGTCATTTATTTGTCATGTTTATTTGTATAGCCCTTAATCACAAAGAGTCTCAATGAGCTGCACAGACCAGAGACTATTGCAAACCACAGACTATTATTACACCATCCCCTGATCTAAAACCTACATGAGGGCAAGGAAAAACTCAAAAACCTCAACATGAGGAAAATGAAGTAACCTTGAGAAGGGACTGCATATGAGGTAAGATAACCAGGGTGCAATGGATGCTGCAATAACAAATAATACAGATATTGTCAACATAAAATATAGGTTATTCATATGCTATAGAATAGAAGTTTGTTTTAAGCCTAGATTTAAACAGTTCCACTGAGGTTGCAGATCGAATGTCAGGGGGAAGAGCATTCCACAGGACTGGGGCCTGAAATGAGAACGCTCTCACACTGTGGATCTCTTCTTGGCTCTTGGGATCACTAGTAGACCAGCATTTTCAGAGCAAAGGCTCCGGACCGGATCATAGAGCGAAATTGAATCTGTGTGGAAGACTGCCGGTTTTATTTTTACCTCTCTTATTATTTTAATACCACAATGTTACCAATGTGTAAATCAGTATTTTATTCTGTTAATACTGGCTAAAGATATTCAAAGCCAAAGTAGGTCATGACATTGTTTTCAATAGAGGCCCTTATAGGTTGTTATAGGCTAAGGACTATGAAAAAAAGCTTGCAATTGGCACAAAAATTGTGTCAATCAAAAGGTCAGCGGCTAAAGTCAGTATTCAAAATGATCTGACGAGTCTGTTTATAATTAAAGGGGATTTTTGGAACAAAAACTGATTACAACAAGGATCGTCAAACGATGCAGGAATACTTTTAGGCGTATTTTTATTTTTCATTTGTCTGCATTGTTGAGTGTTTTGGAGTGAATGTTTTACACGGTTGGATTCAGTGCGCTGTGCTGGATGTAAGAAGTCTATATTTGCTGGGAATTATTATATTAATCAGCTGACTACAACAGCACTTTTGCGGTGAGCATTATAGTTTTTGGATTTCTTGCTTCAGACTTATCGTGATGTTTCTCTCATGAGTATATTTAGAAATGGTCATTATATCCTAAATGCCAAAAGTTTTAGCTTTACGATGATATGACATATTTCAGTGACTGGTGACATTGTACAGACACGCATTTGTTTATTAAAAGCCAGTTTAGGTACCGTATATTATTAAAACTGTATTGTCTTTTTTTCTCTCCTGTAAGTACGAAGTGTTTTTCCTTTAAAATGTAATCAGATGTGCTCTATAATCCGAATTTTACAGTACGGGACTCTCTTAGATGCGCTCGAATAAACTCTTCTTTTTTCAATCTTTTTTGGCGTTTGGTTTGGCATTTGGACGGTATTTTGAAACAACTTTTCTTACTTTCACTGTTTTCATCTTAGAATCAAAAAAGAACCTTCAGCACGTGCGGAAAAACACTCTTAACCGCCCCAAACCACCCAATAAATCAAAAATAATATTTTTGGGCAGAATCCTCTTCTACCAAGAAAAAAAAACATTACACAATTTTTGTTTTTGCAAAACAACACAGGACGTTGGATCACATTGACCAAAATATTGTGTCGGTCCATTTTTGACCCAAAATAGTTCTTTTTGTCAAGTCAAATCAAGTCAAATTGATTTATATAGCCCTTAATCACAAAAATGTCTCAAAGGACTGCACAGGATTACAATGACACAATTACCTGATCTTAAACCAACATGGGGGCAAGGAACAACTCAAAACCTCAGCGTGAGGAAAAAAGAGAAACCTTGAGAAGGGACCTCACAAGTGGTATCCCCTTTCAGGATGACCAGGGTTAATTACATTTAGCATTACAGTACACAAACATCGTAAACACTAGGTAACATGTTGAAAATTCGTCCGGAAAGTGCATGACAGCAGCGACACCCCCAGCCTGTAAACTAGTCCAGAAAGTCTATGACGGCATGTTTTTAGAGTGGAGCAATGGAATTCAACACAATTTACAGAAAGCGAACAGAACTTTTTGCTCATGTTGACCAGACAAAAAGTGGATACGATGATGGCAAAAGGAGGAATCGGTGAAGTAGAATGTAGGCAGCACAAGAGGCAGACAGAGGCCAGACTGAGTGGGATTAACACACCTAAAGTGAAGTAGCAGTTAGCCCTTCATTTGGAGAGGCCGATATCATTATCCTCTCGCTAGCAAAGCAGAACAACACACAGTTCAAGTGGAATAATAAAGCTGTCTCAATGAGCACGTCAAGTGAATTGGAGTCGCTCTTGATTACACTCCAGCGCGATACTGAAGCGAGGCCGCTTAGCGCCACCAGCGTCACTGAGATTTTGACCTTGCGGCAGCATTAAAACTGAAGCCCAGATGCATTTGCAATCGGGATTGATCCAAGATGCATTCGCAATCGGGATTGATTTGGAGGACTTGACAGATTGCCGATGTATCAGACCGCGAAAAGAAAGTGGCAACGCCATGTGGTGCGGTGCCGTACTACAGACTGCTATTTGGCAATTGAGATTAGAGCTGCAGCAACAAATGAATATAAATGTATAATTAAAATTGTTGGCAACAATTTTTATAATCAATTCGTGGTGTCGTGCGATTTATGCGGAACTCAATTAATTCAATGCAAATAAAAGAATGCACTCAATTTCCTCTTCATCCAGCGATAAACTAGTAGTAGCACTTTGGTACGGCAGAGGGCGCTTTGAGACTATATCTTGATGCACAAGGTTGTCTTGCTCCAAATTCAAATTTATATACATATATACATACATACTGTGTATATATATATATATATATATATTTACATATACACACATATCTATCTACATCTATCTGTGCATAGATACATCTATCTGTGCATAGATAGCTTGATAGATAGATATATATACACACATACATACATACATACACATATATATATATATATATATATATATACATATACATATATACATACATATACGGCAGCACGGAGGCGCAGTGGTTAGCGCTTGTGCGGCACAGACCAGCTCAGTAGCCTAGATGGTAAGGCGCCCGCTTTGAGACTGGGAGGTCGGTGGTTCGCGCCCCGGCTGAGTCATTCCTAAGACTTAAAAAGTGGTCGGCGGCGCCCTCTGTTGGCTGCGGCTGCATCGGCTCGCTACAACGGGTCAGGTGCAATCGACATTTCGTTCTGTGTACATTGTTACACAGAATGACAATACAAGAAAATTATTATTATTATTATTATTATGATGGGAACCTGTCGTGGGTTCAAATCCAGCTCCAGACTTCCTGTGTGGAGTTTGTATGTTCTCCCCGTGCTTGCGTGGGTTTCCTCCGGGCACTCCGGTTTCCTCCCACGTTCCAAAAACATGCATTTCAGGTGAATTGGCCGGTCCAAATTGTCCCTAGGTGTGAATGAGCGAATGAGTTGTCTATCCCTGTGTGCCCTGCGATTGGCTGGCAACCAGTTCAGGGTGTCCCCTGCCCACTGCCCGGAGATGGCTGGGATGGGCTCCAGCCCCCCCGCGACTGTTTCAATAATTACAGGCTTTTCTTTTTCAAATGTGGCATTTTGATTTCTTATAATTGCTTTTTATTTTGAGCTAGCTAAAGAAACAAACCTCTATCCCCAAAATCTAGAAAACCCAATTTAAAAGAATGTAATTTAAAAGATTCTTGCAAACACCTCCAGCAGAAAACAAACTTACATTACATGTTGTCTTGAATTTCAATGCTGCCGAAACTTCATTTTCAATAGGATGGTAATTTTTTTTGGGGAAATTGTGTTACTGAGAAAAAAACAGAGTGACAGAAAAAAATATGGTTCTGTTCAGAGTGGTACAGGGACATATATTAATTTGTACAATGACAGTTGCAAAACTACCTAGTAACAAAGAAAAAGTTCAAAATTAGTACCGTGTTAGCCTTTTGATACGACGCAATTCAAACTGAACATTCAATGAATTGTTCTTATGAAGCTGTTCGCAATAGAGTAGCCACAGATGATGCATTTAAATGACAATCATTGTTTTTAGAGATATGTTTGGTATGCGGAAAAAAATAATTAAGGCGTCAAATCTGGCTAAAGATATTCATGGCTAAAAATCTTGAAATGTGCATGGTGACTTAACGGATGATCTTCCCATTTTGACAATAAACGTTTAATAGCGAGAGCTTCAACTTTAAAGCACGCACTGCACAAAAAAAGTAATTTATTTTATTTTAATAATGAACAGCTGCAACATTTAGAAGGTAGTGGTCATCAATATCGATGTGTGGGGGTGTCAAGCCAATGTCAATCTTGCAAATTGTGTTATAATTCAAAAAGAACACAGAACAAACATTTCAAAATAAAAGTTTAGCACACTTGCGTGTCAACATAAACTAGCAGTTAGCAAACTTTGGGCCATCAGGCTTTTTAGTCTGGCCCGACAAATGAAAATGGTAAAAATATATTAATAGTATATATAATGGGAAAAAGTGTTAGTTGGTGTCACTCTTGTCCCCTGTGCACTGTGCTGAAGGCCAATGTAAGAATAGCTGGTACCATTTTTATGTACTTTGTAGTTTTCATTATGAATAAATCAAGATTTTGAGTTTTTCACTGCATACAGTAGTCCCTCGCTAATTCGCGCTTCAGTTAACGCTGGTTCACTGCTTTACGGATTTTGAAATGAATTGTCTTTATTGTCATTGACATCAACGTATCATGCATTGTGTTCTGCAGCAAACAGGAGAGAGCAAACCCTATTATAGGAGCAGGTTGAATGTGTGTGTGTGTGTTAGGCGGGTGTGACTGTGTGCGCGACTGTGATAGGCTGGTGTATGCAGTCAATCAAATGGCAGGGCAGGTGCACAAGTCAATAAGGCCACCAAAACTAACTGCAAAGCATGGCAACAACTAGGTTTTAGCGGCCCATTACATTGGAAATAAATTCATCAATTAAATCGACTCTGAGGGAAGTCAAAAGAGCACAAAGAAATGAGGATCACTAACGTGTGCTACGTGGATTGTTATCAGGTCCGGGAAGCGACTGAGGCGGTGTGGGGAAAGAAAGCAATAAGGATGCTGCAGGTCACTACTCTCAAAGGCTACCCCTGCTGAGCCTGTCTCTCATCAATCCCAAATCTATTACCCATGAAACGGATGACCTGGAGCAACAACTCGTGGAAAAAAAAAACCACTACATTCTAAACACTTGTATTCTAATAATCACGGAGACATGGGCGGACTAGCATGCATCTAGCCAGCTGCCCACTAAATCGCTTTCCTACGGTGAAAAGGAGAAGCCCTACAATTGTGTTGTACTTTTGTATAATGACAATGAACACACTCATTTCAACTGCAATTATGTGTTCTGTGTTTTTTTCTAGATCTATGGTTATTTTGTTACAAGTGGTAAGGACGTCAATATCGGGGTAGGTTTGACCCATAGGGGCTTTTTAGAAGGGGAAGTCACTACTTAAATTTTAACGTTTCTTGGGGGATCAAATTTAGTGTTTGAAAAGTGCCGTATTATGTTACTTTGCTTTATTTTTAGTGTTTCAAAGCTCATTTCATTAAATGATCTGTTTATGAACAGATTTAAAAGAAATGACATGTATTTGTAGATGTCTGCATGTATATTTATTCATAAATGCATGAGAAAAATGAGATATGCACATATTCTTGAGGTATCATATTCGAGACTGGCAGATACAAAAAAATCTAATCACTCTTCTTTTTCCCTTCTGGCCTGGACATTCTGCCAAATTTTCAAACCCAATGCCAGTGTCTGAAACTGACAAAAAGTTCCCGGACACCAGGGCAGACAACTCTGAAAAGTTGCCATTTTTCACAACTTGAAACACAATAAGACGACTAATCGCAAAAAAAAAAAAAAACATTGTTGCAAAGTATTAAGGATTGATCATCAGAACATATAACAGAACAACACTTTAAAATTAAGTTTACTATGAATCTACTTATTACATTCATTGCATGTATATGAGTTTGCTGATTTCCATCTGCCATCAGTATGTTCCTGTATTTACTCATCTTCATTCATGCAATGTTTGCGTTGCGTCGTCTGCTACAAGCCACCTGACCTCCTCTTTCCACGATGCTTTTAATGTATGTTTAGATTTTTTAGCGTCATCAATTTTGTTAGCTTCTTTTGAACCTTTCTTCTGGGGCTGAGGTTTTGGCTAGATTCCTAACCACTTACCAATTTTTCTTGACTTCTCTGTGTGTCTAAATGCTATGCAAATGCTCGAGAAAAGTCTGTAAGAGCTAAGTTATTCGATGCAGGCTTCTGATTGTGTGTCGAGTATGCAAATTGCCAGACGAACCGAAATTCCGAAATTTCCGAACCGAACGAAGATTTTGAGATCGGAATAAAGCAAACGTTTGATTTGAGGAACAATGAAGATGAAAAATAAAATAATTAAAACTAAAGGTTTTTTTTTTCTTTCTTGAAAAAGTTGTCGGCCACCAGGGCAGGGACGTTGTGTAAGTTGTACGCCCGATGTGAAAGATACACACTGCCAATGCTCTCAGGGACTTAAAACGTTTCTCCACCCCTGCCCGAAGCTAATGTTAGTTATTTTCATTAGCGTAACTATCTGAGCTCTTAATAACTGGAAAGTGGAACCATTATAAGCCACGTGAGAAGTCAAAATGTCATTATAGGTTAAATGAAGGAATTTAGTGGAAGTAAACGTTCACCAGAAAAATCTTCCTAGTAACTGGCATTAAAAAATCAAAAGCATAAAAGCACGGCTTAGATGAGAAAGATAGCAAGCCGCAGGAGCGTTAAAAAAAGACGACTGGAGGCACCGCTCAAGAATGTCAGACATTTGGAAATCCAGGAGGGGTTCAAGAACAAGAAACGAAAGTGGCAAGACGGCAAGAAAAGAGATCAGAGCATTGCGGGTAACGACCAAGGAAGTTTGAGAGTTGACAGCACCAACCTTCTAGTGCCGGCCACTTGAAAACACAAAGGCTGCAAAGCTACCTGAGAACTTTTTTTCAAGATTAAGAATGCGGACATCAGCTCGAAGTAAGAGAGTAATAAAAACAACTCCTACCATCATGCAACGTAAACTGAAACGCTAAAAAAAAACAAGTTTCGACCCGCAAAAACATGCCCGGCATTGAGAAGAACTGTCAAATTGTCCTGACTTTGTGGGTCCACAGAACGTAGTATGCACTATTGAAAACACACATAAATAAAACCCACAGTGGCCTCATATAAAAGTGGCCCTTGAGGGAAGTCACATGGGCATGATGAAGAAATTAATCGTACAATGAATTCAAGATTATTTATATGGTTATAGAACATGAAACACGATTACACAATTGACTTCCAGTGTGGCAATAGAAGTAATATTAAGTGTGTGTAAGAAGACTGATGTTTTTTAAAATGGGGGACATTAAAGTACTTTGAAGAGTAGTATCAATGATAATGCAAAAAGTACGATAACTATCCCATTCCAGAAGTATGTCTTGTAGATGTATTCATTCTATTTCCTTACATTTCCATTACATTTGTTACTTATTTTACCAGAGAAATAGCAAAATTGTCACAAAATGTTGCTTATTTCTAATGTTTGTCATCTTACTACATTATAAATTTGTATTTCTTAGAAAAACACACATACACACATTTAGATAATCATTCCCTTATCAAATAATTGTAATTTTTTTAAATGAAATAAATAAAAACAACTCTAGCAACCCTTGTGGGGATAAGTGGTTTAGAAAATGAATGAATGAATAGTCCTAATATTATAAAAACTGAAAAAAATATTGCTGAAAATTATGTTTTTGTCACGGTTGCCATGGAGCCCAATTGGCCCCGCTCGTGTGGCACCAGCTGCAGCTTGTTGACGGATTGGCTCCCTGTCAGGGTTTAAACTCTGTCCTGTCAGTCCCCTTTTGTCAGTCCGTCTGCGAATCTCTGTTTTTACACGGCAAGCCCTTTTTCGCCTATCCTGTTTTTTGCTCATGTTTGGCTCCCACTTTGATCTGTTTTTATCTCGACCACGTCTGCTCTCCCGTCCCGAATTACGACCTGTTTTGATCTCGACCATGTCTGTTCTCCCGTCCCGAATAACGATCCGTTTTTGATCTCGACCACGTATTCTCTCCTCTCCTGGCTTTCGACTTGTTTCCGATCGCGACCACGTTTTGCTCTTCTATCCTGGCTACTGACCCGTTTTTTTCCGTTCTCGACACCGCTCGCCACGGAAGTCCCACTTCCGCGTTCAGAGCGACCTGCTTCCCGCGTCCAGCAATCCCCGGATCGTGGGCGCAACCACCTCCCCTTTCTTCTAATAAAACTTAGGAGAAACATTACGCGAGTGGGTCCTGTTTCCGTTCTGGTCCTGACAGTTTTTTATGATTAAAAAGGTGTACAATATGAAAAAAAGCAATAATACATTTACTTAAACAGGGCTAAATTATCTGACAATGGGACAGGAACTTTGGGGGGCAACGAACAGTTTCAATGATCCTCACTGGTTAGATCAGTAGTGAAGAATAATTATACTTTAAAAGAACAATCAGGGGTTTGTCAAAAAAACGTGTAGATAGACAACAACAGATCAACACCAGACAGCTGGCCTTCTCTTTATGCCGGCCAGTGATGAATCGACTCATCGTGTCGCCTAAAGTCAAATCCCAATGAAATTAACAAATACATCTTAAGTACATTTAAGGAAGTTTCATGATTTTTGGCGGCTGAACAGCATTTAATGTAAATTAGTTGTAATGTTAAATGTCTTTGCACTCTTTTCTCGATGTATACATAATTTAGGCCAGTTTATGTATCCTAATATTATTATTTAGTTTTATTATTTTTGAAGTATTTTTTTACATGTTTATCCTGGAGTGCCACATCCAATCTCATAAACTATGTACACAGCTTTGTCATCAATGACATTAAAGACAATTCTAGTCTAGTCTAATTAGGGCTGTTGATACCACATTTTTTTCCCAGAATATACTCGAAGTTATCGGTAATTAGTCCACATACTGCTACTTTTATTACAACAACTGCCCTCTCTTCGCCAAAAAATGCTGATGCTTTTAAAAAAAATGTCTTTAAAACACAATATCATACTTACCATAAAGGGGCAGTGTTTATTATTTGACCACTAGATGTGGCTGTGTTGTGTAATGCAACCCAAAACGAGTGCTACAAAGCATAAGGAACCAGACAAAATACAGAGACAATAATGCACTATTTTTCATGTTGTTTTTCTGCCCAGACTTTTGTGAGGTGTTTTGTCTTTTTGGGTACCCTTAGCAGCAAGATGGTGGACAATCTTGAATCATGTCTGCTCCCTATGTCAAGTCATGTCTGCACAGACCACAGGTTATTGCAAACCACAGACTATTATTACACCATCCCCTGATCTAAAACCTACATGAGGGAAAGGAACAACTCAAAAACCTCAACATGAGGAAAATGAAGAAACCTTGAGAAGGGATGCGCATGAGGTCATCCCCCTTTCAGGATGACAAGGCTGCAATGGATGTTGCAAAAACAATTAATACACAGATATTGTCAACATAAAATATAGGTTATTCATATGCTATAGAATAGAAGTGTGTTTTAAGCTATGCCAGTTGCACATTTCTAGACCTATGAGTAATTTTTAAAATGCAAGTTCATTTTTTAAATTTGAATATATATTTTCCGCCAGAAAAAAATGAAATAGGGCACCAAAAAGCATTTTCTTCAGCCTTCCTCCTTGGGGCAAATGATTATGAACTATGCAAATATTTTGTTGATTCATTTTGTTAAGTATTTACTCCCCCGGATGGAGTTAAAGAGCCTCATGGCATGAGGGAGAAATGATCTCAGTCTGTCCGTGGAACAAGACTGTGACAGCAGTCTGTCGGTGAAGCTGCTGTACCCCCCCCAAAAAAAAATCGACAAACACATGTACACGTGTTTATCACTTGAGCTGCTATTGTTTTTTTCTTAAATGAATGGATCTTTTTACCACTAAGAGGAGCTAAATAATACACGCTGTCCCTTTCATATTACAATTATTTAAAGTTAATTTGGTTGGTTGGATTCCTTAAGTACTAGGGTTATAGGTGCACCATTTCCTGTGGGTTGTCTTGGGCAAGTTCAGCCTGGTAGCACCCATCCCGCTCAAGGTCAATTTGATGTTCTTTAATTCTAGGTTCCTGATTGTAAAATTTCCATTAGAGACATTCAAATGAAAGTACTGCTATCTTAAGGGAGCTGCATGGAATTTGGAAAATTGTTGCACTCTGCCGTCATCTCCTGGCTTGTGTCATCATTGCAGCCTCAGTCACCTCATTCATGATGCGCGTGCAAGTATGTGCTTTACTTGGATGTGTTCGAAGGAACTGTTCTTTTTGCATATTTTGGGGGGTTTGGATTGGCATTTGGACACTACTTGTAAGAAAAATGCCTGCTCCTTTTACCAATTTTATTCTAGACTGACAAATAAAAATAAAACTTGTGGGGACCAACATGATGTCAGTCTCCGACCCCAATTCCTCAAACCTAATGTTTTACGCTCGAACAGTCCGTCTAAGTAAAGTAAAATTAGATAGATAGGCACAGTGGAAAGTAAAAATAATATTTAAGTTTCAACGTCTTAGAGGCTGTACAGAATTTGGATCTGTGTTACTCTCTGCCGCCATCTCCTGGCTTAAAGTCATGATCGCAGCCTCAGTCAGCTCATTAATGATGCACATACAGGTGGTACATGCATTTCTTAGAGATGCTTAAATAAACTCTTCTTTTTACATCTTTTTGGGGTTTGGGTTGACGTTATGAGCGAACTAGAGACATCCCTTTTCTCACTTTCATCACTTTCATGCTATTGTATACTAAAAAACCCTTTGGGGACGAGAGTGACCTCACTCTCCAGCACTTCCTCCAAACCCCATTCTTCGAAGATAAAGTGTTAAATATAAGATAAAGGCATAAAGGCTCAGCGGAAAATAAAGCATAAAGGCTCTTTGAAATCAGTTAGGCATTGTTAACACATACTTCAGAGAGAAAATATGGAACTTTCGACTTTTTAAGGACGCCTCTAACACGGTTTTTGAAAACAAAAAAATGCTGGAATCTGCTTTAGTATCTAAACATATCCGTACTTGTTTCTCCCCATGAATGAGTGCCCCAGGCTAATCTGAATGACTAAAACGCTGCCGATGTTGATATCTGATCGCTTTTGCAAAAGCTGCATTGCTTCCATGGCATAGCAGGGAGCCCTTGTTGTGCAGAAGCCCTGCGCAAAGCAATGTCAGGTCATGACAAGGCTGCATCCAGATGCAAGCAACGAATAGAAAAACAAGAACATGTTGTGCAATTCCATTTTTTTGCTCCCCTGTCAGTCCGTCGTGCGGGCCTCTGGGAGTCCAGGCTACAATACAAGCGCAGCATGTGCGGCGCGTGCAGTTCTATAAATAAAAGCAGATTATTCGATATTAAGCTGAGATGAATTGCACGGTAATGGAAGCAATAGGGATGTCTCTTAGGGGGGGTTTAAGCATCTTTAGGGGTGCTGATGTGAAAGAAATCATAGAAAGGTGCATGAACGAAAGGAGATCTTTTTGGGGGGTGGCCACTAGCCCAAAATGCAAGCAATGGAGGCAGACGGACGTGGCGGCTTCATGACTCCGCAATTTAACGACACTCGACGGTTGCCATTTACCTCCAGCGTGCGGATTTCTTGTTGCGTGAGGTCGTTGGAGGCGGCACATTTGGTCCGGAGTCCCTGTAAGCTAGAGATGGAGATCTCGATCATGTTCTGGATCAGTTCGCACTGGTGAAGCGCGGCCATGGCTGCTTCGCCGCCGCCACCGACGTCCCTTTCTGGTTTCTCGCCGCTCTCGACCATGTTCCCGCCGATAGAAGACAAACTATCCATTCCTCGGCATTTGGGCTCGGCTTGGAGGGCAGGAGTCGAAGCGTTAATGGATCCAATCCGACATAAGCAGAAGCCCTCGTGGGGGGGGGCAAGAAAGCACCTGACCGAGCGAGCCAATGTCCCCAGCTTCCGAGCCGCGCACTGGTCCGAAAGAAGAGTTTATCCTATCTTCTTGAAATGAATGTAAAATAAAAAAGAACAAAGGTTGTTGAAGTGTTCCTCGACGTGACGTTTTGGCCTGTTGTTTAGCGACGAGAGTCTTCTTCGCCCCCCCACAGGCAGGCGGCTCTCCGCTCGCCGTCTGTCAGCTGTTGGGAACATCATGAGGCGCGCGATGCATCCCGGGAAATGGAGTCTATGAGGGGTGCGTTGCTGTCATGGGCGTAACCAGCCTGTTTTTTAACCCAAGTACCCTACCAAAGAGCATTTTAAAAACTCTTTTCTTTAACAAGGGACAGGATAGGCCTAATTATGATGTAAAATGCTAAATGGGGAAAAAAAGTTAAAAAAATCAAAATAAATAATGTGAACAACTGCAGAGCAGCGTCAGAGACAGACAGATAGATAGATAGATAGATAGATGTCTTGATAGACGTCTAGATAGATGTCTGGATAGACGTCTGGATAGATGTCTAGATAGATAGATGTCTAGGTAGATGTCTTGATAGACGTCTAGATAGATGTCTAGAAAGATGTCTAGATAGATGTCTAGAAAGATGTCTAGATAGAGATGTCTAGATAGATAGATGTCTAGATAAATGTCTAGATAGATGTCTAGATAGATAGATGTCTAGATAGATGTCTAGATAGATGTCTAGATAGATAGATGTCTAGATAAATGTCTAGATAGATGTCCAGATAGATAGGTAGATGTCTAGATAGATGTCTGGATAGATGTCTAGATAGATGTCTTGATAGACGTCTAGATAGTGTCAGGATAGATGGATGTATAGATAGATGTCTAGATAGCTGTCTAAATAGATAGATGTCTAGATAAATGTCTAGATAGATGTCTAGATAGATGGATAGATGTCTAGATAGATGTCTGGATAGATGTCTAGATAGACGTCTAGATAGATGTCTAGATAGATGTCTAGATGGATAGATGTCTAGATAGATGTCTAGATAGATGTCTAGATAAATGTCTAGATAGATGTCTAGATAGATGTCTAGATAGATAGATAGATGTCTAGATAGACGTCTGGATAGATGTCCAGATAGATATCTAGATAGATCGATCGATCTATCGCTGGGCGCGGGAAGCAGGTCGCGCTGAACGCGGAAATGGGACTTTCGTGGCGAGCGATGGCGGTGTCGGGAACGGAAAAACGGGTCAGTAGCCAGGACAGAAAAGCAAAAACGTGGTCGGGGTAGATCGATAGATGGATACAGTCAGGATATCTGCAACACATAAAAAGAGTGAGTACATTTTTTGAGACACCCTGTAGATAGATAGATAGATAGATAGATAGATAGATAGATAGATAGATAGATAGATGGATAGAGATACTTTATTCGTCTTTGTAGGGAAAATCACATTTCCAGCAGCATCCTCATGTTAAAAAAAGATATATAGAATACAAAAATACACAATATAACATGTAGAATAAAAAGCATTTAAATAGGGTTCCAAAAAAATAAACCCTGTAACAGAAATAAAGCACAATATGTGAATGTGAGTTTGGGGTTTAAAGAGCCCCGTGGCATGAGGGAGAAATGATTTCTTCAGTCTGTCTGTGGAACAAGACAGCGACAGCAGTCTGTCACTGAAGCTGCTCTTCAGTCTGGAGATGATGCTGTGTAGTGGATGTAGTGAGTTGTCCATGATTGACAGCATCTTACTCCACTGCCTTGAAACGGTTCCGTCCATTTGATTCCTAGCACCGCATTCGCTCCTCTTTTGCCCAGCTTGTGTCACTTGCGGCATAGCGGCAGAGTCTGTAGAATCTTTTAATTGAATGGATGCTCCAAATAAAGTTGTGTTGATCTTTTTGTCAATGGCAATAAATAATTGGATTCTGATTCTGAAAGTCAACAATTTAATAAGGGAACAGAAAGATAATAAATAAATGCATTTATTTTCTTTAACTTTCTGTTTAGGGACCTGAAATAAAGTAGTTACTTTTCTTTCATGAATACAATATAAAAGAACACATATATGCTGTTTGGGTTTAATGGTAATATAATACTGTTCATTTTATTTTTGCAAAGGGAAGAGAATATAATGTATTAATGTTGTAGGTATGTGGTATTGATATTAATGACGACTCAGGATTTGCGTATGCGTCTGGGAAAAAAATGATACTGGTCATCTTAAATTAAGTTGTGTCCACTGCTGTCATGAGCTCTCTCTCTACCGGTAGCCAGCACCAATCATCTCCCTGCTCTGTCACTGCACCCTGATCTGTTCCACCTGTATGTATTTAAAGCCCTGCCTTACAACCTACCTTTGTCAGATTGTCTGCAAAGCATACACCTTGAACCTGTTTGTCGGCGCTTCCGACTCTGAACCTGGACTTGTTTGGCCCTTCTGCCCCCTCCTCTGCCCCCTCTTCTGCCCTGGTCTTCCAGACCCGTGGTGAGTGAGCCCGGACCCATCTCCTCCTACTACCCCCAACGCCACTCAGCCACTGGGGAACAGACACACACACATACATACACAAGGACATGCTCTCCCGTTTCTCCCACCTGTCATGATTACCGATATGCATCACCTGTACCCACTCCTTTGGCGCCAACTGCTTCGGACTCTGATTGGCTCCCTGTCCCTATTTAAACCCACTCCTGTCTGTCCCATTTTGGTCAGTCCGTCTGCGAACCTCAGTTAACACTAGGCAAGCCTTTTCGACCGTGACTCCCACCTGTTTTTTGCTCTTGTCTGTCCCCCGGCTTCGACCCGTTTTTGATCCTGACCACGTCTACTCTCCGTCACAGCTTTTGATCTTTTTCGTCCCCGACCACGTCTACTCTCCTGGCTTATGACTCGTTTCTGACTCCGACCACGTTTTTGCTCTCCTGTCATGGCTACTAACCAATTTTTCTGTTCCCGACACTGCCATCGCTCGCCACGGAAGTCCCACTCCCGCGTTCAGAGCGACCTGCTTCCGGCGCCCAGCGATCACCGCATCGTGGGGGCAACCCTTTCTTGTCTTCCAATAAAACTGAGAGAAACGTAACGCAAGTGGGTCCTGTCTCCGTTCTGGTCCTGACACCTTCCCTAAATAAACTTTCTCAACGTGTCACAATTGTGTCATAATCCAACGTCTACAATTATCTTTAATATTTTCTTATGTACCTTCAGCGTTTGTGCTACCTTTTTTTCCATTATCTTCAAATAAAACTAAAACGCTGGTAAAAAAGAAAGTATTCATTGGCAGAAGGGAGTACAGACACTAAGTAATTTTGACACTTTAAAATGCAAATGAGTCATCAGTCTAAAAATGAAGCCACTTGTGGTGATTTTGCACGCACTCCGCAAAAACATTTTGTACTTTTTGTGTCTGTTTTAGTTGTCCTTACGCAACATTTTCTTCACATGAGTCGTATTGTTCTAACAGAACAGATTCGATAGTCTGTGGCCAGCAACACAGCGTGTGCCTTTTTTTGCAGCTTAATGAAAACTTCATTTGCAAAAGACTTACACATGGACACAAGTTGCAAGATTTTCAATGCGACAGAAATATGAAGCCACCAATGTTGCAAAACAGCCATGTTGCTTCACACAGGAAGGAGAGAGTGTACAATGCAGTATTTTTTCTTATCTTTTACCAGGTCTGTGTGCCATGTCTTTTTTGGAATGAATTAAAAAGGTGTATCTTCATCCTGAGGTGACACAGTCTGTGGTTCTCCAGGTTCTTGCACTTTGAGGACAAATGACTTTGGGGACAGTTCGCCCCAGTATTTTATTTAATCAGAAATATTTAGTCTAGAACTATTCTAATCAAATTACAAGATTTTTGATGCAGGATTATAATCTAGAAATCATAAACGTGCATGTGTTTTTCTCTTCTGTGTGGAGGAACAGCAAACCTCACACGCAGCAACCTTTGAAAATTCTTCAGCGGGCGCTCTCTGCTGGCCATCCACAGACTGTGCTGTAGAGGGCACTGCATTTAACCAATGTAAGTATTTTTTAATTTCTTAATAAAACAATTCCGAAATCAGGTCCACTTGACAGTGAGATAGTCTATCGGGTGTATATTTTTAATATATTTCAAACCAGATCACGGTAGTCAAGTCATGTTTATTTGTATAGCCCTTAATCACGAAGAGTCTCAAAGGGCTGCACAGACCAGATTATTGCAAACCACAGACTATTATGACACCATCCCCTGATCTAAAAGCTACATGAGGGCAAGGAAAAACTCAAAACATTAGCATGAAGAAAATAAAGATACCTTGAGAAGGGACAGTCTCAAAGGGCTGCACAGACCACAGATAATTGCAAACCACAGACTATTATGACACCATCCCCTGATCTAAAACCCACATGAGGGCAAATAATACACAGATATCGTCAACATAAAATATAGGTTATTCATATGCTATAGAGTAGAAGTGTGTTTAAGCTTAGATTTAAACATTTCCACTGAGGTTGCAGATCGAATTTCTGGGGGCAGAGCATTCCACAACACCGGGGCCCGAATGGAGAAAGCTGTCGAACCTTCGGATTTCTTCTTGGCTCTTGGGTTCACTAGTAGACCAGCATTTTCAGAGCGGAGGCTCCGGACCAGAACATAGGGCAAAATTAAATCTGAAAGATATGAGGGAGCAAGTCCATGCATGACTTTCACATTTTTATTGTTTAATATCTCGTGCATCCTTTCAATATGGTTGGTGTAAAGTGTAAAGAAGAGGCGAGCTGTTTCTTTTGAAATGAAAGTGGAATAAGAATGCTCGATACGGTTGAGAAAATGGTTGGATGACTTTTTTTCACACACTTTTTACCACAGGGGACCCCTTGAAGCCCTTCTTCCAAAAGTAAGTTAAACTCAACTTTTTTTATCTTTAGAGAAGATATTATTTCATGAAATGTTTATTTATTTAGTACAAAACAATACAGGTTATTTTTACAAGGCTTAAACATACTTATATAAACCTGAAACACAAGTCATATAGCACTGAAGCAACTTACGAACAAATTCAACTTGCGATCTTGTTTGTAAGTAGGGCAGAGTCTGTATTCTACAGCTTGAGTGGTGTTGTCCCCATACGCTTATTAGGGAGAGGGATAAGCCTGATTGTTGCAAAGTGCTTGCATTTTGAGCTTTCATACCAATACTTGGATCCAATTTTGGACTAAGAATCTATATATATTATTATTGTATATACCAGAGCCATGTCCCCCTAGTGGGAGGTGGCTTGAGTCTTTTTCTGACTCTTTCTGGGAAATCGATACAGAGGAGGGGATTCCCAGCCCCCTCGCTCATTATGTGACCAAACCCTCCAATTCCAACGCCTAACGCTGAGCGCCAAGCAGGGAGCCAATGAGTACCAATGTTGTAAGTCTTAGGTATGACCCGGCCGAGGCTTGAACCAGCGACCTCCCAGTCTCAGGCGGGCGCCCTACCCCTAGGCCACCGAGCTGGTAAGAATCTATCAACTGAAATTTATGTTATCACCTCTATCTAATGTTGAAGATGTCTGCTGGCCTCCTTCAACATCTGCAAAAAGCTCCTGAAAATATTCTATGAGACAGTAGTGGCAAGCGCCCTCTTCTATGCGGCAGCGTGTTGGGGAGGCAGCGTCAAGAAGAAGGATGCCTCTCGTCTCAATAAACTGGCTAGGAAAGCGAGCTCTGTTGTGGGCAAAGAGCTGGACAGCCTAACAACAGTAGCTGAGAGACGAGCACTGAAAAAGCTGAGGTCAATCATGGACAATCCATCGCATCCACTACACAGCATTATCTCCAGACAGAAGAGCAGTTTCAGCGACAGACTGCTGTCACTGTCTTGTACTACGGACAGACTAAAGAGATCCTTTCTTCCTCATGCCATGAGGCTCTTTAACTCCACCCGGCAGAGTAAAGGCCCACATTAAACCACACCACCTACATTGGATATTACCGAATCTTACTGCAATATGTATTCTGTGTAGCACTATTTAGTTACTCTATATAACACGCTACAGTGGGCATTTGCACGTCACACTGGGTATTTGTATATTGTATTCTTTTGGCTTTATTATTGTACTGTTCTCAGCTCAGGGATGCTGCTGGAAATGTGAATTTCTCTTAGGGGATGAATAAAGTATCTATCTATCTATCTATCTATATTGTCTGTTCACTCCCTTGCAACACATATTGCAGCATGGTAATCCTGGAAGGGGGATTGCATCATGCTGAGTTTTTTTGAGTTTTTCCTTGTCCTCATGTAGGTTTCAGATCAGGGGATGTTGTAAGGTTGGTCTGGTCACCCCTTTGAGGCTATACAAATAAACATGACATCAAAATACCAATAAGGGAAATAACCAACAAGACAGCAAGAGAAAAAAAAGTATTTTGCAGTAAACAATGTCAAAAATCATTTAATACAAAATCTGTCATGGTTTTCTTTTATTTAGACAACCCAAATAAAAGGCACATAACATTGCGCATGTTCATGTAGTAATCTGACAAACATACATTTTCAAAATGCAGGAATGTTTTGATCTAATTGAAAAGCCTACTTTCATGTATATACAAAAACCGTAACTGTTAATATTCTAATACAAAAAGTCTTGTTTTAAAAAAAGTGTTATTTTTTTCCTTTCACATCTACCTTCACTACCGTAATCCGCAGACCTAAAATGTTTTTTTGTATTTTTTTTATTTTTTTTTACAAAGATATACATTCAACTGCTTTAACGAGGCTCAGGGAAATTCCAAATCAGAATTGCCTAAAAAAATAAAGATCATCATCAATTATCGACAAAAAAACTTTAGCGTTTATCATATCATGTAACAAATTTGGCAAAAACAAACTATTACGGTGTAACTATGTTATACATACATTTTGTAATTAAAAACAATTAAAAAAAACAACATAATAGAACAAAGATAATCATGCATCACGCACTTTTTCAGTGTTAACTGAATGTCTTCAGGAGTAACAATGCATTCATAAAAAAATTCAAGATCAACAAATGTAGAATGTCCAGGGGGCCATGCATGGTCAATCCTGTCGTATCACTACAGTATATTAAGACAGGGAAGAAAATAACAGTCCTCAGCCCGAGATTGATGCAAATTTTTTTGTGTAGGGCAGGGGTCGGCAACCTATGACACGCGAGCGCACGGCAAAATAATACAAATAATTATTTTTTTTAAAAGCACATTTTTACCTGAAATTTAGACATTTTCAGTTGCGCTTTGTGTTTACGATAGCGCCCCTCCTCCTCAGATTCGTATGTGAGTGCGTGTCTGCGCCGCGCCTCGCAGAGGAGGAAAAATCTGTGTTTCAACGCAGCCACAGAAATACCGGCGCGCGATAAATGAGTGAATCATGACTGCTCCACCAGCGAAAAAATCTTGTTTTTTTTCAGCCAGCGTGGACCGATGACTAGGGCTATTTGCAAAAAAATGACCGTGCTGTTTGTGCATTATGCCTCGAGAGTGTTGTACCTCGCACATCAAGTGTTAATCGTCATTATAAGACGAAACATGAACATGAATTCAAGGATAAGTCTGACAAGGCGGGGACATTAAATCGCGCTGTGTCCAGGTACGGCCAACAAACACAGACCCTTAAAACCTTTGTCACTGCTAAAAACACCACCACTGAAGCAAGTTATCACATTGCTCGCTGCATAGCAAAGCACGGAAAACCATTTATATCTGCGACCAAATCGTTATTTCTGTTGCACTTATTTTCAAGTAGCCTTCTGCCTTATTGCTGTTATTTCAAGTTTTGATATTTTTTGCAATAATATTTCATTGATTAATGGTATGGTAGATGTCCATATCACTTGTTTTTGATTGTAGTTCATTGTTGCTGAAGAATGGTTGATTCTGGTTAATTCTTGTGGTAAAAAGTTGAAGTCATGGAAGGAAGGCTACAGGCCTTTCCACATGTTGCTCATACCCACTTTTTAGTTTGATAAACTGGTCTGTTATACAATTTCAATGTATATCCATGTTGTATATCGGGACTGGTTTTAAGTTGGATATAAAAAAATTGTTGTGCGAGTCATTGATCTTGGTGTGGCACACTGATTTACAAGAAAAATTGAAAGTGGCACTCCACACCGAAAAGGTTGCTGACCCCTGTGTCGGGGATAATCAAATGCACAGTAGATGTGCTATTGTACATCAACAGAGTGAACAGTTAATCTTCTAAAATCTATCCCTGTCGTTATTGGAAGAATGTAACTGGGTTTTTTTATGGAATATTGTTGGTTACTTTACAAACAGAATCATTAGTTTGACCTTTCAAATTAATACATCAACTATCTGAACTCTAACAGTAGATCCCAGTGCAAATAATCACTAAAGAAAAATAGAAGTTGGTACAAAATAAAATAAAAGACACAGCCTGTGCCAGCCATTCGCTACTTTACCTAAAAAAATAAAAACATTTGTCCTGAATGGCGAATGAGAAGCTCCTTATGAAAGTAACACTGGCGTTGTCAAAGCTTCCTCTTCAATCAATGACATATTTGTTCAGAGAAAAAAAAAAAATCTTAGGTACCAAATACATTTCACTAACGAAATACATGATAGACTCCCCCCCCCAAAAGGTGTGCTTCCTGAGTGAGTCTTTTCGGGGCCGTAGTTTCGAATCAAACGTCACGCAACATCAGCTTGAGTTCCTTTTCCAGTCGAGGCTACGGGCACACACTTGTATGTCAAATTGACCTTTATCGCTAATACTGATCCTGTGTACGTCGTGCGCTCAGTGCAAGACTTAAATCAACTTCGACTACATTGTGTGGGGGAAAACAAAAAACATGCGTAACACAAGTCTTCATGATTTCAAAAACAAATAGAAAAATACAAAATTCTTAAACTCGAGCGGCTATTCTCAAAAGACATAAAATCCTACGATGCAAACGATGCCAAATTTACATCTGTACCTTAGTAACTAAAATCTGAAAAGAAAACTGGAAAAACTGTAGCACGATGAAAAAAATATTCTTCCACGTGCGTGGAAGCTGCTATCCCTTTTTAAAATCTATGCTCCTTTCCTACATTAAATATGCAAAATAGACTAACGTACAAAGCGACATTCCGCTTTTCTTGTCAAATGGTAACCAACGACTACGAATCGCTTCACCTCGCCTGGTGTCTTTCGGTACTACGACTAATTCGGCTTAGTCCTAAACGTGTCCTTGAGTCGAGGATGCTCCTATTTGGGTCCGACTCAAGCGTCCTATTGCTCGCGTTGGCCGTGAAGAAGCAGAAACGTGGCGAGTTATTTTAAAGGTATTCCAAAACAGATGTTTTTTCCAATGACGTACAGAATATGTAGTGTTCCTATGCAAATATGTTTCAAAATATTCCATGCGCCGAGGGGATTCTAGAAATGTATTCTTAAAGTTGACCCATCTGGCTTGTTTCCGGTAGTTCTGATACGTCATTGAAGGAACACAACACTTTCAAAATGTGGAATCCCTTTAAGAAAACATGTGAGGCAGCTCCGAAGTGACCTGTAGTAGTAGTGAAGATCGATTGCATACTGCTCATTTCTGCTTGTGTTATTTGTCCTGTGTGGTGCAGTTGTTTTAATTTTGTCCAGCTAGCTCCCTGTTAGCGTTGGAGCTGCCGAGGGCTTTCCTGTTTTGCTTGTTCCTGGTTGGCGCTCGTTGGCTGCAGAATGAATATTGTTTGGCGGGAAGGTTAGCCCCGGTTTCTTAGTTCATCCCCGGCAATCTTCGAATATGTCGCCATTGACAGCTTTCCATGTTTTGTTTTTGCTAGTTAGCTCCTTTTTGGCCCCACCCCCTTAGTTGTACCATTACTGCATCCACCTGCGACACAACACCTCGGCGTTCGCCATACGACTAGCAAAACTTCGCTTAAAACAGCCTATTTGACTAACATGTAAAACAATATGGTGACTGGCTTGCTAGTGTTCCTCCAACGATGTCACAGCTCAAGATGACAAAGATGAGAGAAGCTGTCCTCAAAATATATTATTATGAAAAAATTAAAAATAAATATTGAATATACTGGGGCAGCACGGCGGGGCGGTGGTTAGCACGTGTGCGGCACAGTTCTGAGGTCATGGGATCAAACCCAGCTACAAACCTTCCTGTGCGGAGTTTACATGTTCTCCCCGTGCTTGCGTTGGTTTCCTCCCACATTCCAAAAACATGCATGTCAGGTTAATTGGCCGGTCCAAATTGTCCCTAGGTGTGAATGAGCGAGCGAATTGTCTGTCCCTGTGTGCCCTGCGACTGGCTGGCAACCAGTTCAGGGTGTCCCCTGCCCACTGCCTGGAGATGGCAGGGATGGGCTCCAGCACCCACGCGACCCTACTGAGGATAAGCGGTACAGATAATGGATGGATGGATGGCATATACTGAATTTATGTCGATTTTATTCGAAAAAAACAGTACCATTTCCTCACATCTTGCATGTTTGAGAATTTTGGAATACCTTTAAATGCAAACGACGACGAGTGTGGAAAAACCATTCATAACAAGTTTAAAAAAAAGAAAAAGCGAGGCTTGAAGAGCAAAATGAAAGATAACATTTCTAGTCTGACATTTATCTTTGTGCTCCTTTTCTTACCTTAACCGATTTGTTTATGAATTTACCTTTTTTTTTTTTTAATTACCAGGGTGGGGAAGACGGCAAGACTTGGGACAAGAAAGGCATGCTGTCCACGGGTCTCATGGCGATGTTGAGCGGTCCGGCGATATTCATCGGCATGGGCGTGGTTATCGCCACCGGGTGGGCGATGTTCATGGAACCGCTAGACGGGATGTTGACCGAGGCGATGTTGACGGGCCCCGTGAGGGTGAGCGGATGCTGGAGGCTGACGGGGGACGTGATGTTGACCGTGTTGGTGCTGATGTTCATTTGCGCCGCGATGGTGACGGCGTTATTGTTGTTGTTGGAGTTGCCCCGGTTCATCGCCGTGGTGATCGGGGCCGAAATGGGTGGGCTCGGGTTGCAGACTTCTTCTGGGGAGGGACAAAGAACAGTCGGCGAATGTTTATTAGGGCAGCAGGCAATGTTCCCTGTACTTTTCCAGGGGTCTGAGCGCTCACACAAAGTCGGTTAGCAACGCTTGAAACAACAGTGAGCAACCATAATCCCAAGTGTGGCAAGATAATTCATTATCAAACATGTCCAAAACTTGACATCAAGTTACATTTTGCTGAGTTTCCGGCAATGCAAAATAATTTTTCTCTTTTGAATGGATTGACTCATGTACTATTGCAAAGGTTGTACGGCCTACAAACGTTGTTTGTTCTTACAATTCTTTCACAAAATTTCCATTTCTTTTTGAACAACATTCACTTGATATAATTGGAAATTATTTGAATTATTTTGAATGCAACACAAACTTTTTCTTCTATTTTCCGTGTTTTTTTTCTTCTTTTTTTTTTTTAAATTCCTTTAAAAAAATCTCATTGTGTTTATTTTTTCCAAGCTGTTACTTTTTTCTTTTTGTTCTGTATTTACTTTTTTCTGGCTTTTTTTCTAAATGTTTCCTTCTTTTTTTCTCTTGCTTTTGTTTCTTTTTTTCTCAGATTTTCACTACTGTTTCATTTTGGTAATTTTTTTCCTTTTTTGTTCTATTCACCCCATTCCTTTAAGTCATTTTGTGCATAATTTTACATAATATTTGGTCATGTTGGGATGAAAGAAGCAAAAACAACCCGAAGAGCCGTTTAGGACCCGAAAGAGCCGCTTCCTTTTAGTGAGCCGAGCCAAAGAAGCCGGTTCTCGACCAACTCTGCTAACTTTACTCAACTTCGTTCTACTCTGACTCGACTTCAAAATACCGCATTTAGGACACAACGTCAGGGGAACCCGTGTATTTTTACCTTGCACTGTAACTTTGACTTAAGTCGCTTCTTAATTAGTAATTTTGAGCCCTCATTTTTGTGCGCTGGCTAGATTTTCTTGTGCGCTGAGAATGTGCCTGCAGTGCGCAAGTGCGCACGCGCGCAGCTTAGAGGGAACACTGGCAGCAGCGATTAGTTCATATTGTCGACAAAAAAATGGATAATAGAAATGGTCCACGATGAATTCCATTGTTGACAACGGTGATACATCTTTTATCAGTGTCTGAAATAACGTATGCCCGGGGTGTGCAACATTCACGTCTCTACCCGGGTGGCCGACAACTTTTTCAAGAAATTTTTTTTTCGTTTATTTTCCCTTCTTCTTTTACAAATAGAACCTTTTATTCCGATTTCGAAATCTTCGTTCGTTTTGTAAATACTGGAATTTCAGTTCATTTGGAAGCATGGTAGCGCAGCAGTTAGCACTTGTGCGGCACAGTTCTGAGGTCATGAGATCGAACCCCCTGTGTGGAGTTTTCATGTTCTCCCCGTGCTTGCGTGGGTTTCCTCCCACATTCCATAACATGCATGTCAGGTTAATTGCCCAATCCAAGTCTATATATTCATGCAGTTTTAATCACTTCAACTTTTTCAGTTCATATATTCTCATAAACAACTATGGCGGATGTTCCTGAGGAAAAGTTTGGAGTGCAGTAAATCTTTGTTAAAAAAAAATGTAATCAGGTAATAATGACAATTTTGTGTCAAAAAAGTTGCGTCCCGGGGACGCACGTTGATTTGACACAATGCGTCCCCAGCAAAAATGATGCGTCTAGGACGCAGGCAAACGAGAACACTGCACTCTGAAGTGCCCAATTTCAGCCTTGTATCGATATTGTTGATACGACAAACGGCAGTAGTTAAAACAGTTTGACGTTAACTGTTAAGAAACAAAGAATTTTTGTTACAGACTTTGCAGTTCACTTGGGAATACTACTTCACAAAATGCATATAATTCTTGAAGTTACTGTTCTGTTAATCAAACTACCTTTGATAGAAGCATTGAAGTTGGTCTGCCCGTGAGTCTTCAGATGACTGGTGATGTAAGCGGCACTCAACATCTTCCCGCAGATGCTGCAGGTCACCTTTCCTTCATGTCTGATCATGTGAGAACGCAGTCGGTCTTTGGTGGCAAAAGCGGAGGTACACGCCTGCAAGACCGGGATCAGGGTCAGACGAGAGCGACGGCAACAGACCGGTGACGATAAGGAAACAAATTATCGCCGTACCGTCACTTGACATTTGAACGGTCGTTCGGAAGAATGGACGTGCTTCACGTGACAGCTCAGGTGGTCCGGCCTGGGAAAAGAAAACAAAAAAACATGTTATATAATGATTATAAATGTACCGTAAATTCCGGACTATAGAGCGCACCTGATTATAAGCCGCACCACATTTTAAGAGGAAAAATGATTTTGTACTTACACAGGCCGCACCTGTATATAAGCCGCACGCGCCCGCATTAAAACATGTAACACAATCACAAAATTAGCCCAAACCCGGCTTTGAGTCTCGCGATTGTAACTGAATATAAAGTACACAGTCCAAAAACCACAGCCGGCAAAATGAACGGATAATGATACTGGTACCTAAGGTTTGATGCAGACCTGCAGAGACCGGGTACCCGTTGAGACTAATCCAAGGAAAAAAAAGTCTATATTTCCAAAGGTAAGGGTGGGAAAAATATGTATCCACTATTGTCCGCCGCAACAACAAGTCTCACTCACCTTTACCCCACTTCCTGTCAGCCCACGTTAGCTCCGCCCCGCTTTTTTAATTCGCAAAACATATCAGAATAAGTGTCTCAAATAAATACATTACAAAAATATACAGGTGCAAATACGTATTATACATCAGTTACACATATTTACAAAGAAAGACGGTACACCGAGAGAGTTTTCAAAGCTTTAATTATAATATTATAACTTTCATCCCAAACCGTGGCGACGCCAACACTAAGTATGTGCACCGAAACTTTTAAACTTTGCCAGTGGATGTCGAATAAAAATACTGCTCGCAAAAGCAGTAACCCAAGGCAGTGACGCACAAACATTTAAAAAGTACGTCGGGCAGTTGAACAAAATAGAGTCCCACTACGAACAGGGTTCTGGAACGGATTATGGTCGAGAACCGAGGTTCCACTGTACCTGGTAATAATGTGTCAATAATTTCACAGATAAGCCTCACTAATGCGTAAGTCCCACCCCTGTAACTTATAGTCCTGAAATACAGTAATTAAATCAACTTCAATAGTCGGTGCCGAGTCGACTATTAAAATAATCGTTAGTTGCAGTCCAGAATCCTATTAAATCTCTTTTTTTTTGGGACAATTCCTATTAATACAGAATGAAAGCTGCTACGTTTTGTAGTATTTCGATTTGCTCGGCTGCTGACATGCGGATGTTGATAACAAGAGGCTTGTGTTAGCCCTTAAAAGTTGCATCAGCGGCAGTTGATTCTCTGCAATCAATCATGCGTGACTTAGTTTGGCCTACTTTCAGGAAGCGCCACACTGAGATGCTACACCGCTACATTGTACGCTTGTTTACTCTCGTTAAAGTGGCGGTTGAGGCCCGCACGGCTCTCAGATTCATAATTTTTTTCCTCGCGCAATTACAAAATGAGTGGTTGTGTCATGCAGGTGGAGTTAGAAATCTGCAACTCGGATTTTTGAATGCAATGGTGCAAGTTGTGAAAGGGGCTGTTCATTTTGAATAGAATTAGAATCGTCTTTATTGTCATTGATGAATGATTATTTTTCGAACATGACAAAACAAAAACATAACAAATCGGAAAAAAAAACATTAAAAAAAACCCACAAACAAGGTTATCGTACATGTTCGAAAGGGAGTAGGAAGAAGCATATGCTCAGTGTCTGAAATAACGTTTGCCCGGACACCCGGGGCCTGAATCTTTTACTTCGAGCGTCCAACTTACAAAACCTCTCAGCCAGTTTGATTTATTTATTCCGATTTCGAAATCTTCGTTTGGTTTGGAAATTCTAGAATTTCGGTTCGTTTGGCAATTGGCATACTCGGCAGCCAATCACAAGCCTGCATCGAATAACTCCGTGCTTCTGGACTTTCCCGAGCGTTATAAGGTCCTGCATTTGCATATCATTTTCCAAAGTAGATGCTCAAAGAACACAAGAAAAATGGATAAGTGGTGAGGAATCAAGCCAAAACCTCAGCCCCAGAAGAAATATTCAAAAGAAGCTAACAAAATTGATGACGCTACAAAACGTAAACGTACATTAAAAGCATTGTGGAAAGAGGAGTTCACGTGGCTTGTAGCAGACGACGCAATGCAAACATTACATGAATGAAGATGAGTCAATACCGGTACAAACTGATGGCAGATGGAAACCAGCGATGCCACATGCATGCAATGAGAATTAGAAGTAGAATTATAATACACTTAATTTTACAGTGTTGTTCTGTTATATATTGTGATTATCAATCCTTAATACTACGCAACTATGTTTTTGTTGCGATGAGTCATCTTATTGTGTTTCAAGTTGAGAAAAAGGGAGCAGGCAACTTTATGGCTGGGCAGACAACTCTGAAAAGTTGCCGGTAACTTTTTGTCATGAGTTTCGGACACTGATATGTTTATTAAATCCTACCCCTTTGACTTGATTAATAATTGTGTCCCAGTTAGCTCTTCTGGGTATTTACATACAATTTACACCTCTTGACACATTGGCTCTGTGGATACACAGTCTTTTCATAATCATCAGTATCACCACTTTCATCACTGTTTTTATCCTACCAGATAACTTTAGTTATACCCCTCTATTAACTCTATAAGGCTAGTAATCACCTAATATCATAGTCACCAATGATGACAATATATTAATTTAATAATAACAATCATAACATTGTTGATTTGCTTATATCTACCTTTTGCTATATCATTCAGACACCCTTTTTTCCCTCTCTGTACTTTGCCAATATTGTTTTTTGTATTTGAATGTGAACAGGTGAATACTTGGACATTTTTTGAGCTCATTCTGTAATTTGTTCAAAAGTTTAACTCCACATACAGGCACACACATACTTTTCCTGGTAGTTCTCACCAGTTGGATCTTAAAGTTACTACATCCCCTCAAGTTGTAGCTTATGTTCTCTGTTAGTATATCTTTGTTCACTTTGAGTAGTAGTTGGAAAGTGGAAAACTACACTAGATCTAACAGTTTTAATAATTTGGACTACAGAAATAGGATATTGGTATGGTCCCAGTATCCTACCTTGTATATAATTCTTATTGCTTGCTTTTGGAGTACAAAAAGGGGATGGAGTGAACTTTTACAATTATTCCCCCAAACTTCTTTGCACAGTACGTTAAGTATTGCAAAACTAAAGAACAATACAAGTACAGCGCATTATAATTTAAATAGAATTTGGCTTTATTAATAATTGAAATACATTTAGATACCTTAGTTTGTATGCGTCTGATGTGTGCTTTCCGATTTAATTTACTGTCAATTGAAATCTCTAAAAAAATTATTTCTGATACAATCTCTATGGCAACACAATCCGTTTTCACCGCCAGGTCTCGATTTGCCTTGTGATTACCGAAGAATATCACTTTAGTTTTGTTCAAATTTGAAGATAATTTATTTTTATCCAATTCATGTTTTTAGATTATTGATAACAACGTATTGAACATTATTTAGATTAGACATGGAATTCTAGAATGAATACTCAAAATAAGATAAAAAATAATGTCAGGATAAATGGGCAAACATTTACATGGCAGTGCTTTGACTCCTTAAATGTAAGTGTATCTTAACAATAGCGCGGTATTTTTCACAAATGAATACAGTTAGGCAAGATATTTGTTTTGTGTGGTGAATGCCTTGGGGAAGAAATGTCTGCCAGGGTGAGAGGAGTCCTTTATAACGGTGTTTGGCGCTATAAATATTATCAATCGCACATTCAGGACTGAGCATGACCATGGTGTTGTCCAATATCAGTAACATAAGATACGATTCCACAGAAATATGCATACTGCTGTCTGTACTTTTTTTTTTAAAAACTCGATTTAGATTTCTCAGACTCAATTTTCGTCCTGCTATCCTCATATTCGGGTATTGGGAAAGCCAGAGTGGATATTGGAAAGGACTGCTATCGGAGTGCTAATACTCGAGCAAATTTGAAATAAAACCACATTTCTTGGGTGGAGAATATTTATGGTTCCTACACCTTTTTAATGGCCAAATTCAAGCACTTTTTAAGGACTTTCAAAACCATTTTGTGAAATTTCTGCAGTAGCATAAAAAGAAAAAATCTGGTGTGAATCGGTTATTTTTGCATAGCAACAAATATATTTGTAATTTACATATGCAGGTTTAATCTCGTGTGCATTTATCAAGACACATGATTTTTAGGTTGTGTAAATTGTAAATATATTTGTTTTTGAGACACATCTCTTCCCATATAGGTGTTACAGGTAAAAAATGACAGTAAAATGTATCTTAAATTTCCAGTTGAAAGAGATTCTTCCCGATCAAATTTACCACTGGGAAACGCTACCTCAATTTCTTGCAAGGCCCGTAATAAATGTCCGCCATATAAATGAAATCCATGCACTAATACCCACTTCATAGGTGTCCTGTTTAGGTGTAGCATGCACCTGTCATCATGGGCGAGACCCTTAGGGGGCGATAACGCTTCACAGGACAATGCCGTACAAACTAATGCCAGCTGCAGTTCATTGCAAGAAGAAATTCTGTGGCAAAGCGAAGCCATCAGAGAGTAGCGTTTGCATCCTTTTTAAGCATAGTTGTTAAAAAAAATGGCAACAATTTCAAGCATTTACAAGCACTTCACCCAAAATTCAAACACAAAATTAAAATTCAATCATTTTCAAGGATTTCAGAGACTGGTACGGACCATGAATACTGAACTGATATTCCATTGAAACGAATATCCCTCCGTTCATTTTCTGGACTCTTTATAGTCTCTTTCTCTTTACTTATTACTTATCCGAAGAAACCAGCTCGGTGGTCTTGGGGGTATGACGGCCGCCCCGAGACTGGGAGGTTGTGGTACAAGCCTCGGCCGAGTCATACCTAAGACTTAAACATTGGTACCCATTGCCTCCCTGCTTGGCGTTCAGCATGAGGGGTTGGAATTGGGGGGTTTGGTCACCTAATGACTCCCAACACCTAGGTTGGGTTGAGCGAGGGGGCTGGGAATCCCCTCCTCTCTATCAATCTCCCAAAAAGAGTCAGAAGTGACTCTAGCCACCTCCCACTAGGGGGACATGGCTGTGTTTTATATATATATATATATATATATATATATATATATATATATCCGAAAAATGGCAAACCGTTTTCAACCACTTTTTTTTCTGGTTTCAATCCAAAGGGAGCAAACAAAGGTAGAATCCGGTGGATGCCAGCAAATTAAGCTGAGTGATGGTGACTCGGTGCCCTTTTTTTCCTTCAGGGCTCATTGACGCTCTCCAGCAGACAGACGAATGCCTTACCCACGTCAGTGCACTGGAGGCATGCCTGGCATACGAGCGTCACAGTGCAGGCTAGACTAGCGTGGTGCCACCTCGGCGTTATTCATATTTTCTGCTCGTTAGAAAAATGATGACCTTAAAATGGCAAACACGTCAACAGAGACGAGAAGACCACCGGTCGCAATTAGTACTACAAATGACAGGGTGGCCATTATACCTTGTCGTTAGAAGTTGTCGTCTGAGTGCACAAATTTTTAATCTTAAAATAAAAACTGATTAGAGATTTTGGCCAAATTTAAGCACTTGTTAAGGACTTTCATTGCCACCTTTCCAATTACTCCGGTGCATTTAAAAAAACAACACGGTGTGTTTCATGAATTTTGCAGATCAACAGATCTTGAGTATTTATTTGTGGATCTGAACAATATGTTTTCATTACAAATTTACCACTAGTTTTTTTTGCATGGTCCATAACAAATCTCCATACATGATACGTAATTCTTAGACTTATACACATTTCATAGTGCCCTGTTTAAGCGTAGCATGCACTTGTCCTCTTGGCCGTGACCCGTAGTGGGACAATGACACTTCACAGCACAACGGCATTAAAATAAATGCCAGCTGCCATTAATTACGAGGAAAGGAGAAATGCAATGGAAAGGCGAAGTCAGACTTGTAAAAAATGGCAACAATTTCAAGCAATTCAGGCAAAATTCAAACACTCCTTTTCCTCGAAAACACAACCCTCTTACGAACCCTGAACACAGATAATAAATGTTGGCGATGGCTGCTTTTCCATTTAATTTGTTGTTGAGTTATTGTTTTTGTTCTGTTTTTTTTATTTTAATGTTCGAATAAAGTTTTCATTCATTCATTTTATTTTTTTGCAAAAAAAACAAAACAAAAAAAAAAACCTGTGTAATTCTGATAAATCAAAAATGTTACTTTTTCAATCAAGATCATTTCACTTCCCATCTTCTTATAATCGTGCAAGGTTTATTGACCGAGCAGAAGATGAAAATCTGGAGTTTCTTCTCATTTCTTTGCCCAGCCTTTTGATAGGTTTTGTAGCAGCAAGATGGCAGACAATCAATTTAGCTTCTTCTAGGTGAGCCTAAAGTTGAATGAAATAAATACAAATCTCTTTAAAAAAAAAAAGTTTACTTATTTTTAAAAACAATAGTTTTTTTAATGAATTAATTTTATTTTAAAATACAATGTCCCTTTTAGAGTTTTAAAAAAAAAATTAGCATTACCAGTTTGCTTATGCTCAACAAGGTATCAAAAACGCAGAATTAAGGGTACAAAAATAATGAATAAAATGATGAAAGTACCATTAAATCGCTCTAATGTCCAAATTTTTCAGAAAGCAGGCCACATCAAGTAAACTGAAAATGTGTGGAGGCCGACTATTCAGCCAGTCATTCTTTGAACAGTCTTTAAAAAAATGTACCCTCCGTGAAAGGTTTGTGATCCACGTGATTGTGAGAATCTCAAAAAAAATTCCACTTTCCTCAAGTGTTGACTAGCCTTACCTGGAGAAACCTTTCCCGCAGACGGAACACACGTAGGGCTTATGGACTCCCCCATCATGGGAGCGAGCATGGTACGTCATCCGGTCTTTCCTTTTAAACCGTTGGTGGCAAATGGGGCACTCGAAGGGCTTCTCGTCCGAATGGGAAAGCTTGTGGCGGTTGAGGTGGTAGACGTCGCGGAAGGCCTTGCCGCACATCTCACACCCGTGGTTTTTCTTAACCGGTTTGGGGGGTTTCTTTGGGACACTCTGCTGCAGGCAAGAAAATGGGTCAGGTGTTAAAACGGTGAGAAGGTGTGGAGGAAGTATGTTCCTGTACACTGTACTACATGAAAAAATCTATTCAGTGAGGCACACTATACAGGGGTTTTGCACAAAACCGAGATAAGGGATTAAACCTGGATGTTTTTGTTATTCTGGCTAAATCTAGCCTCAGTCGGATGCAAGAAAGCAGGTTAAATTCAGCTCGGCTTGGTTACTAAGGTGATTTACAGTGCTGTGAAAAAGTATTTCCCAATTTCCTGAATTCTGTGTTTTTTTACTTACAAAGATTTCAAATCATCAAACCAATTTCAAAATGACAGAGAGACAACCCCGGGAAATACAAAATGCAGTTTTGAAATGTTGATTACCGTATTTTCCGCACTATAAGGCGCACCTAAAAGTCTTTATTTTTTTCAAAAACTGACCATGCGCCTTATAATACAGTGCGCTTTATATATGGATCAATATTAAGTCGCAAGGTTTCGCAACAAAGGCAAGCAGCCGCCGACTAGATTTTTCCTCGTAGGCGGTGTGGTCCGCGGTGTATGCTGGGATACATATGCCGGCGTTTCATTTCCCAGCCAATGTGTCAATCATCATTTGAATCGATCACTATTGGCTAAAGTTATTCGGAGTTAAAGGGGGCGGAGCCTTTTACAGGCTTGCATAGGCTAAAGGGGCAAAACAAAGCCTGCAATTGGCCGAAAGAGATGAATGTGAGTAGCAAGTTTGGTAGTCTACGGCATAGAGGAAACATGTTTTACCATTCTGTATTTGTAAATATTTTACCTGGATTTACTACACTCACGGATATAAGAGGACCATGGTTGCACATTATTATTGAACGCAACGACTTCGGTGAGCTACTCCGGCTATATATTTTCCCAGTATCTTGTTTCAGAGTGATGTCGATGTTTCTGTGATGGGTCTTTTTTTAAATTACACTCAATTCCAAGTGTTTATTGTCATATGCACAGTAAAGTTGCGAGCGAAAAAGAAAATAGAAACTAAGGAATGGTTGGCATTTCTTGAATCCCAAGACTTTAACCTTCCGAATGATATTTGGAACGATGCATTTGAGTGACATCGTACGGACACCGCATCCGCACGTGTTCTCGACACGTATTTGCTTCTTTGCAAGCTTTCGGAATGTTAAGGGGGTAATAAGTTTGACTGAACTATCTGACTGTTTTGTCGACGTTCCCATTGTAGCGCCTTATAATCCGGTGCGCCTTATGTATGGAAGATATAGGAACAAAAACTATTTTTTGGGGGTGCGCCCTATAACCCGGTGCGCCCTATAGTGCGGAAAATACGGTACTTTTACTCAGGCGCATGTCTTTTAGGCCTGTTATGTTAAAAGTTGTTTGATGATTGAAATCGTGATAAATATGCAAAAAACAAAGAATTCAGGAAGGCAGAAAATACGACACTGTATTCTCTACAGCTGGCCTGCTCCTGACCAGGCCAACTACCAGGATAAGAGTATCCTCTACTGTCTATCATGTGAGTTTTAAAGCATTTCCCTGGTCTCTCGATATGGTGCATCATTTTAAATTATCCAGCATTAAAATTCCAAATAAAAGCTATCTTGACATTTCATTAAACTCTGTTGCAACGTATAGTTTACAGTCATTCATTGTAAATTTATTGCTGTCAGGTAAGTATCCCTTGCCAATTAACAGGGCTTGTCAAATTACCTCCAGAGCGCAATCTTAGCATTCATCAAGCTTGCTTACTTTCTAATCTATGTATCAGGACTAAGGGGCTGCAGTTGACCAGTCTCCCCCCTGATTGGCTGAAAACGGAAGAAGTTTAGTTTGATTCAGGCTTTGCTGTATCTTCCTTGATTCTAACAGAGCAGTTGCACGGCTCAACAGGCAACTACTCCCACCCGCGTGGACTACAGTAATCCCCCGCTGTTAACCTATTGTGGTTTCACTTCTTCACAGATTTTCATTGTGCATTGTGTTCTGCATTCAAATTGGCTTAACAGAGGAAGAGGCTTTCTATTGCCAATTAGGTTGGATGTTTCGACCTACTAAACTTGCTCTGGAGCCTCGTGCAGCTCTTTTGCGCTGCCTAGTGGCACATTTTAAAAATTGTTTGATAATGGAAAACTATATGATTTCTGTAACAGAACGGGAAAGTAAATGCAAGTAAAGTGGATCGTCCATACAGTTGTGCAATAAAATGGCAAGATTTTTTAAATTATTATTTGACAGCTTTTCCAAATCTTGTCAAGGACTCAGATTGGGGTGATGATTGGAAATTGAGGCGGTTTAGAACTTTGCTGCGTTATTGATCGGAACCACAAACAAAAAGGATAAAAAATATTGACATCTCTCGTGCACTTTTTGAGGTAATAGTAATCCCTTGCTGTATTGCAGTTTCGCTACTTAGCAGAATTTTATCGTTCATTGCGTTCTGCATTCTAATTGGCTATGCAGAGGAAGATGCTTTCTATCGCCAACAAAACTGGACTACTAGATTCGCTTTGGCGGAGTATCATGTAAAGTGGATCGCTTCCTTAATCTATACATTGTGCAATAAAACGTCAAGTTTCTTTTTAGAATTATAGTAATTTGACAGTACAGAGGTTATTTGTAAAATGAGGTTTACAAAGTACAGTTACTTCTCTGAATTGCACGATTCACCTAGGTCACCCATTTAAACTTGAAAACAGTTTTGCGGAAAGAAAAGAGGTTTTTATACCTGCTGCTGGTGGTGGTGCGCCACATTGCCCATCGCGGAGGTCATGATGCTGGCGCCGGAAGAGACAGAAGTGGTTGCCGTGGAGAGGATACCCGCCGCCGTGGAGATGTACGAGACGTTCCCGTTGTTCTCGCGCTGCATGGAGGAGATCATGGGCACCATAGTTGGTGCCGTCTGGGTGATCTTCTTTGGCCGCGAAACCATTTTGATCCCCGTGTGGCTGGACTCGTGGCGCCTCAGGTGGTAACTGTCGCGGAAGGCTTTGTTGCAGTAGCCGCAAACAAACGGCGTCTTCCCTTTGTGTTCTTTCTTGATCAAAGGCACGGGAGGCCGGCCGCCTCCTCCGCTGCCCAAGTTGTCTTTAAGGAGATCCAAGGAAATTGAAGGGTTCTTCTGGTCCATTTGGATGGGCAGCACAGGCTTTTGGTCGAGGGGTTCATTTCCTGCATTGAGAAGGGGCAGCAGGCTGTTCTGGGCAACCTGATGCTGGTGGTGGAGGGCTTCATTGGCCTGCTGGTGGATTAAATAGAAATATGAGACGTCAACTGGGTGAGATGTAACGCAAAGTAGTCATTGACAGGGAAACAAGCAGATGTTTTGGAGTTCCAATGATTACAAAACAGCCGACATCTCAAATTAGTTTTGGGTCTCTGGTTAGCAAAGCGAGGGCGATGATGATGTTTTCGTTTTGGGATCCAAATATAAGGGGCGAGAAATTTAGATATGAGGACCATCTTTCACAGGCAGTCAAGGTAAGTTACCAGATGTGTGGAAAAAGCCCAACGAAGTCGACTCAATACGTTTGGTTTTGCCGACTTGGCATTTTTTTCCCCAGGAAAAACATCCCCTCTCCTAGACCAGGAGTACATTGAATATCAACACAATTTTTACAGGCGGTAGATAGGTTATACCAGATGTGAAAACTACCCAAAAAGCGGTCTTGGCAGTTTTAGTTTTGCTGACTCAGAAGCTTTCCCAGAAAGACATTCTACTCTTACAGGCAAGAAGTTTGGCCAGGATCACAATCTTGCACAAACAATCAAGTAGGGTCACTCCAGAGGTAAATGACCCAGCCAAAAAGGTAAATGCCACCCTAAAAATGGTTTCGTATGTGGTGCACAGCCTTTCTAGTTTAGGTTGTATTCACTAGGTGGCCTCAAGCTCAGGACTTACATTGAGTTTTTTTAATTGTTATAAAAGTAAGCATAGATTTTGTGGGACAAGGTCTCATTTTGTGGGACCTATGAATTGACCTAGCACGTGACAAAGTAGCATGACTGAATAATGACATTTCAACATTTTTTAGCTATTAAACGACCAAACCATTGATACGATACCTGGATCAGTATAAAATATAAAAAAATCAACTTATAAATATATATATAAAAAAGGAGCAATGATTTGACAGAAATTGTCTTGGATAGATGCACTGAGGTCCTAAATGTTTTTTTAAAGTAAAAGTACTGATTCTAAATACATTTTATGGGTAACCTAACAGCAAAAAATGCATTATTTTGCTCAGTGCAAGGATTATTATTTCCCTAGTAAAATAAGAAAACAATATTTAAAATTTACAAAATGGTCTTATATAGCTGGGTTATTTTTTTTATTGTTCATTTAAGCATATCTCTCTTATTAAACAATATTATCTTATTAAAAAAATCATTACTTTTTAAACAATAACTCCTGAAATATGTTTAAAGAAAAAAAAACATAGCATATGTTTTGCTTGCAGACATGATTATTTTACTTTATTTTCCCTCAAACCTTTTTAAGACTTTTTGCTGGGCACAAAGACTTGGAATAAAAAAAGAAAATATATATTTGTTTAAACCATGAAATACATAGGTACAATCAGAGAGTATTTGGAAAATTAGGTTTGTTTGCAGAGACCAGTAATATCAAAACTGTGCAACACCCAATGCTGTTCACACTCGGCAAGAACGGCCAAGGTGCAATGCTTGACCTTTTCCCTTTAAGGTTCAACCATCCGTCCAAAAAGGCCAGCCAAGATAGAAGTTGCAAGAGTGAAGGGCAGGGGGGCTTCCAAGAAAAATGAAGCACACAAACACAATGTCCTCCTTATGTCACCCGGCCCATTGTGACAGACACAAATCTGAGCAGTGATGCACTAGGGCCGCAGCGGGGGTGCTTTGTATGCTCATCTTCATTGATTTGGCTCATCTATTCATGAGCCGGGGACATTGTTTATACACACACCGCTCGGTGAAGCTAGCAGTCAGCTGGCACAACCTGGCAAGTGAGCTTATGTAGAATACCGTGACAAGGTATTTACCCCCCTACCTAAATTCTGAGTTTTTTGCATATTCATGAGTCACAAAGGTTTCAGAATACAGTTTTGAAATGTTGTTTCCGTTGATTAAGGAACAAAAAAAAATCTAAACCTATCTGACCCTAGGTGAAAGAGTAACTTACCCCCTTTATTAAATCACAAATGAATTGTGACTAACCAGTTTTAGGAAATCTGAGCTCAATTCCACAGGTCACACCAAAAAAAGATTGACACCACCTATGTTGAATAAAGACATCACTAGAATCTGTTAGACAGAAGTAAGCTACAAAATCCCAAGAACAAAATTAACATAGCAAGATCCAAATAAATTAGAACAAAAAAGTGATTGAAATCTATCAGACCAGAAACGTTCATAAAACCAGTAGGGCTCAGCAAACCACCATCAGAGCCATTATCCATAAACGGCTAAAGTAAGATTATTCCATGAGTGGAACAACGACTCATCTGGGATGTTACGTAAGAAACTCAAAAAACATCCAAATAACTTCAGGCCTCGCTGGCCTAAGTTAAGGTTCATGACTCCACTAGAAGAAAGACACTGGCAGAAAATTTGATCCATGGGAGAGTTCCAAGGCGAAAAGCACTGCAATCATTAAGGAACACAGAGTCGTCTCGGAGTTGCCAAAAAGCATCTTGATTATCCTCAAGACTTTGAGAAACATTCATGAGTCAAAAAAGAATCTTTTGTTTACAGCTAGTATAAAAATGGCACCGTATTTGGCAAAATGAACTTGATGCCAACAGTAAAGCCTAGTGGTGCCAATGTGATGGTCTGGGGCTGCTTTGCTGCCTCAGGACCAGGGTGACTTGCTGTGGTTGACAGAATAGTGAATTCTGGTGTTTACCAAAAGATCCTGAAGGAGAACGTCCGGCCAACAGTTCGTGCCCTCAAAGTCAAGCATTCCTGGATCATGCTGTAGGACAGCGATCCAAAAGACACCAGCAAGTCCACCTCTGATTGGCACATGAATAACAAAATGAAGGTCCCGGAGTGGTCAAGTCAAAGTCTGGATTTACACCCAAATGAGATGCTGTGGTGTGATCTTCAAGGGGCCGTTCCTGCTAGAAAACCCTCCAATATGGCAGATTTGAAAACATTTTTCAAAGAAGAGTGGGGCAAAATTCCTACACAGTTATGAAAGACTCATTAACAATTATTGCAAACGTTTGATTTCTGTTATCACTGCCAAAGGTGGCCCACCTTGCTATTAGTTTCAGGAAGGCAATTACTTTTTGACAAAGGGTCTGACTCTTTGTGCCTTAATAAATGCAATTAACATTTCAAAACTACGTTTTGTATTTCCTTGTGTTGTCTCAGTGTGATATCAAAATCAGTTTGCAGGTCTGTAACCTTTGTGAGCGATACATACGCAACAAACACAGAAATCAGGTAGGGATCAAATACTTCTTCACGGCACTGTATCGTAACGATCCTGCCGACGAGCCCACGCGCACCAGTTTCTCTGCTCACACTTCCCGCCTTCCGAGATCAGTTGTGCGATTCTGTCCCATTCACCGCCGGCGATACTAGGATAGCCAGCGAAACGCAGACCCACAAAGCAGAAGAGCAGGCCCAGAAAAGCTGCATGCAGCTCTGACCGTTTTGACACAAATGCGCTCTGACAACTGAGACTGCTCGCTCATAAATAACATCAAATCCCAGGGAGCGTCCCGACGACTCGGAGGGCCGCTGCGGACTGGAACAGCACTCGCAGTCTGAGTCCGATTATGCGCCGCCTTTCCTCCATCTTTTGTGTCTCGCGATACAGCTGCTTGGCATAATCCTATTTTGAACCAAAACAAAGACTATGTAAAAACTGGGAGATATTGGAGGGAGGGAAGCATTGGTAAAAAAATAAAGAAAACACTATCTGATATGGAATATGATTACATTTTCATGGGGGGGAACTTGGTTTGGTTTAGACTTTAATTAAAACAAAAACTGAAAATACAGTAGTTTAAGATCATGAGTTACAGACATCAGAGATGGCTGGGGGAATAAGAATACATCCAGACATAGGACGGGAAGATACACCTTTTTCCTGGCCAAATTCAAGGACATCTAAGGACTTTCAAAGCCAACTTTCCACCTTCTCTAGTACCATTAAAAGAAAAAGTTGGGGTTTATTCATGTATTTTATAGATGCACAGATATATATATATCTGTGATTTACATACATAGATCCTGTGTGTGCATTTATCAAGACAGGATTTTTAGATCTTGACTAAATCGCAAATATATTTGTGGATCTGAACAATATGTGTGTAAATATTTTACAAACAAATCTCTCCCTACATAGGTGTTGGGGAAAATGAAGCTAACCTTTCCAGTTGGAGAAAGTTGTTCTCATTACAATTTACCACTGGGATATGCAACATTAATTTTTTTGCAAGGTCTGTAATGTCCATAAGTGATACTTAATCGTAGCAACAATATACATTTCATATTGCCCTGTGTAGGTGTAGCATCCACCTTATCATCTTGTGATTGACAATGCCATACAAACTAATGCCAGCTGCCGTTAACCACGAGGGAAGAATAACCCCAACGGCAAAGCCACCAGAGAGAAGTATCAGGTTCTTTTTTAAACAAACTTGTTGAGAAACATGGCAAAGATTTTAAACATTTACAAGCTCTTCACCCAAAATTCAATGACTTTTAAATCAACATTAAAATTCAAGGATTTCAAGCACCAGTACGAACCCTAATGTGATCAAGCAGTTAAAGTAAAACCTTAAAACTGAGGCCTACGAATCAAATCAAATTTGTTTTTCACCGTAAAAAAGGGACTTAGGTTCTGTATTTCAAATGACAGTCCATTTGGCACTCAGGAGTAAACCTTAGGAACGGTCAAGTTACACACCTTTTCCAAACCTTGTTTGGACATTCTCAAACTGAATAAATTTAAAATGCTGTGTAAATATGTTTATTTTCTGTGTTGAATCAACTTGGGTGAAAATAAATAATCTTGTGCCAGAAACAAAATAATTACTTAGTCGACCTTCATCCTGGCCCAAAAAAATGTTCTATAAGACCGCAACTAAAAACACAATTAAAAAAAAAAAACAACAGACCATAATGCCTTATTCACGGATGGAATTCCAAGCATATGTAAAGCAACCCCAGAGAAGTCTTCAAACTATTATTCGGAATTAAGTTTAGAAAATATTACAAGTTAAAAAAACAACTGTTATTTGACTAAATTTGGTCAACATTTGATGGGTTGAACACAACCGAAATTGAGACGTCCATCCATAACTAAATGCAAAAAGGACTAAGCGGAATTTAGAATAGAATAGTCTTGTGGACATTGTTTACAACCAGATTAGACGTAGCATGCATAATCAAACTAATAAAAATAAATTCATATCTAAAAGGGACAGTGTGTTTTATTTGAACACTGGATGTCACTGTATGGTATAGTGCAAAGGAAAATGAGTGCTTAAAAGCACAAGGGAGAATACAAACTTTGGAGATTCAAAGTGACCAAAACGTCCCATTTTAGTTCTCATTTTTGGGTTCTGGTAGCAGCAAGATGTCAGCTCCCTCTAGGTGAGGCTCATGTTATGTAAAATACATGCTAATTTCTAGACCTAATAAGAGTATTTCATAAAAAAACACATGATAACGTGATTGTTCATGTAATTTGGCTCATTATTTAAACCAATATTGTAACATCAACACGTGCGGGATTATACACAATGTTCCTTAAAAAAATAATTAGGAAAAATAGGTAAGAGACTGGAGTTTATTGTGCGTACGTAAGAAAATCGTACAATGACATTAGCATGAACTATGAATTTAGAAATAAAACAAGAACATCATTGTTTCTAACCCAAAAACCCAAATTGTGGGTGAGTTACGTATCCGATTCACTTGAGCCCAAGAATTCCTCATTCGGATTACTAACCAGGCAGCATGGCGGTTAGCGCGTGTGCGGCACAGTTCTGAGGTCATCGAACCTCCTGTGTGGAGTTTGCATGTTCTCCCCGCGCTTGCATGGGTTTCCTCCGGGCACTCCGGTTTCCTCCCACATCCCGAAAAAACATGCATGTCAGGTTAATTGTCCAAGTTGTCCCTAGCTGTGAACGAGTGAGTGAGTTGTCTGTCTCTGTGTGCCTTACAACTGGCAGGCAACTGGCGGGTTGCCCACTGCCCTAAGATAGCTGGGATGGGCTCCAGCACCCCCGCGACCCTATTGAGGATAAGCAGTGCATATGATAGATGGACTACTAACCAATCACAGTCGCTCATTACAAAATAACCACTCCCATCGTATAAAAAAACAAAACTGCACAAAATACGTCCTAAGGAGAGGGCATTTGAAAAGCGGGGATTTATTTACCCCGTTTGAGAGCAGGAGAGTGAATTGTTTTGCATATGAAATATCTCGCAGCATTAGCTTCCTCGTTAGCCGATAATGTGTGCAGTCGGAATTCCTTCCCGCAACGATCAGCGTAAGAACAATTAAATCTAATAATTGCTAATAATAGAATGTAACGTCAGGGATATGCAGGAGAGGATTTTTTTCTGTAGATTTTTTTAAGTGAAGGAGGTTTGCTCAACCCCTCCATTGGCGATGTCGCTGCAGGAGGAAAGTTGGCGGTGAAACGCGGTTATCAGCTGCTGAGATTTTACTAAGCGCGCAAAAATCTTTAATACGACCAGAAAAAGAACACATTATATAAATCAGTGGGGAAAAAAAACCCTGCGATTTCACGATCACCCACGAACGTGGTCCTCTTGGGCCGAATCTGACGAGAGAGTGCGGGATCGAATGTAACGGTGCAGCGCCTCACTTGAAATGTTCCCACATGTTTGTCTTGGAAAAGAAACTTCCACAAATATTTCCACGAGAGCATTCCCTCTTTAGCTTCTTTATTTAAACGATAAACGCACAGGCTTTAGCATCAGGATTTTTTTTTTGTTCGAGCGTCATTCCCGACCCTCACAGCTGGAAGCCAGGATTCGTTTTACCATTGTTTTGCTGTGTTACTTGTTCTTCGCACTACTCGTTTAAAACGTATTTTTACCGCCAAAAATCACGGTGGTTATCGTCGCTTCTTATTCCCGGATGGGATAATAGCCTTAACGGGCGAAAGGGTAAACTTACTTGGAAAAGAAACGTGCTCCAGCTCGCCTCCATTTCCACACTTAGTAGTTGTGTAGGAAACCTCGCAGAAGCCTACAACAAAGCGGCCAAACATGGCAGCTGAAACAACTTCCGGTAACCTTAAAGGATGTACCATTTTGAACAAAATCACGGGGGTGAGAATATCTCCGTTTTAGAATTGGGTATTTTTAATACTTCTACACTCTAAATGTTATCCCCTAGAATAATAAATATACTATTAGACTAGTCTTTAAATTGGGTTATCGATTAGTTATCATTTACTAACATCATACAAGCAACATAATATTACTAATCTGCCCCCTTTTTTCTGTTTTGGCTGACTCCCCGCAAGGCATATTTTATTGACTATTCACGATGCCGCATGTCTTTCTCATAGACATCTTTGGTTAACGATCCGTCGGTAGAACTACAAAACATCTTTAAATAACGTTGTGCTTTCTTTAAAACGACCCTTATTTTGCAGTTTTTATGGATTCAATGCATATTTTCCGTAAAATTTGCACCAGGATTCCCCTCAAGAATAGCTGTTCATTTTCATTCATAGACTAGGGATGAGTGGACAACAGGTTGTGCACCATGCACTTATTTCAACTATTCTACTTTTTCATTTTAGTTTGCAGAAACATTCACATTTCTATGTAAATAAATCACTATTATCATCGATAACAACACGCTGAACATTTTTTACAATGAGACTAGGCATAATACTCCAGGACATACATGTGATAAAAGACATTAATACAAAATGTCATGAACCAGAACAGGATCAGGACCCAAACGCGTGACATTTCTCACACAAGCCTTTTATTTTACGGGAAATGGTGAGCCATGCACGTTAGGCAGCAGTCTGGTGTGAAAAGATAAGAGGCTGACAAGATCCATAGCTATTGCCCGATACCAATTGCCCGAGTAGACATCAGATTCAGATATACTTTATTGTCATTCTTGTACACGTGTATACAGAACGAAATGGCGATACATCTGACCCGCACAGTTTTCTTGAATGTACAGTTATAAATAAATGTTGTACTAAGTTAGAGTATTGAAGTACTGATAATATGCTGAATACTTTATAGCTATGTATAGTATTATACAGTAGTGCAAGGAGTGCAAGAGGAGCAGCTAAGCAGATGTGCAAAATAGGCAGTCAGGTAAACAAGTCATTATACAATAACAATAACACTGGAGTACGATAGTGCAGAGGAGAACAGATGTGCAAAGGAGTGGCTAGGTATAAGAGAACTGCCAGTAGTGCAAAAAAAACAAAACAAACAGATGCACAGATTAGCAGCTGTGTAGGCTTACTGTGTGTGTGATTGACCATTTAACAGTCTAATGGCCAGGGGGACAAAGCTGTTGCAGAACCTGGTGGTCCCGCACAGCACACTGTAGTACCTCTTACCAGAGGCTATCGGACGGATGGGGTCGATACAGGACAGGACGGGACAGAGATGATTGATATCAAAACAGGGGATCAAAATTAAAGAGGACAAACAAGACGGAAACAAAACTGGACACCGATATTAAACAGGATAAAATAAACGGGAACCATACCGGACAGGAAATACCAACAGGGAACAGGACCGAGTCAAAAACCACGTCTTGCAGGGCAGAGGTTCGTTGATGGACTGACAAAGGACGAATCTGAGAACTTAGCTTGTGTTGACGGAAAGCCAATCTGTCAATGAGCTGCAGCTGGTGCCACACGGGCGGGGTCAATTGGGCGCCATGGCAACCGTGACACAAAAATGATATTATAATAGATAAACTATATTTACAAGGTACGTCTTGTAGATTGGAATAAGTGGAAAGTGCATCAGAAAATTGTGCAATGGAAATAGTGGAATTACATTTGCAGAAAAAGAAAAGGACGATTAATATGAATATGAAAGTGGTGCAATAGGCATTGTACAACATGATAGTCATTTGATACCCATTATTTCAGAACGGAACATCGTTTTTTTTTTTACCCAGTATTAGTATTTTCACACACAGTTGCCAGTAAATAGTGAGGTCCAGCTCATCACTAAAAAGCAAGATGCTGCTTTTCACTGAAAAACAACAGCAACCAGATGATGAAGGTGCTGTATCTGAGTCAAATCAGAAGGCTTCTCCTGTTACTGGTATCCATGGAAACCTGTATCTGTTTCATGTGGGGGAGCAAACCCCTAACCCAAAACTAACAGCCTGGAGAGGGATGGGCGCCACCAGGCTGTACTTGCCCAAGACACACTACCGGGAAGCGGTTGAGGGACTTGTGAACCGTGAATATTAGCAACATTGTGCGTGAATGAGGAAAAAAAGAGTAAAACATGGATATCATTTTTTTATAGATAGGAAAGACATTTTTTATGCTGACATTATGCATGAAAATCAAAATATAATACACACAATTCACTTATATAAAAATCGATATCTTTGTTGGATAAGTACACTGGATAATTGAATAAAACCAAAATATACAATCGAAATTTCTAAGTGTCAAAAGTTTCAGAATCCAAGAAATGCCTGTCCATATTTGGAATTCAAATAGTCAGTATTGTTATTGATAACAACATAGTTTACAAATGAATTAAACATAGCACTCCAGGATAAACATGTAATAAAAGACATTTAAGAAAAAAAAAACGATACAAAAATGATATTATGATAAGTTGTGAGTGTGCAAAAAATTGTGCAATGTAATAATTTCAGTGACATTAACAGCAACATTGCAAAAGAATGAAGAATACTGTCATGATTACCGATATGAATCACCTGTGCCCGCTCCTTTGGCGCCAACTGCCTCGACTCTGATTGGCTCCCTGTCCCTATTGAAACCCACTCCTATCTGTCACCTTTTGTCAGTCCGTCTGCAAATCTCAGTTAACACTAGGCAAGCCTTTTTCGACCCTGACTCCCACCTGTTTTTTTGCTCTCGTCTGTCCCCTGGCTGCGACCCGTTTTTGATCCTGACTGTGTCTACTCTCCCGTTCCGGCGTTCGACCTCTTTTGTCCCCAGCCACGCCTACTCTCCTTTCCTGGCTTACCACTCGCTTACGACCTCGACCACGTTTTTACTCTTCTGTCCCGGCTACTGACCCGTTTTCCCGTTCCCGACACCGCCATTGTTCGCCACAGAAGATCCACTTCCGCATTCAGAGCGAACTGCTTCTTGCGTCCAGCAATCACCGGATCGTGGGCGCAACCACCTCCCTTTTCTTCTAATAAAACTTAGGAGAAACGTAACGCAATTGGGTCCTGTTTTCTTTCTGGTCCTGACAAAAAAATGTAACGGAGATAGTGCAGTGGCATTAGCAGTAATATTGTACTAGAATAAAGAATAAATTATGAATATACGTTTGGCTATACATATAGGCAATCTTTTTTCACAGTACTGTTAAAATGATGCATAGAAGTCAAATATTAAAATACCCAACCCACCTCTTTTATTAAGAAGACAAATATCAATGTACAACCAAAACATATCAAGTCATGTTTATTTGTGACGCCCTTAATCACAAGGAGTCTCAAAGGGCTGCACAGACCATTGCAAACTACAGACTATTATGACACCATCCCCTGATCTAAAACCTACATAAAGACAAGGAAAAACTCAAAAACCTCAACATGAGGAAAATGAAGAAACCATGAGAAGGGACCGCACATGAGGTCATCCCCCATTCCAGGATGACCAGGCTGCAATGGATGTTGCAATAACAAATAATACACAGATATTGTCAACATAAAATATAGGTTATTCATATGCTATAGAATAGAAGTGTGTTTTTAGCCTAGATTTAAACATTTCCACTGAGGTTGCAGATCGAATCTCTGGGGGAAGAGCATTCCACAGGACTGGGGCCCGAATAGAGCACGCTCTCAAACCCGCAGATCTCTTCTTGGCTCTTGGGATCACTGGTAGTGTCACAACCAGCACACAGGGTAGACCCAATCGTGCAACATTTTCTCACAATTTTATTGAAAGAAAGAGGAAGAGCAGCGCCCGCGATCCGATGCTTGCTGGACACGGGAAGCAAGTCGCTCTCGCAATCGGATTGTGATCCGAATACGGAAGTGGATCGTCCGTCGCGGAACAGAAAAACAGGTCGATAGCCGAGACAGGAGAGCAAAAACGTGGTCGTGGTCAGAAACGGGTCGTAAGTCGGGACGGGAGAGCAGACGTGGTTGGGATCAAAACGGGTCGTAAGTCGGGACAGGAGAGCAGACGTGGTCGGGATCAAAACGGGTCATGGCCGGACAAACAGGAGCAAAAACGGGACAGGTGGGAGTCAGGTTCGAAAAAGGCTTGCCTTGTAAAAACAGAGGTTCGCAGACGGACCGACAACAGGGGATTGACAGTATTGGGTTCAAGTGGGGACAGGTAGCCAATCAGAACCCGCGGCAGTTGGCGCCAAATGAGCGGGCACAGGTGAATCACATCGGTAGTCATGACAGGTAGACCAGCATTTTCAGAGCGAAGGCTCCGGACCAGAACATAGGGGGAAATGGAATCTGATATAATTTATTTTCTATACAGGCATGCAACTGTACTCACTTTCACCAATGTATGCCCATGATCAAAAACAAAACAAAAAGACAAAACAACATAAATTATTATACAGTAATTGCTTCACTTGTTGTTGTTTTAAAATCATTACCTGATCTACCAGGATTCTGTTTGACTATCCTAGACTACAGTCCCACAATTGTGCTAGGCAACATATATCTATGCATAGATCCCGGAATTCCAAATGCTGTGTTTTGCTACAACCCTCTTCAGATTGCAGATAGTATTAACTGCTGTTGTTGGTTTGAAATATTTTTTTAGGTGATATGTATACTATTTGCGCTAATTTATTTTTCATTTTTATGAATGGAAAGTAGAAAAAAAATATAAAATAGAAATACAAGTTATACATACACAATAATGAAACTAAAACATAATTAATAGGTTACATTGAGAGCAATTTTAAAGAAAACCATTCTACTTTTTCAGTTATTTTTTTAATACAAACTTGCTATTGTGAAAACTGACCGGCAGAGGTCATTGCTGCCCGATTTTCCCTGTGTTACATTTAAGAACAGTCAGAATTTCAATTTTCTACACCTCTTTCTTTTGAGTTTTAAATGACTTCAATCATTTTTTTCTTTATAGCCTACAGAATGTTTACTCGTAAGCTTGTGTACTCACATATCTTTGGCAGATATTATACTATTTCTAAACTACACTTTCTCTCAGATTTCAGTCACAGAGGATTTTATCGGGTGAGTGCAGGTTTCCCGTTGAAGTGTATCCATCACAGGGGTTTGTAATTCACGATGGATCATGAACGCACCGTGAGTGTACCGTGACTCTCAGTGACAATTCCGTGGAAACTAATTGCGAAAACTTCAAGCAGCAACCTGTCACCTGTCTACAATCACAGGTATGATGGCGTTTCTCTCTTTTCGTGCAATGCAGGACTTTGCATCGTATTTTATTGGTGCATCCTCCATTGCTATCCTTCCCCGAGACCATCAGGTTTTTAATGAGGGCAAAGCAGCTTAGAATTATATCCAAGCGCTCGCAGGGCTTGTCGTGCATGGGAAAACATTGACGAGCTTAGCATCAACTCAATTCGCTGCAAACCCTTGAAATGCATTTGTTTTTTACTTTTAATACATTTTTTTAAATGGATGGAGACATTGTTTTAGCATTGAGAGATAATGACGCATATCTGCAAGGTAATTCCAATTTTTAATGCATTCTTATTTTTCTGTTCTTAAACGTTGAGGACTGTGTTTATTAATGTGTTCATTTATTTTGGGCACCTTCATAAATGAAATCTCATCTCATCCCACTGATTGTGATTGGTTAGTAGTCCATCCATCAGCTGCACCGCTTATCCTCAGTAGGGTCGCGGAGGTGCTGGAGCCCATCCCAGCAATCATCGGGCAGTGGGCAGGGGACACCCTCAACTGGTTGCCAGCCAATCGCAGGGCACACGGGGACAGACAACTCACTCGCTCATTCACACCTAGGGACAATTTGGACCGGCCAATTCACCTGAAATGCATGTTTTTGGAATGTGGGAGGAAACCGGAGTGCCCGGAGGAAACCCACGCAAGCACGGGGAGAACATACAAACTCCGCACAGGAAGTCTGGAGCTGGATTTGAACCCACGCAGGAGGTTCCCAAGACATGAACTGTGCCGCACATGCGCTAACCACTGCGCCGCCGTGCTGCCCCATAAATGAAATATCAATGCAAAAAGAGAGAAGCGGCCAATAGTTTGCCTTGTATTATAATTAGTACTTGTGTAACCGCGGTGTACCTGTCCCACCAAAGATCCACATTCACGCTGGACTGGATGACGAGGTTTTTATTACAGTTGCTGCAAATGAATGAGTCACAACACGTGGTAAGCTTCTCTGCTGGCTTTGATCTCTTTCATCTCGTTGACAGCTCGCTGTTAGACTGCCCAACAACATATCAAAGAGCTTTCTTTTCAGTTTACATAAAATACATTTTAGAATATCAACCATCACAATACATTTTTACATCCATTTTAACAAGATACTTTTAACAAAAGATCGTATAGTGGTTTTTTTTAACGTTTACAATGAATTCAACACATTTTTCTTTAGTCTGAATTTTAACCAACATCATCCTTTTTATCTATATGAGAAAATAGAAACAATAACAATAATGAGTATAAAAACGGGTATAATTTACCTGCAAATTAATGAGTCACAACACGTGGTAAGCTTCTCTGCTGGCTTTGATCTCTTTGATCTCTATTAGGGGAATTAGCATTTTAGCACAACATGCAACGTCCGGCAAAACTAATATAAAAGGCGACAGAAACAAAACGAAAATAAATCCAAACAGCTTGCCAACATCAATCACATTACTGTGCATGTTGAGAGATTTGTCAGCTGTGGTTTTAATGTAGAAAATTATTTTTTTGCGGAGCACCAAAAGATCGTGTCTTACCGTTGACAGCTCGCTGTTAGACTGCCAACAAACCCCGCCTTCCGGTCACATGTCAAAAGCCAAAACCAAACTTTACCCCATACCAGCAGGTGGCCCTGTCGGACTCATCATTGCAGGACACTTACCAAAAACTATACAACATATTTCAGCAGGAATTTCAATAAAACAAAAATTATTATTACACCTGTTACACTTGGACTAAAATATTCAGATCAAGTCATGCTTATTTGTATAGCCGTTAATCACAAAGAGTCTCAAAGGGCTGCACAGATCAAAGACTATTGCAAACTACAAAATTTGGCCCTTTCCATCTTACAGCTTAAAGGATTTTCTCCGGTTTCTGCTCTAGGGATCCTTTCCTGTTTGTAGGCCATTGGAGTGAAGGGGTCTGCAGAAAAGATACAAGATGTTTCATCTGATTAAGAAGGACAAAGAGAAAGAAAAGGACCTTTGTAAGAAAGACAAGAAGGACAGAAAAGAAAGAAAGGAGCGGATGTCCCAGTCTGAGTTGAACAGTCTGGAAGAGATGAGCATCCGCCGTGGCTTTTTCCACCTCCATCGAGGGAGCTCCAAGAAGGAATTAAGGAGCAAGTTGGAGATATCCGATCCTATTCCTATCAAAGTAGCCAGCAACCTGGATCTCAGTCTTTCAGACATAGATGTGGAGCACCTCAACAGCAGGGAGGCCTTGAAGCAGGATGTGGGATCCGGTGAGGGCGATCCACATCAAACACGTAGCTCTGTAAAGGAGAAGGCGGCCATGTTTGGGGAATTGGCAAAATTGAATTCAGGGATCGGCCAGAGGTATCAGACTCTTTCTCCAAGGATTAACGCGTTTGATACTCCGGGAGCTTCTGTTCAGACATCAAAACCTCAATATTGTCAGCAAGGAAGTAAACAGCAAAGCATAATCCGGACTCGTGTACCCGACCTGGTAGAAAAAACGTTCCCGGGTGTGGACTTGCAGTTGCCGGCGCTCGTCGCACCCCCCATGCCCCATCCAAGAGAGCTGAAACTCAAGCGACGCAACACTGGCGATTTCGGTTTCTCTTTGAGGAGGACCACCGTGCTTGACCGGCAGGCAGACGGAGACGTGTTTCGAAGAGTGGTGCACTTTGCAGAGCCCGGCGCGGCTGCCAAGGATGGCGCGCCGGGCCTGGTGCCAGGAGACAGACTGGTGGAGATCAACGGGATCAAAGTTGAGGACAGGAGCAGAGACGAGATCGTGGAGATGATCCGGCAATCTGGGGAGTCAGTGTTGCTCAAGGTGCAGCCCATTCTGGAGCTCAGTGAGTTGAACCGCAGCTGGCTGAGGACATCTCGAGGACCAGACATCGAAGGATTCCTAGTAAGTTACAATTTTTTTCACATTTCGAGGTATCTTCTTATTTACTGTAGGTGTCACAAACTCAATTTAATCCAGCTAAGGTCTGGGTGAGGATTTTCCTCAAGACGGGCTCAGATAAAAGCACTGTTCTCAAATATGTACATTTGTTTTAGACAAAATAAGATCAAAAAACAAACATTAAGAATTAAAGAGAATAAAAATAAGTGTTAGATAGATATAAAAACAAGCAAATAATAGACTTAAAGCTAGGGTCTCAAACCCACGGCCCAGGGCCAATTGCGCCCCTCAGGAAAATAGTTAAAGGCCTCCGCCTTAATATGAAAGTTGAAGGGACGATGTGAATTATATACGCACTGAGTGTTGCTGTATTCTGTTGTGCCACCTAAAACAACGAGTGCTAAAAGCACAACGGAAGGAAACAAAATACAAAGACTCAAAATGAACAAATAGCGCCTTATTACTTTTGGAACAAAGAGAAATAAGAAAATAAAAAAAGAAAAGAAACAGGTGAAAAAAAGAAAATAAAAGGATAATGAAAAGAGAAAAAAAACAAAGAAACAAAAAAGTGAAACTCAAGAAAAATGGAAAATAAACATGAAATTTATGAAAAAAATAAAAATAAAAAATGGAAAGGAAATGCAGAGACAATTGCATTTTTTTCCCATTATTGTCTTTTGTTCTCTTTAATTCCTTCCTTTTCTTTCTCCATTTTCCTTTTTTCTGCTTTATTTTTGTAACACTAGGAAGTGCAAAATAATACACACTGCCCCCTTAAGTATAAATAAGAAATAAACTAATATAGTTTTAATCATTTCTTTAGTAAAATGGTCTGGATGGAAAATAGTTTTACTCCTCGAAAATGTGATTTATTTTTTGACATGTTAGCTTACTTTAGGTCAGATTTTATTTTGGATCACACAAGAAACGTTCAAATGTAGTACAATAAGAACAAATACTTCCAAGCAATCCAACTTTTGGACTAGCGTGTGACGTCATCCACTCCGCTGTGGCTAAACTACAACACAGCACCCCGAGGCCATCCTGTTAATCTGTTAATAAACAACAAAAGGATACTGCTGGAATTGTGAATTTCCCTACCCATCTATCCATCCATCTATATATCTATCTATATATCTATATATCTGTATATCTAACATTTCTTTCAATGAGGTGATGTATAAATATAGTTTTGCCATCTTATATTGCTTTTTACTTGTTTTCCTGCTAAATAGTGTATCACCAGTGTCTGAAATCGGGTGGCCGACAAGTTTTTCAAGAAAGAAAAAAAAAAATCTTTTGTTTTTATTTTTTGTTTTTTTATTCTTTTCAAATTAAACTTTTGCTTTATTCTGATTTAGAAATCTTCGTTCGGTTTGGAAATTTCAGAATTTCGGTTCGTTTGGCAATTTGCATACTATTTAGCCAATCAGAAGCCTGCATCGAGTAACTTTGTGCTTCCGGACTTTGCGTAGCGTTATAAGGTTGTGCATATTATTTTCCAAAGTAGACGCACAGAGAACACAAGAAAAATGGAGAAGTGGTGAGGAATCAAGCCAAAACCTCAGCCCCAGAAGAAAGGTTCAAAAGAAGCTAACAAAATGTATGACGCTCCGAAAGCATCGTGGAAAGAGGAGTTCACGTGGCTTGTAGCAGATGACGCAACGCAAACATTGCATGAATTAAGATGAGTAATTACAGGTACATACTGATGTCGGATGGAAAACAGTGATGTCATATACATGCAATGAATGTTATAAGTAGATTTATCATAAACTTAAATTTAAAGTGTTCCTCTGTTCTATATTCTGATTATCAACCCTTAATACTTTGCAACGATGTTTTTTTTTACGATTAGTCGTCAACTTTTCAGAGTTGTCTGCCCTGATGTCGGCTAACTTTTTGTCATGAGTTTCAGACACTGCGTATTACCCTTAAAAAATCAGATTAAAAAAAATGTCCGTTTTTAAATAGGGCAATCCTCGGTTGACATGGCACCCACTGCAAATGTACGGCTAACCCTTCTTTCTGGCATAGATGCGAAAAGTAGAACGGGCGATTGATTTTATCCCACGAGTGGGAGAGAAAACAAGTGTAAAGCTGATGGACTGCATGATAAACATAAAACAGAGCGTCCTGGTTTTAGTGTTTAGTGTATTATTCATTGTGCACAGGGTTGGGTAGGGTTACTTTAACTGGATTACTTTCAATTACTTTTGGATTACTCCAATACCAAATATGCTAATAAAAGACAAAATAAACTAAACATGAATAAAATGATGACTCACAACACGTGGTAAGCTCTCTCTCCTGGCTTTGATCTCTTTGATCTCCGGCAAAACTAACATAAAATGCGACAGAAACAAAATGAAAATCAATCCAAACAGCTTGCCAACATCATTTTTGCCGTTCCATGTATTCCGTTACTCCCCAAGCCTGCACACAATTTAGTCATTTTATTCATATTTAGTTTCTTTTGTCTTTTTTTAGCATATTTGGTATCGGAGTAATCCAAAAGTAATTGAAAGTAATCCAGTGAAAGAAACCCTACCCAACCCTGCTTACGACAAAGTTACGGTTGCCACAACCAGGGTTGGGTAGGGTTACTTTAACTGGATTACTTTCAATTACCTTTGGATGACTCCAATACCAAATATGCTAATAAAAGACAAAAGAAACTAAATATGAATAAAATGATGACTCACAACACGTGGTAAGCTTTCTCTCCTGGCTTTGATCTCCGGCAAAACTAACATAAAATGCGACAGAAACAAAATGAAAATCAATCCAAACAGCTTGCCAACATCATTTTTGCCGTTCCATGTATTCCGTTACTCCCAAGCCTGCACAAAATGTAGTCATTTTATTCATATTTAGTTTCTTTTGTCTTTTTTTAGCATATTTGGTATCGGAGTAATCCAAAAGTAATTGAAAGTAATCCAGTGAAAGTAACCCTACCCAACCCTGCTTACGACAAAGTTACGGTTGCCACAACCAGGGTTGGGTAGGGTTACTTTAACTGGATTACTTTCAATTACCTTTGGATGACTCCAATACCAAATATGCTAATAAAAGACAAAAGAAACTAAACATGAATAAAATGATGACTCACAACACGTGGTAAGCTTTCTCTCCTGGCTTTGATCTCCGGCAAAACTAACATAAAATGCGACAGAAACAAAATGAAAATCAATCCAAACAGCTTGCCAACATCAGTTTTGCCGTTCCATGTATTCCGTTACTCCCAAGCCTGCACAAAATGTAGTCATTTTATTCATATTTAGTTTCTTTTGTCTTTTTTTAGCATATTTGGTATTGGAGTAATCCAAAAGTAATTGAAAGTAATCAAGTTAAAGTAACCCTACTCAACCCTGATTGTGCATATCCTCCGTGCATAATTTTTCAAGTGCGTGAGTCGAATTCAGGCCCGAGATAAATAATTTTGCTGTGGATCTGTATTCACCCGGGAGAGGAGTGTGTCTTTGTGTGTTTAAAGAGTGTTTTTGATGTATATACAATCCCGCCCCATCCCCCTTTGACATCAAACAATGAAATGCTGGCTGAAGTAGACAATGGCCCCAACACCATTTAAGACCAGCGCCATATGGTCGTAGTTGGCAACCGATTCACTTCTTTTTTTCAGCGTATGCACGATCGTGTTTAAACTGAATCGGATCCCTTGATACGTTCGTTGAGTTTTTGATATTGGACGAATGCAAAGGAGATTTCACAGGATGCCATTTGTTTATCTTGACTAATATTGTGCACTGTAAATGGAAAGGAAGAGAGAAGGGGAGAAGAAGGAAGGGCAGAAAGAGAGAAGGGGAAAGCAAGAGAGATAGAAATGAAAAAAAGAAGAGGGCAAAAAAGGTAGAGAGAGAGGGAGAGAGGGGTGGAGAGGGAGAGATGGGTAGAGAGAGAGAGAGAGAGAGCTAGAGATCGAGATACATAGAGGTAGAGAGAAAGAGAGATACATAGAGAGAGATCGAGATACATATAGAGAGTGAGAGAAATCTAGACACATGGAGAGAGCGAAAGAGAGAGATCGAGATACATAGAGGTAGAGAGAGAGAGTGAAAGAGAGAGATCGAGATATATAGAGGTAGAGAAAGAGAGGTAGAGATATAGATACATAGAGAGAGATTGAGATACATAGAGAGAGAACGAGATACTCAGAGAAAGAGAGCGAGAGAGATCGAGATACATAGAGGTAGAGAGAGAGAGAGAGAGAGAGAGAGAGAGAGAGAGGTAGAGATCGAGATACATAGAGAGAGAGATTGAGATACATAGAGAGAGAGAAAGAGAGAGAGAGAGAGAGAACGAGATACACACAGAGAGAGAGAGAGATGTACATATATATATATATATACACACACACATACTGCAAGAAATGTATTCATCGCCGTGCAAAAGAAAAAACACATTAATAATAAAATACTGTATATTACTACTACAATTTGGTTAAATGGTTTATTAATAAATATTAAATAAAATATCTATACATACAGCACATGTTTGCTTGTATATTTCTTCATAAATATATTTTAGAAAATTAATATTTTCCTCATGCATTGCCAAGGTATCAGAATTGAGACACTGCATTGGCAAATATAAAAAAAAGTATTAATTATTTCATCCTTCTGGCCCGGCTGCTTTGCCAAATGAACTTGACTCAGAAGTTTGCTCCCTGGTCTAGTATCTACCATCTGGTAAATTTTATTATTTTACCCATTATTTTAAGTAGAGCAACTAGTTAAATATTCATTAACATATCAGAATGAGCAAAATGTTCTACAGTAGTTGGAAGATTTTTAACACAATGATCATCAAATCAATTACATAAAGAAATATTCAATAACTCAATTCATAAATAAAAATAAACTCCCAGTTGTTTAATTATATACATTCAGCCTCACGTTGAGGCGTTCAGGGGCAGGCTGTTTTCGTGTAAATCCTAGCACCCAACAGCCCCAACTTGTGTTTGTTTCATTAATGAACATTTTTCAGTCACTCCATTATCCTTCATTTAGCTGATCTCCAGGTAATTTGAAGGAACTCCCCCAAAAATGCACTTGGGAAGTTGACCTAGAACCAGATGCACTATTTATAGATGCTTATTATGGGATCTTGGGTCTGCATCTAGAGCAGATGGAGGCACTGCTTGAATGTGGCTCTTTATTTATTTATTTTGAAAAATTGTTATAATAAAAAGAATTAAAAAGTATTCCTTACCGAGGCTGTCTACTCCCATTTATTTAGATAAGAGGACTGTAATACATATTTATTTTTACTATATATTAAATATATGACAATTCTCTTTTTACCCCAAACAGTTCTGTAGATGGATACAAGTCCCCATAATCCCCATGATAAGGAACATCCCAGTTTGACACGAGCCTTTTCACTTTTTCTTTTGGAAAATAAATAACATGTTCCAAGCTGAGCACATTTTTCCACTAGGTGGCAGCCATCGTCCATACTACAGCACAAGTAAAAGAATTGCTTCTATTGGTTTGACTGCTAAAGCATTCTGTGAGTTTGCAATACTCCAAAAAAAGACAAAAAAAAAAAAACCTTTATTGATGAAATGTGCAGATCACATCACAGTATGAAACTACTGTTTTTGGTTTAGATAGATGGATAGATAGATAGATACTTTATTCATCTCCGAAGGGAAATTCACATTTCCAGCAGCATCCCTTCGCTGAGAACAGTACAATAATAAAACAAAAAGAATACAATATACAAATACCCAGTGTGACGTGCAAATGCCCACTGTAGCGTGTTATATAGAATAACTAAATAGTGCTACACAGAATACATATTGCAATAAGATTCGGTAATATGCAATGTAGGTGGTGTGGTTTACTGTGGGCTTTTACTCTGCCGGGTAGAGTTAAAGAGCCTCATGGCATGTCTTGTTGATAAAAATAATTACATTTAAATACATTGCTAGCAAGAAATGCTTACAAATTTATTGGAACAATCAATTGCTCATGATGTTGCACAATTTGTGAACATTTTTAGAGGTGTGGAAGCATTGGAATTCTGCGAGTGTCAACTAGACCTAGTTTGACCATGAAAAACAGCAATTGGTATACAGTACAATAATCCTTTCACCAAGATGCCAGATATTAGAGTGGGCACAGATTAGAAAGAGGCGGGGTTTTCTAAAGATAAACATTTTATTCCATGTCCAAGGCTTAAAAAGTGATTATTTCCCATTGTAATGAGATTTAGTTCTATATATCCCCTTTTCTTTTGTTTTCTGTAAACTCAAATATAAATATGGTATACATTTTTCATATTTTCTTCCCTTTTTTGTCCATCTTTGTTTAACAAAAAGGGCATTTTTTGTCTAGTTAATTCTCCCAAACATAATGTTGGACTGAACTAGGCCAGAATTAGTTTTGAATGGTTTATGAGTCTTTAATCTTTTACTTTACGCTAAGCATGTGTCAACCAACAGCTTAGATAGTGTTAT